>NC_086115.1:4324404-4983218 GCF_963921235.1 Mobula hypostoma
AAGCCAGACCATCCAAAGCATTGATATGTTCAGATTCATCCTCAGTTCTAGCAAGTTTAAGGTCTTTTCACACAAACAGTCGGCAAGATGTACTTTATGAAGTCCTTCAGTTAGTTACAAGAATTGCAAATCAGGGAGGTCAGGTAAAATTTCTATGGGTTCCAGCACATGTAGGGGTGAAGGGGAATGAGAGGGTGGATGAGTTGGCAAAGAGGGCGTTAAAGAAAGAAAATGTGGAAATGCACATTAGTATCAGTAAAGCAGAGGTTAAGTGTGTAATCTGGGAAAAAGTCAACCGAATGTGGCAAGAAAGATGGGACAGGGAGGGGAAAGGGAGGCATTTATATCAAATACAAAAGAGTGTTGCAGTTACTAGGGTAGGTAATGGAAACAGAAGAGAGGAAATTGTGTGGACTAGGTTAAGGCTGGGGCACTGTGCATTAAACAAAACATTGAAAATGTTAGGGAAACACCAGACAGGATTGTGTGAGGAATGTCAGGAAGAGGAGTCAGTAGAACATGTAGTTCTGAGTTGCAGGAAGCATGGGATACAGAGAGAGATGATGAGAAATAAATTAAGGGAGTTGGGGATGCAGGAATTCACATTCAAAGGGGTGCTGGGCATGGGTGAGAGAGCACAAGTCCAGGTATTTTTAGTGTTTTTAAGGGGTACAAGAGTTTTTTATAGAATATGATGAATAAACAGGAATAGGATACTAGGATGGTCAAAGATGGGAGGGTGAAGTGTATGTATGTATGTTGCACATTCTGGAGCAGAGGGTGGCGGTAATGCACCATTAAGCTGGGTGTCAACCGCCGTAAAACAAGATACAGACAGACAGACAGGTCCAGCTGCTGGTGAGTCAGTATCCCGGCAAAAACCACACCATGAAGACAATAGAACACTCCAAGCAACTCCGGATCAAGACTATTGAAAAGCACAAGTCAGAAGAATACAAGAAAATTTCCAAGTCACTGAATATCCCTTGGAGTACAGTTAAGTCATCATCAAGAAAGGAAAGAAAATGGCACAGCTGTAAATCCTCCTAGAGCAGGCCATCCTCAAAAACTGAGTGACTGTGCATTTAGGGAACTAGTAAAGGAGGCCACCAAGAGACCTATGACATCTCTGGAGGAGTTGCAAGCTTCAGTGGCTGAGATGGGAGAGACTACACAAACAACAACTGTTAACAGTTACAGCTTCACCAGTTACAGCTTTATGGGAAAATGGCAAAAAGAAAGTTGCTGTTGAAAAAAACTCTCATGAAATCGCAACTAGAGTTTGCCAGAGGGCATGTAGGAGACACTGAAGTTAGCTGGAAGAAGGTTCTATGGTCTGATGAAACTAAAATTGAGCTTTTTGACCATCAGACTAAATGCTATGTTTGGCATAAGCCAAACACTGTACATCATCATCAAAAACACACTATTCCTACCATGAAGCATGGTTGTGGCTGTATCATGCTGTGGGGATGCTTCACTGCAGCAGACCCTGGAAGACCCTTGTGAAGGTAGAGGGTAAAATGAATGCAGCAAAATACAGGGAAATCCTGGAGGAAAACCTGATGCAGTCTGCACAAGAACTGCAAATTGAGAGATTTTTTTTCCAGCAAGACAATGTATAGGCATCCGTTAGTCTCATGAGACCACGGATTTGCACTTTGGAAGGTTTCCAGGGCACCGGCCTGGGCAAGGTTGTATGGAAGACCAGCAGTTGCCCATGCTGCAAGTCTCCCCTCTCCACGACTCCGATGTTGTCCAAGGGAAAGGCATTAGGACCCATACAGCTTGGCACCGGTGTCATCGCAGAGCAATGTGTGGTTAAGTGCCTTGCTCAAGGACACATGCTGCCTCAGCCAAGGCTCGAACTAGTGACCTTCAAATCACTAGAATAGCGCCTTAACCGCTTGGCCACACACCAAGACAATGACATCAAGCATAAAGCCAAAGTTACCCAGGAATGGCTTAAAAACAACAAAGTTAATGTCCTAGAGTGGACAAGTCAGAGTCCTGAACTCAATCTAAATGAGAATTTGTGGCTGGACTTGAAACGGGCTGTTCCCTCATGATCCCCATGCAATCTGACAGAGCTTGAGCGGTTTTGTAAAGATGAATGGTATAAGATTGCAGTGTCCAGATTTGCAAAGCTAATAGAGACCTATCCACACACACTGAAGAGTGTAATTGCTGCCAAAGGAGTATCAACTAAATACTGACTTGAAGAGGGTGAATACTTATGCAATCAATTATTCTGTGTTTTATATTTGTAATTAATTTAGATCGCTTTGTAGAGGTCTGTTTTCACTTTGATACAAAATAGTCTTTTTTTCTGTTGATCAGTGTCAAAAAAAGCCAAATTAAATCCACTGTGATTTAATGTTGTAGAACATGAAAACTACTTTGACGGGGGGGAGTGAATACTTTTTATAGGTACTGCATTAGCAAGAGGATCTATATGCATCACTATCTATAGCAAATCTATACAGGCAGTAACAACACTGATCTTTTACTCTAAAAGAGAAAGGCAGAAGTCTTAATTCCTCATTCTTTATCTTTTGAAAGTAGCTCAAGATTAACTTGCTAACTATTGGTTCATAATTGGGTAAGGTAATAGGTAAAAGTTGCCCTAGGGATGTTTGCAAACTGGAGTTAATCTAAAATACAGGTGGAGAATATGGAAATGGTTGTTCAAGTTCACCGCTGAGCAATAGATGGCAAATCAGAATTAATTCAAACCATGGAGGCACAGCGAATGTAGATGTTGGAATGTGGTGTAATGTGATAGAAACTAGCCTCTGAACTTCACCTCTCTCCTTCCCCTCCCTGGCTCAATCTGCCCGTTGCCCTTCCACACACCCCCCCGCCTCTCAGTCCACCAATCACCTCTGGCCTTTGCCTCCCCGTCCCCCTTCTCCTCTTTGCCTCCCCGTCCCCCTTCTCCTCTTTGCCTCCCCGTCCCCCTTCTCCTCTTTGCCTCCCCGTCCCCCTTCTCCTCTTTGCCTCCCCGTTCCCCTTCTCCTCTTTGCCTCCCTCCACGATCTATGTCCTGACACCAAAACACTGACAAAAAATTCTTCCCCCATCCCACAGATGCTACTCAACCCACTGAGTTCCTAATTTACATCATGCCAACAGATTGTTTCACAAGTGAACACTTGGGATCAAAGGCATAAATAGTTCATTTGAGGGGGAGAAATGGGTGCAATATTATCTGGTCCAGTGTTTTAAAGGAACAGATGGCAGTTTACAGCATAGCCATTGGACTTGAACCTCATCATGCAAACCTTCATATGGTAACCAGAAATAATTTTACTACCAAAAGAGGCAAACTTCCTGAAACATACAACATGGAGCTGACTTTAGCACATCTCTTGCTCACCTAGGTTAGTATTTCAATTAATTGGTTTCTCATATTCAGCACCCAAAGATTCAAGGACTTATTCATGTGAGAACTTTCTGCCAAAGAGAGGGATTGAACTGACTACCACATGATTAAAAATCTAACCACTCACCACTGTTTCTTCTTGGGTTGAAGGAAGCAACTAGTGAATGGCTGCTGGAAGATGTAATTTTGTGTCTGGCAGCATAACAACTTGCAGAGCAGCAGCTGAGTTACAGAAAGATAAGACATGGGCAACAAATTTCCTCCTCCTGCTTGCAGTCCTTGATGTACTGAGGCATTGATCTCAGCCAAGCTGCAAAGGGGAGCCACATAAAAGGCATTGGGAAGGAAAGAAAAATCAAAGCAAGTCCCACTTGAGGCTGCTTACACTGCACATTCCTGCCGGCAGATTAAAGGACAACAGCTCACAAGCTTGAAGAAGCAAGCTACCTGCTGATTACAGAGACACGGAAGAGCGGTGGTGGTGGTGGGGTGAGGGCAAAGGGTCAGGGTGGTGGGGAAGAGAGGGGAAACAGAAATACAGTGGCGTGTGCAGGAACTAAACCAACTAGCTTAACCCTTCCTACCTGCAGCTTGTTAGAAAAGGAAACACTGCAACGACGCTTCCCCAAAATTAAATTGGAACATAAAATGGCTCATCTAGCCATTTTCTGAGCAGAACTCTCACAGTGGTCAACCCACTGACTTAAACTTAAATTAAAATAGTGCAGGCCATTCTCTGGTAACGAACAGGCTCTGTTTTAATGACATCCATAGGTCAATTTTGTTCTTAAATTGATTGGAAAATGCACCAAAATCACTCGATATGGCAACCACACCCTCACAATATAAGACATTAGGGCATTTGGGCCATTGAGTCTGCTTGCACACCCTTCAGAGTGGCTGATGTTGAAGGCACACCACAGAAAGATGGTTGGGTGAGAGATGAGGGGATGAGGTGAGGATGGGGTCTGAAGGGATTTGGTCATGGTTGATCATTCAGCCCCATTCTCCAGCCTTCTCCCCATAACTTTTGACATTGTTACTAATCATGAAACAAATACATGAAATAATAAAATAGAACAATGCTAATAAATGGATCATAGGCACTTAAAACTGATAAGAAAGAACAGTTGTTTAAAGAGGAGAGGAAACTCGTTCTGTCACTATGGAGCGAACATATTTATGCACATTAGACAACTGAATTTAATTAATGGGAACTTGTTTACATACAGGAGTGTCCATAAGTTGGGTATATGCGACCTGGGAATGCCCTATAAATGGATTAAATCACATGTTGGTCTGACTGTTTATATCTGGACATTAGTAAACCTGAGAACTTTGTCTACACCAATTCTATAGTTTCCTGAACAACATTGTTGTTTAATTTCAGTGAAAAGCAATACTGTTAAAATATTTCAACATAGTGAGATTTGACCTTCAAGCTGTAGAATATTATATGTTGCTAGTACAAATGATTGGCCTTAACTCTGTGTTCTGATAACCAGTCTGTGATTTTCCAGGGGCACTGAGCCCTATACCTCATAACAGTCTTGATGTAGTTGTGATTCAAAAAGCTGAGTTCCCCAGGGGAGGTGAGAGTGAACTCAGCAAGTCAAGCAGCATCTTTGAAGGAGAATAAACAGTCAGCATTTTAGGCTGAGACACGTCAGCTTGCCCACATACTAGAGATTCTGTGGATACTGGAAATCTTGAGCAACACACCCAAAATGCTGCAGGAGCACAGAAAGTGGGTCAGCACTGATGGAGGGGAATAAACAGTCAATGCTTTGGGTTGAGACCCTTTGACTGTATATTCACTTCACAGACGCTACCCGACTTGCTGAGTTCCTCCAGCATTTTGTGCATGTTGCTGTGTGTGTCAGATTAATTTGCTTCTCTTTCCCTAGATACAGCCTGGCCTGTTGAGCTTTCCCAGAAATGTATTTCTGTTGATTTTCTTGCTTTTACTCTGTAACTGCAGATTTTTTTTTTGGTAGCGAGATGCTGTTTCAGTACAGAAGATATGTCAGGTGAATGGGCTCTGTGATGTGGAGCTAGTTTAACAAGCAGTGAGCCTGACAGTGAGCTGAGCTGTCACCAGGCATAAAACAGGGAGACTTATTTGATTCAGGTTCAGTTCTGTGTAGATTGAAGTCTACTGAAGCAGGCCCACTTTTGTGTATTGTCAACTTAGAACCATTGCAACAGGCTGTCTTCTGTGCCTTGTCTAAATAAAACCCATTCAATTTTATCCAGCAGGGATCTCCCCTGAATGCCAAGCTGCTGGTCAGTGATAACCCCTATTAAGTATTCACCAGCTTCACCCTGTACACTGTGTCGACCAGATGTCACAATCCATGAGGGAAGGTAATTAGACGAGGAGTGTGAACTGTCAATTGGAAATTAATTATGTTAAGCCTCCAGGCAAAATATGTCATGTGAGACCCATTAAACCAATTCAAAGCAATTAGATCATGATGGGGGAGATACGTTATTAGATTCTGTGGCCATTACATTCGGAAGAGTAGAGTCTCTAAACTGTTTTCTCTGGCTTTTATTGAAGTCTCCAAGCAATGCAGGAAGACTTAATGACCTGGGAGCCACATAAATTAAGTCATCTGAAAGAGAAAGACTGGCTTTTGTTGGTACCAAAACACACACACCCTTCAGAGTGCCTGATGTTGAAGGCATACCACAAAAAGATGGTTGGGTGAGAGATGAGGGGATGAGGTGAGGATAGGGGTCTGAAGGGAGCAGGAAAAGAAGTTGGCAGTGAATTGGAAATGAGCAGGGGTTGTTGGAGAGGAGGGGGATTGGAGGGGATGAAGTCTGAGGAGGAGGAGGAGGGACAAGGTGTCACGTAGAAGGATGAGTGGGGAGTAAGAAATGATGTCAGGTTGAGGAAAGTGAGGTGCGGAAGTGATGGAGCTGGAGTTAGGACAGACGAGATGGGAGAGGGGTTTAAAAGATAAGATGATTAGCTTTATTTGTCACATAAACATTGAAACATTTAAACCAGGAATTCCCAACCTGGGGTCTATGGACACCTCAGTTAATGGTTGGGGTCCATGGCATAAAAAGGTTAGGAGCCCCTGATTTAAGCATACAGTGAAATATGTCATTTCCATCAAATCAAATCATCGAGGGTTGTGCTGGCCAGCCCGCAAATGTCGGATTCGACGTAGCACGCCAACAACATACTAACCCTAACTCTAACCGTATGTCTTGGGAACATAGGAGGAAACCGCAGCTCCCAGCAGAAACCCAAGCAGTAATGGCGAGAATGTATAAACTCCTTACGGGCAGAAGTGGAAATTGAACCCCGATCAGTGATCACCGGCACTGTAAAGGCATGCACTAACCTCTGTGCTGCTGTACCACATGGGGTTGATAGGGTAGAAGAGATGGGTCAATAAGATGGTGGGAAGGGAGTAATGTGCACCTGGGATAAGGTAGGTGTGCAGAGGGGTGGCTGGTAGGAACAAGTGGGTGGTGGAGAGGGTGACAAAAAGCTGGTGTTGGTAAAGGGATAAGGAAGCAGGTAAGATGTGAATTCTGGGGATGGAAATTTAGGGAAAGGGAGGTAAGAAGGTGGTATGGGAAAGTGAGAAGAAAGAGGGGAATGGGAGATGGAGAGAGGAATGAAGGTAGAGTTGGGGTGGGAGGAAGATGGAAGATGATTTCATCACTCACCTGAGTATGCAGCTTCCAGTCCTGGAAATCATTTTCCATGCACCTCCGACTGAAGATGGACCTGTAGTCCACTTTAACCAGCTGCCAATCAGAGCGGTGGCTGAGGTGACCAAATACACTGCCAAAGACAAAATGGAGAAAAAGGGCCAATATGAATCCATGCTAATAAGACTTGCTCTTGCTTTGATCACATTCACACAATAATTCTTCTCCAAAAACCAAAGACCATGCACCAGCATCATTGTACACAGCAAGATCCTGGGAAAGAAATGTTGTGAATGAAAAGGTCCAGGAGAATAACTTTAACTGTGATGGCCACACCTTAAGAAATCCACAGTTATTGGCTGCTGGTGTTATTTTCCTCCTGAGAGTTACTTCCACCGAATTCAATATGTTTTGTAACTGATGGGTGACTTATTTTTTTTGGGGGGGTGTTGAATTGTTGGGCAGAACAGTCTACTCTGCATTGATTATTAGCCGGATGCTAATGAGAGAAGGTGCCTCAGAATAAGAATTGAATTGAATTGAACATACATGAGGAGTAAAAATCTTTACATTACATCTCCGTCTAAATGTGACCACAATGTGCAACTTATAGTAATTTGTAATAAATAGTATGTACAACAGGACAGTTAGTACAATTGTATCAGCATGAATTAATCAGTCTGATGGCCTGGTGGAAGAAGCTGCCCCAGAGCCTGTTGGTCCTGGCTTTTATGCTGCGGTACCATTTCCCTGATGGTAGGAACTGGAACAGTTTGTGGTTGGGGTGACTAGTGTCCCCAATAATCTTTCAGGCCCTTTTTACACACCTGTCTCTGTAAATGTCCTGAATAGCAGGAAGTTCTCATCTACAGATGCACTGGGCTGTCCGCACCACTCTCTGCAGTGTCCTGCGATTGAGGAAAGTACAGTTCCCATACCAGGTAGTTATGCAGCCAGTCAAGATGCTCTCAGCTGTGCCCCTGTAGAAAGTCCTTAGGATCTGGGGACTCATGCCAAACTTTTTCAACCGTCTGAGGTGAAAGAGGCGCTGTTGTGCTTTTTTCACCACACAGTCGGTATGTACAGACCATGTGAGATCCTCAGTGATGCGTATGCCAAGGAACTCAAAGCTGTTCACCCTCTCAACCCCAGATCCAATGATGTCAATAGGGGTTAGTCTGTCTCCATTCCTCCTGTAATCCACAACCAGCTCCTTTGTTTTTGCGACATTGAGGGAGAGGTTGTTTTCTTGACACCACTGTGTCAGAGAGATGACTTCTTCCCTGTAGGCCACCTCGTTATTGTTTGAGATAAGGCCAATCAATGTAGTGTTGTCGGTAAATTTAATTAGCAAATTGGAGCTGTGGGTGGCGACACAGTCATGGGTATACAGAGGGTAAAGACGGGGCTTAGGAGGCAGCCCTGAGGGGCACCTGTGTTGAGGATCAGAGGGGCAGAGGTGAGAGAGCCCACTCTTAGCACCTGTCGGCTATCTGGCACAAGGCAGGCTGAAGGCTGAGGTCTCTGAGCCTGGGGGGAATTATGGTGTTGAATGCTGAACTGTAGTCCAAGAACAGCAATCTCACATAAGCATCTTTTTTCTTCAGACGTGTAAGGACGGTGTGTAGAGCTGTGGCTATTGTGTCATCTGTCGAGCAGTTTTGTCAGTAAGCAATTTGTAGGTGGTCCAGTGTGGGTGATAGCAATGCTGCAGATGTAGTCCTTAACCAGCCTCTCAAAGCATTTGCTTATTAGTGAGGTGAGTGTGACAGGACGCCGGTAGTGCAGACATGTTAAGCCTTGTTTTAAAAGCAGCCCACTCTGTTTTGATTGCATAGAATGTAGTAAAGTACAGCACAGTATCAGGCCTTTGTTCCTAACAAAATGTCAAATTAAACCTATTCTCTTCTACCTGTAGGTACAAGAGATTCCGCAGATGCTGGAAATCCAGAGTAACACAGACAAAATGCTGGAGGAACTCAGCAGGGCAGTTTGCATCTATGGAAAGGAATAAAAAGTCAAAATTTTTTGGCCAAGACCCTTCTTCAGGACTGCAAAGAAAGTGGGAAGGAGCAAGAATAAGAAGGTGGGGGATGGAGAGGAATGAAAGCTGGAAGGTGACTGGTGAAGCTACGTGAAGTGGAAAGTGGGTGGGTGTGGGAGGGGTACAAGTGAAAAGCTGGGAGGTGATAGGTGGAAAAGCTAAAGGGACGAAGAAGAAGTGAAGAGGTGGGACGGAAATAAGCATGGGAAATGGAAGAACAGAGAAGGGGGAAGGTGGAGAAATTGCCAGACATTAAAGAAATCAATGTTCATGCTGACAGGTTGAAGACTACGCAGACGGAATATGAAGTGTTGCTCCTCCAGACTGAGCGTGGCATTATTTTAGGAGCAAAGGAAGCCATGGACTAACTTTTCCTGGAAATTGGGTTTGGGCACTGGGAGATTCTGCATGTTGTGGACAGTGTGAAGGTGCTCAACAAAGTGCCCCCCCCCCCAATCTACGTCGGGTCTCACTGATGTGTAGGAGGCTCCCACCATCTCTCCCCTCAGATCTCCCTCCTGACACTTATCACTGGAAGCAGAAGTGCTGCTCCTGTCCGTTCACCTCCTCGCTGACACCATTTAGAGACCCAGACAGCAGGTAGGGATGGGGCAGAAGCCTCACTGAAAAATTTGTGGTGGGGAAATGGAAGGAACACAAGCTATCAGGAAGTAGGCCTTTCCCTTTCTAGGCATGATGAAGGTTCTTGGTCCTAAACATTGACTAGTCATTCCCTTCCTGCCTGGCCTGCTGTGTTTCGCCAATAATTTGTGTGTGTTGCTCTTGATTTCCAGCATCTGCAGAATCTCCTGTGTCTCCGGGTGAAACAACTGGACAAATGTTTATGAAAGAAGACAAACTAATTTAAGAGCCATCTGAGAGAAAGTATCTATAGTCAAGTTGGAGCAGACATTTGGAAATATTTGTTTGGGTATGGTGGCAGCATCAGTGACATGGTGGTGTTCAAAATACATTGGATGAAACAAGAGTTAGCGGGGATACCAGTCTTCATCAACTGAAACCACAATGAATGCAACAGGCAACTGTCTGAGCCATTTGGTATCTGTATTGTTTAAGTGCCAGACAGGATTATTATTAGATGTTAAACCAGATTAGCCAGGTACCAGGCTTGTTCAGTTGAGTGTCAGTCTGACTTAACTGGATACTTGCCTGAGTTATTGGATGCCAACTAGATGAGTGTTCCATCTGGGACAGTTGAATGTGGGTCAGGGATGGTTAGAAGTAGACTGGGTTACTTGGGCACCAGACTGGGTTTGTCTCAGTGCCAGTCACCATTAACTGGATGCCAGTCCATGTTAGTTGGATGTTGAACTAAATTAGTGCTCTTCCATTCTGGGTTGATTGGATGCAGGAAGAAATTGATTGGGTTCCACTGTAGGCCAGCTCTGTGCCAGACTAGTGAGCTGGTTGTTAATCTGTGTTATTAGGGTGCCAGTGTAGCCTATGGTTTTGGTTAGGTACTAGTCAGGATTGGCTGGCCTGTCTCAATTAGTTAGTCTAAAACTGGACTAGATGGATGGCACCTTAAATAAAATGTGTGCCAGACTGTGTTAGTTGAGTACTGGACTGGGTTAGTTGGATATCCAAGTGTTTAGTTGGATCCAATACTGGTTTTGTTCTGTGAGAGACCTGTTCAGCTGAGAACTGGACTAGGTTAGCTGGATGCCACCCTGAGTTAGTTGAATTTCAGAGTAGATTACAAAATCTAGACGAGATTAAAATGATCTTTATTTGTCACATATAGATTGAAACAAAGGTTGCTTATATCCGTGAACATTTTGCTGGACAGTCTGCACGCACCATCGCAGGGCCAACATAGCACACACACTACTCATAAACCCTACCCTGCACATCGTTTTGGACTGTGGGAGGAAATGGGAACACCCGAAGGAAACCCACATGGTCACAGGGAGAACGTACAAAGTCCTTATAGATGGGTGGGAATTGAACTGCATTCTTACAGCCAAAGCTGTAAAACATTACGTTCACTGCTACACTACTGTGACCCAATATGTTAATCAGATTGGTATTCATATTGGTTTATTATTGTCAAGAACCAAAGTACAAAGAAAAACTTGTCTTGCATACTGTTCGTGCAGAACAAGTTATTGCTAGGTTAATTGGTTGCCAGATTGAGTTAATTGGTTGCCAACGTGTGTCAGTTGAGTGTCAGGCTGAAATAGATGGATGCCCATCTGTGTTGCCCAGTTGAAATGGGAGCCAGTTCAGATGGGTTAAAATGCAAGAGTGCTAGGACCATCACGTTATCTCTTTACATCTACAGTTACTTACAATCTCTTAGGTAGGTTAATTGTCTGTGTTTCAGATATCCTGCACAAGCATAGAAATGAACATTACTAATTTAAAATGTGAAACATGCAGGAGTGTATTGTCAGATCAGTATTATTTTCAAATCAGTATTATTTCTAAGCAGAAATGTGATTAAAATAAATGGATTAGAGTAACCATTAATAGAATAGCAATTGGAAAGTGTAGGAAGTGCTGGAATTGTATCAAATTGTACTCTGAATTAGACTTTGAAATAAGCAGCAACATAAACCCTAGGCAGTGTTTCAACCCAGTGACTGTGAGACCTCAGGCTGATTGGTAAGTGGATGATCTGCCAAAGTACGTGCATTGGTTGAGACATCAAAAAATAATTAAGTGCTATTCAATCTTAAGAAAACTTCTTCAACCTGGCCTACATCTCAAATTGGCCTAAACTGATTAACTGGGGCTTATTAATTACCTCTGAGTTCCTTCAGTGAGTTGGGAGGCTGTGGATGTATGTAAGCTCATCTATCAAGAACCTATTTTGTGTGGGAACAGGTTTAGGACCAGTTATAATCTCTGACCCACCGGGCTGTTGACCAGAGGGGACAAACTTCACTCAATCTTTGCACATTGGTTGTTGTCAGTCCTGTTGGGTGTGGCCTTTCATTGATTTATTTGTGTTTCTTATATTTGCTGTGATTGTCCACAAGGGAAGAATTGTATCTGGTGACATATATGTACATTGATAATAAATTTACTTTAAACAATGAACTCAGTCTCAATCACTGCCATTTCTTACATAACCAAACACAAGAAAAAAAACAGTAAATTATTCTAGTTTTAGCTGTGGACTTTTAACGTTTCCCTTTGAGCTTTTCAAGGATCTGCAACCTGTTGACATTTGCCTCAGCTACTGAAGAATAGAAGGTAGGTACAAAGTATAGTCAGAGGCACAAGAAGTTGCTGATTATTTAGTCCAGTTGATTTCCTAGTTTGCACTTGGACATCACTCTGTAAATAACCTGTGTAAACTGCTTAAGAGTTGTTTCACCAAGAAGTCTGCTGGCCTGCTGCCCACTTTATGGCATGTCACTGGGAGAACCCCAGCAGCAATGCATCCCCGATAAACGAAGTCTCAAATAGGAGGCAATAATGTGAGCAACTTTGAAATGAACCAACTCAGGAACACTACCTCAGTATTTTTGCTCTCAAGTGGCACCTATTTTTAAATTTAATTTATATATATATATATATATATATATATATATATATATGTAATACCCTGGTTAAGATTTCTACTGCTATGCTATGAGGTAGTTAATATCAGCATTTTTCTGTAAAAGCAGTGTGCCATGTTGGAAAGTGTGTTTTGGCTTCGGCTAAAGATAAGGACAATGTTGTCCAACTTGAGAATGTGAGCCAGCCAATCAGGTTTGTGGGATATGAGAGAAGGTTCCAGAGAGTTGCAGGGTAATGTTTTCTGAAGGACAGAATTGGGTTTGGGGCTTTTAGCGGGAGCTGCGGAGAAGGGAAGATGCCACAGAATGCCATTGGAAAGGAAGTCTCCATACACAAAGTGTTTTGTGCTAATGAGTGGATCCAAGGAGGAAGGGCCAATACTCCTGAGGAAGAGGCCGTTGATTCGAGATAGATTTCGAGAGAAATTCGGAATGTGGTGTATGCTTTCACTCAGACCTTGGGTTCAGTGCATGAGTAAAGACAACTCCAGGATGATCTCCAACTTTACGTGCATGTTGGACTGGTTTAACTGTAATGGGCCCTTTTATTTTGTTGTCTTTTCTCTTTCCTATTATCTATTGCATAAGGCTGAAATGTGTGTTTCTTCATAATTTTATGCGGTGTGCGATCTGTTATTTTTTGCCGACCAACAATCATGTATGGGCAGTATTTACACGGTATTGGCTCAAATTGAAGATTCTGTAATTGAAACATCGTGATGTTCCTGTTTGGTTGAACCCCAAATCATACCGATCCTAGACTTACATTGTTTGTGAAAGGTGGCCTTCTCACCACAGTCACATGGCTGCCAGCAGAACCTGCTAATGAGCCAAGTTTGCATACGAGCCCGGTGAGAGGGTTACATATCCGTATTTCTTTTTGTAATTTATGGCATTTTTATGTATTGCACTATAATGCTGATGCAAAACAACAAATTTCACGATATGCCAGTTCAGTGATATTAAATCTAATTCTGATTCTGATTCTGAACGTGCATAGTCTTTTCAACTTTCCCGATCTGAATTGCAGGGAAGGAAAGATAATCAGAGAGACACACTGAATGAATAATGTAGTGCTGGGTATCCGCATGGTTTGTTCTGGGAGGGCTGTGCAATTGCTACACATCATTCGTACAGACTGAGCCCTGTACGCTTGTGTTATAAAACCTAGATAAAAATATCCCCCAAGCTTAAGATACAAAGAGCAATTGGTGGAGATGTAGAAGAGGCCATTGCCCATTTTACACTGTCACACATAGTCAAGATCAGCCTCAAGCAATTTGTGGAACCATAAGCTGCCGCAGAGAAGTGTCCAATTTGGTCTAAAAATCTGTCAGTATTTTCCAACTGGTGATTGGTTTGACTGTCTCTGTTCAGTGGGTGGCAAGAATTGGGCATTCAGCCCAACAGTGTTAGTGAAAAGTGGTTCTAGGAATATCAGAATAGGATTACACAGGAAAGTGGGGAGCAAGCAAGATCAGGTCAGCACAGGCTTGAGGAGTTCTTGCAGTTAATTTCCTCTCACCATTACTGGTCAGTGCAGCTTCCACTTCTGCTATTTTGAAGCTATTTCTTTAACTGTAAAGGCTAATAGGCTGTTTTGAACTGCAGCACGAGCCCACACCAAAGCTGAAGTAGCAAAAATAAAGGCAGTGTATGCTAAGCACGAAGCTGAAATGCTAATTGAAAAAGCTTGTATAAGCACTGAGAAAGCACGTAGAGACTGGGAGAAAGTTCATGTTGAAGCTACAGAGTGTGCTCAAGAACAAGCATAAAGCTGAGTCTGCCTTAGCAGAGACAAAGGTGTATGAAGCAGCAGCTGACTTAGACAGTGGAGGTCATCTCTCTAGGAAGAACTGACCATGGATACAAGTCTAATGCAATATCATTGCTCAAGATGATGAAATCAAAGCAGCAAAGATAGGAACCAGCTTCCCATCATGCTTCATACCAAATTTTTACCCAGCCTTCCTCCTGAACTTGCATCCTCTGCTTCAGATATAACCCCAAAGAAAGACAAATCTTCATTTAAGGTACAAATTGAGAAGTGCCCAAAGTCATCCAGCTTGGAAACACATTGGTGCTCACCACTTAAGAGCAGACAAGGGCTGAACACGGAACCTTTCATTCTTTCAATGGAATTGAATTGAACTGAACTGAACTGAACTGAACTGAACTGAACTGAACTGAACTGAACTGAACTGAACTGAACTGAATTGAATTGACTTTATTACGTGCATCCTTCATATACATGAGGAGTAAAAATCTTTATGTTACGTCTCTGTCTAAGTGTGCAGTGTGTAATTTATAATAATTTGTAATAAATGGTATGTACAACAGGACAGTCAATATAACGTAGAAATACAATTGTATCAGTATGACTTAATCAGTCTGATGGCCTGGTGGAAGAAACTGTTCTGGAGCCTGTTGGTCCTGGCTTTTATGCTGTGGTATCATTTCCCAGATGGTAGCATCTGGAACATTTGTGGTTGGGGTGATTCGGGTCCCAGTGATCCTTTGGGCCTTATTTACACGTGTCTTTGTAAATGTCCTGAATAGCGGGAAATTCACATCTACAGATGCGCTAGGCTGTCCACACCACTCTCTGCAGAGTCCTGCAAATGAGGGAAGTACAGTTCCCATACCAGGCAGTGATACAGCCAGTTAGGATGCTCTCAATTGTGCCCCTGTAGAAAGTTCTTAGGATTTGGGGGCCCATGCCAAACTTCTTCAAGCATCTGAGGTGAAAGAGGTGCTGTTGTGCTTTTTCTCACCACACAGCTGGTATGAACAGACCATGTGAAATCCTTGGTGATGTGTATGCCGAGGAACTTAAAGCTGTTCATCCTCTCAACCCCAGATCCATTGGTGCCAATAGGGGTTAGTCCGTCTCCATTCCTCCTGTAATCCACAACCAGCTCTTATGTTTTTGTGACATTGAGGGAGAGGTTGTTTACTTGAGGGAGAGGTTGCATCAAGGTGATGACTTCTCTGTAGGCGCCCTCATTATTATTTAAGATTAGGCCAATCAATGTATCATCGTGCAGACTAACTGCTCATCCCTCTCTTGCTGTCCCAGCTGTGATGATAAATCACCGTTGGACAATGGTTTGAGTGATATGCTGAGTCTGGAAAGAGAAGCCCTGAGGCAGAGTTAATCCAAATGTGGGCAAGACTGTCATGTGGAGAATCCGGTGAGAGTAGCAAGGGAACTGGAGAAGCAGTAACAATATATTGCAGTATACAGATGGGCACTCAGTGCGGCAAACACCAGTGGCCTCCAGGGAACTGAGCTAAGAACAATTGACACTTCAGAAGATGTAGACGCAGATACAGCTGTAAATTGAGGGCAGCACTCTGGGCTGTTGATTCAGCATACCTGCAGCAGAGCACGGCTGGGGGCCAATTGAGCATTCTTCAGCTTCTTCCCCACGCATTCTAAGGACATGTTCTGGAACACAGAAGTTGCCAGAAGTAGAGCCAGTGGATTTGTCATGGGGACAATGGGAGGGGAGATTGGCTTGCTCCTGTGAGCTCTCATTGAGTGTGACCAGATACAGGGATGAACAACAACAGGGATGAAATCCCATCTCCTGAAGCTGCACATGCCATTCACTGTATACCATTCACATCACTGACAAGATGCCAGACTTGTCCCTTCTGCTGAGATTCTTCCCTTCCTTGCCAGAGACACCATCCATGCATATTATTTGTTTATTGATTGATTGGTTGAGATGCCACGCCACCTAGCAACCCTCGATTTAACCCTGGTCTAATCATAGGACAATTTACAATGACCAATTAACCTATCAACTGGAATGTCTTTGGACAGTGGGAAGAAACCAGAGCACCCAAAGGAAACACACAGTCATGGGGGAGAAAGCACAAACTCCCTAGAGACAGCAGCAGGAATTGAATCCAGGTGACTGGTACTGTAAAGCATTGTGATAAACACTACACCAGAATGCTGCCCTGTGGACAGCACAATGATCATCATGATGCATCTCATGACCAAAGACTAGACCTGGGTTGGGTCATAGTGGGTGAAGGCTGGCTTGCTGGTGCTCATCAGCCCACAGTCTGCGCATTTAAGACTAATGTCCTGGAGAACTGGCATTTCATACCCTGTGAGAGTAGTACTGTATTTATATGAAGAGAAGGCTGTAGGAGTAGCCAAAGACAGCCTTAGCAGTGTCTGGCACATTTATAAGCAACCTCTCAGCACAGAGCAACTGAATCGGAGAAAGGTTAGAATCCTTCTTGCTGTTCAAAGACAGGTAAATGCAGAGGATGTACAGTGCATCACAAAGCAGGGACCTCTTCCAATCCAAAGTTACTTTAGTGAACTCTGTCCCTTTCTTGACTCTGGTGGGCTACGGTGGGTTGGCAAATGTATTAATAAAGCACAACTCACATTAGAGGTACATACCTTACTCAGTTGTCAGTCTGGGTTAGCACTGGTCTACCCATCAGACATTCCCACCAGACATTCCCACACCACTCTGCTCATCCAACATTACCACGGGGAAGTACATCATTAAAGATGACGTTTTTGAGTGAGAACGGTTAAAGACTGCGCAGTAATACTGTTTCAAGACTTGTCTCTGAGACTGTCAATTCTTTTGCCAAAGACTTCATGAAATGAATATTTGACTTTTAGTTTCAGTAATTAAGTTTGATATCATGGATGTCAGGTGGATGTTCATTTTGTATACAGTTCATTTTGTACAAACATCACTTCCTGTTTGTAAGCTGTGTTTTACATCATTTCCTGTGTGGGTTAATTTGGATTTCAATTCGAAGCACACATGGTAGAAA
Organism: Mobula hypostoma; assembly: GCF_963921235.1. Taxonomy (NCBI): domain Eukaryota; kingdom Metazoa; phylum Chordata; class Chondrichthyes; order Myliobatiformes; family Myliobatidae; genus Mobula; species Mobula hypostoma. Next base: position 4,341,863 of record NC_086115.1, read on the forward strand.
GACATCCATCTCCATTGACTCTTTTCATCTCTATCTCCATTTGCCCTTGAAACAGCAATATCATTTCACAAACTTTTCTCATTAAAATCCCTGAAGAAAGCTTCCGGCTCAGGTGATTTTTGAGAAGGGTTTAACTCTCTGCTCAGCTTTGTATGCAATGCATTCCAAATGCAGTAGAAGTAATATTTGAGTAATATTGTAAATATGTTGCTTAATTAAGCATTCTTTATTGTTTACATAATTCATTATGGGTTCTATGTAAAAGTATGTGAATGGCATACGTTATCACACAACCAGGTTAGAACTGCACACCTCACTAAAAGTAAATAAAAAGTAGACATGCTATTCCCAGATCAGTGTTTTTCTTTTTCTAAGTTGTCTGGTTTGTAGACAAAATTTAACAGATTGAGTAGACAGACAGAATGCTTTGCCCAGGGCTGAACTGGATAGCATGAACTTAAGGTGAGAAGGTGTAATTTCAAAGAAGATGTGGCAAAAGCGTAATGAGTGTTGGGGTGGCCATGGAGGCAAATACAATAGAAGCACTTAGGTAGACACATAAATAAGAAGAAGATGAAGGGATACGAACCTGAGTAGGCAGAACAGGCTCATTTACAGTACAACATAGATACAGGTCCTCTGGTCCAACCAGTCCATGTTGACCTCAGTGCCCACCAAGGTAGTTCCCAATTTCCTGTGTTCAGCACTTATTCCCGCCTCTCCGTGCACACATCCAATAGTGGCACTGTAGTCCAGTGGCTATCATAATGTTTTACAGAGCCAGCAATAGCAATTGGGTTTCAATTCCAACTGCAGTCTGTAAGGAGTTTGCACATTCTCTCCATGGTCGTGTGGTTTTCCTCTGAGTGCTCTGATCTCCTCCCACCTTATGGGGAGCAAGGACATAGCTGACCAATTGAATAATTACTTTGGTTCTGTCTTCACAAAGGAGGACATAAATAATCTTCCAGAAATATTAGGGGACAGAGGGTCCAGTGAGATGGAGGAACTGAGCGAAATACATGTTAGTAGGGAAGTGGTGTTAGGTAAATTGAAGGGATTAAAGGAAGATAAATCCCCAGGGCCAGATGGTCTGCATCCCAGAGTGCTTAAGGAAGTAGCCCAAGAAATACTGGATGCATTCGTGATAATTTTTCAAAACTCGTTAGATTCTGGACTAGTTCCTGAGGATTGGAGGGTGGCTAATGTAACCCCACTTTTTAAAAATGGAGGGAGAGAGAAACCGGGGAATTATAGACCGGTTAGCCTAACGTCGGTGGTGGGGAAACTGCTGGAGTCAGTTATCAAAGATGTGATAACAGCACATTTGGAAAGGGGTGAAATCATTGGACAAAGTCAGCATGGATTTGTGAAAGGAAAATCATGTCTGACGAATCTCATAGAATTTTTTGAGGATGTAACTAGTAGAGTGGATAGGGGAGAACCAGTGGTTGTGGTATATTTGGATTTTCAAAAGGCTTCTGACAAGGTCCCACACAGGAGATTAGTGTGCAAACTTAAAGCACACGGTGTTGGGGGTAAAGTATTGATGTGGACAGAGAATTGGTTAGCAGACAGGAAGCAAAGAGTGGGAATAAACGGGACCTTTTCAGAATGGCAAACAGTGACTAGTGGGGTACCGCAAGGCTCAGTGCTGGGACCCCAGTTGTTTACAATATATATTAATGACTTGGATGAGGGAATTAAATGCAGCATCTCCAAGTTTGCAGATGACACGAAGCTGGGCGGCAGGGTTAGCTGTGAGGAGGATGCTAAGAGGATGCAGGGTGACTTGGATAGGTTGGGTGAGTGGGCAAATTCATGGCAGATGCAATTTAATGTGGATAAATGTGAAGTTATCCACTTTGGTGGCAAAAATAGGAAAACAGATTATTATCTGAATGGTGGCCGATGAGGAAAAAGGGGAGGTGCAACGAGACCTGGGTGTCATTATACACCAGTCATTGAAAGTGGGCATGCAGGTACAGCAGGTGGTGAAAAAGGCGAATGGTATGCTGGCATTTATAGCGAGAGGATTCGAGTACAGGAGCAGGGAGGTACTACTGCAGTTGTACAAGGCCTTGGTGAGACCACACCTGGAGTATTGCGTGCAGTTTTGGTCCCCTAATCTGAGGAAAGACATCCTTGCCATAGAGGGAGTACAAAGAAGGTTCACCAGATTGATTCCTGGGATGGCAGGACTTTCATACGAAGAAAGACTGGATGAACTAGGCTTGTACTCGTTGGAATTTAGAAGATTGAGGGGGGATCTGATTGAAACGTATAAAATCATAAAGGGATTGGACAGGCTAGATGCAGGAAGATTGTTCCCGATGTTGGGGAAGTCCAGAACAAGGGGTCACGGTTTGAGGATAAAAGGGAAGCCTTTTAGGACTGATATTAGGAAAAACTTCTTCACATAGAGAGTGGTGAATCTGTGGAATTCTCTGCCACAGGAAACTGTTGAGGCCAGTTCATTGGCTATATTTAAGAGGGAGTTAGATATGGCCCTTGTGGCTATGGGGATCAGGGGGTATGGAGGGAAGGCTGGTGCAGGGTTCTGAGTTGGATGATCAGCCATGATCATAGTAAATGGCAGTGCAGGCTCGAAGGGCCGAATGGCCTACTCCTGCACCTATTTTCTATGTTTCTATGTTTCTATTCCAAACATGTATGGGTTAGGGTTAGGATAAGTAAGTCGTGGACATGTTATGTTGGTGCTGGAAGTGTGGGGCCCCAGCACATCCTCGGACTGTATTGATCGTTGATGCCAACAATGCATTTCACTGTTAGGTTTCAATGTACACATGACAAATAGAACTAGCCTTTCTTAAGTGATACTATTGTACCTGCCTCAACTACTCTATTCAGCAGCTCATTCCTATACTCAGCACCCTCTGTGTTTAGTAGGCGTTTAATTACTATTTTAGTTAGTTCAGCAGATCATTGTGGGCCAAAAGGTCCGAACATGTGCTGTATCGTTCTATGTTTCATGTTCTTTGTTCCCCTACATCATGACAGTTCAAAAGCATTTTCTAATATCCTTTGAGAAGCACTGCAGCATATCGCCAGTCGATCATGGGTTACGGAATTAATTTAGAAAGTGTGATATGACACCCAAATTTGACAATGTAGCACCCACCCTCTGTCAACAGATGACACATATCAAAGCACCTCATTCTTTATTCTTTCACTGCAGACCCAAATGATAAAACAATGGTCATTTAAAAAATTAATTTGCAATAGCTTAAGACGGCATTAGTGAAGGAAAATATCTCTACTCACGTCATTACCAGAGTTTCCTCTCCAGGTTCACCCAGAACTCCATCTACAAAGAGAGGAACTGAGGTGAAGCTGTATTTACTCCAGGATCTCCCTTCATCAAAGCTCAGCCTAGATAAAACAATCAAATAATGACAGGAGTGTTATGCAGGCATAGTAATGGTGTGAGCAAAAAACCTTGAGTGCATCAAATGAATTACGTTTAACTTATTACATGCTAAGTGGATAGCTTATCAATAACTTTATGATTGACTAAATTTTAAAAAGAGGTTCAGCTCTGATAGGACCTCCTGTCATCACCATAGAAACCGCAGCCTACCCATGAAAGCAGTACGCCGATGAGAGTTGGCAGTGCAGGATTTAGACCTGTGAGGTATTCTAGATTTGCATAAAGATTCATTCATTGAAAAGCAAGACACACACAAAATTCAAGAGGAACTCAGCAGGTCAGTCAGCATCTATGGAAATGAATAAACATTCGGCGTTTCGGGCTGATCAGTCAATCTGATCAATCTTTCGAGTTAGCTCCTCCACTAGCTCTCTCTATCAATTAACTCAGTCATTGAAATGCACTCCAAATACTTTAAACAACTTTTAATAATCCTATATACATAGTAAATACATGTTGGTATTTAGGTCATTATGAACATTTTATTCCACATCCATATGTTAATCTCTAACATTTTTACATAGTTCCTTTAATAAGCACTACCTCACTATTTTTGAATTATTTTTGCACTACTTATTTAATATATATACTTCTTATTGTAATTTATCATTTTTTCCTGTCTTACACTATACTGCTGCCACAACATAACACATTTCATGGTATATGTCAGTGATATTAAACCTGTTTCTGATTCATTCTATATCATATTTGAGTGTTACTGTTTTGTGTTGCATACCATACCAGCACACTACTGCAAATTCTTCATACATGTAAATATATATGGTGAATAAAATTGACCCTGATCCTCAAAACAGCTGTTTTGATGTGCGAGACCCTTAAAAGGTAAACAGTTCCATATTTTTATTCAGGAGTGAGATTAATTTCAATCTTTTTACAAATGAAATAGATTGTTTACAGAAGTGCTTAGAAACTGTTTGAAGCTGCGGGGATGGCCTGAAAGGATGAGATAAATTGTTGAAAGAGCTTCATTGAATGGTATCCAGTTGCCTATCACAAATAAATCTCAAACTGCAGTGCAGAAAAAAATCACCCAGCAAGTTCAGTTGAAGAAGGATTTTTGCACCACCTGCTCATACCGCACAGCTGTCAATCTGAATCCTAGCAATGACAGCTCGACTCTGCAAAGAGAAAGCTCAGATCTAACTCAGACGGCCAGTGTAACTGTCAACAACCGTGCAGTTTTAAACAAGGCTTTAAGCACAAGCACAAAGGGTGAATACTCTTCCATTCTTAATGGAAGAAGAGAGCAAAAGAACCTCTTTAGTTAAGGAGTTTGCCATACGACCCTTTGCAGGGATGTTCGCATTGCGGTTACACTACTAATGCTAGTGCCAGATTATTGACACAGAGGCCTAGATGAACAATGTGCCCAATATCTCACCATGGCAAACTGGAAATTTTTGTAAGTTAATTACTCAAAGAAGAAAATGGAATCCACTGTCGTATCTAAGAAAGTATTTAATTGTCACAAAATCCCTTCCCTTGAAAGGAAGGGAACCTGATCACATTACCTGATCAGGCCTGTATGTAAGTCCAATCCCACTGCCCTCTGAATGACTATAAAACCATAAGACATAAGATCAGAATTAGGCCATTCAGCCCATCGAATTACTCCACCATTCCGTCACGCCCGATTCATTATCCCCCTCAACCCCGTTCTCCTACCTTCTCCCCGAAACCTTTGATGAACGAATTAATCAAGAACCCATCAAACTCCATTTTACATGACTTAGCCTCTGCAACCATCAGTGGCAATGAATTCCAAAGATTCAGCATTTTCTACCTGAAGAAATGCCTCCTTAGCTCTGTTCTCAAGGAACATCCCTGTATTCTGAAGTGGTGCCCTCTGAGACTCCCCCACTACAGGAAACATCCCCTCCACATCCAGCTTAGTAGTATAGCAAGACAACCAGCTCCAATAAGAGCGATGGGCAACAAATGCTGGACTGGTCAGTGTGAGAGAGACATTCCACAAACATTGAAAAACGACTTTAGCTGATTTGTACACCATTTGCTTTTCCTCTTGCTGTTATCTGGATATGTCTTCCTCAAACCTCAGATTTGAAGTAAGTCATTAGAAAATAGAGAACAAGACATCTCGGGTGGAATTGGATAAAGCTTGGCAGAGCAGATGGACCTTTGAGGGAGACAAAATGGTGATGTCAGGTGTTTGTGAGGGGGCTCCAGAGAGAAGGGTGGAACAGAGTAAATGCTCTGCCTTTTATGGGTTGTGAAGCAAATGAAACATGGGTCACGGGGAAAGGAGGACGTACTACAGCTAGTTTCAGGAGTGGTAGTGGAGGTTATGTAGAGGTGGAAAGATAGACCTGGATGAAATTGTAAGAAAACAAAGCAAGGGTGAGATATTTCTCACCAACGCTCTCTGGGACTGGCTGCTAATGTTCATCAGAGCTACACTACTAATTGAAGCTCTGGAATAAAATCTGTGGAGATTGAAATCATTTAAATGTACAGCATGGAAACAAGGCATTTCAGCCCAACTCATCCATACTATCCAGTGGGCTCCCAGCTGTACCAGTGCTGACCTAGTGGTATTCTCATCTAAAATTTGGCATGACGTCATCTGCTGTGGCAGACTGGATGCAGATCTACTCTATCCATAGGCTCAGAATTGTACAGGAGACTGAGCTTACAGTCAACAGATGCAGACTCAAATATAGTGCCATGCTTGAAGATGCAGCATGGTATGGTAGAATAGCAAGTGGTTAGCACCTTGCTTTACAGCACCGGCAGCAAGATCAAGGTTCGATTCCTGCTGCTGTCTGCAAGGAGTTTGTATGTTCTCCCCATGACTGTGTGGGTTTCCTCTGGGTGCTCCAGTTTCCTTCCACATTCCAAAGACGTATGGGTTAGGGTTAGTGAGTAGAGGGCATGCTATGCTATGCTGCCCCTGGAAGCATGGCAATATTTGCGGGCTGCCTAGCACAATTCTTGATGATTCGACTTGATGCAAATTATGCATTTCACTGAATGTTTTGATGTGCCAAATAAAGTCTCTCCTTCTCCCTCTCAAACACTGTATCTGAATTATTCTTGGCCAAGAGTGAAAGACTGTTATCTGGACTCATGGCTCGGAGACAAGTTGATGACAAGATGACCCATGTCCTGTGTCTAATTTGCCAGGTCCTGCATGGTTGGTTGGACGTGAATACCAAAATAGAGAAAGGCATAGCATATGTATTTGTAAGGGGCATATACGAAAGTCATGCTTCAATCTGGCATTTCTTGCAAAGCAGGGAACTCTCTGCAGAGACAGAACCCATCCAGTAACTGAGGGTCAGTTCTGGAAATAACTTGCACAACCCTAATCACTACCTCATCTTAGCAACACTAAGACTGCATTGATCACTTTTCCCTACAATGGATGTCTTTTCTCTAATTATATTCTTTCTTGGAAAAGAACTGTAAAATTATGCATAAATTGCATTTGTTTTCCTGTGAATGCTGCTTGTCTGGTGCTACATAGCTGTGACGCTGCTGAAAGTAAAATTTTCATTGCAGCTGTGCATACATGCATTTGCATATGTGACAAGTAAAGAGTGGCCATTTGATTTGAATAGATCTGACAGACTTCAGGCTCACTGTGAATCGAGTTAAAGACTAGAATTCCCCACAGGTTCCACTCTGCATTGATCCAGCCAAAACTCCATCAGCTTTCAATTTGTAACCCTGTTATCAGATAGAGGGTTAGGTTGAGGCTATGATTAAAAGAGTCCATCTAGCAATTGGCACGGGTGGAATCGCTCGAGTTGTCATTCTATCAGCCACCTCGCAGAGAATGCAGACGGAAGCAATGAAGCAAGCCTTTGATTGTGTTTTAAATATTTATTCTAGACGGTGAATGTCATTGAGCAGTCTAGTGTTTATTTCTTATCCGTCACTGCCCTGAGAAGCTGGGAATGATCCACCACCTTATCCATTTGGTGAAGGTGGTCCCACGGTGTGCCAGATAGCATCATAAGGTGGGCACTGGGAAGAATGCTGGTTCAAATGTAGACAACTCGGTGGGAGGGGGGGGTGTGCTCTCATCCTAATTTGGCTTTCGAATTGCAACTAAACTGAAAGGAACTAAACAGAGAATTTTGAGATTTGATTTGCATTGGTTCTTCCAAAACCCCTTATTTTCTCCTTCTCAAACTACCATTCAAAACTCCTGATGTTTTTGTATTATTCCATTGAAGGCAATAGTCTTCATTTTGAAAACAAAATGCATTGGGCTAATCAAATAATATAGCATGTCTAGAGTTGTTGATTGTGGATGAATTTATCTTTGTGGATCTATTTAAAAACTTCTGTATGGCAAAATTTATGTCAAGTATAGATTGTGGAACAAGAAACACTTCTTCCCCAGGAGTAACAAAACTTTTGGAAGAGAAGGCCAACTCCATTGAGTGATAGTCAGTGTTAGTAGATTATGAGAAAAGATACAAGTATATTTCTGGGACTCAAGGACCCGAGTAACAGGGATGAGGACAGGCTAGGGCTTTGGAGTAACACACGAGGCACACAATAGGGCTGGCTGCATTTATGGAGGGAAATGGACAGTTGATGTTTCTGATTGAGACCTTTTATCTATATGTTTGAACCAGCATTCTTCCCAGTGCCCACCTTATGATGCTATCTGGCACACCGTGGGTCCACCTTCACCATATAGATAAGGTGGTGGATCATTCCCAGCTTCTCAGGGGAGTTGGACTTTAAAGACAAGAATTTTATTTGCTGGAGCATAGGAGTTTGATGTTTTGTGAACCTTACAGAGGTATATAAAATCAGCAGTGGCAACAATTGGGAATCAAAAACTAAACAGCATAGGCTTAAAGTGAGAGTGGAAAAAAATAAAGGGCATCTGAGGGCAACTTCTTCATATACAGGTTACTACATATGTGGAACGAGCTGCCAGAGGAAGTGGATGAGGCAGATATAATAACAACATTTAAGAGGCAGATGGACAGGTAAATGTGTAGAAGGTGCTTAGAAAAATATGGATCAAATATAAGTAAGTGGGTCTGGCTTAGATGAACATCTTGGCTGGCATATGCGAGTTGTTTCTGTACTGGCTTCATGACTTCTGTAAGACTTTTGTGAAAAGAGACACAATTGGTTTCTAAACACAATGTAATGCTTTGCAAATCACAAATGAAGATGCAAGTTGGAACAAAACAGTCATATTTAGTGCAATATCACTGTATTATTCTCCATCACAATTCTATTTAAAAGACCACAAGCATTTTGAAAATGATTTTTATTCCAATTACTCCCTCCATTTTTTGAGAAGGATACTTGCAGCTTTACTCTAAACAAAATTCTACAATGTGTTTCCTGTTTATTGAACAGAGATGGAAACCAGAAAGCAGAAAGACAATCCAACTTGGACAAGATGTAACTGATGGAGTTTAGAAGCAATGGAGTGTATGAATGGGGCATTTGTAAATTGTGTTCGAAGTTGGGGATATTGGAAGTAGATGATATGGATATGGGCAGGACAGGATCCTGGGGATCCATAAGGATCTGAGTGCAGACAATAATGTGGGAAATGGGACATCAGCACAAATCCTGTTAGTGGGAACAAAGAGTGAGCGGTTTTAGAGTATGGGAGAATTGGGTATGGAATCATATTACAAGTAAGAAAGCAAAGCTGTGCACATTTCTCTAAATATGATCTCACTAAGGCCATATATAATTGCAGATGAGCTGGGATGATAAAAGCTGCAATTACCACAGATGCCGGATTGGCTGCGGTGTGTGCTTAATGGCCACCAGTGCACCACCTTGATCCAGAAATAAAACGCTGTGCTCCTCTTCAAATATCTGGGTATTGGGAGGAAACACAGTGAGATTAATGTCAGTCAGGTAGAGATAGGAACATATGACAGACTCATCCATTAGCTTAAATTGAAGAAAAATAGATTAACAGCTTTAACAAATCAAATGAAAATTGTTATGTCAGCGCAATTGGAAAAATTTGTTTTACATCTCCTATACAACTTTAATAGTGAAGCTCAATGCACGTTAGAAATCCAAATACCAGAAAAACGTTACTGTTGGCTCAACACCATCAAAGCATGAACTCTGAAGGACCGTTTATAGAAATAATCTATTAGAGAAAGGCATATGGTAACTGAGGCAGTAGATACTACATTGAATAAAGCATTCATTAAACTGAAACAAGTAATTGTGAAGCAAAGTACTCCACTGAACTTTGACCTAACCACAAATGCCCATTGTTATGGAATTAATAACTGAAATATATGTATAACAAACTGAAAGGTTAAATGAATAGAGAGAACATAAATGTGAATATTGCTCCTTCACTGTAGTGAGCTGGGATGACAGATCCTCATCTAATGCAAAAAGAAAATTAAGAGATTGCCAATTTTGCCAATCCAAGTAGGTCCATTTATATGTTTTGTTTAATCCATGTTAGTGTTAAAATAAATATAATTTCTGTAAGAGAAAATTTTGGTGCATGTTTCTGTCTGGGCAAATTCAGGTTTATAATTCCCTCTCTAATATTCATTATGAGAGTTGCATTATTTACACTCACAGTAGAAATATGTTGATTTTTTCTGTTAAAATATAATACAACATTCTTGACTTTACTACTCTAAAATGTCCAACCAAAAATATTTCAGGAAAATAGAAATGCACTGTTTAAAGCCACATTTTTCAGCCTAATTGGCCCATGTAATAACTAAATTATTTATAGTTAGAATAACATCTAATTTGGTACACCCAGGACATAAAGATTTTTTTTCTCATTTCTCCAAGAGACATAGCCATTAGCTTAATGATCCACAGTGCCAGCAAGCCGGGTTTAATTCTCATTGCTCCCTGTAAGGAGCTTGTACATTCTCTCTGTGACTGTGTGGGTTTCCTCCAGGAGCTCCACTTTCCTCCCACATCCCAAAGATGTACGGTTTACTAGGTTAGTTGGTCACCGGGGTGTATTCGTTGTGCTGGAAGAGTCTGCTACCGTGCTGGATCTCTAAATAAATAAAAAGCTGCATTCATCATGTGCATTGGCCCTATTCCATGTAGTGCTAGTGTGCTACAGGTTAAGAGATAGCACAAGTTCAAGTTTAAGATTAATTGTTATTCAACCATACACAAGCAAATGAAACAGCGTTCCACTGGGACTAAGGTGCAATATACAGTCACATACAACACACAGCATATATAATTATGATAGCAGAAAACATAGTTGTAAAAAATAAACAATTAATTATATAGTCCAAAATCCTGAGGGTCATGTCCTGTAGATTGATGGTGCATAGATGTTGTCCTGGAGTCACGCTTCTGCAAGAATAACCCACAGCAGTACCTCATTTTGCACAAGTACAGCCACAATCCAGCTTGTCCTCCTGGCAGTGAATACTGGAGGGGTTAGCCCCTCGCCAAGTACAGAATCCAGTGGCACACAGCAAGCTCCTGTATCTCCTTCACTGGGGACCACAAGAGGCAATCCCTAGGCACATTGGCCTTGGCCATGAAACAACCAAGTCAACTCAGCTGCCCTGCCATTAGCTTCACCAATAAACCAGCGAATCAGACTTGCAGTATTCTACTTATTAAAGTCCAACAGGGTCACAAGAAAAATGCCCGAGCAATCATTTCCACCACCAGTTGGATCACACACCGCCTGGGTACCTGAAGTAGGCTGCAACAATTCAAGCTCCAGCACTGTCCGGTATCTCACCCGTGGAGTAGAACTGCCATACCTGATGTTTCATATTTAATGGAAGCAGAGACTATCCATTCTACTCAGTTCGATTGCAAGTGCTCTATAATTTTGATTGTGAATTTTCACTCTAATTCACAGGTTGACCAAATTATTAATATTGTGGTAATGTCTAGGGCCATGTTTCTTTCATGGGCTGTATGTATTATGCAAACTATTTGAATTCTTGTTAAAGACTGGAATATTGCACACGATTCCAGGCTTCATAGATATTAATGGACTATTTATTTGGAAAATAAGGGAAATACCTCTATTTCCCTTATAAGGGTGAAAGGGAGCCTGTGGTATGTTGAATACCATGAGAACGAGTAGTCTTTGGGGTACTGCAAGTCCGTGTCTTTACTGGTACTTTGCTGCATGCTTGACTGCTCAGTGGAGGGTGCAGATGCTTTTTTGCTGGTGGGGGAGGGGGGAGCTTTGGGGTTCTAACATTTAATTGTCATTCATTCTTTGGGGCACTCCTCTGTTTTCATGGATGTTTGCTAACGTCTTCATCATTGTTTTGGGAGATTTTAACCAGGCTAGTCTGAAAAAATCACTAAGCAACTACCATCAACAGATCACTTGCTCTACCAGAGGAAACAGCAAAGTGGTCTATTGCTACACCATCATCAAGGATGCCAACCGTGCTATTCCACTCCCTAACTTTGGGAAGTCTGATCACCTGGCTGTACTTCTACTCCCTGAGTACAGGCAGACACTGAAGACTGCTGCACAGGTAGTGAGGACCAAGAAGGTATGGACAAGGGAAGCACAGCAGCACGTACAGGACTGCTTTGAATCAGTGGACTGGACCGTATTCAGGGATTCATCTTCGAACTTGGATGAGTATGCTACAGTTGTTACCGACGTCATTAAAACCTGTGAATGAGTGCGTGCCCACAAAGACTTATTGTACATTCCCAAACCAAGAGCCGTGGATGAACGAGGAGGTACATTGTCTGCTGAAGGCTAGATCTGTGGCATTCAAGCAACACACACAAAATGCTGGTGGAACGCAACAGGCCAGGCAGCATCTATAGGAAGAAGTACAGTTGACATTTCAGGCCAAGACCCTTCGTCAGGACCAGCATTTTGTGTGTGTTGCTTGAATTTCCAGCATCTGCAGATTTCCTCGTGTCTGTGGCATTCAAGTCTGGGGACCCAAGCCTGTACCAGAAAACCAGGTATGATTTGGGGAGAGCTATGTCAAGGCCGAAGAGGCAATTTTGAATGAGGTTGGAGGCGACTTCAGATGCACGGCAACTCTGGCAGGGTCTGTAAGACATTACTTCCAACAAAGCAAAACCTAATAGTATGAATGCCAGCGATGCTTCACTACCAGATGAACTCAACGCCTTCTATGCACGCTTTGAAAGGGAGAACACAACTACAGCTGTGAAGATCCCTGCTGCACTTGATGACCCTGTGATCTCCGTCTCAGAGGCCAATGTTAGTCTGTCTTTAAAGAGAGTGAACCCTCGCAAGATGGAAGGTCCTGATGGAGTACCTGGTAAGACTCTGAAAACCCGTGCCAACCAACTAGCGGGAGTATTCAAGGACATTTTCAACCTCTCACTGCTATGGGCGGAAGTTCCCACTTGCTTCAAAAAGGCAATAATTATACCAGTGCCTAAGAAGAATAATGTGAGCTGCCTTAATGACTATCACCCGGTAGCACTCACATCGACAGTGATGAAATGATTTGAGAGGTTGGTCATGACTACACTTAACTCCTGCCTCAGCAAGGACCTGGACCCATTGCAATTTGCCTATCACCACAATAGGACAATGGCAGATGCAATCTCAATGGCTCTCCACACGACTTTAGACCAGCTAGATAACATAAACACCTACATCAGGATGCTGTTCATTGACTATAGCTCAGCATTTAATACCATCATTCCTACAATCATGATTGAAAAGTCGCAGAACCAGGGCTTCTGTGCCTCCCTCTGCAATTGGATCCTTGACTTCCTAACTGGAAGACCACAGTCTGTGGGCATTGGTGATAACATATCCTTCTTGCTAACAATCAACACTGGCGCACCTCAGGGGGGTGTGCTTAGCCCACTGCTCAACTCTCTAGATACACATGACTGTGTGGCTAGGCATAGCTCAAGTACCGTCTATAAATTTGCTGATGATACAACCATTGTTGGTAGAATCTCAGGTGGTGACAAGAGGGCGTACAGGAGTGAGATATGCCAGCTAGTGGAATGGTGCCGCAGCAACAACCTGGCACTCAACGTCAGTAAGATGAAAGAGCTGATTGTGGACTTCAGGAAGGGTAAGTCGAAGGAACACATACCAATCCTCATAGAGGGATCAGAAGTGGAGAGAGTGAGCAGCTTCAAGTTCCTGGGTGTCAAGATCTCTGAGGATCTAACATGGTCCAAACATATCGATGTAGTTATAAAGAAGTCAAGACAGCGGCTATACTTTATTAGGAGTTTGAAGAGATTTGGCACGTCAGCAAATACACTCAAAAACTTCTATATTTGTACCGTGGAGAGCATTCTGACAGGCTACATCACCATCTGGTATGTGGGGGCTACTGCACAGGACCAAAAGAAGCTGCAGAGGGTTATAAGTCTAGTCAGCTCCATCTTGGGTACTAGCCTACAAAGTACCCAGGGCATCTTCAAGGAGCGGTGTCTCAGAAAGGCAGCGTCCATTATTAAGGATCTCCAGCACCCAGGGCATGCCCTTTTCTCACTGTTACCATCAGGTAGGAGGTACAGAACCCTGAAGGCACACACTCAGCGATTCAGGAACAGCTTCTTCCCCTCTGCCATCCGATCCCTAAATAGACTGTGAATCTTTGGACACTATCTCACTTTTTTTAAAAATATACAATATTTCTGTTTTTGCACATTTTTAAAAATCTATTCAATATATGTATTGATTTACTTGTTTATTCATTATCATTATTTTTATTTTATTTACTTTTTTTCCTTTGCTAGATTATGTGTTGCATTGAACTGCCGCTGCTAAGTTAACAAATTTCATGTCACATGCCGGTGATAATAAACTTGATTCTGATTCTGATTCTGAAAAAGAGTTTCAGGGTATATATTGTATACATTTCTCTGACATTAACTGTACCTATTGAAACCTATTGAAAACAAAAATATTACCTTCATTCCTGTCAGCTAGAGCATGCAAATCTATCTGCCCATCTTCTTATACAGAATCCTGGAGACTGGAGCAGCACATGCAAAATGCTTACTTGACACTTCAGAAGACAAAGACCAAATGAGTATTCCCAGAGCAGCCCATCTCCATTGCCAGACTTTGATGTTTTTGATTAATTTGATAAATGATCATTTTCTCTTTGTACGAATGGGCCAATTATCTTGTTTTCAGTAATCACTCATTTCTAATGTATAATTCTGCCAAGTAAAGACTGAGAATGGTTGTACATGGAAGGTAATTAATTATATAAGGAACTGGACAAATATTTACTTAAGTGGGATTGATGGGTCTGGAATTACTTCCATTTAGACAAAATCACATCATGCTCAATTGGATTAAAGTGTTTCACACAATTAATTATCCTGAGAATGTGGTAACTGTTGTTACTTACAGAGACATCAATAAACAAATGAAAATATTGACACAGATGAACTAACTCTTGAAAGAAAGTAATGAACATAGAACATTATCATAATGTCAAGGAGGAATAAAACTCCTGTTTCTATAAAACTGACCTTCTCTCAAACTAAAGTTGATCTTTTGTGATGAAATTAGTCAGAGGTCAATAAAATTGAAGGTTAGTGTTGAGAATTGTGTCAGTCTTTGTCTATTTATCTATAGTTTTTTCTGAAACACTTACTGTTTTTCATTTGTTCCCTGTAAATGCCTGCAAGGAGATAAATCTCAATGTAGTATATGATAACATAGATAGATAGATATGTTATTGATCCCAAAAGAAATTACAGTGTCAATGTAGCATTACAAGGGCACAGATATACAAATATAAGAAGAGAAGTAGTGAGAATAAAAAATAAGTTGTCACAAACTATCTAACATCACTGCCCCGGCTATAGGTTGACTCATTATAGAGCCTAATGGCCGAGGGTATGAATGACCTCATATAGCGCTCTTTGGAGTCGCACAGTGTCTTAGTCTATTACTAAAAGTGTTCCTCTGTTCAACCAAGGTGGCATGCAGAGGGTGAGAAACATTGTCCAGAATTGCCAGGATTTTCCATAGGGTCCTTTGTTCTACCACAACCTCCAGTGTGGTCAGTTTGACTCCTATAACAGAGCCAGCCTTTCTAATTAGTTTATTGAGCCTGTTGGCAACACCCGTGTTGATGCTATTGCCGCAGCACACCACCGCATAGAAGATTGTACTGGTGACAACAGACTGGTAGAATATGTGAAGGAGAGGCCTGCATTGTCCAAAAGACCTCAGTCTCCTCAGGAAGTAGAGATGACTCTGGTCCTTCTTGTACACAGCCTTCACTCAAGTGCCCCCGAAGTATTTGTAGGTCCTCACCACATCCACCTCCTCACCATCAATAGTAACAGGGAGCAATGCAGGCTTAATCTTCCTAAAGTCCATCACTATCTCCTTCTTCTTACTAAAGTTGAGCTGCAGATGATTCAGCTTGCACCATTTGTCAAATTCCTCCACCAGGGCCCTGTGTTCATCTTTCCATCCTCCCTTTATACATCCAACTATGGCTGAGTCATCAGAAAATTTCTGCAGATGACATGACTCAATGTTGATATATAGATTTATAATAAATTTCCATTGAACTTTCGGAGACTTCTGTCTTTGGTTGTCATTACGTGTCATTAGGAAGAGATTGAACAGTTCTTTGTCTTGGAAATTTTGCATGTTAATTGAACTAATCCCTCTAATACATTGACAATGTACCTCCCAGTGGTGGTACAGTAGCGTAGCAGTTAGCAGCAGGCTTTAACAGTGCCAGCAACCCAGGTTCAATTCCACCACTGTCTGTACTTTCTACCCATAACCATATGTATTTCCTCCAGGTGCTCTGGTTTCCTCCCATATTCCTAAGATATACGTCTTAGTAAGGGTTAGTAAGTTGTGGGCATTCTACGTTGATGCTGGAAGCATGGTGACACTTGCGGGCTAACCCAGCATGTTTGGACTGTGTTGGCGTTGACGCGAGGTAACTGGGTATATTTAAAGCAGAGTTTGATAGGTTCTTGATTAGTAAGGGTGTCAAATGTTATGGGGAGAAAGCAGGAAAATAAGGCTGAGAGGGAAAATAAATTATCTGCGATTGAATGGTGGAGCAGTCTCAATGGGTTGAATTGCCTAATTCTACAACTATGTCTTATAGTTTAACAAGAACATGCAAACTCAATACAGACAGTACCTGAGGTCAAGATATTCAGAACTTTCTGTTCTTTGTTTGTACTGAGGTAATCCTCATTGCTGTGTGCTCAAAATCACTCTTTATGCCAACTGTCACTTTGAGTTAAAGTTTAGTTTGCGCAGGCTTTGTAAGTATTCATTTCTTACATTTGTTAATTACATCTCTTGACGAAAATTGGTTGAAATCGCCCACACGTACATCTCGCAGTAACTTCTGTGCTAAGTGTAGTTCTTTGTTAGAGAGTAGAAAATATCTGTCCAACTATTTATCAGAAAAACTTCAGAAAGATCTTTTTGATGTTGTGCAACATCCTGGCGAACAATAAAGTGTTTCTTTATCAGCAGAAGTTTACTGAATTAATGACAGGACGAGATATTGCTGATCCACTCTTGGATCCTGTTTATAGACACAGCAGCATAACGATTCCACTGTGATCTCCACATCAGCCAAACTCCTATTAGAACCACAGAGTCATATGCCGGGACCTTTGACCCAACCAATCTATGCTGTTCATTAAACACTATCCCATTTTAGTCTTCCCTCATTCCTACTAATTCCTCCCCAATTCTACCAGCCACCTACACCTGGGAGGCAATTTAGAGTCACCAACTCAGTGACCAACCTGCCTATCGGTGGGAAATGGGAGCAAGGCAAAGCACCTACATGACCACAGAGAGAATGTGCAAGCTTCACATAAAGTCAGCATCGAACCCAGAATGAAGAGAAGAGAAACATTGGCGTTATTATCTACATAGCTGTGCTACCCATTTCATAGACCATAAAATATCAAACATCCAACAGTACAGCACAAGATGTTTTACCAACCTTTTAACCGTTTTTATGATCAATCCAACCCTTCCCCTCTACATAACCTAGACGCTCCATTTTCCAATGATCCATATGCCTATCTAAGAGTCTCTAACATATCTGCTTCTATCACCAGCCCCAGCAATATGTTCCAGGCACTTATACTCTGTGTAAAAAACCTACCGTTGGCATCTCCTCTAAGCTTTTCTCTGCATTTAAAAGGATGTCTTCTGCTATTAGCGATTGCCACCCTGTGAAGAAGGTGTTAGCTGTCCACTCTACCTATACCTCTTATCAAATTGTATTCCTCTATCAAAATCCGTCAGACTTATCATTAACTCTACCATTACCTTTTCTGGTACCATACTGGGGAATGCTTTGGGGGAAAGATATTCAAATGCCATGGTAGCATAGCAGTGAGCAGGACACTTTATGGTACCTGCGATCACTGATCGAAGTTCAATTCCCACTGCTGTCTGTAAGGAGTTTATACATTCTCTCGTGGCCACATGGCTTTCCTCCGGGTGCTCGAGCTTCCTCCCACATTGCAAAGGTGTGCAGTTAGGCTTAGGGTTAGTGAGTTGTGGGCATGCTACATTGGTGCACTATCTTTAATCTGTGATGGTTGTTGATGCAAATGACGCATTTCACTTTATGCTTTGATGTTTAGATGTGACAAATAAAGCTAATCATTAAAAAAAGGCCTCAGTGCATGCGAGCTCAGAAATAAAGAAAAACATCTGGACTCAGTAGGGTTTGCCCAGCTACTCTGTGCATCAAATTGTGTCATTAATAGCAACTGGGTCAGTTTTGACTGCTTCCATCATGCCTTTGACTTAAGTTTCCAGGGAAAATGCAGGATTCATTTTACTTGAGGTTACCTGCCTAGAAACTCACTTGG
Organism: Mobula hypostoma; assembly: GCF_963921235.1. Classification (NCBI taxonomy): domain Eukaryota; kingdom Metazoa; phylum Chordata; class Chondrichthyes; order Myliobatiformes; family Myliobatidae; genus Mobula; species Mobula hypostoma. Next base: position 4,360,143 of record NC_086115.1, read on the forward strand.
CTGTTCCTACTAGCAGTGGATAAAATTCTAAACAACACTCTTCAGAATGTGTCAGGCACATCTTTTTTTAAAATGTATTGATATAAATGTCAGTTGTAAATTGGCTCAGTGAACGTGTTCACATTTCTGAATCAGCAAGTTATGGCCTCAAACCCTCCAACATGAGTGGAAAACATCGATAGTGCCGACATCTTGTCAAAGGTTCTGGCTTCTGGATCAGGCGATTAACCAACACAGCCTTTTAACTCTGACAGCATGCTCTCCAGTGTCCTCGGAAACATTGTTCCTCTGGCTTAACTGCTCAGCTGTCTCATTGCTTTGTTCTTGAGACCTTTGTGTACGACTGCTGTTATTGAGGCTGCCTGCAAGATGGCAGGGCAGCACAGGAATCAATCTGGGCAATTGCTATGTTCAGATGGGATTCCGACTTCAGTCATAGTCACAAGGATGGGAGCTTCACACCAGTGGCTTGCTTCATAGATACTCTTTCAAGTAAGAACACAACAATTAGGAGCAGGAGTTGGCCATCTGGCCTGTCAAACCTCCTCCCCACATTCATTAAGACCATGGCTGATCTGGCCATCTACTCAACTCCACCTACCTGCCTTTCCCCGATAACTCCTAATACCCTTAATCTGCAAAACTGTATCTAACCATGTCTTTAATATATTGAGTAGTCTCTACTGTTTCCCTGGGGAGAGAATTCCACAGATTCACTATTCTCTGGAAAAAGCAGTTTCTCTTCATCTCTGTCCTATATTTATTCCCCCGAGGCTATGTCCCCTAGTTTCAGATTCACTTATCAGTAAAAACAACTTCCCTGCCTCTGTCTTATCTAATTATCCCTTTAATTCTCTATGTTGCTATACAATCTCCTCTCATTCTTCGGAATTCCAGTGAGTATAGTTCCAGGTGACTCAGTCTCTCCCCATATGCTAACCTCCATCTTCAGATTCAATCTGGTGAACCTCCTCCAAAGCCAGTGTCTCTTTCCTCAGGTAAGTAGACCAGAACAGCATGCAGTATTCCAGGTAATCTGTTGTTGCTATCACACCGAGAAAATGATATGTTGTATCAACACATCGTCAGGAAGTTAAAACTGTTATCACAAGCAATCAACAAACTGCTGGGAGATCTCAGCTGGTCAGGCAGCAACTGTGGGGGGCCCAGCACAGATAATCAACGTTTCTGATCAAGGTTATGTGTCTTCAAAAAATTAATTTCGATTGTGTCAGCTCAGCTCTGGTTCATGAGCAGTAAGCTTCTTGCTGTCACCATTACCTGTCTCCAGGAGTTTCCCCCATCTGATGAGATGAACATACTGCTGCTGGGGCTGTCCTGGTCCATTTGTAGGTTGGGGCCAACGTTGCCTGAAATTCAAGTAAAGCCACCAGAGTTCAGATTTGATTGCACAAGAAGAGTTTCAATCCACAGCTTCAACCTGGCCACTACCTCAAAATGCAAGAAGACAGAAGGCAATGAAGTTCTTTGAAATGCTGTAACTACTTTCTTTAATATTAACTCCCAATACAGGGACCTATTTATGTCTTGCATTGATCAGGTTCAAAATCCATGCATCTGCCGGGTAACATAAATTAGAGGAACAGCACCTGTAATTCCAGCTGAGCATTCTCCTGTCTGATTACATAAATCTTAAATTGTCAAACTTCTGGTAACGGCTTCCCCTTCCCTTTTCCCTCTTCTAACTCTTCCTGATCCACCTGGCCCCTTCAGCCTAGTTTTTTAGATTAGATTATGAGAACACTCAGTCCTCACTTATTGTCATTTAGAAATGCGTGCATGCATTAAGAAATGATACAATGTTCCTCCAGAGTGATGTCACAGAAAAAAAGGACAAACCAAAAACTAACACTGACAGAACCACATGATTATAACATGTAGTTACAGCAGTGCAAAGCAATACCATAATTTGATAAAGAACAGACCATGGGCATGGTAAAAAAAAGTCTCAAAGTCCTGAGTCGATTGACTCCCGAGCCCCCGACAGCAGGCGGCAAAGGGAGAAACTCCCTGCCATAAACCTCCAGGCACCAACAACTGCTGATGCATGGGAAGCACCCGACCACAGCCGACACCTCCTCCTCTATTTCTTGCTCCTCCACCTCCTCCTCCCAATTCCACCCCACACCGCCTTCCCAATGTATCACACCCGACCTTCCTCTCCTGCCACATTCCATCATTTTCAGCCCTTTGTCATTTCCACCTATCATCTCCCAGCTTCTGACACCATTCGCATTCTCCGTCCTGCCTCTCACACCCCTCACATAGATCCACCTAACATCTCCCAGCTTCTGACACAAATTTCACTCTCCCCACTGCTTCTCACCGGCTCACCTGGATCCATCCAGCACTTGATTCTTTTTTTTTTAATTCAGGCTGTTCCCTCTTATCTTTCAGTTCAGATGAAGGGCCTTAAACCCGAAATGTAGATTGTCCATTTCCCTTCATAGATACAGCCTGACTTATTAAGTTCCTCCGGCACTCTGGGTGTTAGTCTGTCTAGAGGGCCGACTCTGGAGTTCCGTACTCTCACAAAGGGTGGAAATGAAAGGGAATCAATAGTCATAAGTTGCTAACTGCACAAAGGCTCCTTTCAAGTATTTGTCCCCTAGATCACTGAAAAAATGCTTCCCTTTATTCCATGGTCCACTGCCCTCTCTTGTAATATTACTTCTTCAGCTCTTTATCTCTTCTACCTATCACCTTCTCACATCTTGCCCTTTCATCCGCCCACCTACCTTTCCCCTCCTAACCACCCCCCACCTTCTTACTCCGTCTCAGCACTGTCTGTTCATATTCCTCCACAGCTGATGACTGACATGCCAATTCCTCCAGCACATGGTCAATGATTTAAATTATAATGATTTTAAACAGATACAGGATATTTTATCAGGTTGTTCACCAGCATCTTAGAGGAAAAAATTGCACAAGTTCACACTCAGGGAAATGAGGTCATTTGACAAGAGATATGAAAAACAAGATAGCTCATTAAAATGGAGTTCTGGCCCAGACAACTTTCTAAAGGTTGGCTGTAATTTCTCCCCTGCTTTCCATCCATCCCTGCAGCCTGGGGAGATGTCAGATAGACTTGGATGTTAAATTTCATCCTATTGCTGACACTGGCTGAAAACTGTAGATTCTAGTGAAAAACCACTGCAATTTTAACTAGTCTCTGCAGTCCATTGCTTTTGGGACTACCAGTAATATTACTGTGCAGAAGGTCTTTGAACTGTTTCCTTGGTAAATAATTATGGATAAATTTGCAGTTAATATCTGTATAGAAAACCAATTCATTGTCAGGTTTTCCTCATGAGAAAATCCTAGGCCATTTAAGAAGAGGAATTAAACATATCATGATACGACAAAGAAGAGGACTTCTTCTTGTGGACAAGTTGTCTCAGGGTATTTTAATGTCACTCTTACTGATACACTTCCTCTAAGAGGACCTTTTTAACCTTGTCATGGTTTGGAGGTTTGCCTGCCTCAGTGACCCAGGGAGCTATGTTGGCAGGAGTTAGGGCTTTAAGTCTTGGCTCCTGGCAGGGTCACCCATGCCAGTCAGGTAAAAGGGTAGAGGCCGGATTACAAGTGGTCCACTGGTCCTCCAGGATTGGGGGTTCAGCTCAGGGTGAATAATCCTGTTTGGCAAGACAAAATTGTTACAGGAACAGCAATGAAAAATCCTTCTACATCTGAGTGCGATGGTATTCCTGAGTCTCCACTCGGGACTGCATGACTGACAGTAGTGAAAATCGAGAGGAAGCTACTGACATGATGAAGGAAGCCCTGAACGTCACAAGAGATACAGGACCTTCACTGCTGCCCTAAATACCAGTGGCATAATGGCATAAGTAAGTAGTGATGCACCTCTGACAACAACAGCACTTTGCACTGATGTAACATCCATGACACTGGATAATGTGTTAGCAAACAAACATTAGCATTGCGAACATTATGACAGACTTGGTTGAAGACACACAGCAGAAATGAGAAGGAAGGGGCTTAGAGATAGAGAGGTTTAGGGAGGGAAATCCAACATAGAACATAGAACAGTGTAACACGGTACGGGACCTTCAGCCTACAACGTTAACCTACTTCAAGATCTGTCTAACTCTTTAGTGTCTGGGAATGCAGAAGGACTACCACAAATGAGGGAAAGAGAGATGTACTGCGGAATGGGATTTCAGCCTTACAGTAAGTCTTTCCCAGCTCAAATCGGAGAATGGAACATGGAGAAAATAGCTTTGAGAAATATCAGGTAGCATCTCTGGACTGGGGGAACAGGTCAATAAGAGGGCTGCAACATGTATCTTGGGTGAGTTTTCTTTTAATTGAAGCTCCTTAAAGTACAAGGGAAAAGAGGCACAAATTCCTGCCTGAACCAAATGTGGGGTACATTAGGGACTGACCAATTGTAGTAGGGAAGTGGAAAAATGGTTTCTGTCCTTTGTTCTGAGCACAATCCATTTGGAATTCCTCTTGGATAGGATGATGAATTGGGAACAAAGTGGAAATGAATCCGGGGATGAACTGCATCGGCCAGTACTCCCTTGCCTGGTAATAGGTGGCTGGTTTAAAGATCGAAAAACCTTCACTAAATTGGTCCAAACCACACTGAGGATGGACGTAATTCTGAATCGGAACATTTAGAGATACAGCACAATAATGGGCCCTGCTGACCCAATTAGCACATCACCCAATTACACCCATATGACTAATTAATCTACTAACCCGTATGTACTCGGAATGTGGGAGCCGGAGAAAAGCCACATGGACATGGGGAGAATGTACAAACTCTTTACAGACGGTGGCGAAATTGAACACGGATCACTTGTACTCTAACAGCACTAAACGCTACGCTACTGTGTCACCTGGGAATGTTAATAAAGTTTCCCACACTGACTCACAGTTGCTAGGATATGATTCTGTACTCCAGCAACAGCAAGGGAGTATCATAAGTGTAACGTGAAAAGCTTCACGAATACCTTATTCCAGCTGAATGCACTGCGTAATGATCTGGCCTGTACGAACAGTCTGCAAGACAAGTGTTTCACTGTATCTTGGTACATGTGACAATAATAGCAATACCAACAACATGGAGGCCTGACCTGAGTGATACAGTACCTGAAGCCACAATGATGCCTGGGGCTGAGTACTTGCTGCCAATGTTGCCTGATGTATAAGGATTCGGTGCCACGTTCAGGTGCAGATTCAAGGAGCAGTATGGCTGTAAACAAGGGTCACAGTACGATTTAAACCCAGATCATTATCATCAGACAGCTACCACATATCAATGGAAAACTGAACTTTTAAGAATCCAGATCCTCACTGCATGTTACCCATGAGGAAAACAGCTCGATTGACAGGAACTATTAGTGAAGGTTTACAAAAGCAAAATTCTAGAAATTTGAACAATTCAAAAAAAAATGGTGGAAATGCCCAGAAAAACAGATCTGTCATAAGTAACTAACCAATGTTGATTCTCCACAGATTCTATCTAACCTGCTGAGAATCTCCTGCAATTTTCTTTTTATTTCTGGTTTCGACATTGAATTCCTACATCAAGCATTCTTTTTCCAGTACATTTAAAAATAATGTCGTCACAATTTAAAGTATTGTCCTCTTACTAAGTGTCATGAATGTGTTCTCAAATAGGACTTATGGCATGTGGAGCAAATTAACCTGATGCCATATTGGTGAATGTGGTGCCCACCCAAAAGGATAATTGGGGCACCAAATTATGCAGCCAGGTTTGACTACTGCACCATCACTTGGACTCAACTTTGCATAGCTGAAGGAGAATTTGGTATCTGAAAGGACATACACCAGTGCCATTTAAGGACACCAGCAGTTATTTACAGGTTGTCAACCCAGTGTATGCTTCTCAAGCTCAGCTATGCTCCTGGATGGTTGTTCATCTCCGAGGCAAAGTTAATTTCACACAACTAAACTTTCAACTTTTTTGTTACCTTTTTTGATGTGTGAAATTGCTGCACCATATTGCCACATAGTGCACAAGTGGAACAGGTCAAAAGCTTTAAGTTCCTCGGGGTCAATATAACAAATGACCTGACTTGGTCCAACCAAGCAGAGTTCACTGCCAAGAAGGCCCACCAGTGCCTTTACTTCCTGAGAAAACTAAAGAAATTTGGCCTGTCCCCTAAAACCCTCACTAATTTTTATAGATGCACTGCAGAAAGCATTCTTCTAGGGTGCATCACAACCTGGTATGGAAGTTGTCCTGTCCAAGACCGAAGGAAGCTGCAGAAGACCATGAACATGGTGCAGCACATCACACAAACCAATCTTCCGTCCTTGGACTCACTTTACACCGCACACTGTCGGAGCAGTGCTGCCAGGATAGTCAAGGACACGACCCACCCAGCCAACACACTTTTTGTCCCTCTTCCCTCCGGGAGAAGGTTCAGGAGCTTGAAGACCCATACGGCCAGATTTGGGAACAGCTTCTTTCCAACTGTGATAAGACTGCTGAACGGATCCTGACCCGGATCTGGGCCGTACCCTCCAAATATCCAGACCTGCCTCTCGGTTTTTTTGCACTACCTTACTTCCCATTTTTCTATTTTCTATTTATGATTTATAATTTAAATTTTTAAAATTTACTGATTTCATCTATTTTAATATTTTAATATTTAATATTTGTAATCCAGGGAGTGTGAAGCGCAGAATCAAATATCGCTGTGATGATTGTACCAATTGTTTGGCGACAATAAAGTATAAAGTCAATAGCAAGAAAAGCTTGCAATCTTTTATTCGATAAATTTTCAAATACAATCAAAATGTCAGTAAACATACAATTAGCGTTGGCCTATCATTTTACTCAGTTACTGCTGGCTCTAAGACCAGACTGATCATGATGTTCAGTCTCCTTCTTGAATTACCTAGATTTGTCCAGCGTACATTATTTTAAACTAAAGACTCGTTAAAGAATAACGTGGTAGAGCTCTTTTTCAGTTCTGACCACTAGCACTGTCTGCATGGAGTTTGCACAGGGGGGGTGAGGGTGTGGGAAACTAGATGTGGTGGCTTACCAGAAGGCAGTGAAGGTCCTTGCCTTTCAGATCTGTGGTGGGAGCCTCCAGAAATCGCCAGTCTCGTCCCTTATTGTACGTGATGAAAGTCCTGACCTGCTTTTGTACCTTTTTGTTAGCCAAGAACATTCCCTTTATCCCTGCTACCTAGGAAAAATGGTTACAATTGAAATACCATCAACTAAAATGGGGGTTAGTTTTAAAACCGCATTCAAGTCAACTCAGTCAAATCTTGAGCAGCCACACACAGAATGCTTGAGGAACTCAGCAGGCCACACCACATATATTGTCCTGAGGAAAGGTCACGGCCTGAAGTGTCATGATCGTGCCACCGTAGCGTAGCGGTCACCACAACGCTATTACAACTCGGGGTGTTCCAGAGTTTGGAGTTCAATTCTGGCGCTGCCTGCAAGGAGTTTGTACATTCTCCCTGTGACCTGCATTGGTTTCCTCCGGGTGCTCCAGTTTCCTCCTATAGTCCAAAGATGCACCAGTTAGTAGGTTCATTAGTGTAACACGTTATAAGGTTTCACTGCTAATATAATAGTTTCTGTGTAGCAGCAATGTTTGGGTTATGACTGGAGATAACAGGGTTTGGAATGCTGGGACTATCCAATGAGAGAAATATTGTTCTTCCTTGTGAGTCAGAAGAGAGATTTTTGCGGTCTTTTACCGGGGAGAGAAGAGGAGAGAAGATGCGAATGGGAAAGATTTGGTAGACTGCCAGATGGAGTGGACTTGGAGCGAAGGTCTGGAGGTCAGCGGAGGAGGTCGATGGTGGACGACCAGCTTATCAGTGAACTCCAACATTGTGCAATAGACTGTTTCATGAGATTGGACCCTTTTTTTTTGTTTTCTTTACTAACCATATAGTCAAAATAAGAATTAGAAAGCTCAATCGTTTAATCAGATATTGTTTATCATTTGTTATTTCAGGGTACTGATTTGTAACAGGGGACACATCACGCAGCATCCACCCAAACGAGATTTCTTAAGTTTGGCCGGGCCGAGGCTATCACCTTCTATATTAAGCTGCTAGCCGAAGTGAGAATTACATTAGTTATTGTAAATTATCCTGTGGTTAGGCTAGGGTTAAATTGTTAAGTTGCTGGGCAGTGCGGCTCATTAGGCTGGAAGGGCTGTTCCACTCTGTATCTCTATACAAAAATAAATAACTAAAATAAAAGAAACACTGACTTATTCCTTCCACAGATGCTTCCTGACCTGCTGTGTTTCTCCAGCATTCTGTGTGTGCTGTTCTAGATTTCTAGCATCTGCAGAATCTGTTGTGTCTGAATGGGATTTTGGCATGGATCTAACCCATCTCATGATCACAGCTGGGGGATCCACCATTTATGGCCATCAGTTATAAAACAGGGTCAGACAGCCTGTGTACGGGGAAGGGCTTTCAGCCTGGCTGACTCAGTGACCCAGGCTGTACTGTACATTTTCCTTCACTCCCGACAACTTCATTATTCTATTATTTGCCATGGTTTCCATCTTCACATAAGGAATTTCCTGGAATGAGTCTTAAATATATCTTTTCCAACTATGAATAACAGAATTTTTATGGCGTTGGTTCTGAAGCCATTTTCTGAACAAAGGTTGCCTTTGCACCTACAAGAACAGGCCAATCAGCAAACAATGACATGCCAAACTAATTAATGTAAGGATCCTTTATAGCAGCTGTCTGCTCATGACCCATATCCTGGACATTCATGTGTTTGCTTAACAGCCTCTTGAACGCCACCTTCATAGCTGCCTCCAAAACTACCCCTGTTACTGTATTCCATGTACCCGCCACTCTGTATGTGTTATAACTCCAAAACATTAAACTAATTGAAATCAAAAACACTGAGCTGGGAATAACTTTTGTTTCTACTTTAAACAAGTCACACACATGGTAGCACATAATGTATGCAATTCACAGTTTTACATACAAGCCATCATGAATTATTTAAACGATCAAGAATATGTAATCAATCAATATATTTACACAGTATACAACTACTATATAGACATCTGCAGCATGGTAAATTTTAAATTGCCACCGCAGTGGAGGATTTCTTACACTTGTGGGATAATATCTTTCCTGACAAGGAGGGGGTCACTCTGCTTGGCAGGTGAGGCTCGTGATTGTGAAACCATCTCAAGTTCTGGGGCCACCTCCGTCGTAGTTGGAGGAGTTGACTCTGGGGCTGCAGGACATGGTTCTGACAGCTCTGAATACCGTTCTTCTGGATGTGTCGGCATCCCAAACAATGCATGGAAGGCTTCACTGGATGATATGGTTCATAATGTGTGAGGACAGTGTTTGACAACACCATTTCTTTTATCTTTAGGAAAGTCACCTCACACTGCTTTATTCATTGACATTTCTTCCCTTTCTATAGTAATGATTTCAAGGGCTGGAACACAGTAGCCAGGTTTGGCAGAAACTTGTTATACTAATCAACAAAACTTAAAAAGGACCGCAACTGTAACACGTCCTTTAGCCTGGGACATTCCTCACACACTTATAATTCTTCTGCGTTAATAGTGTGACCACAGTAAGCAATGCTTAGTTTAAAGAATTCAGACTTGGTGGTGTCATGCTCTGAGCCCATAATCTAATCTTTTTAACACTGTCTTGAGATTTTGGAGATCATCCTTGTCATTCTCACCAGTAATAATGATACCATCCAGGTAATTCTGAGTGCCTGGGCAGCCTTGCAGCACTTGGTCTATAGCTTTCTGCTCGAAGGCAGGTGCAGATGCTACTCCAAAAGTAAGCCTATTATAGTGATAAAGCCCTTTGTGAATGTTCATGGTGAGAAACACTTCGGATTCTTTTTCCATGTCCATCTGTTGAATTCACTTTGCTGAAGTGTTTCCCTGCAGAAAGGTTTGCAAAAGTATCCTCTATCCTGGACAGAGGGCATTGATCTACTTTCAGTAGTGGGTTGATGGTCACCTTAAAATCACAACAGACCCTGACAGACCCATGCTTGTTAGTTACTGGGACCACTGGCATTGCCCATGGCCTCCACTCAAACTTGAAAAGAATTCCTCCAGCCTCCATTCGATCTAGCTCACTGGCTACTTTATCACAAATGGTATTAGGAACCAGGCGGGCTTTGTAAAACTTGGATGTGGTATTTTCATTTAACACAATTTTACCCTTGATATATTTGAGTTTTCCAATGCCGTCCTTGAACACTGCTGTGCCATTATCCACTACCTTTCTTAATTCACTTTCAGTTGATTCTATTACAGGAGATGTGGTAGGCATATGATGTGATCCAAGGTTGTCAAGCCGAGGAGTGGTAGTGGGGACAAGCTCCCACTACCTAAAAGTGCTCCTCACGGCATGCGCCTCAAATAGCCTCTGACAACCAAGTCCAACTCCTGGCCTTCTCGTGTGGCTTAGCCTCTAAGCCCGGCGGAACTGTTTCTACTGACAGGAGAAGGGGCGAAAGCAGGTCCTGGCACCTTAAAACCAGCACTTCGGGTAGATGGAGCTCGTCAGCCTGGGAAGGCAGTCCATCTAAGAGAGGGAAAACTCTGATTTCAAACCTCCGCTGCCTTGCGGCCATACCCACTCATGGGAAAAGCTTCGGGAGTAAACTCTGAGGACAAATCCGGAGCTGGGGTCCCTAAGGCAGTCTGACGTTGCCTTCAACCTTGTTCCGGCAACTCCTGCAACGACACTGGTGCCAAGCTGTATCGGCCCTTGCCCTTCCCTTGGACAACATCGGTGTCGTGGAGAGGGGAGACTTGCAGCATGGGCAACTGCCGGTCTTCCACACAACCTTGCCCAGGCCTGCACCCTGGAGAGGACACTTGCAAGACTTTCCAGGTGCAGATCCATGGTCTCGCGAGACTAACGGATGCCACCATGATGAATAGATCTTCAATCAAGTCGTAGTTGTCTCAGCCACCACAATACTGGCTCTCCTGTTTTTACCACATATAAACCCAATGTGGCTTGTTGGTTGTTGTATTTCACTGTTACAAATGTCATTCCCACAGGAGTTATCTTTTCTTCAGTGTAAGATCTCCATTAGATATCTGCAGGCTTCAGTTCAGTATCTTTGTACTCACTTGCAGACCCCAGTCAGCTTGGATTAGCTACAACATCTCCTCCAAAATCTCCAACAGCACAGGTGCACCGCAAGGCAGTGTGCTTAGCCCCCCTGCTCTACTCACTTTACACTTATGACTGTGTGGCTAAGCACAGCTCTAATGCCATATTTAAGTTTGCTGATGATGTCACTGTCATAAGCTGAATCAAAGGTGGTGAGAAATCAGCACATAGGAGGGAGATAGAAAATCCGGCTGAACGTTACCACAACAACAACCTTTTACTCAAAGCCAGCAAGAGCAAGGAGCTGATGATTGACTTCAGGACGGGGGAAACCGGAGGTCCATGAGTCAGTCCTCATCAAGGGATCGGAGGTGGAGAGGGTCAGTAACTTTACATTCCTCAGGGATATCATTTTTCAGAAGTTTCCTCAAGTACAATTGCAGAGACAGCACGGCAGCACCTCTACTTCCTTAGGAGTCTGCGAAGATTTGGCATGACATCGGAAACTTTGACAAACTTCTATAGGTGCGTGGTGAATATATTGACTGGCTGCATCACAGCCTAGTATGGAAACACCAACACCCTTGAATGGAAAATCCGACAAACACTGGTGGATATGGCTATCATGCGTAAACCCCTCCCCAGCATTGAGCATATCTACATGAAAGAAGCATCTATGATCAGGGACCCCACCACCCGGGTCATGCTCTCTTCTCGCTGTTGCCATCAGGGAGAAGGTACAGGAGCCTGAGGATCCATACCACCAGGTTCACGAACAGTTATTACCCCTCAACCATCAGACACTCGAACTAACTGGGATAACTTCACTAAATTTCACTTGTCCCATCACTGAAATATCCCTAGAACCTATGGACTCAATTTAAGGACTTTTCAACTCATATTCTTGATATTTATTGTTTGTTTGTTTATTTATTTATTTATTTATTTATTATTTTTATTTTTTTTCTAATCTCAAGCTGCTAAAACCTGAGGTATGGGAATAGCCAAGCACACTCATTTCTCAATTGCTAGGAACTTTCGGACTACTCTAGCGGTGTTTAGTATTGTGGCTTTCTATAGATTTACATAAATATTACTGTGTAAGTCTAATTGTAAAATGCTACTGTGTAGTGACTTTGGGATGATATCAGTTCTACAACTGGGTTTATTGGGACAATGTGTACCCTGTTCATGTTCCATAGTCATTCAATTCCCGCTTTTAATTCATCATATTTCTGATGTTTTTCACTTTTTGATTTCTGTATGTTATGTGTGTTTGGAATGGCTATATCTACCCAAATATTGCCAACATACTGAATACACAACACTAAGAAAACCTACCCCTCTTCACCTTAAATCCATGACCTCTTGGATTAGACATTTTAACCGTATATATCAGCTGTCTACTCCATCTATGCCTCTCATAATTTTATAAACTTCCATCAAAGTTCTATCAGAGTATGAGGGTATGGGTAGTTTTTCTATGATGTGTATTTCCATAATTCAGATTGGTTGTAATGTGATGAACATTGTGGCAAAGGTATGGAACCTTATCCACAGAACATAGAACAAAGAACAAAAACAGTACAGTGCAGGAACAGGCCCTTCCACCCACAATATTGAGCAGAACCAATTAAATTAGTAATCAAATATCCAACATAATTAATCCTTTCTGCCTACACAATCTCCACATCCTTCCATCTTCCTCACATTCATGTGTCTATCTAAGTGTCTCTTAAATTCTGCCTCTATCACTTCACCTGGCAGAGTGTTGCAGGCACAGGTCCTCTAATCCAGACAGCATCCTGGTAAACCTTTTCTGCACCAGCTCCAAAGCCTCAACATCCTTCCTGCAATGGAGCAACCAGACCTGTATCCGATAGTCCAGACGATGATAGAGAATTGAGATGAAGTTTACTGCGCAGTTTCTGTGTCATCCCACTCAAGTCTAGATCAACCCTCAAAAAGGGCTCACGTGAATTCAGGACCCAAAGGAATTTTTTTATACCATCAGTGCTCATGAAGTCTCTAAAAACCAGCTCCCATAGGGAGGTTGAGATGCACTTTGAGATAGATTCACACAATTAGCAGAGATTGGCCAAATCAACTACACAGTAAAGACCTTCAAAGTTATTTCAGCATAAATGCTCAGGAGAGATCTCCATACACAGGATATAGCTTAAATCACCACTGAAGATTTTGAAATTGCTTTCTGTGTGCGCAAACTAAAAAGTAATTATTTATAAATCTCCAGGAAAAGTGTTTTGAGTTTTATGGATTTTTTTTATCCAGCAATGTTTAACCTGGAACGTAATGCTCGTCAAACAACATTGTTCATTTAATACATCCTGGCATTTAGCAACAAGTACATTAACTCCCTTCCAATTTGATGCTGTCTTGAATAATCAGATCTATTTCTCAGATGTATCACTGCAATAACATACACCAGCTAATCACTTGTCATGTAAATGGTCAGATTTTCCTGGCATCATGCTTCCCCAGATACCTTTATCTTCTGTGTGCTGTTGAGAACAGACATTACGTTACCTCATAAAGGTCAATCATAACATTCCCCTCTGGGCCTCGGCTGCTTTTCACATTCTCCAAAGCAATTGTGAAGTGGATTCCTCTTGCATCAGACACATACAGATTATACGTGTCATTTTGGTTCCATTCCTGCACCGCAGCAAAGACTTGGTTTTCATCCGTACTAATAATGTGCATATCCTGCCAAGACAGAAAAGCTGCATATAAGTAACGCTGAGCCGACAGCAACGCAGTTGCAAATCTCAAGGGAAATCCATGAGGCTTGCGATAATTCTGCAAGACCTGTGGCCTGAATGGATCCATTTACCACAAGGATGACCAGGGCTGTACACCTGAAGCAAGTCAGATTATGACTCCTATGTTTTGAGAAACAGGCTCTGGGGAGAATGTAACACACAAAATGTTGAAGGATCTCAGCAGGTCAGGCAGCATCAATGGAAAGGAATAAACAATTGACGTTTTGGGCTGAGGCACTTCACCAAGACAGGAAAGAAAGGGGGAAGAAGTTCAGGAAGGGGAAGGAGTACAAGCTAGAAAGGGATAAGTGAAGCCACATGAGGGGGAAGTTGGGTAGGTGGGTAGGTGGGTAGTGGAGGGGAATTAAAGTGAGAAGCTGGGAGGTGATAGGTAGAAAAGTTAAAGGGCTGAAAAAGAAGACATCTAATAGGACATGAGAATGGACCATGGGGGAAAAGGGAAGGAGGAGAACACCAGAGGGAGGTAACAGACAGGTAAGGAGAAGAGAAGAGGTGACAGGAGAGCCAGGGGGGTAAAGTGCATAGCTGGACATGTTGTAGGTGTTTCTAAAAAGGGGTTAATTCATGGATCAAAGTGATTCAATTGAGTGGATAATCAGAAGAAAGGAATACATTGTAACCTGTTTAACACCACTGGCCAAAGTCCAGAATATGTCCTGTGAGTATATTCCGCAGCCGTTCACGATGAAGGCAGCATCCACCGCTAATGATCCCCATCACCCTGGACATGGTCTTTTCTCATTACTACCATCGGGAGGAGGTACAAGAGCCTGAAGACATACTCAATTCTCAGAAATAGCTTCTTCCCCACCACCATCAGATCTTTGAACAGTCCATAAATGCATAAACATTAGATGTTATTCCTTTTATTGAATTACATATTATTATAATTCATAGTAATTTTTATGTCTTTGCACTGTAATACTGCTGCAAAACAACAAATTTCATGTTATCTAAATCAATGATCAATCAGTTTCAATCTAAATCTGATGGTGATTCTGACTGATCTGTAATAGTGCACCTGCAGAAGGGAGATTCAAACCTAAACCAACAAGCTTCAGGTCTGCATCAAATGGTCAACAAGCATCCCCATTTTTAGCAAGTTTACCAGAATTTAGTTAGCCATATTTCCTCTGGTGTATCTGAAGATACTATGGAGCATTCTTGATACGACTATCAGCTTAGCAGACTCAGCGTCTCTTTTGCCTGTTACTCAGCCAATTGTTGGGACTGTGACTTAGCAATTGTCATACGGAAGAAAGGAGACATTGCTAAATGCTTAATTGTGAGGGAATACTTTTCACCATTTTCTCCTCGAATTGGAACAAGGCCTAATTCTTTCTGCACTAAAGTTTTATTGGATTACATTCCTAACATAACGAAGAACATATTAATTGGTACCTCACCCCATTTCCACCATCCGGATGTTCCCCTACAAGTCATACACACCATCCTGGAATGGAAATATATCACTGGTCCTTCTTCGTTGCTGGGTCTAAATCGTGAAAGTCCTTATCCAACACCCCAGCTTATCCAACCTCTCATTACAGGTCACACCCTCTATTCCAGACATTATCCTGGTAATCTCTTCTGCACCTTTTCCAAAGCTCCCACATTGTTCCTATAGTATGGCTTTGTACTGTATGGTCTCTCCTAGGCTTTGACCTATTACTGACTTATTCCTTGCTCTCATTACCTCTGCATTTCCCTCCACTTTCGTTACCTGGCTCATTTCAGAGCTGTGTCGTTGGATTTCCATTGATATCACATCAACCAATGTGAGTGTTAGGAGAGATTCATAAATGGAGTCCTGGCCAATGAGCTGGTCATTCTCCTCATAGTGTCAACACAGAGGATACAGCTAGACTGACAAACTACAATCAACACACATGAAATTATGGAGGAACTCAGCAGGCCAGGCAGCGTCTATGGAGAAAGAGTAAACAGTCAATGTTTCAGGCCGAGACCCTTCATCAGGACTGGAGGGAAAAAGATGAAAGGTCAGAGTAAGAAGGTGGGGGAGGGGTGACAGGAGGAAGAAATACAAGATAACAAGTGAAACTGGGAAGTGGAGTGAAGTAATGAGCTGGGAAGTTGATTGGTGAAAAAGATAAAGGGCTGGAGAAGGGGGAATCTGACATGAAAGGAACCAAAGGCCATAGAGAAAAGGGAAGGGGGAGGAGCACCAGAGGGAGGTGATGGGCTGGTAAGGAGATAAAGGGAAAAGGGAAATAGGAATGGGGAATGGTGAAAGGGGGAGGTATTACCGGAAGTTTGAGAAATCAATGTTCATACCATCAGGTTGGAGGCTACCCAGACAGAATATAAGGTGTTGGACCTCTAACCTGAGTGAGTTCTCATCACGGCAGTGGAGGAAGTGGAATTAAAATAGGAGGCCACTGGGAGGCAAGTGGACTGATATGTTGGAATGGGAATTAAAATAGGAGGTCACTGAGAGACCCAGCTTTTTCTGGCAGACGAAGCATAGGTGCTCGGCGAAGTGGTCTCCCAATCTACATTGGGTCTCACTGATATACAGAAGGCCACACCGAAAGCACCAAATACAGTAGATAAACCTAGAAGACTCACAGGTGAAGTGTTACCTCACCTGGAAGGACGTTTAGGGACCTGTATAGTACTGAGGGAGGAGGTGTAGGGGCAGGTATGGCACTTGCTCCACTTGCAAGGATAAGTACCAGGAGGGAGATCAGTGTGGAGGGATGGATAGGCAAAGGAGTTGCGTAAGGAGTAAACGTCAACTGTATTCTTTTCCATAGATGCTGGCTGGCCTGCTGAGTTCCTCCAGCATTTTATGTGTGTTGCTCGGATTTCCAGCATCTGCAGATTTTCTCTTTTTTGTGATCTGTCAAATTACAACGATCAATCAAAGATAAAAATCGAATTCAAAGTCCTGACCAAACGGCTTGAGCATAGTTTTCCTTCTGGCTCCCTCATTAATAGATTCACAAACATAAGATTTCAAAATTCTTATTGTCTTCCCTGTCTTGACTAATTTATGTTTTGTATGGGTCCTGCGATGATGCTGCAATGAAGATTTTCACTGTACCTATTTCTTTTGTACATGACTTGACCTGACTTGAGATGACCGTGAAGGTGAAGGAAAAGGTTTGCTGATTTCTGAGGATTGCTGATAATGTGCAGTTTTTACCTTGGGCAATGAATATTTTGGGAGCTTCATCTCTGCAAAGCTTTCTCTGCGATATGACACGTAGTAGGTTACCCGTCCACCTGATGTTACCTAGGGAACAAATCACAAAGTTGAATAAATTATCATCAGGCAGCAAAGTAACGCTGCACAAATGTACAAGAAAGAGCAGGCAAGTGTTTTTGATCTCGCTAATACAAAAGACAAAAAGCCACTTTGAGAACCTCATAATATGTAGACAATGATTCTTCTTATAATAAAAGGAAAGGTACGTCACATCTGGAGTTTCTCCGGATAGCGGACGATTTCCCTCCACGCCTCTCTGACATAGTGGGGAACCACGTACCGAGGCAAGTTACAGCAGTGGTTTGCCATTGCCTTCTGCCTGGTGAGTTTCTAAAGAGATCGCCAGCTCGTAACCCAGCACAGATGGAAAGCGGGCAGGGGAGCCAGCCGGAGCTGGATTCGAACTCAGAACCTTTCGTCCCGAAGTCTGACGCTGATGCCACTACACCACCAGCCGGGTCCTTCTTATAACAAGTACCCAAAATGGCTTGCTGCTATCGTACCTTCAACCGTAACTCTGCTTTTCAGATAATATTCCAGTAACTAGTGGATTTCTGCAGAGATCTGTACTGGGACCTCTGCTATTTGTGATATACATAAATGAACTGGATGAGTGTAAGTTTGCCGATGACAGAACGATTGATGGATAGCTACAGGAGACTGTAGAATACAGGTCAGTTGCAGTTGGAGAAATGGTAGATGGAGTTTAAGTTGTTGCACTTTGGGAGACTATAAGTTAGAGACAGGACACAGTTAATGGCAGGACCTTTAACTGCATTGATGTAGGGAGGGATCTTGGTTTCCAAATCCATAGCCCTCTGAAAGTGTCTGCACAAGCTGATAAAGTGTAACAGAGATGCTTGCCTTTATTTGTGGAGGCATTGTTTGAGAGTCAGGAGGTCACTTTACAGCTTTGGAAAATGGCACATGTGGAGTACACATATTGCATTTAATTCTCTTTGCTTCTTTTATTTATTTTGGCATCACGTTCAGTGCAGAAGGTAGGACAAGTTTTATTACACAGAGAGGTGGATGGCTGGAATGTGCTGCCAGAGGTAGT
The DNA here is from genome assembly GCF_963921235.1 of Mobula hypostoma. Classification (NCBI taxonomy): domain Eukaryota; kingdom Metazoa; phylum Chordata; class Chondrichthyes; order Myliobatiformes; family Myliobatidae; genus Mobula; species Mobula hypostoma. The sequence continues at coordinate 4,378,378 of NC_086115.1, forward strand.
AGAGGCATGTAAGAGGCTGGTAGATAGACACATGAATATACAGAGAATGCAGGGATAAGGACCATGTACAGGCACAGGAGATTATTGAATTAGCTGTCAATAGCTTAATTAGTTCAGCACCATATCCTGTCCAAAGCATCTGTTCCTGTGTTGCACAGTCCCGTCCCATGTGTTATGTTCTAAAGATCAATTCAGGTACATTTTTGCTGCTATATAAATGTAACCAGGTGACTGTTAAATACCATTTTTTATTGTTAAGGTGCACTTATGTATTCACCCTGATAATGCTAAAATAGCTGGTGATGTCATCATGCACATGTGGATTAGAAAGAAGAGTTACAATCTCCTAGGAAGAACTTCAAGTACTGGTTGTATGGTGAAAAAAGATCTTCGAAAGTAAGGTATCAGTGCTGGACAGCATGGTTCTGTGAAGTTCCTTATCGGCCGAGTGGCATGAGCGAGGAGAACTCGTTTCAGGGTCTACCTATACGTGTCTGGAAGTTAGGCACGTGCATGCCAAAGTGAATATATCTCTTAGTTAAGATGAGATGTATATATTCCTATTTTTGATGTTGTGTATGAGGTACAGGGTTGGTGGGATTGTTTTTTCAGAGTTGCCATTACTGTATTGATTTTGTATATTTTGTATATTTATTTTCTTACTGCATACATAATTAGTCAATACACAAGCGTGTGGACTAAAATTAAACAGGAACTATGATTTTTTAAAAATCCAATTTTCCAATTTGTTGCTTTATTTTGATAATCTCTTTCTGCATTAAAACATCTAAAACAGATAATGGATCTGAAAAAGTATTTTTTGTCCTGAGCATGGATTTTCCCCAGGTTACAAAATAAATACAAGTTATTACTTTTGCCTCACCCTGATTCTATTTTCTGCAATCTGATTACTGAAGCCACTGGCACACCGTGCATTGTATGTGTCATACATGGGTTAAGATTTAGATTATCACAAGTACATCAAAACATACAGTCAAATGCATCTTTTGCATTAACAACCAACACAGCCCAAGGATGTACTGGGAGCAGCCCACAAGTGTTGCCACACATTCTGGCACTAACATAACATGCCCTGCAATGGTCAGGAAAACAATAGAAGCAACAAAAACAACAGAACAACAACAACAACAAGACAAGCCCATTCCCTTGCCTACGCCTACCAATTCATACACTCAGCTGCATAGACGGTCCTCAAACCCCAGGACAAGCTACTTCCAATCCTCCAGCCTCCAGTAAACTTGTGGACTCAGAAACATCATGCCTCCAACTCCCTCAGTGGACTCACAGAATTCAGCCTCAACTTCCAAGCTTCTAATTGACCTTAAGGCTTCAATTTTCATAATCAACTCCAGCAGTCACTGATAATCAGACCTCGAACTCCAGGCCTCGAGCTCCAGATTCGCTGACACACGTACTTAGGGGGTCGCCAGCTTTAATGCCTCCTGCCCGCGTGGACATTCCATCGATCTGGGGGCACTTGCTGAAGTGGGAGGCCACCAGCCCTCATCCTCGCTGGTCTTTATCCATAGCACTTACAATCCCAGCATTCATCCACATCACTGGCCTTTAAGCGTGGAGTGTAGAGCAGAGGACTAGATTCTTATCTGACCTTTAACTCCCCAACATTTCTGTCCCTAAACCCTAACTTGACCCCTACCCTTCTTTATTCCTAAAACCATCCCTACAAGCCTAAAAACAAACTAAGCCTGAGCCTGATAACTTACACATGTGCACTGACTTGTTGTTCTCTCTGCAAAGTGAATATACCAGTTAACTTCACCTCCAAGTGAATGCCTTTACTTATTTGGTATGTAGTTGTGCAGACGGAACAAGGTAGCAACGAGTACAATCCTGAATGTCAGCAGATATCACGAACTGCACTGAAGGTTACAAGACAACAGAATTTGGAGGAAGGGAGACAGACAGCGAGAGGAAAGAGTGAACTGAACCAGTATAGTGATGGAGAAGGTGGCCACGGATGTGAGAAAAGGATGCATGAGTAACAATGCACTGTACACAGTGAGGGACACACAACTAGCAAAGCAAAAGTAAAAGTAAAGTGATGATGGCCTTAATCAGAAAAGTTGACAAATTTGATAGTGTTGATGAGGTCTGGCAATGGTATATTGAGAGGGTTGAACTCTAGATAATGCAAACAATATGGATGAGGTAAAGAAAGTCTCCACACTTCTTAGCTTAATCGGTACTAGAATTTATCGTCTCCTGCACAACTTAGTAACTTCTGAAAAGCCAGTAAGCAAGACGTTCAACAAAATTATGCAATTTTGCAAAATCACTTGAGCCCAAAACTACTAGCAATAGCTAAGAGATTTAGATATCACAAAATGAACCAGTCAAAGCATGAAAGCATCTCTAAATACGTTGCAGAACTGCACAAACATAGAACATAGAATAGTACAGCACAGTACAGGCACTTCGGCCCACAATGTTGTGCCGACCCTCAAACCCTGCCTCCCATATAAGCCCCCACCTTAAATTCCTCCATATACCTGTCTAGTAGTCTCTTAAACTTCACTTGTGTATCTGCCTCCCCCACTAACTCAGGCAGTGCATTCCACGCACGAACCACTCTCTGAGTAAAAAACCTTCCCCTAGTATCCCCCTTGAACTTCCCACCGCTTACCTTAAAGCCATGTCCTCTTGTATTGAGCAGTGGTGCCCTGGGGAAGAGGCGCTGGCTATCCACTCTATCTATTCCTCTTATTATCTTGTACACCTCTATCAAGTCTCCTCTCATCCTCCTTCTCTCCAAAGAGTAAAGCCCTATCTCCCATAATCTCTGATCATAATGCATACTTTCTAAACACGGCAGCATCTTGGTAAATCTCCTCTGTACCCTTTCCAATGCTTCCACATCCTTTCTATAGTGAGGTGACCAGAACTGGACACAGTACTCCAAGTGTGGCCTAACCAGAGTTTTATAGAACTGCATCATTACATCACGACTCTTAAACTCTATCCCTCGACTTATGAAAGCTAACACCCCATAAGCTTTCTTAACTACCCTATCCACCTGTGAGGCAACTTTCAGGGAACTGTGGACATGTACCCCGAGATCCCTCTGCTCCTCCACACTACCAAGTATCCTGCCATTTACTTTGTACTCTGCCTTGGAGTTTGTCCTTCCAAAGTGTACCACCTCACACTTCTCTGGGTTGAACTCCATCTGCCACTTCTCAGCCCACTTCTGCATCCTATCAATATCTCTCTGCAATCTTTGACAATCCTCTACACTATCTACAACACCACCAACCTTTTGTCGTCTGCAAACTTGCCAACCCACCCTTCTACCCCCACATCCAGGTCGTTAATAAAAATCACGAAAAGTAGAAGGTCCCAGAACAGATCCTTGTGGGACACCACTCGTCACAACCCTCCAATCTGAATGTACTCCCTCCACCACCACCCTCTGCCTTCTGCAGGCAAGCCAATTCTGAATCCACCTGGCCAAACTTCCCTGGATCCCATGCTTTCTAACTTTCTGAATAAGCCTGCCGTGTGGAAAGTTTCCCAATACTATGACTTTAGAGATAGACTTTCTGATGCATTAAAGGACAAACTTTTATGTGGCATGCAAAGTCAAAGCACTCAAAAGAGGTTACCTTAGAAGAGGCACTATCGTTAGTGACTGCAGTGAAAGATGTGGCAGAACTACAGAAAAAGAGTTTAGAATGTGAAATGCTCAAAAAGTCCTTCAATGGTGCAAAAAGCCAAAAATTTTATTGATGTGGCAAATTCTCCCATAATGCAAATAACTGTTGGTTAAAAAAATATCTGCAGAAAATGTCACAGGCAAGGCCACACAGAGAGTGTGTGCAAGGCACAACCAAATAGAAAAAACACACAATGTGAAAAGTTTCAAACACAAAAGTAAACAAATGCATGAAGTGACTAAATGTGAAACAGAATCAGACAACACAGAGTCTGACAAAGGTGAGATGTCATGCCCAGAACTGTATAGCATTACTGAAGCAGATGACAAAATCATATGGATCACAATAGATGTGTCTGGTGTGATACTGAAAATGGAGCTGGATACAGGGTCAGCTTTGACGATAATTCCAAAGGCTGACTACAGCAGACTGTTTTCTAAGCTACCATTAGAAATGACCTCAGTGATGCTAAAGACCTACACAACCAAAAAGGAGTCTCCCAAAGACAAACTGAACGTGATTATTATGTATGGATGCAAAACACAGCAGTTAGAGCCTTATGTGTTGAAAAGCTAAGGGCCAGCACTTTTCGGACGTGAATGATTGAGAAAAATCCAACTAGGCTGGCACATAATCAAAGCTGTCAATGCATCATCAACAAGTAACTTCAGCCTAAACAGTAGCACTAACCAGAGACTATCACAGCTGTTTAATGCTAATGAGAAGGTGTTTGGGAAGGGTCTTGGTAAACTCAAAGGCTTGATGCCAGAACTGAACTGGATGAAGCAGCAACACTACGATTCCATAAAGTGTGTCCAGTGCCTTACACACTACATCCTAAAATTGATGCTGAACTTCAGAGCTTGCAGATGTCTGATATTCTCTCCAAGGCTGAATGGAGTGATTGGGCTATGTCCATTGTCCCAGTGATTAGGAAAGGGAAGAACGTAGTTGCTCTCGTATATGGGGACTCCAAAGTGAGCATTAACCCTATGCCGTGTACTGTGCAGTATCCTCTGACACAAATTGAAGAGATTTCTGCATCTTTGGCAGGTGGGGAGAAGTTTTCAAAGATTAACTTGTCTCAAGCCTATCTGCAAATGGAAATTGAGGAGTCAAACAGGAAGTTCCTCACAATAAAGACTCACAAGGCACTGTTTCAGTATAATCGTCTCACCTTTTATGTGGCATCAGCTCCAGCAATCTGGCAAAGAGCAATGGACCAAGTGCTCCAAGATATCCCAGCAACACAATGTCATCTTGGTGACATCATTGTGACTGGCAAGAATGATGAAGAGCACCTCCAGAACCTCGGTAAAGTGCCTACCAGGCTGAGTGAGTAAGGTCCGCATGCAAGGAGAGAAATGTGAGTTTTTCAAGAATTGAATCTCATATTGTGGACATGTCATCGACAAGCACGGCTTACATAAGGGCACAAGAGAAGATTGAAGCAGTGCTGCAGGCACCCAAACCAGAAAATGTGTCATAACTCAGATCATACTTGGGCTTTGTAAACTACTACCACAGATTTCTTCCAAATCTTGCTACAGTGCTGCACCCATTGAATGCACTGTTGTAGACAGGAGCAAAGTGGGAATGGTCAGAAAGATGTGAAAGGGCATTCAAGGAAACAAAGAGACTAATAACATCAGATGAACTGCTCACCCATTATGACCCATCTCTGCCCATCAGACTGGCGTGCAATGTGTCCCCTATGGCATTGGAGCTGTTTTGTCACATACTATGAAAGATAGATCTGATTGTCTGATTCCATTTCCTTCAAGATTACTGCCAAATGCAGAATGCAAGAAGCCTTTGGTCTAGTACGTGGAGTAAAGAAATTACACCACTACCTCTATGGACAAAAGTTTACTCTAGTGACAGACCACCAGCCCATAGTGTCCATTGTCAATCCCAGGAAGGGAATCCTAGTGACAACCGCCACCTGATTGCAATGTTGGGCACTTTTCCTAAGAGCCCACCCTTATGACAAAGTTCAAGGCTACTAAACAACACAACAACGCTGATGGATTGCCATGTCAGCAAATGAAGAAAAGTCTTTATTCGGTGACCCAGCAGAAGTGTTTCATACAGCATCAGTGGACCAGCTGCCAGTAACAAATTCTGAAATACAAGGAGAAACAAGGAATGAGCCGACATTGTCAAAAATTTACGACGTCACCTTGCAAGGATTGCCAGATCATGGTAATCCTACATTTCCAGTGTTTTCAGTAAGACAAGATCAACTTGTCAAAGAATGCTGATGTGTGGTTCTCATGTTGTGGTTCCCTCTAAACTGCACAACAGTGTTAGCGAATCTACTTGAAGAACACCTGGATACATTCAAGAGGAAGAATCTCACCGAAGCTATGTGTGGTGGCTGGGAATAGATAGACAGATTGAAGACTTGGCCAAAAGCTGTTTGGGATGCCAATAAGTTCAAAATACACCCTTGAGAATTGCCATCTTCACCATGGCAAAGAGCATTTTGACTTTGCTGGGCCATTCATGGACTCCATGTTTCTGATTGCTGTGGATGCTCATCCTAGTGGCCAGAAACCATACCAATGAAGTCAACCACATCAGGAAAGACCGTTCCTGCCCTGCGGACTACCTTCTCCAGAAATGGTTTACCAAATCAAATGGTGAGTGACAAAGGCCCACTGAACACATCAGAAGAGTTCAGAAAAATAGCATCGAACATTTCATGTCAGCTTCTCACCACCCAGCAATGCATGGGTTAACTGAAAGGTTTAACCAAACCTTCAAGAAGTCCAATAAAACAATGAACAAGGAGAACATTTCTCTGCAGCACAAGGTGGGCAACTTCATGTGATGACAAATAAAACATCTGCAATGCTGTTCATGAGCAGGAATCTGAGATCTCGCATAGACCTCCTGAAACCAGATCTATGGAGGCAAGTGCAAGATAAAGAGAAACGAAGTAAATCAGCAAGGAACTTCGAGTTTGGACAGGAAGTCCCAGTGTGTGATTACCAAGAAGACATGTGGACACCCGGTAGGATAGCTACAAGAAATAGACCACTGACATGGTAGTGGATGTTGGAGATCATACACGGAGATGTCATGTGGACCAGATCCTGGATGCTCAGCTGAAGAACACACCGAGTCGACTGCATCCAACAAGATGGACATGTTACAGCCACTGGACTTACCACTCAGTGATGATCATGCCACTAATAACAACACGACACCTGCAACAGAGAAAGTTGTTTTTGACAAGACACCTGCCAAACTTGATGCCACTCTACAGGTCCAGAGGCACTTTCCTGAAAGACACAGAGCGCCACCCAAACGACTGAATCTTTCGTATAGTGGTTAGTGATGGAGTGGTACTGCGAAGCATGTTTATTTGAATATGGTCTGTTAAAGGGAAATTGAATGTTTGGCTCCTCAGATACAGTTTTATGTCACATTAATCCAAAGGGGAAGGAAATGTAATGTATGGATCTATTTCTTTTAGTGCAATCTCCTTCGCGCTAATTATTGACTGATAATTTCTCATGCACATTGATTTGTTACTCTCTCTGCAAAGTGAATATACACATTAATTTCTCCTCTGAATGTGTGCCTTTATTTATTTGATATGTCGTTATACAGACACAACTGTTTCCATTCCCGCAAGTCTCCGATTAGCCATGCCTCGTGATCAGGGATCACATTGTCTTCTCTTGCCTGTGCCCCTTACTCCCCCAGTAGCTTTTTTGCTTTCCACATGACAGGCAGAACCCAATTTAGTACACTCCTCCATTCAACAAGCAAGAATCTAATTACTTCTGTTTACTGCAACTAACTTGTCTTTCACAGCCACTTGCCAATCAAACTAGAGACAGCACAGTTTTTTTCCTGCTGTAATCAGCATGAATTTAATAGAACATCTGAATAATCAAAGAAGGAACTTGTTTTATAATCAACAATATGATCATCGTTCAATTGTTAAAGGAGCTTCTCTGTGTTTTTAGCCACTTGATAGACCTATAGTTCAATTACTTGGTTCGTGAGGAAGACAGAAGGCTATGGAACTAATATTAAGTATCTCAGGCTGATGACAATGAGGTTCTTCAACAGCAGTGGCTTAATTTTTTAGCTGGTCTATGATGATCAATAATTTTGAGTCTGTTATTAAACTCAGAAACTTAACAACATAAGAAATAAGGATCAGGAGCGGGATCTGGAGCCGGATCTGGTCTGTCGAGCTGCTCCGCCATTCGGTAAGATCATGGCTGGTCTGGCTGTAGACTGAGCTCCAGAATCCTTAACTGCCCTGCTATGCAAAAATTGTGTCTTAAATATATTGAATGAAGTAGCCTTTTCTGCTTCCCCGGGCAGGAGATTCTACAGATTCATTACTCATCTGGGAAAAGCAGTTTCTCCTCATGTGCAGCCTAATGGGAAGTTAACTTTCCTTAATGCCAGAAGAGAGACTCAGCCTGAAATGTCACCTGCTCGTTCCCTCCATGGATGCTGCCCGAGTTCTTTCAGAATTTTGTGTGTGATTAATGTTAAATACTTCTTTCCTTCATTCTCTTTTTGTACTTTATTGGGTCAGCATGGTGGTGTAGACTCTTCTCTAGAGTCTTCACACCCTCTTTTGATCAAACAGCTTGGTTTCAAAGCAGTACGGCCAACTACACTCAGTGGCCACTTTATTAGGTACACCCATACACCGGCTTCTTAATACAAATATCTATTCAGCCAATTACGTGGCAGCAACCCATGCATAAAAGCATGCAGACATGGTTAAGAGGTTCAGTTCTTGATTCAGTAAGGTGACATGATTCTGTTTAATGCTGTAAGAGTGAAATTTTACAAATTGGGAAATGTGTTTTGGCACAGTGCATTTCCACGGGCAGTGAGGAGCAAACTCTTTGTTGTAACTGAAACATACAATTGTAAATTGAACTCACCTTCCCCAAAGAATTCAAAGTGTCATTGCCAAAATTTGTAAATTGTACATCTGTAAAATGAGGAATACCTACATTCTCTCAATTTATACTTTCTAAAATTCTTGTTCAATTTAGCTGCAAGTTGTGACCTGAATGGCTTTCACAGTAGTGCAGCTGGTAGCGATGCTACATCAAAGTCTCAGCGACCCTGGTTCAATCCTGGCCTCTGGCGCTGTCTGTGTGGAGTTTGCACGTTCTCGTGGTGAACACTTGGCTTTCTTCTAGCAGTACAGGTTTCCTCCCGCATCCCGGAGATATGTGGGCTGGTAGGCTATTATCTCTAATATACAGGCGAGTAGTAGAATCCGAGACAATTTAATAGGAATAACGTGGGATTAGTGTAGGTTAGAATGTTACTTTGGTAGGCCAAAGAGCCAATTTCCATGTGTTGGAATCAATTACTCTCTGGAAGCACTGGCATTAAAACTGAGACCCCAACTAAACTGAGGTCTCCTCCAAGTTTGAATTGGGTAGTCTTTGGAAAGAACAGCAGATCACCAAACGTCTCCATGACGATTCATTTGCTACTTGTGATCAGAATATATAGTCTGTGTGGATAAAAGTTAATGAGATGGCAACAAAATCTAGGGTACATATAGTATGATTAGTTCAATAACATGAAAAAGGGATTTCTGTTACTTGGATTGGTGGCTATACTATGCTCTTGTAAAAGCCCTGAAAAAAAGAACGTAAAAATTTGCTAATCTGTTATTATTTTCACACATGGGAGAAACCCAGCTTCTCAAACATATTTGGAGTTGGATCTAATTTATGTGATGATGGCAATGCATTTATTTTCTGAAAATGAATGGCCCAAAGAATTGACTAACACAGCACTTTACAGTAAAGGCGACCATTTCATTTCCTGCCACTTTCTGTAAGAAGCTTATATGTTCTCTATCTGGGTTTCCTCTAGGTACCACACATCAAAGTTACTGGTGAACGCAGCAGGCCAGGCAGCATCTCCAGGAAGAGGTACAGTTGACGTTTCAGGCCGAGACCCTTCAGGACGAAATGTCGACTATACCTCTTCCTAGAGATGCTGCTGGCCTGCTGCGTTCACCAGCAACTTTGATGTGTGTTGCTTGAATTTCCAGTATCTGCAGAATTCCTATTGTTTCCTCTAGGTACTTCAGTTTCCTCCTGCAGTTCAAAAATGAATTGGTTATTGTAAATTGTTCCATGATTAGGCTAGGATTAAATTGAGGGATCGCTGGGTGACATGGCTCAAAGTGCCTGAAGGGTCTATTCCGTGCTGTATTTTTGCAGAGAACTTCCAACAGCCTCACACGTAATTGTCAATCTTTCTCCACCAAACCATGGAAAGCTTAGGAACTTCTGCACAAGATTTGCTCAAGTTCAAGTGACAGAGTTCCTACGAGGTCCGGTGCCACCATAACCATTTATCACTTAATCTAACAACTTGATGTTGAAGTTTACTAAACAGAAAATAAAAGCTACAACATACACAAACAAATGCAACCATTTTGCATTCTGCTGGGGAAAAAACACTCTCAAATAAATTTCAGCCAAGTAAATTTTTTTGAATATTGCTTTAGGCTTCTCTTCAAACCAGTTTGAGGAACAACTGCATTTCAATTGCAGCAGATTTTAAACAATGGGAAGAATGTAGATATAACCTTGCAACATGCTCACATTACACAATCTGTATTCAACCAAATTTATAGGCTTTACACTTCTCTGGGGCTTGCTGTGGATGGTTGACACTAGTACAAAGCTATTATCCCCTCCAGCCTTTCTCACATTGTTGACCGATACAGATAAGTGCCTCTAGAAACCTGGCATTTTTGGGGTAATTAATTTGAGTAATATCAATACTTCTTTTTCACCCTAAAGCTGTTAACTTTAAGAGCCAGATAGCCAAAACGTATTAGTGAAAGTTGAAGAATTTTATATTGATTAGAATTCCAATCAGTTGCTGTGCATGGCCAATTTTTCTATTGACAATTATCATAGCTTGTCACAGCAGACAGCCAGCCACTCTAGTGTTGTTTGGTTGATGTTGAGCAGGTCAGTGTCAGCTAAATCAGGCGGGAGTGGGCAGTTGAGCAGAACGTGTTTAATGTTCTGCACCCTTTCACCACCCTCACAGGATTCGCTGGTCTTTAAACTCCGCTTCACCATATTGTCTCCCGTCCTACAAACTCCCGCTCTCGCTCTGTTGAGAGTGCACCATTTCCTTCTGTCAAGCAGTGCCCCGTCTGCTAACATTTCTGTGGGATCTTGCACTGTATTGTTTGGTGGGGTTCTGGCTTCTGTTTGTTGCTAGAGGTCAATCCTGTATGTCTGGGGGGGATGTTCCGTGCGGAAGTTCCTCCACTGTAGCAAAGCTTTTCTGTGATTTTAGGCAGTTGGAAACTGGCACATGATGATGTAATGGGTACAGTTTTTGTCATAGTGTGTCCTCGGTTCTCTGGGGGAGCAATGCCTGCAAGTCTGTAAATGATGTTAGTGGGCGTGGGGCATAGTGTGCCCGTGATTATTTGGCAGGCTTCGTTAAGCAACAGGTCTATTTTCTTCGCATGGGCTGATCTGCCCCACACAGGTGCACGGTATTCTGCAGGTGCATAGCAGAGTGCTAGGGCAGTTGATCTAAGTGTGTGAGCATTAGCTCCCCATTTCGTGCCTGCTAATTTTTTCAAGAGGGAATTGCGAGAGCCATCTTACCCTCGGAGTTTTTGGAAGTGGGTGGCAAATGAGAGTGTCCTGTCCAGTGTCACGCCGAGGTAAATTAGAGCCTATTGACAATAAAGCTATGGAGTCCTTGATGAAGTGTGAGGTTTCTTTCATGTCTAATTCAGCTTATTTTTCACTTTGCTGTGGTTCCAGTTCCAAATACAAAAGAATCTCCTTCAGTGTCAACATTTGGTAATCATGATTAGAAGCACCAAACCAAAATGCACTAATGTGCTCCTCGAATGCATGAAAACGATGGAGGGTCTTACCCAAAATGTTGACTTTTCATTCCCCTCTATAGATGCTGCCTGACTTGCTGAATTCCTGCAGCATCTTGTGTGCATTCCACAATTGCATCGTCTTTATCAATACAGAATGGAACCAAGCAAATGGTGATATGAACAATTCATTGGGGAAAAAATTATATGTTACGTAAGAGGGTGAAGCCAGCACCATACCATTTCCTCCTATTAGCATTCATCATTCTTTGTTCTCTTCTGAAAATCTCATTGAACTGAATGCATAACCAATCAGAATAAACCAGAGGAAAATAAAGACAGTTCTCCACTTGATAGAAACAATGATTGGAATGAATGGCAAATAGAGATTGGGTGAGATAGAAGATAAATTAGTGAGATTGATTTTTCTTGAAACAATTTAGATCTTCTGAAAGGCAGTACAACAAAAAATATATTTTAGCTCCAGATGTTGATGGCAATTGATTGACTCGAGGTTTATACTCACTAAGACTTCCCTTGCATTCATTTTCAATGAGCTGATAGACTACAGCATACATTTGGAAAGGTCACACCCGATCTTCTCATTTTTCAATGAATTAGATAATATTTTAGTATTCATTGACATGCAATGTTATATTAAATTGCTTGAAGTGACTATATCACATAACGTTATCACTTTATAAGGAACATGTGTACAGAATATGTATTAGGTTCAATCAAGTCAATTGATTTAAAACTTTGTAAATCAAGGTCCTTTCAAGTTTAATCAAAGGCAGTAAATATTTTCCATGATGCCTAATAATGGCAGTGGATACAAGTGTTGCAATACTGACACGAGCTACGAACCTGTGCCAGTCCTCTCTAGGAGCAATCTAGTCAATCCCATTCACCAGCTCTTTCCTGACCTAAGGCCATGCAACAGTCTACTGCATGCTGTCTCTGGGACTGAGACTGCCTTCAGCACTCCTTGATGCACTGAACCCTACACTTTACACCACTCACTTGCTAATACGATTTTCCTCATGTCACCTTTGAACTCTGTGTCCTCTGGTTCTTGACCCTTCCTCCAGCGGAAGCAGTTTCTTGTTATACCACCCCCAGGGTTACTAATTAGAGGACTCAGACTGACAGTAAGAGGTAAGAAGGCAGTTCAAGGGGAAATGTGTTCACCCAGACCAATGGTGAAAGGGAGCACTGCAGCGACCTGCTTGAAATGGGGTGCAGGCAGAGATCCCCATCACATTTAGGGTGAGCACTTCTTTTAAGCCACAAGAACATGGTGCTGGAAAGAGGACTTCACCTCAGCAGCTTCCTTTAAGCATTGTATGGTGCAAATGACTTCTTCCGCTATATAGATCAACATTACTATAGTTTTATCTGGTTAACAAGAGGCCCAAGGTGACTTAAGGCTGGCTTCTGACCCACTGGATGTGGACTCATGTTGCCAATTCGTCTCCTCAGTTGTGGTTAGGAGCAAAATATTTGTCAAGTTACCAGGAAGATCTCCCTTACCTTTCAATCACACCATTTCACCTTTCCATTTACTCATGGGACCTTGGTTTAACGTAGTATTCCAAAGACTGAGTTTGCAATTATTCCGCCCAGTGCCACATTAAAGTGTCAGAACACCTGTTCTGATATTGGATATGCAATAAAGTTTTTTTTTGATAGAACAGAAATATTCATCTGCTACACCAGCACTTTAGGAGATAGAGAATCATTCCTAAAAGGACACAAATTGGATCGGTTGTCTCACAGGAATTTAGGAATGTTAGTGTAATGGACTGACAACATCAGTTCAGAACAAATTCCTTTTCTGAGTCACTCCATACCTCATATTTCTCTACAACACAGAAGGAAGTGACTCAGTTCACACAGAGTCAATGCAATCCTATTGGTCACATTCCTCCATTTATTTTCTTGTAGCCTATTCTTTTATCAATGCCCTCAATTCATCTGTCACCACCTATGTCAATCAAGATGACTTTCAGTTTGGGTAAACACAAGATGCTGCAATTTGGGAAGTCAGACCAGGGTAGGACTTACACAGTGAATGGTCAAGCCCTGGGAGATGTTGTGGACAAAGATGTTTAGAAGCACATACAGTACTCTGCAAAAATCTTAAGTATATATTTATAGCTAAGGTGCATTGGACAATTGCACACATTTGTCAATATTTGTTAACATGGAGCAGAGAGCGAGTTTGTGAATCTGGCAGAAGCAAAGGATGTGGGGAATGGTGAGGATGGAGTGCCATGGAGGGGCGTGAGATAACTGGCAGAGAAGCAGTGTTGGGGGCAGGGTGTGACGCGCGTGCAGACACACCCAGCCCTGAGACATCTGGCAAGGTCATCTGATTCCAAACAATTGGTTTATTGGTCATAACAGTTTGTCCCCCTGATGCTTCCCACTCCCTCCCCTCCCAATTCCCCTTTTTCTAACCCCTCTCCCTGCCTCCTTCCCATTCTCAGTCTACAATAGGGACCCATATCAGAATCAGGTTTATCATCACTCATTCATCATGAAGTTTGTTTTCTCTTTGTTTTTGCAGCAGTATAGTGCAATACTTAAAATTACTACAGTACTGTGCAAAAGTCCAAGCTATATGTTGTGTATACGTATGCCTAAGCCTTTCATACAGTGCTGTAGTTACTTAAGGTAGTGACACAGGTAGACAGAGTGGTGAGGACAACAAATGGCATACTGCCCTTCATCAGTCAGGGCATTAAGTATAGAAGTTGGGACAATATGTTGCGGTTGTACATCATGCTGTTTGGAGAGATTGCACTTGGAGTACCGAATACTGTTTTAGTCACCCTGTTGTAGGAAGGGTGTTATAATACTAGAAAGAGAGCAAAGAAGATGTGCCAGGATGCTCTCAGAACTTGAGGGTGTGAGGTATTGAGAGAGTTTGGGCAGGCTAGGGCTTCATTCTCCAGAAAGCAAGGCCCTGAGGGGTGACCACCTAATGTTGTATAAAATCATGAGGGGAATAGGTAGTGTGAATACAGATAGTCTTTTTCCCAGGGAAAGAGGACATAGGCTTAAGATGAGAGATGAAAGATTTAAGACGGACCTGAGGGACAACTTTCTCTACACAGAGGGTGGTGCGTATATTGAAATCAGCTCCTTAAGAAAGTGGTTGATGCAGGTACATTAATGATATTCAAAAGACAGTAGTATAAGTACATACAGTATATAGAAGGGGTTCAGTGTATGTGGGCAAAATGCAGCCAAATGAGACAAGCTAGGTGAGCATGGATACATCGGGGAAGTCCATGGACCAGTGTTTGCAACTCCACTGTGAAATCCATGGTTCCGTGTCTGCAACTTCACTGGGGAAATCCATGGTCCAGTGTTTGCAACTCCACCAGGGATATCCATAGTCCAGTGTCTGCTAATGCACTGTGAAATCCATGGTCCAGTGTCTGCAACTCCTCTGTGAAATCCATGGTCCAGTGTCTGCAATTCCACTGGGGAAATCCATGGTCCAGTGTCTGCAATTCCATCAGGGGAATCCGTGGTGCAGTGTCTGCAATTCCACTGGGGAAATCTGTGGTCCAGTGTCTGCAATTCCACCAGGGGAATCCATGGCCCACTGTCTGCAACTACATCACGGTTATCCGTGGTCCAGTGTCTGCGATTCCACTGTGAAATCCATGGTCCAGTGTCTGCAATTCCACTGTGAAATCCATGGTCCAGTGTCTGCAATTCCACCAGGGGAATCCATGGCCCACTGTCTGCAACTACATCACGGTTATCCGTGGTCCAGTGTCTGCAATTCCACTGTGAAATCCATGGTCCAGTGTCTGCAATTCCACTGTGAAATCCATGGTCCAGTGTCTGCAATTCCACTGGGAAATCCATGGTCCAGTGTGTGCAACTTCATCAGGGGAAATCCATGGTGCAGTGTCTGCAACTCCATCAGGGGAATCCGTGGTCCAGTGTCTGCAAGTCCACTGGGGAAGCTGATAGCCCAATCTCTGCGAGTCCACACATCCATTGGATACTGGCTGCCCTGGTGTTGGAGGACAGCCTGGTGTGAGTGGATGAGTTCGTAGGAGGAAGGGAGGAAAGGGACTTTTCTTGCTGTTCTTGTTGTTGCTTGCATTGTTGTGCTGGGTCTTTTTGACATACTACATTGACAGCAGAATGTGTGGCGACACTTGCTCATACTTGGGTTGTGTTGGTTGTTAATGCAAACGATGCTTCTCACTGTATGTTTCAATGTATATCTGATAAATAAATGAATCTGAATATGAAGCCACGGCACTGGGAAAAAACCCACAATGTCACGGGGAGAAGTTTAAATTTAAGTGTATTTATTTCGTGATACAATGCCCAGTGGTCCTTCCTGTTCTTCAAGCCACACCGCCCCAGCAATCCCCGAGAAACCTGATTTAACCCCAGCCCAATCATGGGACAAGTTACAATGACCAATTAACTTACCCCCAGAATGTCTTTGCACTGGGGGAGGAAACTGGAGCACTAGGGGAATTCCCACACATTACATGGGAAGATCTACAGACTCCTTACAGAACGGCACCAGAATTGAACTCTGAACTCGAGAATGCTCCAAGATGTAATAGTATCACTCTAACCGCTACACTACCATGGCTTCCCAAGTACCAAGTCCTCACGGACAGAAATTGCAAGTAAACTGCTCTTAGGTGTTTTCTCCTTTGGCTCAGCGAGTAGAGCTGTGTTCAATCCTGACCCCAGTGCTGTCTGTCAGGTCCATACATTCTCACTGCAACTGCGTGGGTTTCCTCTGGGTGCTCTCTGCTTTCTCCCCACACTCCAAAGACATATGGGTCAGGAGGCTAAATGGCCACAGTACACTGACCCTTCTGGGGTAGGTGAGTGGTAGAAACTAGGTTGAGCTGATGATAATATTGGGGAGGATTAGTGTAGCATTAGTATAACAGGGTGGTCAATGGTTCGCATATACTAGTTGGGCCGAAGGGCCTGTTTCTGTGCTGTTTCTCTCTGTCACTCTAATTAAGGAATTTAAGTACCATACAGTTTGAATGGAGATGATTTTGTCCCTAAATGTTTTAACTTCAAGATACCAAACACAATAGGGTCCAGCTATATGTTATGGAGTACATGTTCTCTAGTCCAGATAGCAGTGTAATAATGGGAAAGCACAATCTTATCTAAACCAATGTGGAAGTGCTACCAAGTCTGACTTAACAGTACACTGTCACAATGACAGATGCACTAACTAGGCTGGATTAACCATGCAATTCTGCATTGTCAGAGATGCCACATTTAATCTGAGACAGGAGATAGAACATAGTTTATACCACAGGTCCTCAATGTCTGTGCTGTGCACCCAGCCAAATTAAACAAAAACCGTACATGATTCAGATCCCACCATTCCTTGCCTACTCACATGTCTATCTTAAATGCCTTAATCGTATCTGCTTCCACTCCTCTTCCTGACAGCCTGTTCCAGGTACATACCAATATCTGCATAAGGTTTTACTTCACACTGTCCATGTCCCACTCAAGGTAATACGGGAGAGGGCTGTAAGAGTCACAGACATTTCAGTGATCCAGCCTTCCTGCATTCTACTGGTAAATGGCTGCTAACTTGGGAGTGTATATTGCTAACTGGCTGGTGAGAGGAATCTATCTCTGTATGAGGAAAAAATCTATCTCTCTATGATCTCTATGGGATCAGTGGATGCTGAAGTACTTATGCCCAGTAGTTATCAGTTTCCACCAAACACCAGAGGCACTAGATTAATCAACAATCGATTACCTGCTCCCTTAAAATAGAAATATAATTAGCATCTGTCATGAATAACGCACATAGATCCTTAATCAGTTTAAGAGACCAGGTAGCCTATTTCTGTTCTGATTTTCTTAAATTCGTAATCTGCAGCATAATGGAATGTCATTAATGCCAACGAACCAATGTTAACAAATTAGTATTGTACACCATTTTCCACAATTTCATTCAATTGAAAAATTGTGGCTACATGCAGGTAGTGGCCATTTTACCTGTGCAAATATATAGTCATCTTGAACCACCAATGAATTGTGGTCTATGTAACCAGGAAATGGTGTGCTGCTTGCTGCATCTGAACAGTTCTGAATCCTACAGGTGATGTACTGAGCATCTGTGAAAGGAAAGGAAGAGCAGAGGGTTGTTATGAAGGACCAGGGACACCTCAGAAACACTGCAGCCTTATGCAGTCATTGAACTACTTTCACCAAGGAACAAAGTATCACACTGTAATCATATTTTTCATTTTCCTTCAGAAAGTCACAGGAATTTTAAAACGCTTAGACAACGTGCAAAATTACATCAATGATGACAGATTCAAAACAATACATTTTTAGGAAAATTTCACCAATGACCACAGAAAATAGCACTTTTGTACTACCTTGCTGTATGGAATGATAGGTCTGCATGGTATGCAAAATAAAGGTTTTCACAACATCTTAGTACCTGTGACAATAATGAACCAATTACCAGTTACAAAAGCATTAAAAATAATTGCCTTGTAGCCTAGAATCAGAAAATTGGAAGCCCAGGCCATGAACTGTCACTATGCTTTGTGAGAGCTCATATTTCGGTTTTGTGAAGTTTTTCATCCAGTACTCTGCCATCCATTCCTAATTTACACTGAGATCCACTCACTTTGTACCCATGGACTTACATTGGTGTTCCTTGTCTGGTAACTCTAGCTTCCACATTATAAAAGGAACAAAGGGGCATGGGTGAAAGAGTATGAAAACTTCATGAGAAAGATTATCAGCCTTGATTGAAAAGTATAGTCTGAACAGAAAAGATCTTTTCTGTAGAAGAAGGAAATTCAAATAAAGCTCTCAAAGTAATATAATTTTTGAAAGGTAAGGTGCAGAGAATATGTTTTTACTTGTGGGCTAATTATAGTTTGGAAGCCATGAATATTAAATAGCCACTAAAGAATCCATTAGGCAAGTCAGCATAAGCCCATACAAGAAAAGAGCAGAATTAGATTATATGGCCCAATGAGTCTGCTCCATCACTCCATTATAGCTGATTCATTGTTGTTCTCAACATCATTCTACTGCCTTCTCCTCATAACCTTTGATACCCTTACTAATTAAGTACCCATCAGCCTCATTTTAAATATATCCAGTGAATTGGTCTCCACAGCCACCTATGGCAATCAATTCTATAGATTCACCACTCTCTTGCTGAAGAAATTACTCCTCATCCTGTTCTAAAAGGACATCTTTCTATTCAGTGTCTGTACCCTCGGGTTCTAAACTCGCACTATTGGAAACATCTCTCCACATCCATTGCATCAAGGCCTTTCAATATTCAGTAGGTTTCAATGAGATCCCCCCTCCATCATTTTTTTAATATTCCAGTAAGTATAGGCCCAGAGCCTCCTCATAAACTTCCCCCGGACCTTTTCTACTATCAGTACATCCTTTCTTAGAAATGGACCCTAAAAGATTCCAGGTGTGACCTGACCATGCCTTATAAAGCTTCAGCATTGCATTCTTGCTTTTATATTCTAGTCCTCTTGAAATGAATGCTTTTTAATTTCAAAGGGACGAGAATATAAAAGCAGGGATTTCTTTACTCAGCAAGTGGATATGATTTAGTGCTTGCTATATTACAAAACAAATAAACCAAACATGTAAGGCAAGGTTGTATAAAGGTACAAGGAAGGTGATACAGATTTTTATGTTGTCTGTGAAAATGCAGAGGTATTTTTAACCACCAATAAATTGTCGTGTACATAACCTGGAAAAAAACATACAGCTTCTGAATTCTATAGATGGTATGCTAAGCCCTTATGAATCCTGTGGAATAAAAGAGGGCTGGGCCAATAATTGTGTGGGTGCTGTACATTCTATGTAATGTGGCATTTAGGCCTTAACAATGGAATCCTTATGGATCTGATTTCAAGCAAATTGGCTGACACTGATCTTGCCCCTCATCAGCATGAAGCAGTTATCAAATCAAATTGGCTATTGAGGGAAATTGAGAAGTCACTGCATGATAATCAGGTCTGTAATGGCATTGTACAGATTAATGATGAGGGATTTCACGAAGAGTGATGGGAATGATTGGAGGTATTAGATGACTTAAATTTGGATGAAACTCTCAAGTGACTCAATTTATTTCCACTGAAGCAGGGTGAGATTTTTAGAATAATAAAAGATATGGATGTAAAGCAGCAAGCCATTTATCATAGGTAATAAGCACTGTATTACAAGCTATACCAGAAAAGATTTCACAAATAAATAAGGCTTCTGATCTGAAAAACCAATTGCCAGAAGGTGGTGAACGTGTAGAACAGAGGCCCTGAACCAGAGCAATAATGAAGTGGTAGAAATATACCAACTGTTAATTTTAAATCTAAGATTGCTAGGTTATTGTTAACCAAAGGTAAATAGTCCAATTGGTTTATTGTTGTCACCTACACCAAGGTTAGTGAGAAATTTGTTTTGCATGCTATCCATAAGATCATTCCATTACGAGAATGCATTCAAGTAGCATAAGGGTAAACAATAACAGAGTGCCAAATTGTTACAGATACACAGTTCAGACGGACAATCAGCTGCAAGGCCATAATGAGGGCAAGAGTCCATCTTGTTGTACTAGAGATCCATTCAATAGTCTTATAACAATGGGCTATAGTTGTCCTTGAACTTGGTGCGTGCCTTCAGGTTTTTGTACCTTCTGCTAGATGGGGGATGGAGAAGAGAGAATGTCTGGTGTAAGTGGGGTCTCTGATTATGATGGCTGCTTTACGAGTGCAGAAAGCATGTTACAGTGGCATAGTAGCATAGTGGTTAGTGTACAACTATTTCTACACCAGTGACCTGGGTTCAATAACACAGGCGTGTGTTTGTTCTCCTTCTTGTGTGGGTTTCCTCCCTCATTCCAAAGATATATGGCATGCTATGGTGGCACTGGAAGCATTGAGCCTCTTGATGGCTGCCCCCAGCACTGTGGGGGGCATTCAATTGTTGGTCATTGATCTTTTCCATTTTTTTTTATTATTAATTTTACATATAAGAATACAGAGCACAAGAAAAAAAATATGTCAATGCATTCTACTAAATTGCATTTAAAGACTCCTTACGCTATATTCATACAAATTAATTAACTTGTAACATTGAAATATAGTGGTTTTATTATATAAGAAAAAATCTAACCCACTACCAAGACCGAGGCTGATTAGTAAGAAAAAAAAAGGAAAAAAAAATATTAGTCATCATCTGTGCTTTAACAGCAAATCAAAGGTTTTGAAGCTATTTCAAAAAAGGTCCCTATAATGTTTGAAAGTCTTGGCTAGATTCAGAGATTGAACATCAAATCTTCTCTAAATTTAAACCTGACATCACATCATGTAACCATTGAGCGTGAATAGGAGGGGCTGCATCTTTTCATTTAAGCAAGAGTGTCCTTCTGGCCATAAGAGAAATGAAAGACAAAATGTGCAAGTCAGATGACTCCAAAATAATATCCTTTCCTCCAATAATACCAAATAAAGTGGTCAAAGGATTAGGCTTAAAGTTTACTTTGAAAAGTATTGAGAAAGTTTGAAATACTTCTTTCCAATATTTTCCAAGACTTGGACATGTCCAAAACATATGAATGAGTGAAGCTTCTCCATTATTACATTTATCACAATACAGAGATATATCTAAATAAAAATGAGAAAACTTATCCTTAGTCATATGGGCCATATGGACAACTTTAAAATGTAGGAGAGAGTGGCGGGCACATAACGATGAAGTGTTAACCAATTTAAAAATTTGGTTCCAAGTTTCCTCAGAAATTGAAGTCTGTAAATCTTGTTCCCAAAGATTTTTAATTTTATCTAAAGGAACTCTTCTCATTCCCAACAGCATATTATAAATATTAGATATAGATCCATTATAAAAAGGTTTCAAATTAAAAATTACATCTAGTAGATTCTTATCAGGACTTTAAGGAAATGTACTTATTTGAGACCGTAAAAAATCTCTTATTTGTAGATATCAAAAAAAATAAGCTTTGGGTAAACTATATTTAGTTGACAGTTGTTCAAACAAAAAGAGACTTCCCTCTACAAACAAATCCTGAAAACACTTAATACCTAATCTATCCCATTCTTTAAAAGCCACATCAATCATAAAGGGTTTAAAAGAATAATTTGAAAAAATGGTACTCGAAAGAGAAAATCTCAATAAGCCAAAGTATTTTCGGTATTGTATCCAAATTCTCATAGTATGTTTAACTAGCAGATTATCAGTTAACTTACTCAAAGACAAAGGAAGTGAGGATCCAAGAAGAGAAATAATAAAAATTTATTAACAGAATTAACTTCTAAAAAAAACCCACATTGGGCAATCCTCACGATTAATGTAATCCTCCATTCTTTTTATCTTTCTGAAGATGAATTTTATTTAATCTAAAACACTTATTCTTCCATATATAAGAAGATATAATAGAGTGAAGGGAATCAAAAAAAGACTTAGGAATAAAATCAGGCAATGCCTGAAAAATATATATAAATTTAGGTAATATATTCATTTTGATAGGATTAATTCGGCCAATCAGCGATAACGAAAGAGGTGACCAATTTGATTGTATTCTTTTTACATGATTCAATAAGGGAAGAAAATTTTCTTTAAATAAACGCTTATAGTTTTTAGTGATTGTTACACCTAAGTAGGTAAATTTGTTTCTTACAATTTTAAAAGGAAGGTTAGAATTTGTTGGTATCAAATTATTCAAAGGGAAAATTTCACCTTTATGTAGATTTAATTTGTAACCTGAGAACTGGCTAAAGCAGGAGAGTAAAGAAAGCGCATGGGGTAACAAAGTCTCAACATTAGAAATAAATAGCAGCGGATCATCAGTGTACAGCGAGACTTTGTGAATAGTGTCTCTCCTTAAAATACCGGTGATATCATTAGATTCTCGAAAAGCAGTGGCTAAAGGTTCTAAGGCCAGATCAAAAACAGAGGGCTCAACGGACAGCCTTGTCTAGTGCCATGTAGAAACTTAAATGGTTTGGAATTATGAGAATTAGTGATAACCCTAGCAGAAGGAGCTAAATAAAGTAATTTAATCCATTGAATGAAAACGGGCCCAAAATTGAATTTTTCTGAAGTTTTAAATATTGCTCTATCAAAAGCTTTCTCAACATCTAGGGATACCACACATTCCGATATCATGTGAGAAGGAGAATAAATAACATTTAATAACCGACGAATATTAAAGTGAGAATATCGATTTTTGATAAATCCAGTTTGGTCATCGGAAATGACAGATGGTAAAATATTTTCAGTCCTATAGACCAAAACTTTCGACAGGATCTTAGTATCAACATTAAGTAAAGAAATTGGTCTATAAGAAGAGCATTCAGTTGGATCCTTATTCTTTTTAAGGATAAGCAAAATGGAAGCCTTATAAAAAGATTGAGGAAATCTGCCGGACTTGAATGAATCCGAAAAAACTGAACATAACTGAGGTAAAAGCAGTGAGAAAGGATCTTGTAAAACTCTCCAGAAAATCCATCTGGACCTGGAGCTTTCCTCAAATGTAATGAGTGTGCAGCCTTAACAATTTCCTCAAAAGAAATAGGTTGTTCCAACAACTTTTTGTTGTCAGCAGAAATTGTAGGAATGTTGAGTTGGTCTAAAAAATTGTTCATTACAGTGTTATCCTTAGAAGGTTCAGAACTATGGAGTTTAGAATAAAATTCTCTAAAAGTATCATTTATTTCTAAATAATCAGTTGTCCTATCACCATTAGCTTTGCATATTTCTTTAATCTGCGGTTTAATTATAAAGGTTTGAATTTGATCAGCCAATAATTTACCTGTTTTACCTCCATGAATATAAAATTGACTTTTATCTTTTAGGAGTTGGGTTTCAATTGGATAAGTTAACAGGAGATCATATTTAGTTTTAGTTTCAACATGTCTTTTATATAAGGCAGGTTCTGGAGCCAAGGCATACTCTTGGTCTAGTTGTTTCAGCTGATTAGCTAAATCACTTCTCTCTTTATTAGCTTTTTTCTTAATACTTGCAGTATAAGAAATAATTTGTCATCTGTACACCTTAAAGGCATCCCATCTGATAAGACTAGAAGACTCCTCTAATGTATTCTCTTCAAAAAAAAGAGTAATTAGTCTCTCCATAAACTTTAAGAAATCTTTATCAGGTAACAAAGTTAAATTAAATCACCAAAACCTATTTGTTTGACGAAGACCCCAGAGAGATCTACAGATAGGTGCACAAGAGCGTGATCTGAGACAGCAATCTCTTTATATTCACAGGATCGAACTGATGGAATCATTTGGCTATCAATAAAAAAAAATCAATCCTGGAATATGTATGATGGACATGAGAGGAAAACGAATATTCTTTGTCTACTGGATGAAAAAAAACACCAAGCAACAACAATACCACATTTCATTAAAAAAGATTTAATAAACACAGCGATTTATGTGGTATCATTAACTTAGAAGATGAACTATCTAAAGCTGGACCTAAGCAACAATTAAAATCTCCACCCATCACCAATGAGTACGGACTTAGATCTGGCAAAAATGAAAAAAAAACGCTCAAAGAAATCTGGGTCATCTATATTTGGAGTATACACATTGGTAAATACCATTAGTTTGTTATTTAGTTTCCCTGAACACCCATTAGTATCAGAAATTGCTTTATGTTGAACAAAGGGAACTTTATTATCTATAAGGATTGAAACTCCTCTTGCTTTGGCCTGAAACGAAGAATGGAAATGAGAGTCCCTCCATCAATTAAAAAGGTGTGAATTGTCACACTTATGTGCATGGGTTTCTTGAAGAAAAACAATTGATACCTTAAGTTTTTTAGTATAGGAAAAAATCTTATTTCTTTGCACGGGTGATTTAGCCCTTTCATGTTAAAACTAAGTAAATTAATACTTTGATCCATTTTAAAACTATTTATAAGAAGGGTTAAAGTAGCAATCAAAGAAATGTATATTAAACCCAGATAATAAATCTTGAGATATATTAGCTAAGCAACAGAATTGACTAGATTCCTAAATCAGCTTCAAGAAAAAAAAACTCCCCTTCTCCCCACCTCCTCCCAAAGAGAGAAAATCGGTCAAAGAGCAATCGCTATCTATCCCCACTGAAAGCATCCCCTTAGAAAGCCTGTTGGAACTGCTCCAAAGAATTCAAGGTTATTTACTGTTCCAACCAAGACTAAATAATATACAGTAAAAAAACAAGCTTAGACAGGTTTATCAAACAGAAAGAGCAATTACTCATACTGAAAAATATTAAACAGTCATTTTTTATAATATATGGTATTTCTATTTTTGCAAGATTTTTAATCTATTCAATATATGTATGCAGTCATTTTTAAGTCTAAATATTCTTGCACCTGCTCATTCATAGAAAACCATTTAAATGATCCATCTTCCATTGTGATTCTCAGTCGAGCCAGAGAACGAAGAGAAGGCTTAACATTTTGGCTGTATAGCTCTGCCATAACTTTTCTAAACTTAACACATCCTGCCATAACTACTGATGAAAAATCTTGAACAATATTGATCTTCTGACCTTGATAGTCAACCATACCTTTTCCATGGGGATCACTAATCAGACGGTCCTTTATTTGAAATTCATGGAAACATATTTTAATGACTGATCTTGGTTTTGATTTTGAAGTCAATCCGTAGATAGGCGACCTGTGAGCATGATCAATCAACGGTAGAGACTTTATAATATCAGGGAATAATTCCATCAAAATGTTTGCAAAGAATTCTTTAGGATTATCTCCTTCCGTTTTCTCTTTTAAGTCCCAAGATTCATAAATCGTTCCTCCAACTTCTGTTTTCCAAATCAGTAATCTTCTGTCTCAGTATTTCATTGGACTTGGATTGTATTTCATACAGCTTTCATAAACCATCCATTCTTTCGTCGGGTATAGAAATAACCTCTTCATGTTCCTTTATCTTCTTATCATGCGCGGTTAGAGTTGCTTGAATATCGTCTAATATCATACCTATTTGTTTAATTTCAGTGCTGACTTGTTGTGAATCAGCCGATGCTTCTTTTCTGAACTGCTGAAACTCCTCAGTAAGCTTTTGAATTGAGCCCGTAATAGCTTCCAAGGATGCTTTGGTAGTCATAGTAATACAACAACCCATCTAACAGTAGTATTTCAAAAGGTTGGAAGCAAAAGTAAGTAAGTTAGGAGTACCAGCAGAGAGCTGTTACTCCTTCAGCGACCACCAGGCAAATCCAACTGTTGGTCATTGATGCAAAACAATACATTTCACCATGTGTTTCAATGTTGCAATGTACACAGGACAAATAAAGCTAATCCTTAATCTTTAAGTGTATACAGAGGGAAAAAGAGGCCGGTGTCCATGATGTGCTGAGATGTGTCCACAATAAGGATCTATTGTGTCATTCGTTTGCAGATAAATTATGACCACTGAATGAACAGCTGAAGACTCTAATTGCCTTCATCCTTTTCCTTTGCACCTAGGTAGCACGGAAGGGAATTGTTCACTTGCTCCTATTAAAGGTACCACTGTTGAGAAGACACACTGAGGATTAGAGAGGAACCAAGTGTGCTGCTTGACACCTTGCCATGGAAGGAACTTAATGCTTATGAAGTCTTAAGGACAGACTGATAGATTTTCTCTGAGATCATGATAAAGAATCAAACACAGTCTTTAGCTAGCTATGGATTAGTGTCTGAATTGTCTGTTCCTATTTCAGATATTCCCATGAGTCACTGAATCTGGCTCAGAAGTATATTTAGTGCAGTCTAACCTTGATGCATTGTGTCTTTCTTTGTAAAGTTAAGCATGTAAAGTCTATTCAGTACCAAATCTCATTCATCGTCCATATGGTGACAAAGTTACAGGACTGAATGCATAATCCACACCGGATAAAAATCAAGCATACTTGGTCACCTCTGGCTAATCCATGTGTGGTTATGTTTTAAAAATCAATGAGACATCAAGGCAATGCATCAATGTTGGATAGGAAATGGTGAGTCAGTAGATAATTAATTATTAGAGCATGCAGTCACTGTCAGACAAACTGCAGGAAGTTTTCTCAGTCTGTTTCTAAAATCATTTATATTGAGTAATTAATGATTTTCATTGAGCAATTAATGGAATACTTCAGAGCCCACGCATCGTGATAGTAAAACAGCTTTAGTTAGAGTTGAACAGAAGTCACAGGAAGCCAGGGATGGAATTTTGTTACAAGGTTAAGACTCAAGACAAGGTGACGGTATGGAAATGGACAACCATTGCCCATCTCCTACCCAATTGAACAAGCCAATGGATACCTACTTTATGTGTGATCCAAAGCTGACTTACTACTGACTTTATTTGATGAAACTGGATGGACCTGGGTCAGTGCAATCTTGAAGCAGTGAATCTATGCACTGATTACATATTGTTGGATAGTGGTACCAAGTGGATGAAGTGTTTTAAATAGCTTTCCCTGCTAAAGAAGATGAACAGTAGAAATCATCTATAAGGACAGAAATGAAACTAGATATAAATCATCTTGGAACTCAGACTGAGTGCAACTGGAATATCTGTTTCCCGGGGTGGAAATGCCATTTCTCAAAGGTCCCTGAATCCATCAACGCTACTTGGTTATTTTTTTTTCAGAATCAGAAATTAGAATCAAAATCAGATTAGATTTATTATCACTAACATACTGTGTGTCATGAAATTTGTTGTTTTGCAGCTGCAGTACAGTGCAATACACAAAAAAAATTACTAGACAATACAATAATAAATCCATAAAAAGTTAAAAGTGAAAAAGTGAGCAAAATACTGAGATAGTATTCATGTACCATTCAGAAATCTGATGATTGGGGGGGGTGGGTGAAGAAAGTGAATGTGCACTTTCTTGTTCCTGCTCTCCTCCCTGATGGTAGTGACGAGGAGAGGCTTTTTGCACGTTTTTATTTACTTCTATAATTTATGGTACTTCTATACCTTTGCACTGTACTGCCGTCGCAAAGCAACAAATCATGTCACTAAATCAGTTGATTCTGATTTCATTTCTGATCTAGCCACAGGGAAATGTCAGGTCTTCTAAAGAACAGCACTTTGACTGTGCTGCATTCCCTCAGTACTGGTTAGGTGAACCAGTTATGAACAATTTGACTGCAGGCCCAAAGCAAAAGATCACGTAGCACTTTACAGCCAAGGCACTCTGCCTGATTTGCATTATAACCAACGATTCACATTCAACTAATGCACTTACGTCCATCTTCAGTCCTTGTTTCAATGTGTATAAGGTCTGGGTCCTTGTCCAAATCTGTTACAGACCTGGAGGGAGGAGGAATGAAGACAATAAGTGAAATGAAGTTGGACATCTGACAGCTCTATTTGTGTTCATCATCTCGTATCTCTCGGCACAACCTATCATTACCATTGCTCGTGAACAAGAAAATCAATGCTTCTGCATTTGATGAAGGGAATAATTCATCATTATTTCTAAAGGCAATGGCGATCTGCCTGGGATTTAGATCTTTATTCAGTTTACTTCGATTTGGAAGTGACACAAGATAACGTGCTGAAGGGAAATGTGGTTACATAGTTGTTACACTCTCTGAAAGGCATTAATCTCTATTTAAACTGTAATTGTAGCCACTGCAAGGCATATTTGGACCAAACAATTATGAATAGAAACAAATACAAATGCTGAGCTTCATACAAATCCTTGCAATCCGAGTTAAAATGTTATGATGCACCTGTTAAAATGAGGGTCACTTCAAGGTCTTGTCACTTAACCAGAGGCAACAATACAATTCATGTGGAATTATCACATTACGTTTGAACACAAAGCATAGAATGCAGAACAGTACAGACCTTTCTCCTTCTTTAACCCATGCCAAGATGAATCTAAAACCTTCCTCCCAAATAGCTCTCCAATTATCTTTCGTCCATGTGTTAAAATTGTCTTAAATGTCCCTATAGTGTATCTGCTTCTATCACAACCCCGAGAAGTGTATTCCCCCTATACCTCCCTCAAATCACCTTAATATGATATCCTCTCATATTGGTCATTGCCACTCTGGGAAAAAGATGCCGGAAGTCCACTCTATTGATGCCCTCTATCATCTTGTACAACTCTAACAAGTCACCCCTCGTACTCCTTTGTTCCAAAGAGGAAAGTCTGAGCTCATTTAAACTTTCCTCATAAGACATGCTCTCTCATCCAGGTAACGTCCTGGTAAATCTCCTCTGCACCCTCTCTTAAACTTCCACATCCTTCCTATAATCTGAATACAATACTCATAGTTCAGTCTAAGCAGAGTTTTATAGATCTCCAATATTACCTCCCAGCCCTTGAACTCAATCCCCTGACTGTAAGGCCTACACACAGACAGACAACTTCCAGTCTCCACATAGCCAACAGGACAACTCATTTCTAGAGCCTTCTTAATCACCTGCAGCCTGTTTAAACCCAGCTCTCATCACAGTCCTTGTTCCCTCATCGAACCAGCCAGCCTCAACCAGTTGCTATTAGCCTTCAGTTACCTTGCTGTCTTGTGCTAAGTATCTGTTCTGTCTTGTTTTGTGGCCTCTCATGGCTTGTTATTTTATAATTCATTATTAACGTGATTGCTCACCACTAAATCATCTCTGCTCCTCTGTGCTTGTGTCAAGCCTCCTCTACGTTTACTGAGGAGATGGATGAATCGGCGATTGACCCATCAGAGTTTACTGTCCAAAAGTTGTCCGCCTTAACGAGTGCACAACCGAGAAGCAGCAGGGAACCACTGACCATCTGCAAACCACTCTCAACCAGCTCTTCGTCTCTTTACAACATCTCATTGGGTATATTTAAAGTGAAGTTTGATAATTTCTTGTTAATAAAGGTTTCAAAGGTTAAGGGAGACAACAGACGACTGGGGTTGAGAAGGAAAATAAATCAGTCACGATTAAATGGCAGAGTAGACACGATGAGCTGAATGGTCTTATTCTGCTACTATGGCTTATTAACTTGTGCAGTAACTTCGAGTGATCAGTGGATATGGACCATATGATCCCTCCATTCCTCAACACTGCCTTTCTCCACCAAAAAAAAATACCGAACCACCTGGTCCTATCTCCAATTCCAAAGTCACCATATAGGAAGGATACCAAGGGGAAAGATTTAATGGAAACTTGAGAGACAAATTTATTATGCAGAGTGTGGTATGTATATCAATGAGCAGCTGAAGTCAGCCAGAGGAAATGGAGGAGGCAGGTACAATAACAATGTTTAAAAGACATTTGGACAGATACATGGATTGGACAGATTTGAAAGGATATGGGCAAAATGCAGGCAAATGGAACTAGCTTGGATGGCACAGGCAAGTCAGGCTGAGGGCCTGTTATCGTGCTGTATGACTCTATGACAACCCCTCCAACCCAAAGCTCTCAAGCGGCCACAGGTAACTGGCCACTTTTAATTGCCCCTGGTGTGTAGCGGAGTGGTGGAATCTGGGGGATTGAGGAAAATAAAAAAAAACTTAACTCAAGTTCAAAATTCAAAGTAAATTTACCATCTAAGTGTGTATATGTCACCAAGAAATACCATGAGATTAATTTTCTAGCAGGAATTTGCGGTAGAACAAAGAAGTACAATGGAATGAATGAAAAACTACACACCAAGACATCCAAGCTGTGCAAATACAAACATAAAGAAGTAATAATAATAAATAACTAACTAACTAAACTGTGAACATGAGTTGTAGAGACCTTGAAGTGAGTCCATGAGTTGTGTTCAATGATCAGTTCAGTGTTGTGATGACTGATGTCTATCCACACTGGTTCAGAATTGTTGAAGGGTAATAACTGTTTCTGAACCTGGTGGTATAGGGCCTAAGGCTCACGTACCTTCTTCCTGATGGTAGCAGCACATAGAGAGCATGGCCTGGATGGTGGGGGTCCTTGATGATGGATGCTGCTTCCTTGTGGTAGTATTCTTTGTAGATGTGTTCAGTGGTGGGGTGGGATTTGCCCATGATGGATTGGGCAGCATTTTGTAGTCTTTTTCATTCTTGGACACTGGCATTCCCATACAGACTGTAATGCAGCCAGTCAGGACACCCTCCACTTTGCATCTTTATAAATTTGTCAGTGTTTTAGATGACATGCTGAATTGGTAAAGAACGTAGAGGTGCTGCTGTGCTTTCTTTGAAATAGCATTTATATGCTGGCCCCAGGAAAGATCCCCCGATATGATAACGCCTAGGAATTTAAAGTACTGACCCCCCCCCCCAATGAACACTGGCTTATGGACCCCCGTTTTCTTCCTTCTATAGACAATAATCACCCCTTTGGTTTTGCTGGCGCTGAGTGAGAAGTTGTTGTTGCGGAACTACTGTACCAGATTTTCAATCTCTCTCCTGTATGAAAACAGAAATCCTGTATTGATGGTTGGTGGTCAGCATGGACTTGGAAGGTTAAAAGGTCCCATTCTGAGTCTCTCTAAGAACCAATGATTACCTCAAGCCTAAAGGGCACCATGGTAGTGTAGCTGTTATCATGATGCTTTCCAACGCCAGCTTTAAACTCAAGGCTCAGTTCCAATCACCGTCCGTAAGGGGTATGTGCGTTCTCCTTGTGACCATGTGGGTTTCCTCCAGGTGCTTTGTTTTACTCCCACACTCCCAAGACATATGGGTTAGGGCTAGCAAATTGTGGACATGCTGTGCTGGCACTGGAAGCATGGTGACACTCGTGGGCTGCCCAGCACATCTCGGACTCTTTTAGCCGCTGACACAGGCAACACATTTCACTGTATGTTTCCATGTCTACGTGACAAATCAAGCTAACCATTACGTTTTCATTCCAAAACATACAGAGTATCTGTAGAGAGAATTTGTGTCTGTGTTTGAGGTAGGATCAGGATAGATTGCTCCCCGATAAAAATTAGTCCGGAGGTTTGTTCAAATATTTAAGAATATCTCTTTAGAAAAAGCAGTGCAGTTAATGAAGTATTGGTCACCGCAAGCTCTCCTGTCATTTACACCAAGGTTATTACCCATGCTTAGACACATGGTTTATTTGATCAGAACGTTTTTAGTTTGCCAGGAGTTGCAGGCATCAGAGAAATATTTTTGCTGCCCATGAGCACCAGCATACTGCTTATTACATCTCTTTTGCTTTGCTGGCAGATGACATGAAGGTTTATTTGCACACAGAGAGAATACATAAAGATCAGAAGGACAACAGACATCAGGACAAGGCATGTGAAGTCAGTCCAAGTCCAATTTATTTCATAATACTACTAAGGCCATTTTTTAGTTAACTCCTCCAGGGTAGCTGCATCTTCTATAAAATACAGAATATGAGTCTTGAGAATTCTCTCATTGTTATCATAGTACAGACAAAAATGCATGTCTCCCTTTGTTATCAAAGTTCTGACAAAAAAAGAATTATCTTCATTGTTGCACGTATCATATATATTTACAGAGTAAGTCTTGACAATGTTGAGAATGAAGCCCAGCTGGATGACAGCACTGTGGAACACTCAGGGGCAGGGCACTGACAGCTTCTGTGACTGGGTATGATCCTGACTCATGGTGCTTCCTAATTGGAGACTGCATGTTCTCCGGAAAAGTGTGTTGTCTTCCTCCGGGTACTCCAGTTCCCTCCTGTGTCCCAAGGTTCTGCAGGTTAGCAAGTCTACTGGTCATTATAAATTACCCTTTTTGAGCTGGTGAATGAATGGGAACGAGGGGGAAATAAAAACAGTATCAGTATGAGTGGGTGCCTAATAGTCTTCTCAGACTTTGCATTGAGGGATCTGTTTCCATTTTGCATGACTCTGTGACTCCAAGTAAATACCAGGAACACCGGGATATGCCTAGTGCAGTTTGTATTGAGCCTATTTATAGGATGGGCACGACAAACAGTGATTCTTAGTTCAACGGTGCAGTTGCGCTAAATTGGACCCTTCTTTGCTGTCCCAAGGTATAAGGACATGAGGCAGATAAGCAAGATAAGACCCCACGATATTACAGGAAAGGTATTAGCATGGACAGAACTGGAGTCTTTGATTGGAGTACAATGCAGACGCAGTAGAAGATTTGCTGTGCAAGTCTTCAGAGTGTCAGAATCAGCTTTGGCTCAACAGGGCTTCAGTGAGAACAGGTGGAGGCATGGCACGTAGGCAAGTTCATTCATTATTTCTTATATTTTTTTCTCATCTAGCTCTTGAGAGAATAGGGCTATGTCTACAGGGCCAGTGTTCTGTTCTGGGTGTCAGATGTGGGAGACGGTCAGCCTCACCAGTGGCCACGTTTGCACCACATGCACCGAGATGCAGCTCCTTAGAGACCATGTTAAAGAACTGGAGCTACAGCTCGATGAACTTTGGCTAGTTAGGGAAAGTGAAGAGGTGATAGACAGGAGCTAGAAGGACGTAGTCACCCCGAGGCTACAGAAGACAGATAAATGGTTTGTCAGAAGAGGAAAGGCAGAATGTCAGGTAGTGGAGAGCACCGCTGTGGCCACCCCCTCAACAATAAGTACTCTATTTTGAGTACTGTTGGGGAAGACGACCGACCTGGGAAAAACAGCAGCACCCGTGCCTCTGGCACTGAATCTGACACTGTGATTCAGAAGGGCGGGGAACTGAAGAGAATGGCAGCAATAGCACATATACAAACAGCGAATCGAGGAGTATTTCACCTCCTCCGACCCCCGGCGCAAGTGACATGGTATACAGGTCATTACAAACTTCAAACTATCTAGTACTGTACCCCCTTCCAGCTCTGCTTTCCTCCCTGATGAACTCAATTACTTCTACGCTCACTTTGACCACAAGAACAAGGAGGTCACCCTCAAAGCGGATCTCCCACCTGGTGAACTGCCTCTCTCACTTTCCACCTCCAATGTTTGCACCACCCTGAGCAGGGTGAATGTACGGAAGGCAGCTGGTCCAGATGGATTACCTGGCCGTGTGCTCAGAGTCTGTGCAGGGCAGTTGGCCGGGGTCTTCACGGACATTTTTAATCCATCCCTGGCCCAGGCAGTTGCCCCCACAAGCTTCAAGATCGCCACCATTGTGCCAGTGCCAAAGCATTCCACTGCCATGGACCTGAATGACTTCCGTCCAGTTGCACTCACCCCCATCATTGCAAAGTGCTTTGAGAGACTGGTTCTATCACATTTGATATCCTGTCTGCCCACTACCCTGCACCCCCATCAATTTGCCTATTGCACCAACAGGTCAACTGAGGATGCCATCTCCACGGCACTTCACTCTGCCCTGACCCATCTGGACAGCCCCAACTCTGACGTCAGAATGCTATTCATTGACTTTAGTTCAGCATTCAATACTGTGATCCCCTCCGAGCTGATCGCTAAACTTCGCCAGCTTGATATCAGCTCATCCCTCTGCAATTGGACCTTGGGCTTTCTGACTAACAGACCCCAATCAGTTAAGTTAGACAACCTCTCGTCCTCCACTCTCACCCTGAACACCAGTGTGCCTCAAGGCTGTGTGCTGAGCCCTCTTCTGTACTCCCTTTTCACCTATGACTGTGTTGCTGTACATGGTTCTAACTCCATAATCAAGTTCGCAGAGGACACCATAGTGGTTGGCCTGATCAGAAGGGATGATGAGACGGTCTACAGGGACAAGGTCCAGCACCTGGCCGCGTGGTGTGCCAACAACAACCTGACCCTTAACACCCAGAAGACCAAGGAGATCATTGTGGACTTCAGGCATGCTAGAAGCCAAACTCACATCCCCATCTGCATCAACAGAGCTGTAGTGGAGCGTGTATCAAGCTTCAAGTTCCTTGGTGTCCACATTTCTGATGATCTCACCTGGTCTCTGAACTCCTCCATCCTGATCAAAAAGGCGCAACAGTGCTTTTATTTCCTGCGGAGCATGAACAAAGCTCACCTCTGTCCCAGGATACTGATAGACTTGTACCGCTGTACCATTGAGAGCATACTCACCAACTGCATGTCAGTGTGGTATGGCAATTGTCCCGTATTGGACCGCAAAGCGCTCCAGCGTGTGGTGAAAACTGCCCAGCGGATTATTGGCACCCAGTTGCCCACCATTGAGAACATCTACCTTAAACGCTGCCTGGGCAGGGTGAAAAGCATTATCAAGGATGCATCTCACCCTAACTATGGACTTTTTACTCTCCTCCCATCCGGTAGGCGCTACAGGAGCCTCTGCTTCCACACCAGCAAGCACAGGAACATCTTCTTCCCTGAGGCTGTGACCCTGCTGAACCTCACATCACAGCACGAAGCAGTATTGCACCCGTATTGTACTGTCTCAGTGCTTTTATATTTGTGTGCTGTAGCACTTACTTTTTATTCACAGTTATTTTGTAAGTAACACTATTCTTTGCATTTCTGGTTAGATGCTAACTGCATTTCATTGGCTTTGTATCTGTACTCGGCACAATGACAATAAAGTTGAATCTAATCAATAATCGGAAGGATAGGAAGGTAGGCAGAGGGGGAGGCGTGGCTTTATCGGTAAGAAATGATATTAAATCGTTAGAAAGAGGTGATATAGGATCGGAAGGTGCAGAATCTTTATGGGTTGAGCTAAGGAATAGCAGGGGTAAAAAGACCCTGATGGCAGTTATTTATAGGCTTCCAAACAGCTGCAGGGATGTGGACTACAAATTACAACTGGAAATAGAAAAGGCTTGTCAGAAGGGCAGTGTTATGATAATTGTGGGGGATTTTAACATGCGAGTAGATTGGAAAAATCAGGTCGGCACTGGATCTCAAGAGAGAGAATTTGTAGAATGTCTGCGAGATGGCTTTTTAGAACAGCTTGTTGTTGAGCCCACTAGGGGATCGGCTGTACTGGATTGGGTATTGTGTAATGAACCGGCGGTGATTGGAGAGATTGAGATGAAGGAACCCTTAGGAGACAGTGATCATAACATGATTGAGTTCACTGTGAAATTAGAAACGAGAAGCCGAAATCTGATGTGTCGGTATTTCAGTGGAGTAAAGGAAATTACAGTGGCATGAGAGAGGAACTGGCCAAAGTTGACTGGAAAGAGACACTGGCGGGGAAGACGGCAGAGCAGCAGTGGCTGGAGTTTATGCGAAAAATGAGGAATGTGCAAGACAGGTATATTCCAAAAAAGAAGAAATTTTCGAATGGAAAAAGGATGCAACCGTGGTTGACAAGAGAAGTCAAAGCCAAAGTTAAAGCAAAGGGGAGGGCATACAAGGAAGCAAAAATTAGTGGGAAGACAGAGGATTGGGAAGTTTTTAAAACCTTACAAAAGGAAACCAAAAAGGTCATTAAGAGAGAAAAGATTAACTATGAAAGGAAACTAGCAAATAATATCAAAGAGGATACTAAAAGCTTTTTCAAGTATATAAAGAGTAAAAGACAGGTGAGAGTAGATATAGGACCGATAGAAAATGATACTGGAGAAATTGTAATGGGAGATGAGGAGATGGCAGAGGAACTGAACAAGTATTTTGCATCAGTCTTCACTGAGGAAGACAGCAGGATACCGGACACTCAAGGGTGGCAGGGAAGAGAAGTGTGCGCAGTCACAATTGCGACAGAGAAAGTACTCAGGAGGCTGAATAGGCTAAAGGTCGATAAATCTCCTGGACCAGATGAAATGCACCCTCGTGTTCTGAAGGAAGTAGCTGTGGAGATTGCGGAGGCACTAGCAATGATCTTTCAAAAGTCGATAGATTCTGGCATGGTTCCGGAAGACTGGAAGATTGCAAATGTCACTCCGCTATTTAAGAAGGGGGCAAGGAAGCAAAAAGGAAATTATAGACCTGTTAGCTTAACATCGGTGGTTGGGAAGTTGTTGGAGTCGAATTTCAAGGATGAGGTTACAGAGTACCTGGAGGCATATGACAAGATAGGCAGAACTCAGCATGGATTCCTTAAAGGAAAATCCTGCCTGACAAACCTATTACAATTTTTTGAGGAAATTACCAGTAGGCTAGACAAGGGAGATGCAGTGGATGTTGTATATTTGGATTTTCAGAAGGCGTTTGACAAGGTGCCACACATGAGCCTACTTAACAAGATAAGAGCCCATGGAATTACGGGAAAGTTACATACGTGGATAGAGTGTTGGCTGATTGGCAGGAAACAGAGAGTGGGAATAAAGGGATCCTTTTCTGGTTGGCTGCCAGTTACCAGTGGTGTTCCACAGGGATCAGTGTTGGGGCCGTTTCTTTTTACATTGTACATCAACGATCTGGATTATGGAATAGATGGCTTTGAGGCTAAGTTTGCTGACGATATGAAGATAAGTGGAGGGGCCAGTAGTGCTGAGGAAACCTAGAGTCTGCAGAGAGACTTGGATAGATTGGAAGAATGGGCAGAGAAGTGGCAAATGAAGTACAATGTTGGAAAGTGTATGGTTATGCACTTTGGCAGAAAAAAATAAACAGGCAGACTATTATTTAAATGGGGAAAGAATTCAAAGTTCTGAGATGCAACGGAACTTGGGAGTCCTAGTACAGGATTCCCCTAAAGTTAACCTCCAGGTTGAGTCGGTAGTGAAGAAGGCAAATGCAATGTTGGCATTCATTTCTAGAGGAATAGAGTATAGGAGCAGGGATGTGATGTTGAGACTCTATAAGGTACTGGTGAGACCTCACTTGGAGTACTGTGGGCAGTTTTGGTCTCCTTATTTAAGAAAGGATGTGCTGACGTTGGAGAGGGTACAGAGAAGATTCACAAGAATGATTCCGGGAATGAGAGGGTTAACATATGAGGAACGTTTGTCCGCTCTTGGATTGTATTCCTTGGAGTTTAGAAGAATGAGGGGAGACCTCATAGAAACATTTCGAATGTTAAAAGGCATGGACAGAGTGGATGTGGCAAAGTTGTTTCCCATGATGGGGGAGTCTAGTACGAGAGGGCATGACTTCAGGATTGAAGGGTGCCCTTTCAGAACATAAATGCGAAGAAATTTTTTTAGTCAGAGGGTGGTGAATCTATGGAATTTGTTGCCACAGGCAGCAGTGGAGGCCAAGTCATTGGGCATATTTAAGGCAGAGAATGATAGGTATCTGAGTAGCCAGGGCATCAAAGGTTATGGTGAGAAGACAGGGCAGTGGGACTAAATAGGATAAAATGGATCAGCTCATGATAAAATGGCGGAGCAGACTCGATGGACTGAATGGCCTACTTCTGCTCCTTTGTCTTATGATCTTATGGTCTAATAATAGGGGATTCAAGAGTTAGGGGGACAAATAGGTGATTCTGTAGACCTGAAAAAGAAACACAGGTAGTAATTTGCCTCCCAGGTGCCTGGGTCTGTGATGTTTCTGAAAACATCCACTATATTCTAAAAAAGGAGGGTGAGCAGCCAGAAATCATGGTACATATTGGTACCAATGACATAGGTAGAAAAAGGGAGGAGGGTCCTGAAAACGGGATACAGGGAGTTAGGGAAGAAGCTGAGAAGCAGGACCTCAAATATAGTTATCTCGGGATTGCTGCCTGTGCCATATGACAGTGAGGATAGGAACAGAACGAGGTGACAGATAAATGGGTGGCTGAAGAATTGGAGCAGGGGGCAGGGATTCAGATTTCTGGATAATTGGGACCTCTTCTGGGGCAGGTGTGACCTGTTCAAAAAGGGATGGGTTGTACTTGAATCCAAAGGGGACCAATAATCTTGCAGGTAGGTTTACTAGAGCTGATGGAAGTGGTTTAAACTAATATGGCAGGGGTTGGGAACAAATATGATAGAGCCGAGGATGAGCCATCAGGTTTACAAATAGATTAGGGATGTAACATGAATGTAAAGAAGGACAAGCCAATAATTAGGTACAAATACAAAACGAGCAAAAAGTTAAATTGTACCACAGAGGCAAAATTCAACAGGGTGAAGAATGCAAGACTGAAGGTGCAGTATTTAAATGCATTTAGCAATCAAAATAAGGTGGATGAAATCGTGGCACAATGAAAGATTGGTTGATATGACATTGTGGGCATCAATGAGTCATGGCTGAAAGAAGACCATAGTTGGGAGCTTAAAATCAAAGGATATACTTTTTTTTATCGAAAGGACAGGCAGGAAGGCATAGGTGGTGGTGTGGCTGCTCTGTTGGAAAGAGATGGAATTACATCTTTAGGAAGAAGTGACACAGGGTCAGAGAATGTTGAACATTTGTGGCTGCAATTAAGAAATTGCAAGGGTAAAAAAAACATTATGCATACCAAATAGTAGCCAAGGTGTGGGATTGCAAAGGGAGCTGGAAAAGGCATATAATAAAGGTAATGTCACAATTGTATAGGGGACATCAATATGCAAGGGGAATGGGAAAATCAGGTTGATGTCGGATCGCAAGAGAGGGAGTTTCTTGAATGCCTACGAGATGACTTTTTTAGAGCAGATTGTGCTTGAGCCTACTCAGGGAAAGGCTATCTTAGATTGGGTGTTGTGTAACAACCCAGAACTTATTAGGGAGCTTAACGTAAAGGAACCCTTAGGAGGCAGTGATCATAATATGATTGAATTGATACTGAAATTTGGGAGGGAGAATCACATGTATCAATATCACAATGGAATAAAGGGAATTACAAAGGCATGAGAGAGGAGCTCGACAAGGTGGATTGGATGAGGGGGATACTGGCAGGGATGATGGCAAAGCAGAGGAGACTGAAGTTTCTGGGATTAGTTCACAAGGCATGATAGATATGTCCCACAGAGGAAGAAGTACTAACGTGGCAGGGGTGGGCAACCGTGACTGATAAGGGAAGTCAACGACTGCATAAAAGCTAAGGGAAGGGCATATAAAGGTAGCAAAAGCGAGTGCGAAGCTGGATGATTGGGTAGTTTTAAAAATCCATCGAAAGGCAACTAAAAAAGCTATAAGTAGGGAAAAGATGAAATATGAGGGTAAACTAGCCAATAAAATAAAATAGCATACCAGAAGTTTTTTCAGTTATATTAAGAGTAAAAGGGAGGTGAGAGTTGATATTGGACCACTGGAAAATTATGCTGGTGAGGTAGTAATGGGGGACAAAGAAAAGGCAGATGAACTTAGTGGGTACTTTGCACGTGTCTTCACTGTGAAAGACAGTAGCAGTATGCCAAAGGTCCATGTGTGTTGGGGAAAAGGAGTGAGTGCCATTACTGTTACAAAGGAAAAAGTGCTAGGCAAACTCAAAGGTCTTAAGATGGATAAGTCACCTGGACCAGATTGTCTACAACCCAGAGTCCCGAGAGAGGTTGCTGTAATATTGATGTGACTCGGACACCGCTGTGGATTGAACAACCTCGTTTATTCACCAGACTTCCATTTTTTTAAACCTTTTCCACGTCCTCACGTCATACGCACTCTGACGCTACGAATACTCACACAGTACATTACATCCCCCTTCTCAAGGTTTTTTTTTACAACACTGTGAATTACCAAAACAATGCCTCTAGGTACGCCCTTCTTACAGTGCAACAACCATGACATAAACCAAAAAAAACTTACCTTCTTGTACTGTATTCTGCATTGTATTTTACAGTACGAACAACAGTGTATTTTCTTTTACTAACATAGACTAATAAACCTTTTATTTCACACCTTGGAACTTATGACATGTGTGACTTTGCCTCAAACCGTATGTCTAGTCTCTGTATCTAGCTGGAAGTTTGACTTGTCTCCCAGACCGTGTGTGATACAACTGTGACTGTGCTTGTCCTTCATCAGTCTCAGTCTCTCGAGTGATCTCTGTGTCTTTGGGGTCTGCATCACTCTTGGTGTCGTTTGTTTCCATGTCTGTATCTGTGGAAATGTCCTGTGCATCTGTACGTGGAAACTCCCTCTCGCCTGTCTTCAGCAGATGCTTCCTGTTCCTCCTGTGGACTCTTCCATCCGGCGTGCGAACTATGAAGGATCTTGGTTGCTGATGTCTGTTCACAACCACAGCTGGTTGCCAAGTGTCTCCTCTCTGTATTCTGACATTTTCACCTGTATGCAGATCTGGCAACTGTCTTGTATGTCTGTCATAGTAGCTCTTTTGCTTTGTTTGCTCATACTTTTGCTTGTCATGTACGTGAGCATTACCTTCAGGAGTCAGTAGAGTTGTGGATGTTGGCAGTTTGGACTTCAGCTGTCCCATCAACAGCTGCGCGGGAGAGAACCCCACACCCTCAATCGGTATGTTGCGGTATTCAAGCAGAGCAATGTAAGGGTCACCGTTGCTGCTTTGTGCCTTCTTGACAGTCTGTACAGTTCTCTCTGCTTGTCCATTAGACTGAGCGTGCCCTGGACTGGAAGTAACATGTTGAAATTCGCAGCTTTTCGAGACCCTCTGAACTCAGCACTGGCATATTGTGGACCATTGTCACTAACGACAATATCCGGAATCCCATGTCTTGTGAATGTTGACTTCATTGCGGTAATGACACCTCGACTGGACGTGTCACTTAACTTGGTGATCTCTGAATATTTTGAATAGTAGTCCACACAAAGCAGGTATTCTGTACCATTGTAGTGAAACAGATCTGTGCCAATCTTCTCTCATGGTCTTCCTGGTAGAGAGTGGGGAAGCAAAGGCTCTCTTGGATTGCTGTTTTTGTTTTCATTACAGACAGCACACTGAGACACAATGTCCTCTATCTGAGTTGACACGCCTGGCCAATAGAGAATGTCCCTTGCTCTTTCTTTACATTTCACTATCCCCAGGTGTGACTCATGAATTCTGCTGAGCATTTCCTGTCTCATTTGGTTTGGTACGATGAGTTTTGCAGTTTTGAACATTAGTCCTGATGCATAGCTGATTTCCTCTTTAAATGTCCAGTATTTCTGCATTTCCTTTGGAACATCCTTTCTTTCTGCTGGCCATCCATTCATTGTAATGTCTCTTAGCATTTGCATTTCAGGATCATCTGCAGTCACTTTCCTGAACATGTTCAACTTCTCCTCAGAGATGGGTAGCTGAGGTGTAACCCAGTTGACCTTCAGCTCTCTTCCTAGCAATTTTTCCTTTTGCTCTTTGAGGTAAGCATGGCTCAAAGCATCAGCGATGTACAGTTCTTTTCCTGGCTTATAGGTGACTGTGAGAGTGTACCTCTGTAGCCTGAGAAGCATCCTTTGCAGCCTCATAGGAGCTTGGTGGAGTGGCTTTTTGAAGATGCTCTCAAGTGGTTTGTGATCACTCTCAACCTGGATTTCTTTGCCATATATATTGGTGGAACTTCTCACACCCATATACTATGAT
Source organism: Mobula hypostoma (assembly GCF_963921235.1). Classification (NCBI taxonomy): domain Eukaryota; kingdom Metazoa; phylum Chordata; class Chondrichthyes; order Myliobatiformes; family Myliobatidae; genus Mobula; species Mobula hypostoma. The sequence continues at coordinate 4,420,167 of NC_086115.1, forward strand.
GAGTAATTCCTTCTCGATTTGAGCATATCGGCATTGGCGGTCCATAAATGCTCGTGATCCATACGCCACAGGCCTCCCATCTTGCAGTATAACAGCTCCTATTCCTTCCGAACTGGCATCCACAGACTTCGTCACTGGTTTATTGACATCATAGAACTTGAGTGCTGGTGCATTGGTAACCAACTGCTTCAATGTGTCAAAACTTTTCTTTTGTTCGCCTTCCCAATACCATTTAGTGGTGCTCTCTAGTAGCTTTTGGAGTGGAGCCCTGACCTCTGATAAGTTGGGAATGAATTTGGCAAGATACTGCATCATGTCCATGAACCTCAATAGTTCTTGCTTGTCTTTGGGTGGTGATAGCTGTACCACAGCTCTGACCTTTACATCATCTGGTTTCAGCCCATCAGCACTGAGTACATGACCTATGTATTTGATCTCTGTAGTTCTGACCTTACATTTACTTTTGTTAAATTTTAGGTTGTACTCATGTGCTCTCTCCAGGAGCTTCCTCAGTCTCTAATCATGTTCCTCAATTGTGTCACCCCATATCAGCAAATCATCAATGATGTTGACCACCCCATCCAGGCCTTCAGTCACTTGTGCCACGGATCTCTGGAATACCTCTGATGCAGAAGAAATCCCAAAGGGTAGACGCAGGAAACGATATCTCCCTATGGGTGTATTGAAAGTGCATAATTTGGAACTTTCTTCATCCAGCTTGATCTGCCAGAAGCCTTGATTTGCGTCTAGTACTGAAAAGTATTTTGCATTAGGCATGCGGAAGACAACCTCTTCAACCGTGAGCAGTGGATAGGGCTCTCTTTTGATGGCTTGGTTGAGATCTTGTGGATCCATGCAAATCCTCGTCTTTTTTTCTGTGACCACTGTCACCATACTATTCACCCAGACGGTCAGTTCTATTTGTCTTGTTATGACTCCCATCTGTTCCATTCTGTGTAGCTCCTCCACTACTTGATTCCTGAGAGCTACTGGAATCTTTCTCGGGGCATGCACAACTGGTGCAATAGTTGGATCAATCTTGATATGGCGTTTCCCTGGTAAGCATCCTAGTCCAGAAAACAAGTCATCAAAGTCTTTGAGAATGTCGTTTTCTTTTTCAACACCATAGATTCGCTTCACCAGGCCTAGGTGCTTTGCCCAGTATTGCTGAAATATGTTGCTGTACTGTTTCAAACTCGATCTTGTATTGTTGACCTTTGTACACACAGGTGAGTGTTTTTTTTGCCCAGTGGCGCCGTCTTGTGGCCGAAATATCCAACAAGCTTGCAGGTGGATTTGCCCAGTCTTCCTCTGATGTCCAGTGAGTTGAATGTTTCTGCCGACATTACATTGCACTTTGCCCCAGTGTCAAACTTAAAAGTCACTTTCCTCCTGTTTATTATCAGATCTTGGGAACAATCATCTTTATCCTCCAACTCTGCATTGTCAATATTCTTGATGCATACCTCCTGTTCCACTTTAACTGTGCCAATGAACGTGTCATTGTTGCCCTCACTCTGTTCCACAGCTTGCATTTTCCTTGCCTGCTCCTTCGGTTTGCACATCTTTGCAAAGTGATTTCTTTTCTGGCATAACTTGCATGTCTGACCAATGGCTGGACATTTTCTGTATCCACGTTTATAACCACATCTGTTGCAATTAACTTCCTTTTGATCATCCTGTGGAGCTGGCTTTGTCCTACTCTTGTCAGTTTTCACAGTTTTTATTTTGTGCACTTCAATCTCTTCATTGAGCACTTTAACCTGACGACGTGATCTCACTGGCACGGCAAACGTCAATCGCCTTTTCTAGTGTAAGATCCGCCTCTCTCAATAGCCTGCCTCTCACTTGATCATCTCGTATGCCGCATACAATCCTGTCATGTATTAAAGAATCATGCAGTTGTCCGAACTCACAGTCTTTTGCCTTGCTTTTCAAATCTGTTATGTAGGCGTCTATGGTCTCCATTGGTCCTTAAACCCTCGTGAAAAACTGGTGTCGGATGAAAGGTAAGTTTTTTCTCGGTTCGCAGAAATCTTGAAACTTTTTTTTCAACACTTCAATTTTATCTTGCTCATCATCTTGGAAGACAAACGTGTTGCAAACCTTTATTGCCTTTTCTCCCTCCACATGCAGAAACATAGCACATTGCACTTTCTCCGTCTTTTCAGCTAGGCCGCTAGCGGTGCAAATCAGCTCAAACTTCTGGATCCATATTTTCCAGTTTTTAGCAAGATTACCTTGTAGGCTTAAACTTGACAGTGGCTGTAACTGTGACATCTTTTACGTGTCTTCTCTTCCTTTTTATTTTTTGTGTTTTCTTCTGACAGTATGTAATACTGATGTGACTCGGACATCGCTGTAGATTGAACAACCTTGTTTATTCACCAGACTTCCATTTTTTTTAAACCTTTTCCACGTCCTGACGTCATACGCACTCTGACGCTACGAATACTCACACAATACATTACAGTTGCCAAAGAGATAATGGAAGCATTGGCCATGATCTCTCAAGAATCACTTGACTCTGGCATACTCCTTCAGGACTGGAAGATTGCAAATGTCATTCCACTCTTTACAAAGGGAGGAAGGCAAAAGGACCAGTTAGCCTAACCTCAGAGTTTGGGAAAGTGTAGGGGTCTATTATTAAGGATGAAGTTTTGAGGTGCCTGGGGACTAATGATAAAATAAGTCAAAGTCAGCATGGTTTCTGTAAAGGGGAATCTTGCCTAGCAACTCTGTAAAGAATTCTTTCAGGAAGTAACAAGCAGGGTGGACAAAGGAGAGGCAGTGGATGTCATTTACTTGGATTTTCAGAAGGAGTTTGATAAGGTGCCACACACGAGGCTGATTAACAAAATAAAATCCCATGGCATTACATGAAAGTTGCTAGCATGGATAGAGGAATGGCTGACAGGCAGGAGACAGTGAGTGGGAATAAAGGGGGCCTTCTCTGGTTGGCTGCCAGTGACTAGTGGTGTTCCTCAGGGGTCAGTATTGGGACCACTACTTTTCACATTGTTTGTCAATGATTTGGATAATAGAATTGATGGCTTTGTGGCAAAGTTTGCAGAAGTTACAAAGATAGGTGGAGGGTTAGGTAGTAGTGAAGAAGCAATGCAATTGTAGCAGGACAGACAAATTGGAAGAGTGGGCAACAAAGTGGCAGATGGAATTCAGTGTTAGGAAATGCATGATAATGCATTTTGGCGAAGGGAACAATAATGTGGACTATTATCTAAATGGGGAGAAGGTTCAAACATCAGAGGTGCAGAAGGAATTAAGGGTCCTCATGCAAGACTCCCACATGGTTAATTTACAGGTTAAATCTGTGGTAAAGAAGGCAAATGCAATGTTGGCATTTATTTCAAGGGGAATAGAATATAAAAGCAAGGAGATAATGCTGAGCCTTTATAAGACACTAGTCAGGCTGCACTTGGAGTATTGTCAACAGTTTTGGGCTCCATATCTCAGAAAAGGATGTATTGTCACTGGAAGGAGTCCGGAGGAAGTTCACAAAGATGATTCTGGGAATGAAGGGGTTAACATATGAGGAGCAACACACACAAAAAATGCTGGTGAACGCAGCAGGCCCGGCAGCATCTATAGGAAGAGGTAAAGTCGACGTTTCGGGCTGAGACCCTTCGTCAGAACTAACTGAAAGAAGAGATAGTAAGAGATTTGAAAGTGGAAGGGGGAGGGGGGGGAACCAAAATGATAGGAGAAGACAGGAAGGGGAGGAATGGAGCCAAGAGCTGACAACTTGATTGGCAAAAGGGATACGAGGCTGGAGAAGGGAGAGGATCATGGGATGGGAGACCTAGGGAGAAAGAAAGGGGGGGGGAAACAGAGGATGGGCAAGGAGTTATAGTGAGAGGGACAGAGGGAGAAAAAAGAGAGAAAAAAAGAGGGAAAGAAAATAAATAAATAAACGAACAAAACAAGCAAATAAATAAATAAATAAATAAATAAATAGATAAGGGATGGGGTGCGAAGGGGAGGTGGGGCATTAACAGCAGTTAGAGAAGTCAATGTGCATGCCATCAGGTTGGAGGCTACCTAGACGGAATATAAGGTTTTGTTCCTCTAACGGAGGAGGCCATGGATAGACATGTCAGAATGGGAATGGGATGTGCAATTATAATGTGCGGCCACTGGGAGATCCTGCTTTTTCTGGCGGACAGAGTGTAGGTGTTCAGCAAAACGATCTCCCAGCCTCCGTCGGGTCTCGTCAATATATAGAAGGCCGCATCGGGAGCACCGGATGCAGTATGTCACCCCAGCCGACCAGGCTATTGTCTCCCACACCATCACCAACTTTATCAGCTCAGGGGATCTCCCCTCCACTGCTACCAACGTTATAGTTCCCACACCCTGCACTTCCCGTTTCTAGCTCCTACCCAAGATCCCCAAACCTGCCTGTCCTGGTAGAACCACTGTCTCAACTTGCTCCTGCCCCACCAAACTCATTTATGCATACCTCGACACTGCTTTATCCCCCCTGTTCAATCCCTTCCCACCTATGTTCCTGACACTTCTCACGCTCTGAATTTTTTCAAAGATTTTAAGTTCCCTGGCCCCCACCACTTTATTTTCACCATGGATGTCCAGTCTTTATATACCTCCACCCCCCACCAGGAAGGTCTCAAAGCTCTTCACTTCTTTTTGGATTCCAGACCTAACCAGTTCCCTTCTACCACCACTCTCCTCCATCTAGCGGAATTAGTCCCTACTCTTAATAATTTCTCCTTTGGTTCCTCCCACTTCCTCCAAACTAAAGGTGTAGCCATGGGCACCCATATAGGTCCCAGCTATTGCCTGCTTTTTGGTTGGCTTTGTGGAACAATCCATGTTCCAAGCCTATACCGTTATCTGTCCCTCACTTTTCCTTCACTACATTGACGACTGCATTGTCGCTGCTCCCTGCACACATGTTGAGCTCGTTGACTTCATCAGCCTTGCCTCCAATCCTGCCCTCAAGTTTACCTGGTCCATTTCCGACACCTCCCTCCCCTTTCTTAATCTTTCTGTCTCTATCTCTGGAGACAGCTTATCTACTGATGACTACTATAAGCCTACGGACTCTCACAGCTAACTGGACTATTCCTCTTCCCACCCTGTCTCTTGCAAAAATACCATCCCCTTCTTGCAATTCCTCCGTCTCCATCGCATCTGCTGTCAGGATGAGGCTTTTCATTCCAGGACGAAGGAGATGTGCTCCTTTTTTAAAGAAAGGGGCTTCCCTTCCTCCACCATCAACTCTGCTCTCAAACGCATCTCCCCCATTTCACGCACATCTGCTCTCACCCCATCCTCCCGCCATCCCACTAGGAATAGGGTTCCCCTTGTCCTCACCTACCACCCCACCAGCCTCTGGGTAAAACATATAATTCTCCGTAACTTCCGCCATCTCCTACGGGGTCCCGCCAATAAGCACATCTTTCCCTCCCACCCCCTCTCTGCTTTCCACAGGGATCGCTCCCTACGTGACTCCCTTGTCCATTGGTCGTCATTCCCTTCCCTTCCCACCGTTCTCCCTCCCGGAACTTATCCTTGTAAGTGGAACAAGTGCTACACCTGCCCTTACACTTCCTCCCTCACCACCATTCAGGGCCCAGACAGTCCTTCCAGGTGAGGCAACACTTCACCTGTGAGTCGGCTGGGGTGATATACTGCGTCCGGTGCTCCCGATGTGGCCTTCTATATATTGGCGAGACCTGACGCAGACTGGGAGACCGTTTCGATGAACACCTACGCTCTGTCCGCCAGAGAAAGCAGGATCTCCCAGTGGTCACCCATTTTAATTCCACATCCTATTCCCATTCTGATATGTCTGTCCACGGCCTCCTCTACTGTCAAGATGAAGCCACACTCAGGTTGCAGGAACAACACCTTATATTCCATCTGGGTAGCCTCCAACCTGATGGCATGAACATTGACTTCTCTAACTTCTGTTAATGCCCCACCTCCCCTCCCCTTCGTACCCCATCCCTTATTTATTTGTTTATTTTTTCTTTCCCCCTTTTTTCCCTCTCTTTTTTCTCCCTCTGTTCCTCTCACTATAACTCCTTGCCCATCCTCTGGGTTTTCCCCCTCCCTGTTTCTTTCTCCCTAGGCCTCCCGTCCCATGATCCTCTCCCTTCTTCAGCCTCGTATCCCTTTTGCCAATCAGCTGTCCAGCTCTTGGCTCCATCCCTCCCCCTCCTGTCTTCTCCTATCATTTTGGATCTCCTCCTCCCCCTCCCACTTTCAAATCTCTTACTAACTCTTCTTTCAGTTAGTCCTGACGAAGGGTCTCGGCCTGAAACATCGACTGTAACTCTTCCTGTAGATGCTGCCTGGTCTGCTGCGTTCACCAGCATTTTGTGTGTGTGTTGCTTGAAATCCCAGCATCTGCGGATTTCCTCGTGTTTGTGAACATGTGAGGAGTGCTTGGCAGCTCTGGGCCTGTACTCACTGGAATTTTGAAGAATGCAGAGGGACCTCATTGGAAGCTTCTAAGTGTTGAAAGAACTAGAAAAGGTGGATGTGGAGAGGATGTTTCCTATGGTGGGGGTATCCAGAACTCCAGGGCACAGCCTCAAAATTGAGGGGTGACCTTTTAGAACAGAGGTAAGGAGGAATTTTTTTAGCCAGAGAGTAATGAATCTGTGGAATGTTCTGCTAGAGACTGCGGTGGAGGCCAAGCCCATGGGTATACTCAAGGTGGAAGTTGATGGTTTCCTGATTGGTCATGACATCAAAGGTTATGGCAAGAAGACAGGTGTATGGAGTTAAGTACGATCTGGGATCAGCCATGATGGAATGGTGAAGCAGACTTGATGGGCTGAATAGCACGATTCTGCTCTCGGTCGTAAGTTCATAGAAACATAGAAACATAGAAAATAGGTGCAGGAGTAGGCCATTCAGGCCTTCGAGCCTGCACCACCATTTATTATGATCATCGATGATCATCCAACTCAGAACCCCGCCCCAGCCTTCCCTCCATACCCCCTGACCCCCGTAGCCACAAGGGCCATATCTAACTCCCTCTTAAATATAGCCAATGAACTGGCCTCAACTGTTTCCTGTGGCAGAGAATTCCACAGATTCACCACTCTCTGTGTGAAGAAGTTTTTCCTAATCTCGGTCCTAAAAGGCTTCCCCTCTATCCTCAAACTGTGGCCCCTCGTTCTGGACTCCCCCAACATCGGGAACAATCTTCCTGCATCTAGCCTGTCCAATCCCTTTAGGATCTTATACGTTTCAATCAGATCCCCCCTCAATCTTCTAAATTCCAATGAGTACAAGCCCAGTTCATCCAGTCTTTCTTCATATGAAAGTCCTGCCATCTCAGGAATCAATCTGGTGAACCTTCTTTGTACTCCCTCTATGGCAAGGATGTCTTTCCTCAGATTAGGGGACCAAAACTGCACACAATACTCCAGGTGTGGTCTCACCAAGGCCTTGTACAACTGCGGTAGTACCTCCCTGCTCCTGTACTCGAATCCTCTCGCTATAAATGCCAGCATACCATTCGCCTTTTTCACCGCCTGCTGTACCTGCATGCCCACTTTCAATGACTGGTGTATAATGACACCCAGGTCTCGTTGCACCTCCCCTTTTCCTAATCGGCCACCATTCAGATAATAATCTGTTTTCCTATTTTTGCCACCAAAGTGGATAACTTCACATTTATCCACATTAAATTGCATCTGCCATGAATTTGCCCACTCACCCAACCTATCCAAGTCACCCTGCATCCTCTTAGCATCCTCCTCACAGCTAATACTGCCACCCAGCTTCGTGTCATCCGCAAACTTGGAGATACTGCATTTAATTCCCTCATCCAAGTCATTAATATATATTGTAAACAACTGGGGTCCCAGCACTGAGCCTTGCGGTACCCCACTAGTCACCGCCTGCCATTCTGAAAAGGTCCCGTTTATTCCCACTCTTTGCTTCCTGTCTACTAACCAATTCTCCACCCACACCAATACCTTACCCCCAATACCGTGTGCTTTAAGTTTGCCACTAATCTCTTGTGTGGGACCTTGTCAAAAGCCTTTTAAAAATCCAAATATACCACATCCACTGGTTCTCCCCTATCCACTCTACTAGTTGCATCCTCAAAAAATTCTATGAGATTTGTCAGACATGATTTTCCTTTCACAAATCCATGCTGACTTTGTCCGATCATTTCACTACTTTCCAAATGTGCTGTTATCACATCCTTGATAACTGACTCCAGCAGTTTCCCCACCACCGACGTTAGGCTAACCGGTCTATAATTCCCCGGTTTCTCTCTCCCTCCTTTTTTAAAAAGTGGAGTTACATTAGCCACCCTCCAATCCTCAGGAACTAGTCCAGAATCTAACGAGTTTTGAAAAATTATCACGAATGCATCTACTATTTCTTGGGCTACTTCCTTAAGCACTCTAGGATGCAGACCATCTGGCCCTGGGGATTTATCTGCCTTCAATCCCTTCAATTTACTTAACACCACTTCCCTACTAACATGTATTTCGCTCAGTTCCTCCATCTCACTGGACCCTCTGTCCCCTACTATTTCTGGAAGATTATTTATGTCCTCCTTAGTGAAGACAGAACCAAAGTAATTATTCAATTGGTCTGCCATGTCCTTGCTCCCCATAATCAATTCACCTGTTTCTGTCTGCAGGGGACCTACATTTGTCTTTACCAGTCTTCCTTTTTACATATCTATAAAAACTTTTACAGTCCGTTTTTATGTTCCCTGCCAGTTTTCTCTCATAATCTTTTTTCCCCTTCCTAATTAAGCCCTTTGTCCTCCTCTGCTGAACTCTGAATTTCTCCCAGTCCTCAGGTGAGCCACTTTTTCTGGCAAATTTGTATGCTTCTTCTTTGGAATTGATACTATCCCTAATTTCTCTTGTCAGCCACGGGTGCACTACCTTCCTTGATTTATTCTTTTGCCAAACTGGGATGAACAATTGTTGTAGTTCATCCATGCAACCTTTAAATGCTTGCCATTGCATATCCACCGTCAATCCTTTAATGGACTTTGTTTGCACCTGTCCTCAAAACAACTCTCTTTAATGTGGAAGAGTGGCAATATCTTTTCCATTGTTCCAAAGGCATTTTGACAGCTGTCTCTTCGCACCATGACATTATTTTTGTAGATGCTTACACTACCAGTGCAGGCTGTTCCATACTTATCCCAATGGCTCCTTGCTGTCATTCAACAGAACTTGCAATTAGTTTTGGAACAGTGGCTCCTGGCAACTTGCAGCACTCAGCTCAGACAAAACTGGACCAAGTCATTTGCATTTTGTGCTGAGTTCCAACATGTCAAGACACATTGAAAGCCATTTGTCTCCATATTGAAGTCTTCATTTTCAACTGGATGTGATGGATTTACACCCAGGATGTGGAGATGAAGTGAGTGCATTTTTAGAAACTCTGATTGTTCCCACATCATTAGCAGTGGAAGAAAGATAATTATTTCTGTTGAGTTTAATAGTTATCACCAGTTGTGGAAAATCTCTTATACCAATTTACGAAAAAGATATTACTGAGCTGGTTGGATTTTGTTTGAATTGACGAGGAGGTTCTTAGACCACCATTGCTTAAGAGAACATTGACCTACAAGAGGAAAACAATATTGCATCTTGCCACATTTTCCTAAAACCCGCAAGACCAAGAGAGATGCACTGAAAAGTAACTATTTGCCAACTTGAACAGGATATAGCTCCTTCCAAGCTCATGAACACTCAATTTAAGGACAACACATGTCAGGAAAGCTCCTCCCCACCATTGAGCAGATCTACAAGAGAGCAGCATTCATCATCAAGGACCCCACCATCCAAGATATGCTCTCTTCTCACTCTGCCATTGGGTAGAAGGTACTGGATCCTTAGTTTCCACATCAGGTTCAGGAACAGTTTTTACCTTTCAACCATCAGGCTCTTGAATGAGCATGGATAACTTCATTCAACTCAACTCTAATCTGATCCCACAACCTATGGACTGACTTTCAAGAACTCTACAACTAATGTTATTAGTATTGTTATTATCTATTATCTTTTTTCTTATCTATTATAAGAAATTTGTCCATTATAATGTGTCCATGTGTCTATTATAAGAAACTATGTCCAGTTCTGGTCGCCTCACTATAGGAAGGATGTGGAAGCATTGGAAAGGGTACAGAGGGGATTTACCAGGATGCTGCCTGGTTTAGAAAGTATGCATTATGATCAGAGATTAAGGGAGCTAGGGCTTTACTCTTTGGAGAGAAGGAGGATGAGAGGAAACATGATAGAGTTGTACAAGATAATAAGAGGAATAGATAGAGTGGATAGCCAGCGCCTCTTCCCCAGGGCACCACTGCTCAATACAAGAGGACATGGCTTTAAGGTAAGGGGTGGGAAGTACAAGGGGGATATTAGAGGAAGGTTTTTTACTCAGAGAGTGGTTGGTGTGTGGAATGCACTGCCTGAGTCAGTGGTGGAGGCAGATACACTAGTGAAGTTTAAGAGACTACTAGACAAGTATATGGAGGAATTTAAGGTGGGGGTTTATAGGGAGGCAGGGTTTGAGGGTCAGCACAACATTGTGGGCCAAAGGGCCTGTAATGTGCTATACTATTCTATGTTCTATATATTACTATTTTTCTACCTATCTACTTATCTATCTTTTATTTGTACAGTTTGTCTTCTTTTGCACATTGGTTGTTTGTCAGTCTTTGTGTGTAGCTTTTCATTGTCTCTATTGTATTTCTCTATTCTACCTTGATTGCCTGGAAGAAAATGAATCAACAGGTGGCGGATGATGGCATGCAGTATTTGTACTTTGCTAATAAATTTACCTTGAACTTTGAACTCAAACATATAAACGACCACTTGGGAGACTAGTGGGAGGGATTTGTTTGCTGCTGCTGGGTTGCAGACATTTTCTATAATGTGGCAACACGATTTATGGCCACACTTCTAACCTGTGAACTACTTGGGTTTCAAACAGTTCTCTGGAATAGATGCAATAAACAAGATGCTGGAGGATCAAAAGTTCGAAGTTCAAAGTAAATTTATTCTCAAGGTACATATATTGTATGTCACCATAAACTACCTTGTAATTCATTTTCTTGCAGACCTTCACAGTAGAACAGAGAAATACAACAGAATCAATGAAAAATTGTACACAACTGACAAGCAACCATTGTGCAAAAAAAAGACAAACTACAAATTCAAAAAATAATAAATAAATCAATAATGCTGAGAAAATAAGTTTTTGATTCTTAAAGGTGAGTACATAGATTGTGTAATCAGTTCAGTATTGTTTTGAATGACGTTACCCACGCCAGTTCAGATGGCTGATGATTGAAGGGTAATAACTGTTCCTGAATCTGGTGGTGTGGAACCTAAGACTCCTGTATCTCCTTCCCAATGGCAGCAGTGAGAGGAGAGCATGGCCAGGGTGGTGATGGTCCTTGATGATGGATGCTGCTTTCTTGTCAGCACCTGTAGAGGAAAATTTACTATCAGTATTTCAGGTTGAGACCCTTCAGCTAGGGGAGGACCACCACACATAAATTTCTCTCCTGACTTGGGAATGTATTACTTTTTTTTCACTGGATCTACCCCATAGAACATAGAACAGGAACAGGTACTTTGGCCCACAATGTCTGTTTGACCATAGTGCTATTTTAAACTTCACGCTTGCCTGCACAATATCTATATCCTGTCCATTCCCTGCTTGATTACAGGTCTCTTGAAATGTCTCTGAAATATTCCTATTGTATCTGCTGGAATTCTAGATCAATTTCCCCAAACCCACCACAACTACGAAAAGTGCTGTGGGAAGTCCGTCCTTCACCAGAAGAACTTTGGTAGTTCGAAAGAGCCTTGTCACCACTTCCTCAAGGAAAACTTGAGATGCAATCACCCTGCCCGCAATACCCATTTCCGGTAAGTGCATGAATAAAGGCATCCTACTTTATCGGTAACTGGGCTTTGTATTTGGAGGAGATAATGGTGGTTAATGATTAGTTTGAAAAATTATTTTGTTTTCCTTTGAGGTGAGGATGTTGTAATTATACATAGATACACTAATAAGTTGGAATGGAAGTTGTCCAAAGCAATAGTGGTGCTGTCTCCCAGCTCCATGTATCCAGGTTTGTTTCTGACCCGTGGGGCTGTCTGTGTAGAGTTTGTAAATCTCTCCCTGTGACCATGTGGTTTCCCCTGGATCCTCCTGTTTTCTCCCAGCTCCAAACAGGCATATGAGTTGGCATGCTAATTGTCTGCATCAAATTATCCCTTAACGTAGGTTAATAGAAATAAAATTAAGATTTTTTTCTATTTCCAGATATTAACTTATCCATAAAAAATCCTTACAGAAAATCAAACATAGAATGTAGAACAGTGCAGCGTAGGAAGAGGTCTTCCAGAAATAATATATGTGCCAAATACAGTGGAAAATTAAAGTAACTCACTTTTGCCTCCACGTGACCCATATGCCTCCACGCAATGCATATTCCATAAGACCTAAGAGCTGAATTAGGCCAGTTGACCCATCAAGTCTGTTCCACTATTCCATTATGGCCTCTCAATCCCACTTTCCTGCTTCTCCTTGTAACCTTTGACACCCTTACTAATCAAGACCCATCAACCTCCACTTTAAATATACCCAGTGACTTGGCCTCCATAGCTGTCTGTGGCAATGAATTCCATAGAGTCACCACCCTCTGGCTAATGAAGTTCCTCCTCATCTCTGTTCTAAAGGGATGTTCTTCTATTCTAAGGATGGGTCCTTTGGGTCATAGACTCACCCACTGTAGGAAATCCAGGCAGCACCCACTGCATCTACTCTGTCTTGGCCTTTCAGCATTCATTTGATAGATTACATGAGATTCCCCCCTAATTCTTCTAAACTCCAGTGGGTACAGGCCCAGAACCATCAAACACTCTTCATTCGATAAACGTTTCATTCCCAGGATCATTCTTGTGAAGCTCCTCTGAATGTTCTCCAATGCCAGCATATCTTTTCTTAGATAAGTGGCCTAACACTGCTCACAATTATCCAAGTGCGGACTGAGAAGTATCTTTTAAGGTCTCAGCATTACACCTATGAATTCATTTTGGGAAAACGCATATTCATCAATGCCTCTTAAACGACTTTATTGTATTTGCTTCCGCTGCTACCACTAGTAGCCATGATAGATACCTGCCAATCTGTGCTAAAATCTTGCCCTACACTTGTCCTTTAAGCTTTATGGCATCTTAGTTGCCAAATGTTAGCAGAATGCTTTACAGAGCCAGCGATAAGATCAGGATTCAATTCCCACTGCTGCTTGTAAGGAGTTTCTCTGTTATCCCCAAGACCATGTGTTCCTCCAGGAGCTCTAGTTTTCTTCCAGATTGTAGAGAAGCATGGTTAGGGTTAATAAGTTGTGAGCATGCTATGTTGGCACTGCATGTGTGGTAAAACTTGTGCACTACCCAAAACCATTCTCGCTGATTGGATTTGATGCAAACGATGCATTTTACTGTATATTTTGATGTAGATATGACTAATAAAGCAAATCTTAAACTTTAAGTTTTATGGTGTTAATCTAATCTTAAACTTGCTTCCTCTCACCTTACAATGTCTTTCCTCCAGTATTTGACTTTTCTTCCTTGGGAACAAAAAGGTTTCAGGCTGTCTACTTAATGCCTCTCCTAAATTTTTAAACTTCTATCTAGCGAGGTCTTGCTTCAGTAGCTGACACTGCAGAGAAAATAATCCAAATTTTTCCTACCTCTCTCTAACACCTCATACCTCATAATCCAGGCAGCATCCTTGGAAGTCTCCTCTAAAACCTTTCCAAAGCCTCCACTTGCTTGAAGTAATGGGACAAGCAGAAGGCCACGCAACGCAGTCAGTGCATGTCGTTTTTTACATTCATAGTGTCACCCCATCAATACATTTTATTTATATTGCATCAACACCACTCATGCTTTCTGTTCAAACAGTTAATTGCTTGAGAGGTTGTTACACAGGACCCAGTCCATAAGACCATTAGACCATAAGATATAGGAGCAGAAGCAGGCCATTTGGCCCATCAAGTCTGCTCCACCATTCAATCATGGACTGATCCAATTCTTCCAGTCATCCCCACTCCCTGCCTTTTCTCCATACCCTTTGATAACCTGGCTAATCAAGAACCTATCTATCTCTGCCTTAAATGCACCCAATGACTTGGCCTCGACAGCTGCTTGTGGCAACAAATTCCACAGATTTACCACCCTCTGACTAAAGCAATTTCTCCACATCTCTGTTCTGAATGCATGTCCTTCAATCCCGAAGTTGTGCCCTCTTGTCCTAGACTCCTCTACCATGGGAAATAACTTTGCCATATCTAATCTGTTCAGGCCTTTTAACATCTGAAATGTTTTTATGAGATTCCCCCTCATTCTTCTGAACACCAGGGAATACAGCTCAAGAGTTGCTAGATGTTCCTCATACAGTAACCCTTTCATTCCTGGAATCATTCTCGTGAATCTTCTCTGAACCCTCTCCAATGTCAGTATATCCTTTCTAAAATAAAGAGCCCAAAACTGCACACAATACTCCAAATGTACTCTCACGAGTCCCTTATAGAGCCGCAACATCACTTCCCTGCTCTTATATTCTATACTTCTAGAAATGAATGCTAACATTGCATTCTTCTTCTTCACCACCGACTCAACCTGGTGGTTAACCTTTAGGGTATACTGCACAAGGAGTCCCAAGTCCCTTTGCATCTCTGCATTTTGAATTCCCTTCCCATCTAAATAATATATCTTCCACTAAAGTGCATGACTATACACTTTCCAACCTTGTATTCATTTGCCACTTCTTTGCCCATTCCCCTAAACTATCTAAGTCTCTCTGCAGGATCTCTGGTTCCTCAACACTACCCACTCATCCACCTATCTTCCCAATCCTCTATCTTCCCACTAGCTTTGGCTTCCTTGTATGCCCTCTCTTTTGCTTTTACTTTGGTTCTGACGTCAGCCATAGTAGTGTCCTTCTTCCATTCAAACATTTCTTCTCATTTGGAATATATCTGTCTTGCACTTCCCTCATTTTCCGGAGAAACTCCAGCCATTGCTGCTCTGCTGTCCTTCCTGCTAGTGTCCATTTCCAGTCAAGTTTGGAGAGTTCCCTTCTCATGCCATTGTAATTTCATTTATTCCACTGAAATCCCAACACATTGGAATTTAGTTTCTCCTGCTCAAATTTCAAAGTAAACTTGATCATATTGTGATCACTGTTCCCTAAGGGTTCCTTAACTTTAAGCTCTCTTATCACCTTCGGATTATTGCACAACACCCAATCTAGCATAGCTGATCCCCAGTGGACTCAACAACAAGTTGTTCTAAAAACCCATCCCTTAGACATTCTACAAATTCTCTCTCTTGAGGTCCAGTACTGGCCTGGTTTTCCCAATCCATTTTCATGTTAAAATTCCAATATCATGACATTGCCCTTCTGACATGCCTTTTCTATCTCCTGCTGTAATTTGTAATCCACATCCCAGCTGCTGTTTGGAGACCTGTATACAACTGCCATTACGGTCCTTTTACCCTTGCCATTTCTTAACTCAACCCCGTAGAGATTCTACACCTTCCGATCCTATCTCATCCCTTTTTAATGATTTAATATTATTTCTTGTAAACAGGGCCACACCACCCCCTCTGCCTACTAACTTATCTTTCTGATACACCATATATCCTTGGACATTCAACTCCCAATGGCAGCCATCCTTTAGCCAAGTTTCAGAGATGGCCACAATGTCATACTTGCCAATCTGTAGCTAAATTTCAAGATCGTCCATTTAATTTCTTATGTTGCGTGCATTCAAATACAACACTTTCAGTCCAGTATTTGTTGCTTTCTGTTTTAACTGTACCATGCCTCTATTGCCCTGTAACTCATCCCAATGGCTTTCATTATGCCTCATCTCCTGCCTGTCCTTTCTATCATCTCTGTTGCATGCTACCTTTGATTTACTTCTGTTTTCCCATTCCTCAGCCCTATCACTCTGGTTCCCATCCCCCAGTCACATTAGGGTTAGCCCATTGGCGGAAAGACCTTCCCCAGAATGAGTGGTGTAGGAGGGAGGGCATCACATTTTTGGATCACAAAGCCTCTCTTGCAGGGAGTGTGGGACCTGTATAGTAGAGACAATTTGCCCCTGAACTGAAAGGGTACTATTATCTTAGTGGGAAGGTTTACTAGTGCTGTACGGGGAGACGGGGGTTAAACCAGAGGTGCAGGGGGGTGGGAAATAAAGTGCAAGAACAAATAGCAGGGTGTGATATGGAAGCTGATGTTTTTAAGACCTCAGAGAAAGTAAGGAATCAGAGGCTGCAATTAATGTCCAGAACTGTGTATATTTCAATGCAAGAAGTTTCATAGGAAAGGCAAAAGAGCTCAGGGTATGGATCAACACATAAAATTGTGATATTCGAGCCATTGGTGAGATTTGGTTGCAGGAGGGGCAAGACTGACAGCTCAATATTCCAGAGTTCTACTGGAGTAGTGGCATCAGCGTCGGACTTCGAGACGAAAGGTCCCGGGTTCGAATCCAGCGGCTCCCCTGCACGGTTTCCATCTGTGCTGGGTTACGAGCTGGTGATTTCTTTGGAAACTCACCCAGCAGAAGGCAATGGCAAACCACTGATGTAACTTGCCTCGTACTCAATTCCCCACTATGTCAGAGAGGCGTGGAGGGAAATCATCCGCTAACCGGAGAAACACCGGATGCGACGTACCTTTCCCTTCCTTTCTGCTGTTTTAGACTTGATGGAGTGGGAGGGATTAAAGTGTTACTAGTTAGGAAATTGTCATGCCAGTGCATAATCAGGGCAGACTGGAGGACTCGTGCAGTGAGTCTTTATCGGTGGAACTATGAAATAAGAAAGGGACCGTATGACCACGTTAATGGCGCTATATTATAGTCCACCCAACACTTGGTGGGATTTTGAGGAACAAATGTGTAGAGAGATTTTAGACTGTTGCAGGATACATAAGCTTGTTATAGCAAGTGATTTTAACTTTCCACATCTTGATTAGAACTCAAATTCTGTAAAAGGACTAGATGGTATAGAGTTTATCAAATGTGTTCAGGAATGTTTACTTAATCAGGATATAGAAATACCAAGGACAGAGCGTGCAATATTTGATCTGCTATTAAGGATTGAATGAGTTTGTGTAGGGGAACACTTAGCATGTAGTGATCATAATGCCATTGGTTTCAAAAGCTAGGTCTGGTCTGTGAGTTGAGATTCGAAATTGGAGAAAGGCCATTTTTGATGGTATCAAAAAGGATCTGGTAAGTGTGGACTGGGACAGGCTGCTTTCTGGCAAAGATGTGTCAGGTCTATAAAAGTGAAGTTTTGAGAGCACAAAACTTGTATGTGCCTGTCACAAAAAAGGTAAAGATAGCTGGTTTAGGGAAATTTAGTTTCCTAGAAATATTGAGAGCCTGATTAAGAAAAGAAATGAGGTGCAGAGCAGGTATAGGCAGGTAGGAAGAAATGAAGTACTTATAGAGACAGCATGGCAGCTTGCTGGTTAGCACAATGATTTATAGTACAGGTGACCCGGCTTCAATTTCCCCCGCTGCCTGTAAGGAGTTGAATGTGCTCCCTGTCACCTTGTGGGTTTCCTCTGTGGTGCTCTGGTTTTCCTACCACAGTCCAAAGATGTACCAGTTGGTAGATTAATTAGTTGTTGTAAATTGTCCCATGATTAGGCTAGGATTAAAATGGGAGATTGCTGGTTGGCACGACTCGAAGGGCCAGAATGTCCTATTCTGCACTTTATCTCAATAAATACATAAATAAACACATACATACAGACATACACGCATGAATAAATAAATAAAGACATGCAAAAGAAGACTTAAATAAATCAGAAGGGCTAAAAGAAGACATGAGGTTGCTCTAGCTGACAAGGTGAAGGAGAATCCTAAGGGATTCTACAGATACAATATGTTAAGAGCAAAAGGATTGCAGGGGACATAATTGGTTGTTTGGAAGATCAGAATAGTAATCTATGTGTGGAGCCAAAAGAGATGAGGGAGAAAGAAGTGAGGCAAGGCAGCAGTGAGGTTACGGACTCCATACACAATACAGAGGAAGAAGTGTTTGCTGTCTTGAGGCAAATTAGGGTGGACAAATCCCAAGGTGTTTCCTCGGACCCTGCGGGAAGTAAGTACAGAAATTGCTGGGGCCCTAGCAGACACATTCAAATCTGTGACAGGTGAGGCACTGGAGGATTGAAGGATAGCTAATTTTGTTCTACTGTTTATGAAAGACTCTAAAAATAAATCAGGACATTATAGACCGGTGAGCCTGACATCAGTAGTGGGAAAATTCTTGGAAGGTATTCTACGGGACTGGATATGTGAGTATTTAGATAGACATGGACTGATTAGGGATATAGTCAGTACAGCTCTGTGTTTGTAGGTCGTGTCTAACCTCTCTTATAGAGTTTTTGGAGAAAGTTACCAGGAAAGTTGATGCAAATCATTTGACAAGGTTCCAGATGGAAGTTTTCTCAAGAAGGTTCAGAAGCTGGGCAATGAAGATGAGGTAGTAAGTTGGTTTAGACATTAGCTTTGTGGAAGAAGCCAGAGAGTGGTAGTAGATGTTGCCTCTCTGCCTGACAACTTATGTCTATTGATTTGCTGCAGAGATCAGTGCTAGGTCTGTTTTTGCTTGTCACCTATATCAATGATCAGCAAACTTGCAAATGACACCAAGGTTGGTTGTTGTAGTGCATAGCGAGGAAGATCATGAGAGCTTGCACTGGGATCTGGATTAGCAGGAAAAATGGACTAGAAGATAGATGGAATTTAATGTAGACACGTGTGAGGTGTTGCACTTCAGCAGGACTAACCAGGATAGGTCTTACACTGTGAACGGTAGGGCACTAAATAGTGTGGTAGAACAATGGGATCTGGAAATACGGTACATGCCCATTATTCATTGAAAGTGGAAGCACTGTAAATAAGGTCATAAAGAAAGCTTTTGGCACATTGAGCTTCATAAATCAATGTATTGAGTACAGGAAATGGGATATTATATTCAAGTTGTATAAGGCATTGGTGAGGCCTAATTTGGAATATTCCGTGTAGTTTTGGTCACCTAACATCAGGAAAGATTTGAATATGGTTGAGAGAGTTCAGAGAAAATTTACAAGGATGATACCAGGTATGGAAGACCAGAGTTATACGGAAAGATTGAATAAGTTAAGACTTTATTCTTTGGAACATAGAAGATTGAGGGAGATTTGATAAAGATATAGAAAATTATGAGGGTATAAGTAGGGTAAATGCAAACAGGCTTTTCCACTGAGGTTGGGTGAGACTACAACCAGATGTCATGTGTTAAGGGTGAAAGGTGAAAAGTTTAAGGGGATCAAGAGTGAAAACTTCTTCACTCAGAGAGTCGTGAGAGTGTGGAACGAGTTGGTAGCACAAGTGGTGCATGCAAGCTCAATTTTAATGTGTAAAAGAAGTTTGAATAGGTACAGGGATGGTAAGGGTGTGGAGAGCTATGGTCCAGGTGCAGGTTAATGGGAGTAAGTAGTTTAAATGGTTCAGCATGGGCCAAATGGGCTGAAGGGACTGTTTCTGTGTTGTATTTTTCAATGGCTCTATGACATACTATTTAAAGTGGCTGGACCAAGCTAATGTGTCTCCTTCAGAACACAGTCCACCAGCTTCCAATATGCCCCTCGGCTGCATTCATAAAAGAAGTGAAGGAGAAAAGATAGCTAGGAGTATGGTGCAAACGCAGGGATGCTATTGGCTTTCATGTCACATTTTCTAAAGTGACCATGACTTGACAGAGAGCCTACAGTTTGAATCAAAGAGAAACACAGACCACATTAAACGACTCATTCCTCCTAGTTTAGGCAATAAGAGTGAGATTAGCTGCTGAATTGTTGAACAGATATGCAGAGGGACCATCTTATCTGAATAATTATTCATAATAGATTTATTCAGTGTTACAGCTGGCAATTATTAGAGACAGCAAAAATGATCTCTTTAATCCATGATCACAATTTTTACTGCTTAATCACTGTCAACTAATATTGAAGAATAGTTTAATTAATGCAATAGCTCATATTTTGTGTGCTGACAATAAGACAGGGCAGATTTGCTAGAGCTGTTGGGGAAGGTTTAAACTATGTTGGCTGGGGTTGGAAACCAAAGTGATAGGGCTGAGGATAGGGCAGTTGATAATTCAAGTCGATGCAGTGTGTGTAGTAAGACTGTGAGGAAGGACAGACGGATGATCTGCCCCTCAGCTATGTGGAGTACTTTGCCATGTATTCAACATGAGCCTGAGGCTCCGGAGGGTTCCTGTACTGTGGAAGACATCCTGCCTCGTCCCTGTGCCGAAGACACCGCGTCCCAGCGGCCTCAATGACTACGGACCAGTGGCATTGACCTCCCACATCATGAAGACCCTGGAGAGACTTGTTCTGGAGCTGCTCCGGCCTATGGTCAGGCCATACTTAGATCCCCTCCAGTTCACCTACCAGCCCCAACTGGGAGTTGAGGATGCCATCGTCTACCTGTTGAACCGTGTCTACGCCCACCTGGACAAGCCAGCGAGCACTGTGAGGGTCATGTTTTCTGACTTCTCCAGTGCGTACAACACCATCCGCCCTGCTCTGCTGGGGGAGAAGCTGACAGCGATGCAGGTGGATGCTTCCCTGGTATCATGGATTCTTGATTACCTGACTGGCAGACGACAGTACGTGTGTTTGCAACACTGTCTGACAGAGTGATCAGCAGCACTGGGTCTCCATAGGGGACTGTCTTGTCTCCCTTTCTCTTCACCATTTACACCTCGGACTTCAACTACTGCACAGAGTCTTGTCATCTTCAGAAGTTTTCAGATGACTCTGCCATAGTTGGATGCATCAGCAAGGGAGATGAGGTTGAGTACAGGGCTACGGTAGGAAACTTTGTCACATGGTGTGAGCAGAATTATCTGCAGCTTAACGTGAAAAAGACTAAGGAGCTGGTGGTAGACCTGAGGATAGCGAAAGTACCGGTGACCCCTGTTTCCATCCAGTGGGTCAGTGTGGACATGGTGGAGGATTACAAATACCTGGGGATACGAATTGACAATAAACTGGACTGGTCTAAGAACACTGAGGCTGCCTACAAGAAGGGTCAGAGCCGTCTCTATTTCCTGAGGAGACTGAGGTCCTTTAACATCTGCCGGACGATGCTGAGGATGTTCTACGAGTCTGTGGTGGCCAGTGCTATCATGTTTGCTGTTGTGTGCTGGGGCAGCAGGCTGAGGGTAGCAGACACCAACAGAATCAACAAACTCATTCGCAAGGCCAGTGATGTTGTGGGGATAGAACTGGACTCTCTGACGGTGGTGTCTGAAAAGAGGATGCTGTCTAAGTTGCATGCCATCTTGGTCAATGTCTCCCATCCACTACATAATGTACTGGGTGGGCACAGGAGTACATTCAGCCAGAGACTCATTCCACTGAGATGCAGCACAGAGCGTCATAGGAAGTCATTCCTGCCTGTGGCCATCAAACTTTACAACTCCTCCCTTGGAGGGTCAGACACCCTGAGCCAATAGGCTGGTCCTGGACTTATTTCATAATTTACTGGCATAATTTACATATTACTATTTAACTATTTATGGTTCTATTACTATTTATTATTTATGGTGCAACTGTAACAAAAACCAATTTCCCCCGGGATCAATAAAGTATGACTATGACTATGACTATGATAGGGTAAAATTGCAGTCAGTGGGATGTGTTAAAGTGTAACGGGGCAAAAATCAAAAAAAGTGTGATGAATACAGGAGTGAAGGTGTTAGATTTGAATTTATGCTATATATGGAGTAAGGTAGATGGTAATGTTGCACAGTTAGAGGTTTGTAGGTACTGTATGACATCGTGGGCATCTCTGATTTGTTGGTAAAAAATGAAATCAAATTCTTTGAAAGGTAACAGAGCATTGAGAATCCTTGTGGATACAGTTAAGAAACTGCAGGGGTAAAACAATACTGATGTGCTTATATACAGGCCTCCGAACAGTAGCCAGGATGTGGGCTACAAATTGCAATAGGAGATGGAAAATGCATGTCAAAAGGGCAATATTGAGATAATCATGGAAATTTCAAAATGTAGGGAAACTGGGAAAATCAAGTTGATGCCAGATCCCAAGAGAGAGAATTTGTAAAATGCCAATGAGATGTCTTTTTAGAGCAACTCGATGTTGAGTCCACGAGGGGAATGGCAATTATAGACTAGCTGTATGCAATGACTTAAATTTGATTAGGGAGGTTAAGGTAAAGGAACCATGAGGAAACAGTGATCATAATAAGAAAGAATTCGCACTTCAGAAGGAGAAACTAAAATCAGATGTACAGTAATACAGTGGAATAAAAGGAATTACAGAGGCATGACAGAGGAGCTGGCAAAAGTTAATTGGAAGGGGACACTCGCAGGGATGATGGCAGAACAACAATGGATGGTGTATCTGGGGGAATTTCAGAAAGTGCAGGAAAGATACAAAGTAAAGATGAAGAAATATTCAAAAGCAAATGCTGTTTTTCTGCTACTATGTACCCATGATGCTGCTGCAGGCATGTTTTTCATTGCACTTCTGCATATATTCTTTCTTTGCACTACTTATTTTGCAATTTGTAGTAATTTCATGTCATTGCCTGTATTATTGCTCAAAATGACACATTTTTCATCATATAAGACAGTGATAATAAACCTGTTTCTGATTCTGATGTACTTGTGCATATGACAATAAACTTGACTTTGAATTTGTCACATTCACTGCAGCAAACGTGTACCAACTTAATAACTGACATGGTCAATTTGTCATTAAAACAGAGAATGCTGTAACTCTTTCCTAGTTTTTCAGTACCAATGGAACAAGAAACGGAGTCAACAGTGAAGATCAATATACAATCTGCCGGAAGAACTCAGCTGGGTTGAGCACCATTTCTAGGATGAGAAAAACTATCAACATTTCAGATCGAAACTCTTCATCAGGACCCGAAACATTGACCGTTCCTTTCTCCCCACAGAAGCTGCTTGATCGAATGAACTCCTCCAGCAAATTATGGCATCGGCAGTCTCTTGTCTTAAAGCAGTTCAGATTGTTGGCTTTTCTTCTGAAATGTCCCTCATCAGATCCTGATGAAAGGTCATCAATCTGAAACTTGATATCTCTCTCCACAGATACTGCCATTATTGTGGGTAACAGTCAGGAGAGGGAAGGGCAAGAGTCAGATGATAGAGAGTACCCCTGTGGCTGTCCCCCTTAACAATAAGTACTCCTGCTCTGCTTGAGTACTGCTGAGGGGGTGGGGGGGGGGGAGAGCCTACCTGGGGAAAGCCTCTGGCACAGCGTCTGGCCCTGTGGCTCAGAAGGTAGGGAAAGGAAGAGGATGGTAGCAGTGATAGGGGATTCTATAGGCGATTCTGTGGATGCAGGAAAGAAACACAGATGGTAGTTTCCCTCCCAGGTGCCAGGGTCCGAGATGTTTCTGATTGCTTCCACGATATCTTGAAGTGGGAAGGCCAGAGGTCGTGGTACATATTGATACCAACGACATAGGTAGGAAAAGGGAGGAGGTCCTGAAAACAGACTACAGGGAGTTAGGAAGGAAGTTGAGAAGCAGGGCCACAAAAATAGTAATCTCAGGATTACTGCCTGTGCCACGTGACAGTGAGTATAGGAATAGAGTGAGGTGGAAGAGAAATGAATGGCTGAGGGATTGGAGCAGGGAGCAGGGATTCAGATTTCTGGATCAATGAGACCTCTTTTGGGGCAGGTGTGACTTGTACAAACAGGATGGATTGCACTTAAATCCCAGAGGGACCAATATCCTGGCAGGGAGGTTTGTTAAGGCTACTGGGGAGGGTTTAAACTAGATTTGCTGGGGCGTGGGAACCCAACTGAAGAGACGGAGGAAGAGTCAGCTGGCTCACAAATACAGAAAGCCTGGAGACAGTGTGAGAGGGAGGATAGGCAGGTGATAGAGAAGGGACACAATGGTTTGAGATATCTATTTTAATGAAAGGAGTATTATGGACAAAGCAGATGAGCTTAGAGCGTGGATCAGTGCTTGGAGCTACGATGTTGTGGCCATGACAGAGACTTGGATGGCTCAGGGGCAGGAATGGTTACTTCAAGTGCCAGGCTTTAGATGTTTCAGAAAGGACAGGGAGGGAGGCAAAAGAGGTGGGGGCATGGCACTGCTGATCAGAGATAGTGTTATGGCTGCAGAAAAGGAGGAAGTCATGGAGGGGTTGTCTACAGAGTCTCTGTGGGTGGAAGTTAGGAACAGGAAGGGGTCAATAACTCCACTGGGTGTTTTTATAGACCACCCAATAGTAACAGGGACATCGAGGAGCAGATAGGGAGACAGATTCTGGAAAGGTGTAATAATAACAGGGTTGTCGTGTTTTGTGAAATTTTAATTTCTCAAATATCAATTGTCATCTCCCTAGAGCAAGGGGTTTAGATGAGGTTGAGTTTGTTAGGTGTCTTCTGGAAGGTTTCTTGACACAATATGTAGATAAGCCTACAAGAGGAGAGGCTGTACTTGATCTGGTATTGGGAAATGAACCTGGTCAGGTATCAGATCTCTCAGTGAGAGTGCATTTTGGAGATAGTGATCACAATTCTATCTCCTTTACCATAGCATTGGAGAGGGATAGGAACAGACAAGTTAGGGAAGTGCTTAATTGGAGTAAGGGGAAATATGAGGCTATCGGGCAGGAACCTGGAAGCATAAATTAGGAACAGGTGTTCTCAGGGAAATGTACAGAAGAAATGTGGCAAATATTCAGGGGATATTTACGTGGAGCTCTGCATAGAGTTCCACTGAGACAGGGAAAGGATGATAGGGTACAGGAACTGTGGTGTACAAAGGCCGTTCTAAATCTAGTCAAGAAGAAAAGAAAAACTTATGAAAGGTTCAGAAAACTAGGTAATGATAGAGATCTAGAAGATTATAAGGCTAGCAGGAAGGAGCATAAGAATTAAATTAGGAAAGCCAGAAGGAGCCATGAGAAGGCCTTGGCGGACAGGATTCAGGACAACCCCAAGGCATTCTACAAGTATATGAAAAGCAAGAGGATAAGACATCAGAGAATAGGCCCAATCAAGTGTGACAGTGGAAATGTGTGTATGGAACCGGAGAAGATAGCAGAGGTACGTAATGAATACTTTGTTTTCGCATTCACTGCAAAAAAGGAACTTGGCAATTGTAAGGATGACTTACAGTGGACTGAATAGCTGAGCATGTAGATATTAAGAAAGAGGATGTGCTGGAGCTTTTGAAAAGCATCAAGTTGTATAAGTCACCCGGACCGGATGAGATATACCCTGTGGGAGGTGAGGGAGGAGATTGCTGAGCCTCTGGTGATGATCATTGCATCATCAATGGGGACAGGAGAGGTTCCAGGGGATTATATGGTTGCAGATGCTGTTCCCTTATTCAAGAAAGGGAGTAGAGGTAGCCCAGGAAATTATAGACAAGTGAGTGTTATTTCAGTGGTTGGTAAGTTGATGGAGAAGATCCTGAGAGGCAGGATTTATGAACATTTGGAGAGGCATAATATGATTAGGAATAGTCAGCATGGCTTTGTCAAAGGCAGGTCATGCCTTACAAGTCTGATTGAATTTTTTTAAGGATACAACTAAACGCATTGATGAAGGTAGAGAAGTAGATGCAGTGTATATGGATTTCAGCAAGGCATTTGATAAGGTACCCCATTCAAGGCTTATTGAGAAAGCAAGGAGGCATGGGATCCAAGGGGACATTGCTTTGTGGATCCAGAACTAGCTTGCCCACAGAAGGCAAATAGTGGTTGTAGATGGGTCATATTGTACATGGAAGTCAGTGACCAGTGGTGTGCCTTAGGGATCTGTTCTGGGACCCCTGCACTTTGTGATTTTTATAAATGATCTGGATGAGGAAGTGGAGGGAAGGGTTAGTAAATTTGCTGATGACACAAAGGTTGGGGGTATTGTGGATAGTGTGGAGGGCTGTCAAAGGTTACAGCGAGACATTGAAAGGATGCAAAACTGGGCTGAGAAGTGGCAGATGGAGTTCAACCCAGACAAGTGTGAGGTGGTTCATTTTGGTAGGTGAAATATGATGGCAGAATATGGCATTAATGGCAAGACTGTTGGCAGTGTGGAGGATCAGAGGGATCTTGGGGACCAAGTCCATAGGACACTCAAAGCTGCTGTGCAGGTTGATTCTGTGGTTAAGAAGGCATATTGTGCATCGGCCTTCATCAATCATGGGATTGAGTTTAGGAGCCAAGAGGTAATGTTGCAGCTGTATAGGACCCTGGTCACACCTCACTTGGAATACTGTGCTCAGTTCTCGTCGCCTGACTAAAGGAAGGATGTGGAAACCATAGAAAGGATGCAGAGGAGATTTACAAGGACGTTGCCTGGATTGGGGAGCATACCATATGAGAATAGGTTGAGTGAACTCGGCTTTTTCTCCTTGGAGTGACGGAGGATGAAAAGTGACCTGATAGAGGTGTATAAGATGATGAGAGGCATTGATTGTGTGGATAGTCAGAGGCTTTTTTCCCAGGGTTGAAATGGCTAACACAAGAGGGCACAGTTTTAAGGTGCTTGGAAGTAGGTACAGAGGAGATGTCAGGGTAAGTTTTTTATGCAGAGAATGGTGAGTGTGTTGAATGGTCTGCCAGCGACGGTGGTGAAGGCGGATACGATAGGGTCTTTTAAGAGACTCCTGAATAGGTACATGGAGCTTAGAGAAATAGAGGGCTATGGGTAACCCTAGGTAATTTCTAAGGTAAGGACATGTTCGGCACAGCTTTGTGGGCCGAAGGGCCTGTATGTTGCTGTAGGTTTTCTATGTTTCTATTTCTTGTTTTTATCTCAGATTTGCAGTACCTGTAGATTTTGCTTGTCTATTTGTCATACGAAGAAGCCGCAAGATCATAAGACATAAGAGCAGAATTAAGCCAATCGGCTCATTAAGATTGCTCCACCATTCCATCATGGCCAATTTATTATCGCTCTCAATCCCATTCCACTACCTTCTCTCTGTTGTCTTTGATGGCCTGATCAATCAAGAACCTATCAACTTCCACTTTAAAGATATCCAGTGATGCTGGCCAGCTGTGGCAATGAATCCCACAGATTCACCACCTCAGGCTAAAGAAAATCCTTCTCATCTCTATTCTAAAGAGACACCCTTCTATTCTGAGACTGTGCCCTCTGGTCCTAGACCCCCCCCCCAATATAGGAAACATCCCTCCACATCCACTCTATACTGGTCATAAAACTATAGGAGCAGAATTAGACTATTTGGCCCATTGAGCCTGCGCCAAAATTGGTTGATCCAACTTGCCTCTTAGCCCCAATCTCCTGCCTTCTCACTGTATCCCTTCATTCCTTGACCTATCAAGAATCCATCAACCTTTGCCTTGTATACTCACCAAATGCATCTCAGTGTGGTATGACAATTGTCCCGTATTGGACCGCAAAGCACTCCAGCATGTGGTGAAAACTGCCCAGCGGATTATCGGCACCCAATTGCCCACCATTGAGAACATCTACCATAAACGCTGCCTGGGCAGGGGTGAAAAGCATTATCAAGGATGCATCTCACCATGCATCTCATGAACTTTTTACTCTCCTCCCATCCGGTAGGTGCTACAGAAGCCTCCGTTCCCGCACCAGCAGGCACAGGAAGAGCTTCTTCCCTGAGGCTGTGGCCCTGCTGAACCTCACATCACAGCGCTAAGCAGTATTGCACCCATATTGTACTGTCTCAGTACTTTTATATCTGTGTGCTGTAGCACTTACTTTTTATTCGCAGTTATTTTGTAAATAACACTATTCTTTGCATTTCTGGTCAGATGCCAACTGCATTTCATTGTCTTTGTATTTGTACTCGGCACAATGACAATAAAGTTGAATCTAATCTATATACACAAAGACTTGGCCTCCACAGCTGCCTGTTACAAAGAATTCTGCAGATTCACCACTCTCTGGCTAAAGAAATTCCTTGAAGAATGGACTGACATTTGCAATTTTCCAGTCTTCTGGAACCATTTCAGAATCTAGTCATTCTTGAAAGATCATTACTAATGCCTTCATGATCTCTTCCGCCACCTCTTTCAGAACCCTGGGGTGTACACCATCTGGTCCAGGTGACTTATCTAATTTTTGACCTTTCAGTTTCCCAAGAACCTTCTCTCTAGTAATGGTAACTATACACACTTCATGGCATCTGACACCTGGAGCTTATAAAATACTAGTTGTGTCTTCCACAGTGAAGACTGATGCAAAGTACTTATTCAGTCTGTCTGCCATTTTGTTGTTACCCATTACTACCTCTCCATCATCATTTTCCAGTGGTCCAGTATCCACTCTTGTCTCTCTTTTTACACTTTATGTATCTGAAGAAATTTTTGGTATCTTCCTCAATATTATAGATTTTTAATATTAAGCCTTCAAAATTCAATAGGTTTCAATGAGATCCCCCCCATTCTTCAAAACTTCAGCAAGTTCAGACTCAGAGTCATCAAACATAGTTTAACCTCTTGATTTTTAGGATAATTTTCATAAACCTCCTCTGGACCCTTTCCAATGCCAGCATATCCTTTCTTAGATAAGGGGCCCAAAAACACTCACAATACTCCAAGTGCAGTCTGATCAATGCTGTATAAGGCCCCAGAATTACATCCTTGCCTTTGTATTGTAGTCCTCTCAAAATGAATGCGATCATCGCATTTGCCTTTGTCACCACCGACTGAACCTGCAAGTTAACCTTTCAAGAAAACACTTCACATCAGAAGGAGCTCCTAACTATTGACTGCCTGATTCTAAACTGTGAGCCATTTAGACCATTCTATGTTCATAAATACCGATTATTTCACTTGGACACTTATCTTTCAAATTAAATGTCATCCTTGAAGATCCATGGATCCACAGAATATTAACATAACATTACTATATGATAACTCTCATCTTTTTGGTGCGTTGTTTAATTAGCCCACAATCTTGGTGGAGATAAAACGTCAGAGCTGTTCGCCACCACCCCCCCCCCCAAAGTGAATGCCTGTTAAACTATTTCACATTTCTCTAAAACAGATTAATCCCATTTTGTCACAGCTGCATTATCTTGGGCTTCCAGGTACAATGAGAATCGATTATTACACAAAGAAAATCTTGTGACATAGTTGAGTGGAAGCATTCCCACTTCTGTTATTAAAGACATATAGTCATAGAGAGCATAAAATAGGCCTTTCCGTTCATCATGTTCATGCTGACCACCAATCCTAATCCCATTTACCAGCACATTGCAGTGTCTTACAACAAAGATTTGCAAACAATGCCCTGGTTATGCCTTTCTCACTCATACCATTGAACAGGAGGCACAGGAGCCTTAGGTGTCACACCCTCAGGTTCAGGAATAGTTATTATTCCATGCTATCCTGCTCCTGAGTCAGTGTGGATAACTTCACTCACCACTACTCTGCACTGATTCCGTGATCTACAGATTTGCTTTCAAGGAAGATTTCAGCAATCGTTTTGATAGCAGTGTACATTCCACCTCAGGCCAATGTCAAACAGACTCTGGACAAACTGAGTTATGTAATTAACATGCATGAAACAGCACATCCTGATGCCTTCCCCATCATTTTGGGGGATTTTAACCAGGCCAGCTTGATAAAGTCACTAAATAATTATTATCAGCAAATCACTTGTAGTACCAGAGGAAACAACACACTGGACCACTGTTATACTAGGATCAAAAGTGACTACCGTACTACCCCACACCCACACTTTGGTAAATCTGACCACCTGGCTGTACTTCTACTCCTTGAGTATAGGCAGACACTGAAGACTACAGCACCAGTGGTGAGGACCAAGAAGGTATGGACAAGGGAAGCACAGGAGCACTTTCTGGACTGTTTTGTTTTGGTTGATTCAACTGTGTTCAGAGAATCATCTTCGAGCCTGGATGAGTACGCCCAGCTATCACTGACTTCATTAAAACCTGTGTGGTTGAGTGTGTCTATTAAGACTTACTGTGCATTCCCAAACCAAAAGCCATGGATGAACTAGGAGGTTTACAGTCTGCAAAGGGCTAGATCTGTGGCAAGTAAGTCTGGTGATCTAGGTCTGTTTAAGACAGCCAGGTATAACTTGTGGAGGGCTATTTCAAGAGCTAAGACTCTACTCCCAGAGAGGTTAGAGGCGACATCGGATGCATGTCAACTCTGGCAGGGTTTGCAGGTCATTACTTCCTACAAAGCAAACCCCAATGTCATGAAGGGCAGCGATGCTTCAATAGCAGACAAGCTCAAATTCTTTTATGCTCACTTTGAAAGGGAGAATGAAACCATAGCTATGAGGAACCCAGCAGCCTCCAATGACCCTGTGATCTCTGTCCCAGAGGCAGACATCAGGCTGTCTTTCAAGAGGGTGAACCCTTGCAAGGTGGCAGGGCCCAATAGAGTACTTGGTAAGGTTTTGAAAACCTGTGCCAACCAACTGGCAGGGTATTCAAAGACATTTTCAAACTCTTATTGCTGCAGTTGAAGTTCCCACCTGCTTCAAAAGGACAACAATTATACCATTGCCCAAGAAGAGTAGTGTGAGTTGCCTCAAAAATTATCATCCAATAGCACTCACATCTGCGGTGATGAAATGCTTTGAGAGGTTGGTCATGGCTAGAATCACACCTGTCTCAAGAAGGATCTGGACTCACTGTATTTTGCCTAACACCACAATTGGTCTACAGCAGACGTGATCTCAATGGTTTTCCACACAGATACAATGCAGATACCTACGTCAAAATGCTGTGTATTGACTATAGCTCAGCATCGTTCCTATAGTCCTGATTGAAAAGCTACAGAACGTAACCTCTGTACCTTCCTCTGCAACTGGATCCTCAGCTTCCTAATCAAAAGACTGTAATCTGCGCAGGTTGGAAATAACATCTCTACCTTGATGACAATCAACACTAGCGCATCACAGGGACATGTGCTTATCCCACTGTTCTACTCTCTCTACACCCATGACTGTGTGGCTCGCCATATCTCAAATGCCATCAATCAATTTGCTGATGATACACTTATTGTTGGCAGAATTCAGATGGTGGCGAAGGGGCACACAGGAGTGAGGGATACCAGCTAGTGGAGTGGTGCTGCAGCAACAACCTGGCACTCAACGTTAACAAGACAAAGAGCTGATTGTGGACTTCAGGAAGGGTAAGACGAGGGAACACATACCAATCCTCATAGAGGGGTCAGAAGTGGAGAGAGGGAACAATTTCAAATTCCTGGGTGTCAATATCTCTCAGGACATAATCTAGATGCAACATATTGATGAAGCTATAAAGAAGGCAAGACGGTGGCTATATTTTATTAGGAGTTTTGGAAGATTTGGTTTGTCAACTAAAACACTGAAAACCTTCCACATATGTACCGTGGAGAGCATTTTGACTGGCCGCAGTACTGTCTGGTATGGGCATGGAGGAGGGAGGGGTGGGGAGTTACTGCACAAGATCAAAATAACTTTCAGAAACTAGGAAAATTAGTCAGCTCCATCATGCGTGTCCAAGAGACCTTTATGGAGTATATATAAATACAGTATTCAATGTAACTTTTTTTTTGCTATATTTATTTATCATGTATTTCATTGTACTCTCTCTGTAAAATTAACAAATTTCACAAAATATGTCAGTGATATTAAATCTGATTCTGATTCTTTACAACTCGTTCTCAATATTATTTTTATTTGGACAGTTTGTCTTATTTTGGCACATTGAGTGTTTGTGTTTGCCAGTCTTTGCTTATGTATAGTTCTTCATAAAATTCTATTGTATTTCTTTTTTATTCCCCTGTAAATACGTACAAGAAAATTAGTCTTAGCGCTTAAGGTTGTATATGTTAACACTTATGTACTCTGATGATAAATTTCTTTTCAACCTTGAACTTTTGAACTTAATGCAGGATTGAAACAATGTTAGACGCCCACAGTTGCTTTTATTTAAAATATATTCAAAAATTCCTGGCGGGAGGAGAAGATAGTGGCACAACGCAGCGCGCAGCGGCCACTCCGGTGAATGATATCTGTAATTTATCAAGTAGGGTGCCGTGCACAATCCTGATTTGATGGACACAGATGTGAGAGTACAGAGGAACATCTGGAGAAACTTCTGAAATGCCTTCTTTGCTGCCGCTGCTACTGAATGATCCAGAATCTCCAGAGGAGAAGGCCCCGAGTCCTCGGCTTTGCTTGTTGCTCGGTGGGCAGGGCAGGGTCAAAGCACTCGGCAGAGGTGGTGCTGGGTGCTTGGTGTCGGAGGGCTGGTCGGGGGCTCAAAGTTTTCGGACAGACTCAGAGTCAGCTGTATTGGGGTGCTTCCAATGCATCGGCAGTTGTCGGCGCCTGGAGGTTTATGGCAGAGAGAGTTTCTCCCTTTTGCCGCCTGCTATCAGGACTATTGGGAGTCAAGCGGAACTTTGAGACCTTTTTTTACCGTTCCCATGGTCTGCTCTTTATCAAATTATGGTACTGCTTTGCACTGCTGCAACTATATGTTATAATTATGTGGTCTTGTCAGTGTTAGTCTTTGGTTTGTCCTTTTTTTTTGTGATGTCATTCCGGAGGAACATTGCATCATTTTTAATGCATGCATTTCTAAATGACAATAAACGAGGACTGAGTGTCCTCATAATCTAATCTAAATGGATGCAAGAGATTATTTGGTATTATTCAACAATAGTTAGGGGAGGTTACACCCATGTCCTGCCTGATATCCATCTGGGAACCAACATCATTAAACTGATTACTTGATCATTTCCCACTGTTCAATTGAGGTTCATCAATGGGATTCTATCACAGTTAAGCGTAGATTGGTCTATAAACAAACTCTTGAAAGGAAACATGTGACAAAGATTAAACCGGCAAGACATATGTGAGACATGTGGAGATGCAAAGAGGAAACAGCGCAAAACAAGTAAGTCAGTAAACAATTGCCAGAGAGTGCTATAAAAGAAAAACTGAGGGTCCAAACTTAAGAGGTTTGTCAGAAGTCTGGAGAAGGATACTGGGGAGGGTAGAGAAAATTGAAATTCAGGAAAATACAGATGCTGGAACTCTGGAAAACTGATCACATTGGAAATACTCGGCAGGTCAGGGAGCATCTGTGGTTGGAATTGAGTAGATGTAGGGCTCAGGAGATTCTGCAGGTGCTGGAAATCTGGTACAACACACATAATGCCGGAGGAACTCAGCAGGTCATACAGCATCTATGGGGTGAAATGAACAGTTGACATTTTGCACTGAGACCGTTGATTGGGACTGGAAGGGAAGGAGGCAGAAGCCAGAATAAAAGAAAAATAAATTAGCTATAATTGAATGGTGGAACAGACTTGATGGGCCAAATGGCCTAATTCCACTCCTCTGTCTTATGGTCTTATACAGGTAGGAGGAAACGATATGGTGGATGAAAGGTGATTCCACAGAAGGTGAAGGGGAAGGTAGAAGTGTGGGGGAGGGGGAATAAAGGAGGAATAATGTGAGAAGATGAGAGGTGATAGGTGGGGAAGGCAAAAGACTGAAGAAGATGGAATGAGATAGAAGACACGGAACAGAGGGAAAGAGGTGGAGAATCAGAGAGAGTATGATGAAGATAATGAACAGGTTGTGAGGGTGGGAAAAGGGAAAGGGAAAGAGCATAAATAACAGAGCTACAGGGATAAAGGAAAATGGGGAAGAGGAGTGTGGTTACTGAAGTTAGATTAATCAATATTGATGCCATCAGATTGAAAACAGTATGTGAGATGTTGCTCCTCGGGTCTGGCTTCATCAATGCAGTAGAAGAGACCACTGACAGACATGACGGTGTGGGAATGGGAAGTGGAAGTGAAATGGGTGGCTGTGAGGAAACTCTGTTGTGAAGCTGCTCATTGAAGTGAACTCCCAATCTGCATTGGGTATCACCAATGAAGAGGGCCCGCACCAGGAGCACAAGTGCAAGAAAAAGCATCAGCATTTCTGCAGGTGAAGAGTCGCCTCATCTAGAAGGGTTGTTTAGGACTCTGAATGGTGGCGAGGGAGGAAATGCAGAGGCAAGTGTAACTGTGCTTTGCTGGGATATGTGCCCAAAGGGTGATCAGTGAAGAGAGGCGAGCAGACAAAGGAGTTATAGGGAGAGCAATTGCAGTGAAAGCTGAGAAGTAAGGGAAAAATGTTCCTGGTGGAGGAATCCCGCAGGAGTTGGTAGAAGATAAAGTCCTGATGAATGGTCTCGGTCTGAAACACTGACTGTTTATTACACTCCAGAGATGTTGCCTGATCTTCTGTGTCATGCTTGAGATTTCCAGCATCTGCAGAAACTCTTGTGTCAAAGGACAAAATCTGATTGATTTGCAAAAATCTGCAGATTCTGGATATATGAAATTAAAGCAGAAGTACTACAGCA
This sequence comes from Mobula hypostoma, assembly GCF_963921235.1. Lineage (NCBI taxonomy): Eukaryota > Metazoa > Chordata > Chondrichthyes > Myliobatiformes > Myliobatidae > Mobula > Mobula hypostoma. The sequence continues at coordinate 4,454,663 of NC_086115.1, forward strand.
GCTTCTGTACAGAAAGAAAGAAAGCTAACCTTTCATAGAGTTATACAACATGAAAACAGGCCCTTCAGTGACACTCATCCATGCCAACTGTGTTGCCCAGCAACCTAGTCCCCTCTACCTGCATTTGGCCTTTCACCCTCTAAACCTCTCCTCTCCATGTATGACTTAAACGGTTTTTAAAAGGTGTAAATATTCCTATCTCAACCAGTATTTCTGGTAGCACATTTTAAATATACGCTACCCTTTATGTGAGATGCAATAAAATATGCAGCAGCAAGTTTCTTACAGAAGCTTAAAGTTATGAAGGAAAAGGGAGATAGCGATGTTTATACTTGGCAACACAAGAGGACAGGGTTTAATATTAAGAAGGTATTTGACTTCAGCAGTCAAAGTGTTGAGTATTGAAGTAGGGAAGTCTTGTTGGAGCGGTCTGAAACTTTGGTTAGGTCACATTTGGAGTACCGTGTGCAGTTCTGGACTCTGCATTCTGGCAAGGATATGGAGGTTCTGACAAGTCATATCACATGAATGGAGCCTGAAGAAGTTTAAACCTTCCCTTTGACAGGAGTTCAGTGAGACTCTCACTCACTGCTTCTCCTCTGTGATCTTTGCTGATCTCTGACCATGTGCTCACCGTCTCCTGTCAGATGCCTTCTTCTTACTTCACCCCATCTCCCTCACCCACCCACATTCCCCTTCAACTGGTTTCATCTATCACCTACCATTTTGTACCTTGTCCCTCCCCTCAGCTTCTATTTCTAGCTTCTTCCCCCTTCCTTTCCAGTACCAATGACGGATATTGGTCCGAAATGTCAACTGCTCACTCCTCTTCTTGGAGACCTGACCTGCTGAGATGCTCCAGCCTGTTGTGTGTGTTGCTCTGGATTTCCAGCATCAGCAGAATCTTCTGTGTTTCTAATTTTGATATTATCTTTCCATAGCAACCACCTGACCTGAAGGGTATATCCAGCATTTTGTACTTTTATTGTAGACTTTACATCAATCTTAGGGATTAAAAAAAAGAGTAATAATTAGTGAAATGATGTGAGTTGAAGGAAGTGAGCAATGTGATGCTGCACTTGAATGTGTCAAAGGTTAATAGGTATGGCCATGGCTTGTCTGCGGATGAACAATGAAAAAAGATGTCTTCTCCATACGCATACTTAAAATAACATGGTAAGCTTGAATGAAAACCTTTGTAAATGGACAATACGACTGGCCTCAGCCATGGCAAGTGCAAATAAATACAGAAAAAATATTGTCCATAGGTAACAGGAATATGAATAAAGAACAGAAATACTTCTCTGTGGTTGGCATAGCAACAGGATTTCTGCAAGCAAATATATAATTCTTTGAAAATGAAATTAAGTTTTTTTTAAAAAGGCATATGGAATTGAAGTTAGGACATGAAAAATTATGATAACTTTGTGTGAAACAATAGTTAGTCAGGACCTGGGATAATGACTGTACCTGTTCCAGTTTGGTTCTTAGAACCCCAGAGAAATCAGATTGCTAGTGAACATGATAAATACTCAAACTGAGATTAGGAAGATATGTCCAAAAGGATAAAAAGAAAAAAAAAATAAACAGATATAATTGCTGTTGGCAGATAAATCAAAGCTAAGTAGATAAAGGGAAAAATCTGGAAGAACTGAACAAAAGGATCCAAAAATACAGAATGCATCAGCTGATGCTAACTCTAATTAGAGCAAACAAAGAGTAGAGGTATAATTACTTCAGAATTGAAAGAGAACACATGAAAAAATGGGAAAACTGGCCCTCAGAAATGGTTTAGGTTAATTAAGCCAGAAACTCAGTTCCTGTATAATAGTGGCATATGAGGGGGACTTACAGAACAAAGCCACTAGCTTTGGTATTTGTGAATTTAAGGCTTGCTCTAGGAACTGAACACCAATATAAATGAGCTGGGAGGAGTGGGGGAAGTGGGCTGCACAGAACTCTAATGCATTAAAGGCACTTAGTCAGTTAGATCACTGTAAATACTTCAAATAACTGAGATTATTACTGACTGTAAATTCTATGTTCACTCTAGGAAGAGGTATAGTTGACATTTCAGGCCAAGACCCTTCGTCAGGACTCGGCCCGAAAAGTCGACTGTACCTCTTCCCAGAGATGCTGCCTGGCCTGCTGTGTTCACCAGCAACTTTGACGTGTGTTGTTTGAATTTCCAGCATCTGCAGAATTCCTCGTGTCTATGCTCACTGTTGTTTTTTTCTCTCTCTCTGCACTCTTGGTGTTTGACGGCCTCTTCTATGGGTTCTTTTGGGTATCTATGTTTTGTGGGTGCCTGCAGGTATACATAATAGATGTACTTTGTACTTTGAACTTTGATTTTTCAGCCTGACTCTTATGGTCACCATAATACTGTAGAACCAATTCAGTCAACCTCAGGGAGTGGAGTGACATGCCTGTTGCTCTTTATTAGCTCGCACACTTTCCCATGACATAGATAGAGCCCATTTGGCTCATTGAAACTTTGACAATCCTCAGTGCGTTGCCAAGAGCCCCATTCCTCCACTTATTTCTCTGTAACAATGTGCTTCTCCATTGCTTAGCCTCTCTGGGACGTGTCCCTTGATGCTAAATCCAGATTTTATTACCCTTCGCTAACTGTGCAGCTCCTGGATTTGAACCGGTGTTGTTGAAGAAAGAGAGAAACATGTCCAAGTTTGACCTGGAGGTGTGCTGCGATGTTGCACAACGTTATATATTTGCAGCAAGGCAGTTAAGTATACATTGGGGGAATGCTTATGGTCTGCCTATATCACCTCAAAAAATCAGTTGGGAAGCAAGTCACAGTTATAAAATCAGTTTTGTGACTCAAAAATTCTCATTTTTGTTTTTAAATCCCTCCGTGGCCTTGGCTGCATGTGACTACAGCCTCCATTAACCCCTATAGTTCTGTGTCCCTCCTATTCTGGCAACTTGCTGATGTCCAAAGTTCAAAGTTCAATATAAATTTATTAAAAGGTACGTATATGTCACCATATCCAGCCCTGAGATTTGTTTTCTTGTAGGCATTCACAGCAGAACAAAAAAACCCATAAAATCAACAAAACCTACACACGAAGACTGACAAACAACCAATGTGCAAGAGAAGACAAACTGTGCAAGTACAAAACAATAAATAAATAAATAAAGCAACACACACAAAATGCTGGTGGAACGCAGCAGGCCAGGCAGCATCTATAGGAAGAAGTACAGTCGACGTTTCAGGCCAAGACCCTTTGTCAGGAGTAACTGAAAGAAGAGATAGCAAGAGATTTGAAAGTTGGAGGGGGAGGGGGAGGGGCAGATACAAAATGATAGGTGAAGACAGGAGGGGGAGGGATGGAGCCAAGAGCTGGACAGGTGATTGGCAAAAGGGATACAGAGTTGGAGAAGGGGGAGGATCATGGGACAGGAGGCCTTGGGAGAAAGGAAGGGGGAGGGGAGCTCAGGGGAAAATGGAGAGCAGGCAAGGAGTGATTGTGAGAGGGACAGAGAGAGAAGAAAAGAAAAAAAAGGGGGGAATAAAAATAAAAAAGGGATGGGATAAGAATGGGAGGAGGGGCATGACCGGAAGTTAGAGAAATCAGTGTTAATGCCATCAAGTTGGAGGCTACCCAGACGGAATATAAGATGTTATTCCTCCAACCTGAGTGTGGGTTCATCTTGACGGTAGAGGAGGCCATGAATTGACATATCAGAATGGGAATGGGACATGGAATTAAAATGGGTGGCCACTGGGAGATCCTGCTTTCTCTGGTGGACAGAGTGTAGGAGTTCAGTGAAACGGTCTCCCAGTCTGTGTCGGATCTCACCAATATATAGAAGGCCATACCGGGAGCACCGGATGCAGTATATCACCCCAGCCGACTCACAGGTGAAGTGTCGCCTCACCTGGAAGGACTGTTTGGGGCCCTGAATGGTGGTAAGGGAGGAAGTGTAAGGGCAGGTGTAGCACTTGTTCCACTTACAAGGATAAGTGCCAGGAGGGAGATCAGTGGGGAGGGGATGGGGGGGGGGAAACGAATGGACAAGGGAGTCACGTAGGGAGCAATCCCTGTGGAAAGCAGAAAGGGGGTTGGGAGGGAAAGATGTGTTTGGTGTTGGATCCTGTTGGAGGTGGCGGAAGTTACGGAGAATTATGTGTTGGACCCAGAGGCTGGTGGGGTGGTAGGTGAGGACAAGGGGAACCCTATCCCTAATGGGATGGCAGAAGGATGGCGTGAGAGCAGATGTGCGTGAAATGGGAGGGATGCGTTTGAGAGCAGAGTTGATGGTGGAGGAAGGGAAGCCCCTTTCTTTAAAAAAGGAAGACATCTCCCTCATCCTGGAATGAAAAGCCTCATCCTGAGAGCAGATGCGGTGGAGATGGAGGAATTGTGAGAAGAGGATGACATTTTTGCAAGAGACAGGGTGGGAAGAGGAATAGTCCAAGTAGCTGTGAGAGTCCATAGGCTTATAGTAGACATCAGTAGATAAGCTGTCTCCAGAGATAGAGACAGAAAGATCAAGAAAGGGGAAGGAGGTGTCAGAAATGGACCAGGCAAATTTGAGGGCAGGGTGACAGTTGGAGGCAAAGTTAATGAAGTCAACGAGCTCTGCGTGCATGCAGGAAGCAGCGCCAATGCAGTCGTCGATGTAGCGAAGGAAAAGTGGGGGACGGATACCTGTATAGGTTGGGGCCTGAAACGTTGACTGTACTTCTTCCTGTAGATGCTGCCTGGCCTGTTGCGTTCACCAGCATTTTGTGTGTGTTGCTTGAATTTCCAGCATCTGCAGATTTTCTTGTGTTTGTGTAAATAAATAAATAATACAGAGAACATGAGTTGTAGAGCCCTTGACAGTAAGTCCGTAGGTTGTGGAATCAGTTCAGCATTGACGTGGGTGAAGTTACTCATGCTGGTTCAGGAGCCGGACGGTTGAAGGATAATGACTGTTCCTAAACCTGGGCTGTGAGACCTAAGGTTCCTGTACCTCCTTCCTGATGGCAGCAGCTAGAAGGGAGCATGACCTGCATGGTTCATCATTACTCCAGCACCGGTAGCCTCATTCTCAGGGCCCTGGCACAATAGTTCCCTTCCAACATATCTTTGCCTCTCTACCTTTCTGTCCTCTTCTAAGATGCTCTTTTGATACCAACCTTATTACGCCAAGTTTTATTATCCTGCCATTGTCGAGGCTTGTCACTGGCATGATACAAATTTGGGGGCTTTTCTTTAATAAAGCTGCTTTATAAATGCAAGGAGTTATTATGGATGTGCTAAAATACCCTGAGGAACACGCACTCAGTGACCACTTTATTAGGTACACCTGCACACCAGCTTATTAATGCAAATATTTAATTAGCCAATCATGTGGCAACAACTCAATGCATAAAAACATACAGAGGTTTGTTGTTCGAGACCAAACACCAGAATGGGAAAGAAATGTGACCTAATTGACTTTGGCTGTGGAGCAACTGTTGGTGCCAGACGGGGTGGTTTGAGTATCTCAGAAACTGCTGGCCTACTGGGATTTCCATACACTACACTACTAGAGTTTACAGAAAAACAAAAAAAAACATTCTGTGAGCAGCAGTTCTATGGGTGTATTAATGAGAGAGGTCAGAAGAGATTGGTGTGGGTCGTTCAAGCTGACAGGAACTCCAATAAAGATGTATCACAACAGTGGTGTGGAGAAGAGCTTCTCTGAATGTACAGCACATTGAACCTTGAAGAGGATGGATTACAGCAGCAGAAGACCACAAACGTACACTCACTGGTCACTGAGTGTATAGGCCAGCTGCTTTACACATGCGAAGAATTATAATGAATGTGGTAAAATATCCTGAGGAACATAGAACTATTTGCAATTGCTTAGAGCTGTGGAAGTGAATGAGAAACTCACAACCAAGAGGCTACTTTGTATTGGCAGATATAACGCTAAAGCTTTTGATCAGCCCAGCCTCAAATCAGCTCAGTTACACTTTAAACCCTAAAATCTATACTTCAAACACATACACACTCTTATAACAGCTTCCTAGATCTGTGAAAACCTTGCTGCGTTCAGCAACAAAACCTGCCTTCAGCTATAGTTTAATTGCAGGCCATTTGAAACATAAATAGATTGCATGGTGTCTGGTTGTTTGCTCTCTATTAACTGGCTAGCAGCAACATCCGCAAAACAATTATCAAATTACATTTGCAGAAAAAAAACTGAATGATAAACTCAAATATTATTCCCTCTCCCTCCCCCTCTCCCTCCCCCTCTCCCTTTCCCACTCCCTTCTCTCTCTTTCTCTCTCTCTCTCTCTCTCTTTCTCTCTCTCTCTCTCTCTCTCTGTCTCTCTCCCTCTCCCTCTCCCTCTCCCTCTCCCTCTCCCCTCCCCACCCCACTCCCCCCAACAGATTCTTCTTTCAAGGCTTCTTTAATTGACTTTATTACTTACATCCTTCATGAGGAGTAAAAACCTTTACATCTCTGTACAAATGTGAAATATGCAATTATAGTAATTTACAATAAATATTATGTACATTTTTCATAAATATTATATACTTGCATGAAAATTCCTTATCTTAGTTAAACATTATGTCTACCATAACATTATGGTAGACATTATGTCTACCATAACATTATGGCTAGGACACTCACTAAGGGAGGAATGGACTACCTTCACCTGTAAACTGTGCTGTAAGCAGCCTGATAAATCAGGGGATTAGAATGTCAAACAGTACAGCACAGAAGAAGACCCTTTGACCCACAGTGTTTGCACAGAGCATGATGCCAAATTTAACTAAATCTCTTCCTCCTCTACAGATGCATATCCCATTATGTCCTGCATTTTTAATGTCTATGTAAGAGCCTCATCTATGCTACTATTATCAAAATCAGAATCAGAATGGTTCCCTTCAGTAAAACCCTCACTTTTATATCTGCTTCCACTACTATCCCTGGCACCTATTACTGTCTGTGTAAACAACTTGCACTCCAGCACTTAATATTTCTATCCTGGGAAAAAGTAACTGACCATCTACTTTATCTACACCTCTCATAACTACATTAACTTCTTGTCCTGTGGGAGCATTGGCTTATTCTGATTGTTGATTGTTGATTCCATTGAGATTGGTTCAATTAGAAACTACGGCTGCTTTGCCTTTTGATTAGTTGCCTAGTGTCCAGTTTCCAATGTCCCAGACATGGAAGAGGCTTGCTCTCTCTTTCTCTCTTCCTTTGTTTAAGGCAAGACGTGCACATGACCATTGGGAAGGTATGCTCTGAGTGTCCTTTTAGCTAACTATGTTTGTTGAATATTCAGATTTGTAGCTTCTGGAACTTGGGGAACATGAATGTTTGGTCAAATTTTTACTGTTTGTAAATAAATGATTAATATACTTGTTTGCAGTTAGTGCTTTCTGTCTCACTCACCAGACCCACAAACCTAATTCAACATTACATTTTGGTGCAGTGAGCAGGGTATGGCTACTTGAGCAGAAATGTATTTCTTTAAAAGGTTTTTTAAAAGAGAGTACTCTCCATATGAGAGTTGCTGAGACCCAGTTTGGAATTATGACACTGAGGACTTCGGAAGACTTGCTAACTTACTAATGCGTTATGGGATGCCGGGAGATTGATCAGACCAGTTAGATTTTGTGGAGTTGAAATGAGATCTTCATTGTTTCTATATTTAAGTTGCTGGGTTTTCCCAGGAGAATGGATAGCCGGTGGGATGCCTTCCAGCCGTTGGCAGCAATTGTACGACATCAGTATAAAACACAAGCAAGAATGAGTTGGAGAACCTAAGTCAATGCTGTATCATTCTGAGAGAGTCACTGTTGATGGCTCAGACTAGGTCTGTGAAGTTGGAGGATCAGAATATCGAGATAGCTTGTCAGCTACTGAAAATACAGCAATGAGATGCTGTACGCCCGACTTTGTTAAGGCTTGAGCCATGATGAGGCAGGGCAATGATCATACTGTGGGGCTGGGGATTTGGTATGTCTGGCTGGATGATGAAAATGAGGGTGGGAGGATAACAGGGACCCTTGCTTTAATCTTCAAAATGATCACCCTCTCCTCTGCATGTCCGAAACAGTAGGGGCCGGGCCAGTGATCACATGTTCCCACACCCGTCGAGGGGTGCATCTTCTTCCTCTCTGGAGAGGGATGGTGTAATGGGCCTCTTCAAGACAGCAAAGGTCAGGGATTTTTGCACTAAGGAAAAGTTTAGGGGAATGGTACAGGCAAAAGCCTGGAGAGTCTTTAGGATGAGGGGGTTACCATTGTGAGGTTATCTAACATAGGGATGGGTGCTTTAAGTAGCCGATCATCCCAACATGCGATCAATAATGCCCTGAGAACGCTGCTTGCTTCCCCTCAGCATAATGCATCACTATGGCATTTAAATTGAAGTATCCTTCTCTAACAGAATGGATTTTAAAACCCCACAGCAGAGGGGATTACTAAAGTTCTACTCCAGGGGCTGTTATCACAGAATTATACCGCAATAGTGGTAACCCACCAGAGGATGTTGAATTAACTTCTGGAATGATGGGATATGTGGTTATGGCAGTGGCTTCCAAAATAAAAGGGGTAGTACTGTCTTTAATAGCACCAGCTGTTGGTCACTCTATAAGTATGGCGATTCAATTATTACAAGGTTTGGAGTATGTAGAAGAGGGTGCGTGTAGCCAAATATGGGAGTTGGATAAGCAGATGTGGAATGATAGTCCCACCCCCGCCCTTTACGCAGTGTGGAGGAAGTACTGCCTGGGGAAGTTGTGGCCTGTGTGGGGGCGTGGCTTAATCTGATTGTGGAAAGTCACTTCCATCATGATTGGTTTGTTTAGAAACTGCAGCTGCCTTTCCCATTGGTTTGCAGTCTGGTGTCCAGTTTCAAATGTTCCAAGTATAAAATAGCACATGGAGGAGGCTTGATCTCTCTTTCTCTCTTCCTTTCTTTAAAGTAAGTGGTCCACATAACGATTGGGAATATATGCTCTGTGTGCGCTTTTAGCAAAGAGTGTTTATTGAACATTCAGCTTTGTAGTTTCTGTAAATTGGGGAACATGAATGTTTGGTCAAATTTTTGCTCATTGTGAATAAACAATTAATATACTTATTTGCAGTCAGTGTTTTCTGTCTCACTCGCTGGACCCGTGAGCCTGATTCAACATTACACTTCTATCAGGATCCACTTCAGTCTCCTACACTCCCAAGAAAACAAACAAGTGTTCCCAATCTATTCTTACAGCTTATGCCCTCTAATCCAGGGAGAATCCTGGTAAACCTTTTCAGCAGTGTCTCCAAAACTGCACAATCAGAATCGTACACAATACTCTAAGTACCATCGTTATGTGCTGTGTTGTATGACGTGGGTAGTCATGTTCTTTGACCATGATTGTTCTCGGCAAATTTTTCTTCAGACCTGGTTTACCATTGCTTTCTTCTGGTCAGTCTCTTTCCAAGATTGGTGACCCCAGCAATTATCAATACTCTTCAGAGATTGTCCACCTGGTGTCATCGGTTGCATAACCAGGACTTGTGATATGCACCAGCTGCTCATAGGACTATTCCCCATCTACTCCCATGGCTTCAGGTGACACTGATCAGGGAGTTAAGCAAGTGCTACACCTTGCCCAAGGGTGATCTGTAGGCTAGGAGAGGGAAGGTGCACCTTAACCCTCCTTTGGTAGAGACGTATCTCCACCCCGTCATGCTATTCCAAGTACAGCCCAAATAATATTTTATATAATTGCAATAGAACTTCTCTATGTCCTCCCTATTTACAGAGAGGAAGGCTTAATCTTGAACTCAACACCTGCTACACTGCAAGCCAGGCCTAATTGCTTACTGTAGCTTCATGACAGCTTTTACTGACTCATGTTTGTGGAACATCTGGGTCTCTTTGAACATCAATACTTCCAAAAGTCTCACCAACACAAACTCCAATCCACTGTAGATAACAGTACCAATCCAAAATCCACAGCTCATTTGAGGAAGCAAATGAAACAAATTCACCTGTTGTAAACCAATCTAAATTATGTGTAATAGTCTATATCCATCCAGTACACGAGGAGATCCCACATCCTTAAAGGAAAGCAGATTAAAAATAACAGAGAGCTGCAGCCAGCTGGTCGACAGATTGATTTAACCGGTTCTGATGTATAAATCTTTCTCTTTCTGATTAAGTGACTTAACTACCCCCGCATCAAAATAAAAGTGCCTTTTGGCTGTGTTTAAATTCTCTACAAGTGCTGAGTACATTCATTTGGAGTCAATACCATGTTAATCAAATCCTAGGCTTCTGAGACAAAAGGCACAATTAAACTTGTGACTTTCTGCTTGTAAGGAAATTGCTGCTGACTTGCAAGTTCAGAATGAAGGGACATACAAGATCTCTTTGTCTCAGAATCAGGTTCATTATCCCAAACATATGTTGAGAAATTTGTTGTTTTGCAGCAGCAGTAGAGTGCATTCCTTAAAAATATATTAAAATACTTTAAAATACTATATTTAAAAGATAGTGCAAACAGAAAGCAACATAATGAGGTAGTGTTCATGGGTTCACGGACTGTTCAGAAATGTGACTGTGGATGGGAAGAAGCTGTACATTAAGACCTTGAGTGTGTACCTTTGGACTCCTATACCTTGTCCCAGATGGTGGGAATGAGATGAGGGCATGTTCTGGATTGATCCCACCATCTGAAGACACTGTGTTTTGAAGATTTCTTGGTGGCCAGGAGGCTAGTGTCCGTAAGAGAACTGGTTGGATCTCCAGCCCTTTGCAGCTTTTTCCAATCCTGTGCTTTTGTGGCTCAATTCTGGATTTATTGATGCAGACAGTCAGAATACTCTCCATCTTACATCAGAAGAAATTTGCTTAAGTCTTTGGTGACATATCAAATCTGCTCAAACTCGCGATGAAGTATAGCTGCTGGCGTGCCTTCTTCATGATTATGTTGGGCCCACGATAGATCCTCAGGATGGATTCTGAATTATTTTTTAAAGATACCAGTGCAGGCAAGTCCAAATGTTTTGCCCATTCATCATCGCTTTTGAAAGGCTGTCGATGAGCCAAAGTCCTTCCGGTGAAAGTACTCCCATCATGCCGTTGGCAGGGATCTTCAGAATGTCACCCTGTGATAATAAAGGAACAGCGAGACATTCCCAAGCCAGGATGGCATGTGACTTGGAGGGCAACCTGTAGGTGGTGGTGCCCCCATACCTGCTGTCCTTGTCCATCTTGGTGGTAGCTGTTTGTGACTGTTGTTGAAGAAGCCTGAGCGACTGACTAACTGCCGAGCATTTTGTACATGGTATACAATGTAGATACTGTGTGCTGCTGATGGAGGGCATAACTGTTCAGGGTGACAACTGCTACTACATGTTTCCCTAGTACAATAAATTCAACTCTTGACTCCATAATCTACCTTGTTATGATCTCACACCTTATTGTCTACCTGCACTGCATGTTCTCTGTAGTTGCTGCACTTTATCTGACAGTTTTATTGTTTTACCGTATGCCAGCACAATGCACAGTGTAACAATCTGATCTGTATGAACTGTATGCAAATGCTTTTCACTGTGTCTCAGTACATGTGACAAAATAAACCAATTCTAATTCAAATTGATGGTGTGACACTCGTGTGAGCCACTTTGTCCGAGATGGTGCTGAGCGTGTTGTTGGTGCCATATTTATGCAAGCAAGTGTAGAGTATTTTTTCATAATCCTGAATTGCTCATTGAAGACAGCAAAACCTGGTATTGATATTCTACAGAGTGGAAGACTTCAAAATATCTTAATATGAAACAACTTGAATCAAAACTACTCTGCATTTCTGTGTAATGTGCAGATAAAACTATGCCTAACTCTGTTCCATCTATGGAATATTGGATATATGCCTAATGTGACATACAAGTTGTTGCAACCAAATCAAAATCGTAATCAATAAGCATATACCAACAGAACCATTGCCAGCCAGCTAAAGCCCTTAACCCTTGCTGAAGAGTCCTGACCTAAAACATTAATGTTGTGTAAGTTAAGAGCAACACACACAAATGCTAGAACATCTCAGTAGGTCAGGAGCCATCTACAGAAATGAATAAACAGTTGACGTTTTGGGCCAAGAACGTTCATCAGGACTAAGTTTGCCTTTGTTGTACAGTCTATATACTTTATTAGATAGACCTGTACACCAAATCAATAATGCAAATATCTAATCAGCAAACTATCTGGCAGCAACTCAATGTATAAACTATTCAAACATGGACAAGAGCTTCAGTTGTTGTTCAGACTAAACATCAGAATGGGGAAGAAATGTAATCTAAGTAACTTTGACTGTGGAATAATTGTTGGTGCCAGATGGGGCAGTTTGAATATTTCAGAACTGCTGATCTCCTGGGACTTTCATGCACAGCACTCATCTAGAGTTTACAGAGAATGGTGCAAAAAACAAAAAAAAAAATCCAGTGAGTGTCAATTCTGTGGGTGAAAATGCCTTGTGAATGAGAGAAGTCAGAGGAGAATGGTCAGACTGATTCAAGCTGACAGGAAGCAGGAAGGCGATTGTAACTCAAGTAACCACACATTACAAAGTGGTGTGCAGAAGGGCATCTCTGAACGTACAACACGTCAAACTCAGTTTCATCTGTTTCCTCTATGATATTTATTCCAGCATAATCCCAGTAGTTAATTCACCTTGTTCTATATTCTTATATTCTAGTTCTATATTCTTATTCTAGTTCTGCTCATTCAGTTGTTCTTGAACACCTACACCCATACTCCCACTAACATTTGTAATAATAATAGAACGCATTTGTTTAACAGTTCCACTGTGCCATACAGAACCTTTCACAACGAAACTGCCTTATCCATCCTTGTGCTTAGTCATTCTTATCTTTTTTTCTTTCATAAAAGCTTTTATTATTTACCTTTAATGCGAGCTGATATCTGAGAGCAGTGTTTACATCTACATGTCACTGATTAACAGTGCCTTACAATGGTGAGAATAGCTTCAAAATTGTACATAATACAGGTAAAAATGCCCATTATGTCTTTAAAGAGAAAAATAACCTTTTTTTCTCTCAGTCTTCCTGCCTTTAAAGGTTAAATCCTACAGTGAGAGGTATTCTTGCTACTATAAATCTTTACTTCCTTCCTGAAGCTTGAAATTTTAAACTGCATCTGAAAAATGCACTTTCTGTTAACCAATATCGTATAGGTGTGAACACTGCACTCAGCTGTCAGCTAGTATTCAAGGTAAATAATAAGAGCTTTTAAATTAGATAAAAGAAAGATATGCAACATGCACAAAAAATGCTGGTGAACGCAGCAGGCCAGGCAGCATCTATAGGAAGAGGTACAGTCGACAGTTCGGGCCGAGACCCTTTGTCAGGACCATCTCGGCCCGAAACGTCGACTGTACCTCTTCCTATAGATGCTGCCTGGCCTGCTACGTTCCACCCACAAAATTTTTCTGTGCGTTGCTTGAATTTCCAGCATCTGCAGGTTTCCTCGTGTTTGCATTTTTAAAAAGAAAGATACGAGTGACTAAGGCACAAGGGTTGATAGAGAAGTCTCACTGTGGAAGGTTGTGTATGTGTACACAGTAGAACTGTTAAATAAATAAAAGAAACGCAACTGTTTACCAATCCACTTCAGTAAGACTAGTTTCCTCTGTGTTACCAAAAAAAATACTTCAATTACACTAAAGAGTGAATTTGGTTGTATTGAGATCATTTGAGGAAAGAAAAGCATTGAATACAAGGGTTGTGTTATCATGTTTCAGCATTATAAAACACTGGTTAGGCCACACAGGATGTATTCTGATCACCGTACTTTGGGAAAGTTGTGACTGCATTGGAGAGAGCCGAGAGCAGATTCACTGGGACGTTGTCTGGTTTGGAGCATTTCATTTATAAGGAGAGACTGGATATGTGGCGTGGAGCCTGACGGTTGACCTGATAATGTACATAACATTATGAGGGGGCTAGATATTCCCCACAAACAAGAGAAAATCTGCAGGTGCTGGAAATCCGAGCAACACACACAAAATGCTGAAGGAACTCAGCAGGCCAGGCAGCATCTATGGAAAAGAGTAAACAGTCGATGTTTTGAGCCAAGACCCTTGATCACGACTCAAGTACTCTTTTCCATAGATGCTGCCTGGCCCACTGAGTTCCTGCAGCATTTTGTGTGTGATCCTTTATTCCTCCCTTGTGGCCGAGGTTTATGGTGAGATTAGATGGGATCTGAAGGGGATTTTTTTCCCTCTCAGAGAATGATTGGAGTCTGAAATGTGCTGCCTCAGGAGATAAATGTAATGTATCTGATATTACATGCCTACAATGGTGCTGCATGTTGCTTATTTTATTACACCTGTGCATATATGTATTTGTGCATATGACAATAAACACAATTTCGACTTTGACGGAGCAGATATTCTCACAACATTTAACAAGCATCTGGACGAGTAGATGGTGTGTTTATGAGAGTGTAAGGAAGACAAGTAGATGATAGAGCAAAGTTACAGTCAGTGAAATGAGTTGAAATTTGACATAGGGGTAAAATGGAAAAAAATGATGATTACAGGCAGAATGTGTTATATTTGCTGGCATGCAGTATATGGAATAAGGTAGATGATCTTGTAGCACAATTAGAGATTGGCAGGGATGAAGTTGTGGGCATCACTGAATCATGGCTGAAAGATGATGGTAGTTGCGAGGTTACTATCCAAAGATACACATTGTATCGAAAGGAAAGGCAGGTAGGCAGAGGAGGTAGAATGGTACTGCTGGTAAAAAATGAAATTAAATCCTTAGAAAGAGGTGACATAGGATTGTAATCCTTGTGGGTAGAGTCAAGAAACTGCAAGGGTAAAAGGATCCAGAACAGTAGCCAGAATGTGGGTTACAAATTAAAAAGGGAGATAGAAAAATAGAAAAGACATGTAAATAGGGCAATATCATGATAGTCATGGGGGATTTCAGTCGGCAGGTACATTGGGAAATCAGGTTGGGGCTGGATTCCAAGAGAGAGAGAGATGGCTTTTTAGAGCAAAAGATGACTTTTTTGAGTCCACTAGGGGAAAAGCAATTTTAGATTAGGTGTTGTGTAATCAATCAGATTTGAAACAGAGTTTAAGGCAAAGGAACCATGAGGAGAAATGATCATAATATGATAGAATTCACCCTGTAGTTTGAGAGGGAGAAGCTAACGTCAAATGTATCTGTATTACAGTGGAGTAAATTACAGTGGAAATTACAAAAGCATGAGAGAGGAACTTGCCAAAGTTGATAGAAAAGCAGGGATGATGGTAAAAAAAAACGATGGCAGGAGTTTCTAGGAGCAATTCAGAAGGTACAGGACAGATACGTCCCAAAGATGAAGAAATATTCTCAAGGGATGATGAGGCACCTGTACCTGACAAGGGAAGTCTAAGGCAACATAAAAGCAAATGAGAGGGTATATAATACAGTAAAAATTAGTAAGAAGTTAGAGGATTGGTTAGCTTTTAAAAACCAACAAGAGAACAACTAAAAAGCCATAATGAAAAACAGGTTGAAATATGAAGGTAAGCTAGCCAAGAATATGAAAAAGGATATCAAAAGTTTTTGCAGATATATAAAGAGTAAAAGAGAAGCAAGAGTGGTTATTGACCTATTGGCAAATGATGCTGGAGAGGCAGTAATGGAGGACAAGGAAATAGTAGATGAACTTAATTAAGTATTCTGCATCAGTTTTCACTGTGAAAGACATTAATAGCATGCCAGAATTTTGCAAGTGTCAGGGGCAGAAGTGAGTGAAGTTGTTATTACCAAGGAGATGGATTTTGGAACCCTGGAAGGTCTGAAGGTAGGTAAGTCAACTGGATCAGATGGACTACATGCCAGAGTTATGAAAGAGGTGGCTGAAATGGTTGTGGAGGCATTAGTAATGATCTTCTAAGAATCATTAGATTCTTGAATAGTTCCGGAAGATTGGAAAATTGCAAATGTCACTTCTCTCTTTAAGAAGGGAGGGAGGCAGAAGAAAGGAAATTATAGGCCAGTTAGCCTGACCTCAGTGGTTTAGAAGATATTGGAGTTGATTATTAAGGATGTGGTTTTGGGGTATTTGGAGGCACATGATAAAGCAGGATGTAGTCAGCATGGTTTCCTCAATGGAAAATCCCGCCTGACAAATCTGTTGGAATTCTTTGAAGAAATAATTGGCAATATTGACAGAAGAGAGTCAGTGGATGTTGATTACTTGGATTTTCAGAAGGTCTTTGACAAAGTGCCACATGTGAGATTGCTTAAGAATATATGAGCCCATGATATTACAAAGATATTAGCATCAATAGAAGATTGGCTGACTGGAAAGAGGCGAAGGGTATAAATAAATGAGGCCTTTCTGGTTGGATGTCAGTGTCTATTGATGCTCCACAGGGATCGGTCTTGGTAACGCTTGGTTTCACATTACGTGTCAATGATTCAGATCATGGAATTGATGGCTTTGATATCAGGTTTGCGGATGATACAAAGATAGGTGGAGGGGCAGGTAGGGTTGAGGAAACAGGGAAACTGTCAAAGGACTTTGGCAGATTAGGATAATGGGCACAAAAGAAGAACATGGAATATAGCGTAGGGAAGTGTATGGTCATGCACTTTGATAGAAGGAATAAAGGCATAGACTGTTTTCTAGATGGGGAAAAAATTGAAAAATCAGAGGTGCAAAGGGACTTGGGAGTCCTTGTGCGGAATTCCATAAAGGTTAACTTGCAGGTTGAGTCGGCATTAAGGAAGGCAAATGCAATGTTAGCATTCATTTTGAGGGGACTAGAATATAAAACCAAGGATGTAATGCTGAGGCTTTATGCGTCATTGATAAGACCACACTTGGAGTATTGAGGGAGGTTTTGAACCCTTGTCCGAGAAAAAATGCTGCCATTAAAGAGAGTTCAGAGGAGCTTCACGAGAATTATTCCAGAGATGAAAGGGTTAATGTATGAGGAATGTTTGATGGCTTGGGCCTATACTCTGTAGTTTAGAAGAATGAGGAGGGATCTCATTGACATATATCTAGATAGAATGGATGTGGAGGGGATGTTTCCTATAGTTGGGGAGTCCAGGACCAGAGGGCACAGCATCAGAATAGAGGGACGTCTATTTAGAACAGAGGTGAGAAGGAATTTCTTTAGCCAGAGGATAGAGAATCTGTGGAATTCATTGCCTCAGACGGCAGTGGAGGCCAAGTCATTGAGTATATTTAAGGTGGTGTTGATAGGTTCTGTACTAGTAAAGGTGTCAAAGATAACAGGAAGAAGGCAAGAGAATGGGGTTGACAGGGGTAATAAATCAGCCCTGATGGAAGGGTAGAGTAGACTCGATGGTCTGATTCTACTCCTATATCTATGCTCTTATGAATTACCAAGGCATAGAAGGTTACACACCTCATGCAGGTAAATGAGAAGAATGTAGAGAACTGAAATGATAGTATGGATGTATTGGCCAAAAGCCCTGTTTCTGTTGTATATGACTATATGACTCTAAAAAGATGACAAAATCCAGCCTTGACCAGGTTAGTCATTTTCCCTGTTTAACAAAGCCAACCTTCATTGGACCCCCGCCCCCCACCCCCTCATAGTAGCCATTAATCAACCATTCTAACTTACAATAGGACTTTGTGAAGGAAATGTTCATTGATTCTATTGTGTTTGTTTGTTCTACTGTGAATGCCTGGAAGCAAATGAATCTCAGAGTACTATAGTGTGACAAATATATAATTTGATAATACAACTACTCTGAACTTTGAACTTTGTATTACTCCTGACAGCATGCAAAACAAGTTATTGACACAATCCATATAAAAGCCGCTAATAAGGGGAAGAAAGAAAATATGCAACAAAAGGCTATTGGTTATGTATGACAAATCACATGCTGCAGCTGAGAAGCTTTGTTAGAGTTTTCTTTCACTATTAGATACTGCGATCTCATCCACAATATGCTGCCATCTAATAGACGAAAGCACTGCTTAATAAAGAGTAAACTTTAAGATTACGAGAAGAGATTAGACATTTTGAGATATTTAATTTGGCAGTATGCTGAGCATAGATATCATGAGCGAAAAGGTCTGTTCCTGTGTTGCCCTTTTCTATGTTCTGTGTTCGATTACAGACTATCTCAGTTTTGCGTTTACTCTCAGATAGGACAGTGAGCTCTAGGCTGGGGTTCAGTGAGTATACATACCAGTAGAAGCGGTTTGGAGTGACTCTCTCATGCACCAGCTGCCACCTCCGTCCAAAGTCGTTCGAACTGTACAACTGCAAGGCAAAGGGGGGAACACATTAGAGAAAATGGGGGTGCACCATGTCCAACTTACTTGACTTCTACTGTCCCTCTTCACTTCCTCCAGGACCACCTTTTGCGTCTCACCTTGAGCCATTCCCATCTTTCTTCACTTTCCACTACCATCGAATTATCATCCAGTCTCTCCATCCTCTTTCAAATGTCCCCTTCTCCCTTCCTCTCTGCATCTTTATACAAGCCTCTTCTCTAATGTTTCCCAATACTGAAGGGCACTGCCTGATTTTTTTCCTTTTGTATTTGCAGTTTGACTACCAAAGTAAGTTTGTATCTGCAGTCTTCTGCACGAGCTGTTTGTCCATCCTTTTGGGTACAGTTTTTCACTAATTCTATTATGTTTCTTCGATATATTGTGCACGCCCTCAAGAAAACAAATCTCAGGGTTGTATATGGTGATACTTATGTACTTTGATAATAAACTTACTTTGAACTTTGTTTCTCTTTGCACAGATGATTCTGACCTGCTAACCATTGAGAAAAAGATCCTTATTAAAAATTAGTTGCATGAACACGTACCCTTTTAACAATTAATTTGACTTTATTGCAACTATCATGTAATACTCCTTCTAAATTGACTCAACTGTGGAAACCGCATGACATCTGACAACCTTATCCATACAGCTGTAATCTGAGTCAGTACTGTCCAAGCTTGTGTGCCATGGTTCTATGGTAATGCTGTGGTTATATTCTCTGTGGGCGTAAAATGGTTCAAATGTTCATTAACAGAGCTAGTTGCTTCATGCCGTTTCTATTATTAACTATGCCTGTGGTTATTATTGAGGTTACTGTACTCATAAAACATTCGACACTGAATACTACAGCTGTCCACTATGTTCATGACTGTAGCATTTAATCTTCTTCTGTGCTTTAACACATCCCACTGGGGTCATCAATTTTTATTTTGTTGTCCTTAGTAGAATCTAGGAAAAAGCACCAACATCCCAGCACAGAACTAATAGACTTTTCTGTATTGTAAAGCTATATTAAGAATGCGTATGTGGTGTTTGTCTTCGCTAGTCGAGGCAATGAGCTCAAGAGTCTCAAGGTAACGTTGTAGCTCTATAAAACTCTAACTAGACTACACTTGGAGTATTGTGTTCAGTTCTGGTCCCCTCATCACAGAAAGGATGTGGAAGCTTTAGACAGAGTACAGAGGACACTTACCAGGATACAGCCTGGATTAGAAAGCTTGGCTATGAGGAAAGCTTAAGAGAATTAAGACTTTTCTCTTTAGAGCAAACAAAGATGAGAGGTGACTTGATAGAGGTGTATAATAGATAATAAGAGGCATAGATAGAGAGGATAGTCAGCAACTTTTCCCAGGAAATGGCTAATTCACGAGGGCATAATTTAAAAGTGAATGGAGGAGACTATTGGGGGGGGGGCGATGATTTCAGAGATAGGCTTTTTACACAGAGGGTGGTGAGTGATGTCAGCGGTGATGACTCTTAGATAGGTATACGGATGAAATGAAAATAGAGGGTTACGTAGGAGGAATTTTTTAGATTAATCTTGGTGTAGGTTAAAAGTCAGCATAACATTGTGGGTCTGACTTTGCTGTAATGTTCTATGTTTTATGTTGTCTATCTCTATGAATTGTGCTCTCTTTTCAATTTTTATTCAACATTTACATTGATAATGCTTACTTTTTGTGGTTATCTTTTCTCATCACTATCTTGCAATGATACGTATAATTTATGCGTTGTGAATTGTCTGAACTTGCTGCAGGCTGGCTTTTCATTGGATCTGTGCCTCACTATAGTTGGGCACAAGGCTTTAACATTATCTTGATGAGTTGAAGGGGGAAGGCAAGCATTTGCATGACAATCAATACTTTAGGTAACCATAAGATATAAGACATAGACCATAAAACATGCAAGCAGTATTTGGCCATTTGGCCCATTTAGTCAAAAGAATCTATCCATTTTCTATGAGACCATAAGTTATAGGAGTAGAATTAGGCCATTCAGCCCATTAAGTTCTGTTCCAGTATTCAATCATAGCTACACAGACAAAATGCTGGAAGAACTCAGCAGGCCAGGCAGCATCTATCGAAAAAAGTACAGTCGATGTTTCAGGCTGAAATCCTTTGGCAGGAGTGGAGAAAAAATAAACTAAGGAGTAGATTTAAAGGGTGGTGGGAGGGGAGAGAGAGCCACCAGGTGATAGACGAACCCTGGCCTGCATAGGTGCTGCCTGACCTGCTGAGTTCCTCCAGCATTTTGTGTGTGGTACTCGGATTTCCAGCACCTGCACATTTTCTCTTGTTTATGGTTCAATCATCACCGCTTCCTTTTCAACCCAATTCTCCCACCTTCTCCCCTTAATCCTTAACCCTTACACCAATGAAGAGCCTATCCATCTCTTACTGTACAATCTTCCGTGACAGTGGATTCCATACATTTACCACTCACAGTTTGAATAAATTCCTTCTCCTCTCAGGTTTAAAAGGACGCCTTTTTATTCTGAGGTGTACCCCTGGATCCTAGACTCTCCTACCAATGGAAACATCCTCTCCACATTCACTCTGTCCAGGCCTTTCAGTGTCTGGTGGCATTCCGTGAGATTCCCCACTTCCAAATGACAAAGGAAGATTAACGTACGGGCCTGTACCAGAGTAGGATTGAATTCACTCACCTAGTGATGAAAACTTCAGCCAGAGTGCCAACTCCTAAATTGGTGCATTGCTGGGGGCAGTTAGAGAGTTAACAAAGGAGGCAAGTAGGTTTTAAGGGGAGACTCCACCCCTAGTTCTATCTGGGCCTCAGCCTTGCCTCAGCACTGTCATTCGTTTGCCTCCTTCACTCCAGGGAAAACTGACTCAGGCTATCCAGTCTGTCCATAGAACTGAAGCTCCGAAAATCCAGGCGACATTCCTGCACTTCCCCCGATTTAATCACATCCTTCTCATAGCATGGAAATAAAAGATAGGATATAGGATATGATATGAGGCCAAATGATTAGCAGCATGAAGATATGCTTAACCATACAGGTGGTTTCTCACCTTGGGTGCCATTTGGAAAGACTGATAAACATAATTTTTTCAGCTGGATGTTAAGTTTGGGTGAAAATTACTTATTTCTCCAAGGTGGCGCTGGATTGCCCACACAGAGATGAAAGTCACCTTGAACATGAGATGGACATTTGTTTGGCACAGACTGCAAACTGTGGCCAATGTCCAAAAATCCAGAAGACACCGAGCCTCTCGGGATTAAGAAGTGGCTATGATGTCTGCCCATCTTAGAAGCGTGGCTTTTTAAAAGTCAGTGCAAACACCAACATTAGTTAATGAAGATGGAAAAACATCTAGAAATATCAGACAGCCTGGGAATGTGGGACAGCTGCCTTGGACTCCTTGAGTCAGATTACTTTTGAAAGGGAATTTGAGTATTCCGTGCAAAACATGATAAGGTTCTGTGTGTTTTATCTGCTGCTTTTTGCAGAAGTTCCAGAATTATTTAATGAGACTCTTTGTTACTTTCCTGGAAAAATTGGATCTTGATTTTCCATTTGAGAACCAACTATAATAGCTAAATGCTCCCCCAAGAGCCTTCAAAGCGCACAACCATATTGATATCAAATAACAAATCCAATTCAGATTGCTTACAGAAACCAGTAGTGCTATTAGGAACTCAACTACCTTGGAGCATAATATTGGTCCTAAAATTTATGGAGGTTGGAAAACAGCTTTAAGAAGATTTCAAATGCTTCAAGGTTTCTAAATGTTAACAGTTGAGAACCCAAGCTTCTTAATAATCTATTCTGGGCCTCCAGTCCAAGATCTCGGACGATATTTAACTGCAGCCTTGAAGGAGTACCATGGTATCAGAAATGCCACCTTTCATGGTTATTTATCTGAAGCTCTGTCTAATCTCTTGTGTGGAGGTAAAATCAGAATCAGAATCAAGTTTAATATCACCGGCATCTGCCCTGAACTTTGTTAACTTTGCTGCAGCAGTACAATGCAATACATGGTAATAGAGAGAAAAAAACTGTGAATACAGTAAGTATATATTTATATGTATTAAATAGTTAAATTAAAGAAGTATTTCAAAAAATAGAAATAAACTAGCAGAGAGGTAGTGTTCATGTGTTCAATGCCCATTTAGAAATTGGATGGCAAAAGGCAAGAACTTGTCCCTGAATAATTGAGTGTGTGCCTTTATGTTTCTGTACCTCCTTCCTGCTAGGAGCAATGAGCAAAGAGCTTGTCCAGGGTGACGGGGGTCCTTAAAGATGGACACCACCTTTTTGAGGCACCGCTCCTTGAAAATGTCGTGAATACTATGGAGGCTAGTGCCCATGGTGGAGCCGCCTAATTTTACAACTCTCTGCAGCTTACTTCAATTCTGTACAGTAGCCCTCCCCCCCCCCGCCCCACCCACCATACGAGACAGTGATGTAGCCACTTAGAATGCTCTCCATGCATCTGTGGAAATCTGTGAGTGTGTCAGGTGACACACCAAATCTCCTCAAGCTCCTAAAGAAACCTAGCCACTGTCTTGCCTTCTTTATAGTGCATCGATATGTTGGGTTCACTATAAGTCATCTGAGATACTGACTCCCAGGAATTTGAAATTGCTCACTCTCTCCACTTCTGATCTGTATGTGAGGACTATTTTGTGTTCCCTCATCTTACCCTTTCTGAAGTCCACAATAAGCTCTTTGGTCTTACTAATGTTGAGTGCCAGGTTATTACTGTGATACCACTCAACTAGCTGGTATATATCACTCCTGTACACCCTCTCATTAACATCTGAGATTCTACCAACAATGGTTGTATCATCAGCAAAAAGAATCCCTCATTACCAAGATAAGCAAGGGAATTGTTGCTCCATCACTCTCTGTGTGAGAACCATCTCCTACATAACTCCTTTAATTCCCCCCCACCTCACCTTAAAACTCTTTAGTGTTTCTAATCCAAGAAAAAAAGATTCCGAACATCTACCTTCGTCATGTTTCTCATATGTCTTTTAAATTTCTATGAAGTCCAGTCAATAACAAGAGAAAATCTGCAGATGCTGGAAATCTTGTGTTTTATCAAGTCTAATCATGTCCATTTTCCAGCTCAAGGTCCTTAGTTCTGCTGTTTATGGCTCATCAACTTATCCTGGTGCCTAAAGCAGCAGAGGATTCTTCCTTTACCACCTCTTTGAGCTGTGTTTCACACCTTTATTACCTAAAAATTATGGAACATTTTCTTAATTGTTGTCTGTAACTCTCTATAATTACTTTAAATCTATGGCCCCTTGCTATTGTTACAAGGACTTAGGCCCTTGTCTCCCTCATCTAAGCTCCCC
The DNA here is from genome assembly GCF_963921235.1 of Mobula hypostoma. Taxonomy (NCBI): domain Eukaryota; kingdom Metazoa; phylum Chordata; class Chondrichthyes; order Myliobatiformes; family Myliobatidae; genus Mobula; species Mobula hypostoma. The sequence goes on from NC_086115.1 coordinate 4,478,296, forward strand.
ATTACTTTATTCTCCCTTGGATTTCTTTGGTCCACCAGTCTAGTCAACCTCTCCTCATGTCTAGATACACCCTCTGTATCTTATCCACCCATAAGTACATCCTCCACGTGGTGTGGTGACCAGAATTGCACACAGTATTCCAGGAAAAAAATACTTGAGGAATTCATTGGGTCAGGCAGCACTTGTGGAGGGGAATGGACAGTACACAATAGATAATGGATTTTGGATTAAGACCCTTCATCTGGACTGAAAAAGTAAATGGGAGATAGTCAGTGATAGGTAGATCCAGATGAAGAGGGGTGGCAGGTAAATGGAGGAAGGAAGAGTGGAAATAACAAGATAGGCTGGGAGGTTACAAAGGACTGCAGATGATGGAATCTGATGGAAGAGGAAGGTGCAATATGGAATCAAATGATGGAGATGGGGAGAGGAGATGGAAATAGTGGAGGGCAGGGATCTAGGAGAAGATGATGGGCAGACGGATGGATGGGGAGGGGAAAGAATCAATGTGACAGGTAGCTGAGGAGAGTGGGGCTAGGGAACATGTAGGAGGAACTGGTAGATCAAGAGGAGAAAATAAAAGGACACAGGGGAAGCTAGTTATTCTAGCAGAAGTCATACAAAAGGTTTATAATATTCTAGTATGATCTCTCTCTGCTTGTGTTCTATATCTCAGCCAATAAAAGCACATTCTATAAAGCTAAACCTCCCTTTCATAATGCCATAAGAAATAGGGCCAAGAGTAGGCTCCTTGAGCTAGCTCTGTTAATCCTTTACATAAACTCTATATTCCCAATCAGTCTCTGTGATCAACAACACATGTGATGTTAAAATCGCTTACTTAGATCTGAATGTAGCCAGCACATGTGGCCACTGAAGGACAGAAATGCAAGGTTTCCCAAATCTCTGAGTTCCTGAAAAGCTGACCCCTTTTCTAGAAGATGTGTCTCCTTTGTTCTGGATTCTCCAGTCAAGGGAAAGAACATGTCAGCATCAACGTAAGCCACGATGCTGTTCAATAGCCATGTCTAAGATAGATTACAGATATACATAGCACACTGTAGATTCAGTTTTTTAGTGCACAACACCAATAAAGTATCACTTAATTAATGATCAGTGGGCAGCACATTAACCTAGCGATTAGTTTAACATTATTACAGTGGCAGCCATCAGTGATCAATATTCAATTCCCGCCACTGTCAGTAAGGGGCTTGTGTGTCCTCCCCGTGACTGTGTGGGTTTCCTCTGGGTACTCTGGTTTCCTCCTACAGTCTAAGGACGTACAGATTAGGACTAATGAATTGTAGGCAGGCTATGTTGGTGCTAGAAGCATTGGGAAAATCCAGATTGTATTAGTCATTGACGCAAATGATGCATTTCTCTGTTTATGTCAACATTTCAATGTGACAAGTAAAACAGGAGCATCAGGACTCACACCATCAGGTTCGGGAACAGGTACTACCCCTTAACCACCAGGCTCCTGAACCACAGGGGACGGCTTCACTCATCCTGTCACTGAAATGTGCACACAACCTATGGACTCATTTTCAACAACTCTTCATCTCATGTTCTTGGTTTGTGGTCTTTTGCACACCGGTTGAGTGCCCAAGTTGGTGCAGTCTTTCACTGGTTCTGTTATGGATTTATTGAGCATGCCCACAAGGAAATGAATCTCGGCATTGTAACTGGTGACTTCGATAATAAATTTACTTTGTACTTTGAATTTTAATCTTTATCTCTTGTAATCTGATCAGAGGGAGTAAGAGGAATGGAGACTAGGGAAATATAACCAAAACCTCCTGTATCAATGGAATGTAATCCCAATGTACAGAAACATCAGCAAGTGACAGCAACATTCACCAAGTACCCCATAAAGATTTCTGTCATATGTAATTGTTGAGATCAGCATCTAATTGGCATCACTTTTGCACTTAGAGCCCCAAAGCTGACAGGGCATAACAAAGTCTCTCCAAAAAAACACCCAAGAGGCTGTATAAAACATGCATGGTTGCATACCAAACGAACAACGTATCCATCAGGTCAGGAATGTTATGGTTGGTTAATTGAAATTGATGGAGCAAAGTAGAATTTACTTATTTCAGGCATTCCGCACAACTTGAGCAAAATCTATTTGAGACAGACCATCAGGGAATATAGAAAATAAAGTCAAATTCCTGCTAGGAATAAATAAAAATGTTTCCTTGCACAATATCGCACTATCCAAGACATTTTCCAAACTCACCATAATGTGAGAAATAGAATTTTTTAGGGTGGAAGAGCATCTACTGAGATTGCCTTAACCATGGTTTAGGACATTTATTTCAAAAATGTGTTGTTGAAAATAATTTTATGTATAAGTTTATAGGAAAACTACAACAAATTTCCAGGGAATTGCACCCAAGATAATAGCACTCCTTGTAGTAAACAGGTTATTCCAGAAAAGGGTAGAATATCTAATCTTTTCACTGCTCGCAACATCTTTTTCCAGTTCGCTACTGCTCATTCCACACTCCTTCACGTATCTTCTCCCAACATTCACCAGCTCATAAAGAAATAGAATATCCTCCCATTAAGACTAAAATCCGATAAGATTTTGCTGGTCCCATGTCACAGTGCCACTTCCTCCTCAAATCTTCCTGTTTGCTTTCTTTTTGAAAAGCTACTTACCTCAGCCTTGTCTATACCAACACATTCAGTGTGCATCAAAGCTGAAGGAATTTCTACACACGCTACTGATTGTGAAATGCAGTATAAACCCATTCGTTGGTTACTCAGAAATGATCTCCTTATGCTTGTGATCTACTTTTCAGCCAATAAAAGCATGTTATAAAATATTTAGAACATAGAAGATTGAAAGATTTGATAGGTATACAAAATTATGAAGGGATAGACAGGATAAATGCAAGCAGGCTTTATCCACTGAGGTTGGGTGGGAGAATACTCAGAGGTCATGGGTTAAGGGTGAAACGTGAAAAGTTTAAGGGGATCACGAGGGGAAACTTCTTCACTCAGAGGATCATGAGATGTGGAACGAGCTGCCAACGCAAGTGGTGCACGTGAGGTCAATTCCAATGTTTATAAGGTTTGGATAGGTACGTGGATGGTAGGGATATGGAGGGCTATGGTTCCAGTGCAGATCGATGGGAGTAGCCAGTTTAAATGGTTTGGCATGGACAAGATGGGTCGAAGGGCCTGTTTCTGTGCTGTACTTTTCTATGACATTATTTCATTAAAGCATAAGAAACAAAATTGAGAGTGGATTGCTGATGCATTGTCTACATTTCCATTTGCTTCAGGAAAGCATCCTTAGCACAGGAAGTTGTATTTCGATGAAGAATAATTAATTGCATTTTAATATGTGACCCCTCACACACTAGTCATACTCTTTTCTCCCCACTTCCATAGAACAGATGATTGAAAAGTTTGAAAACTTGCACCAGCAGTCTCAAGGGCTGCTTCTATCCAGTTGTTATAATACTTCTGAATGATCACAACAAACTCAGCCTATCTTGTCACTGTCCTTGCCCTTTATTTGCCTACCTATACTGCAATTTCTCTGTAACTGCAACACTGTAGTCAGCATTCTGTGATAATGCACACAAAAGGCTGGAGGAACTCATCAGGTCAGTCAGTATCATTGGAGAGAAACAAACAGTTGAGGTTTCAGGTCAAGACCCTTCATTACAATGGAAGTTCCTTGAAACTGTGCCTCCATTCTGAATTCTGTAATTGTTTTCTGTTTTGTACCGCCTCAGTACACACAGATTTGGAACAATCTGTCTGGATTTTCACTGTGCATGTAACAATAAAAAAGTAATTACCAATTATGAATTATTCTATATCAAATATCACTGTGATGATTGTACGCTCTAGTATCAATTGTTTGGCGACAATAAAGTAAAGTAAAGTACTTCCTGCATTAAGGACTAAGATCCAGGAGGGACTCTGAGTCCATTCTGTAGGTCCATTAAAATAAATCTTAATCCATCCAATTCAGAAAACCTAGCACAAAATTAACTCTCAGGTAAGGTTATCGGCTTGAGACAATAACTTGTTTCCCTCCCCATGGGTTCTGCCTGAATGTTTCCAATATCTGTTGTTTTTTTTATGGCTAATCTAGTGTACTCAGTGCAATCCTCTTCTTGTGGTGACAATTCAAAAGAATTATATTAATAATGCATCAAAAGAGTTGAAATACTCATGTTTCAAAGGTATAATTGTCAGAAGGCTATGAAATTGAACATTGGTGCTATAAAAAGACACTTTTCATTGAGAACAAACAGATGCCTCACAGCTACACTGAGATGCATGTCTAAAGCAAGATACTTAAGTATGGGAAGTTGAACTATTGTGATTAAAACTGACACAGATTACAGTACAAAATCCATTAACACAAAGAAATCAGTCTTTCACTGGTTCCAAATTATACCATACAAACACACTCACTCTAAGCTGCTCATGGCTCTAAGTTTGTTCTAGTTTGTGAGAAATCTGCAATCAGGAAAATGGCTCAGAAGATTGATGCATGCATATGTGTTTCTCCGCAAATCATTTATAGAGAGATTTGACAGAGTCTTTTGCAATGGTTCATGATTCAAGGCTTCCGCATGTGATGCATGTTTCTCTCACAGACTGAACCAGCATTCAATTGTCCATCCCTAGTTACCTTTGAGAAGGCAATGGGGGCAGCTTGTAGTCGTTGAGGTGAGGGTGTGCCCACTAAATATGTCTGAAGACCTCAAAACAACATCTCCCAGGCACCATGTTCCAAAACCACTTGCTTCAACACTGTAGCTTTCATTGCCTTTTCAGTGACAACATATGAACTCATCACTATTGAACATTGCACATTGCATGGACGAGTTCCCTGTTCCCTACAGACTCCTATACACTGAAGCTAAATCTTTTGCCTGTTGAAAAAATAACATACAGATTATTGAGGCTTCTTCCCCCTTCCTTTCTGGTCTTGATGAAGGATCTCTGCCTGAAACATCGATTGTTCATTCATTTCCATAGATGCTGCCTGGCCCGCTGAGTTCCTTCAGCATTTTGTGTGTGTTGTTCCAGATTTCCAACATCTGAAGATTTTCTCTTGGTGTTTATCACACAGATTATGATCTCCATGAAAGGTCTAATATCATCATTGCTCCCTTTTTATTTGTCCACTTCACTCCGGCATTCTAAATAACCCACCACAATTATCCCATTCCCATTTCTAACAGATTTGTTTTATTTTCCTGACAGAGCAAGAGCAGAGGTCATTGCTTAAAATGCCAGACCCAGCCAAAGTGAGATGAAATAAGAGAAGCACAAAGCTGTGACTGACAATACAAACCCAGGGTCCAATTGCCTGCAGATTACTTCAGTAAACAGCTCTCTGTCATTTACCATTAAGCGTCGTCTTTGCAACGGCTTTTTCAGATGATTGTCCCAACTCGCATGCTGCACCATCATCGCAAAAGATGAGAAGGATTATGTCAAAGCCACTGGAATGGATCTCAATTACAAAACTGTTTTAGCTACAAACACCAGGAAATCGGTAGATGCTGGAAAGCCAAAGCAACACACAAAAAAATGCTGGAGGAACTCAGCGGATTCAGCAGTATCAATGGAAAGAAGCAACAGTCGATGTTTTGGGCCAAAACCCTTTATGAGGGCTGCCTAACTGTACATCTCTTTGAAATGTGTGAGGAAACTGAAGCACCCGCAGATGTTCATGGGGAGAACATATAAAATAATTACAGACAATGGCGATAATCGAACCGTGATCAGAGATCATAGGCACTCTAAAGCAACTGCACTAACTGCTGTGTTACCGTGCCGCCCTAAAGAGAGCAGATGTCAGGACTGAGACTCGAACCATGGTCCTACGTGGAGACCTGAACAACTGCATTTCTATGGAAGGACTTCCATTAGGACAGGTTCACGACGCTAGCCAGGCGTCAAGAGAACATTTCGGGAGTGCAGTGTTATGTGTTTTACTGGAACGGGGCTGCACGAGGACATACCCGATCAAACTTTTTCATGGACGGCTGCCAGACCATTCGGGCTAACCAGAAGTGCACTGAGAGCGGTAAGCATAAAGGAGTTGGGTAATTACGGTTCTAGTTAACAACGGATAGTGCAATCTGGGTCATATTACGATCGAGGAATGTGTGTGTAGACCGGATATTGAACTTTTTGCTGTTGGACTCCGGCCATATTCCACCGAGATACAACACTGGGCGTCACGGGAGGTTGATCCTGCCTGTGGCCATCGAACTTTGCAGCTCCTCCGGTGGAGGGTCAGACACCCTGAGCCAATAGGCTGGTCCCGGACTTATTTCCATCTGGCATAGTTTGCATTTTGCTGTTTGATTGTTTGTGGTTTTTGTATTGCTATATTTATGCTCTATTCTTGGTTGGTGCGGCTGTAACGAAACCCAATTTCCCTCAGGATCAATAAAGTATATCTATCCATCTATCTATCTATCTATCTCCTTGAGTATAGAGCCTTAGATCACTCGGCTACCCTGACACCTCTACTGTAGAGTAATAAGAATTTGAGGGCATATCTTCTTGCTGATTACATCAGTATTTTGTAGTGCAGGGGAGAGGGAAAGGAATGGTGAGCTATCAAATTGAAACTTCCTTATCATGTTTCTGTCTAAATCTGCCTTAGGAAGAGTTACGGAGACTCACAACTCTCAGAGAGAAAACATTTCACCTCCTGCAACAAACAACCTGCTAAAGGAACTCAGTGGGTTAAACAGCAACTGTGGAAGGAAAGGAGTTGTTGATGTTTTGAATCAAAACCTGAAACGTCGATAATTCCTTTCCTCTCTTAGATGTTGTTCTACACACTGAGTTCCTCCAGTAGATTATTTGTTGCTTCAGATTTCAGCATCCACAGCCTCCATTTCATTTTATCCCTGTCTTAGTTCTGAATTGTCCTCTGAAGAGGAAGTATCTTCTCCGCATCCAGCCTGCTAAGATTCCACATCGTTCAGAGCGTCCCCGGCTTTACAGCTTTTTCCAGTTAGCTATGGTGCAAATTTGTATGGAAAGTTTAGGTGTTGTAGTCTGCCATTGGGAATACCTGAGCTGAAGGTCCATGCTGATCTCACAGGTAGGCTGAGTAATGCAGAGTCAAACATAAAACCTGTTAATTTAACCCCAGGGCCACTTAAAGTGTCTGAGGCCTTTTGGCCGAAGGCCTTGAGGAGCTTATAGAGCCAGACCTCAGAGGCCTGCCCAGCTATGCTGTACTTTACTATTTTCATTGAGTGTTAACCTTAATCAAATAATTGTGGGACGTAAGTCACACAATAACAGGAATTACTTTAATCATAATAATCCTTTTGACTGCCAAAACTTTAATTATCTGTACACCCATTCACAGAAATGGATGAGACAATATCTGCCATACCTATATTTTTTGATAATTATATCATTGATGTGAGAACTGTGAGAAATGGACAGAAGTTCTATCTTCTGATTATATTATCTTTTGTATATTTGTTTGAATATGTTGTTACGTAGATCAAATTTCTGGGAATCATTCAAAGGAAGCCAATTTGTTACAGAACAGTGATCAGCTAACACATCTATATATTTATTTAATAGTGCTTTAAAATTGAAGCAGTAATCTAAATTAATCAACTGGATGATTTACTTACAAAGGTCACTTCCAAATAACATATTTCTTTGCTACAGGGAAAAAAAATTAAAAACTTGTGATGTATAAATACATAGCTTATACCTGAACCGGCGTACATAACTTCACTCACCTCAACACTGAACTGATTCCATAACCTATTGATTTGACACTTTCGAAGTCACTGCAACTCATGTTCTCAGTAAGTATGTACAGAGGCATGCAAAAGTTTGGGCACCCCAGTCAAAATTTCTGTTACTGTGAACAGCTAAGTGAGTAAAAGATGACCTGATTTCCAAAAGGCGTAAAATTAAAGATGACACATACCTTTAATATTTTAAGCAAGGTTACATTTTTATTTCTGTCTTTTATAGTTTCAAAATAATAAAACAGGAAAAGGGCCCGAAGCAAAAGTTTGGGCACTCTGCACGGTCAATACTTAGTAACATCCCCTTTGGCAAGTATCACAGCTTGTAAATGTTTTCTGTAGCCAGCTAAGAGTCTTTCAATTCTTGTCTGGAGAATTTTCACCCATTCTTCCTTGCAAAAGGCTTCTAGTTCTGTGAGATTCTTGGGCCGTCTTGCATGCATTGCTCTTTTGAGGTCTATCCACAGATTTTCGATGATGTTTAGGTCAGGGGATTGTGAGGGCCATGGCAAAACCTTCAACTTGCGCCTCTTGAGGTAGTCCATTGTGGATTTTGAGGTGTGTTTAGGATCATTATCCTGTTGTAGAAGCCATCCTCTTTTCATCTTCAGCTTTTTTACAGACGATGTGATGTTTGCTTCCAGAATTTGCTGGTATTTAATTGAATTCATTCTTCCCTCAACCAGTGAAATGTTCCCCATGCCACTGGCTGCAATACAAGCCCAAAGCATGATCGATCCACCCCCGTGCTAACAGTTGGAGAGGGGTTCTTTTCATGAAATTCTGCACCCCTTTTTCTCTCCAAACATACCTTTGCTCATTGCAGCCAGTAAGTTCTATTTTAACTTCATCAGTACCAAAATGCATCAGGCTTGTTTAGAAAGTAAATGGCAGGATACTATGAAGTAAATGGCAGGATACTTGGTAGTGTGGAGGAACAGAGGGATCTGGGGGTACATGTCCACAGATCCCTGAAAGTTGCCTCACAGGTAGATGGGATAGTTAAGAAAGCTTATGGAGTGTTAGCTTTCATAAGTCGAGGGATAGAGTTTAAGAGTCGTGGGGTAATGATGCAGCTCTATAAAACTCTGGTTAGGCCACACCTGGAGTACTGTGTCCAGTTCTGGTCGCCTCACTATCGGAAGGATGTGGAAGCATTGTAAAGGGTACAGAGGAGATTTACCAGGATGCTGCCTGGTTTAGAGAGTATGCATTACGATCAGAGATTAAGGGAGCTTGGTCTTTACTCTTCAGAGAGAAGGAGGATGACAAGAGACATGATAGAGGTATGCAAGATATGAAGAGGAATAGATAGAGTGGACAGCCAGCACCTCTTCTCCAGGGCACCACTGCTCAATATAAGAGGACATGGCTTTAATGTAAGGGGTGGGAAGTTCAAGGAGGATGTTAGAGGAAGGTTTCTTCACTCAGAGGGTGGTTGATGCGTGAAATGCACTGCCTGAGTCAGTGGTGGAAGCTGATACACTAGTGAAGTTTAAGAGACTACTAGACAGGTATATGGAGGAATTTAAGGTGAGGGTTATATGGAAGGCAGGTTTTAAGGGTCGGTACAACATTGTGGGCTGAAGGGCCTGTACTGTGCTGTACTATTCTATGTTCTATGTTCTAGATGTTTCTTTGCAAACTTCTGATGCTGAATTTTGTGGTGAGGATGACACAGGAAAGGTTTTCTTCTGATGACTGTTCATGAAGGTCATATTTGTGCAGGTGTCACTGTACAGTAGAACAGTGCACCACCACTCCAGAGTCTGCTAAATCTTCCTGAAGGTCTTTTGCAGTCAAACGGGGGTTTTGAATTGCCTTTCAAGCAATCCTACGAGCAGTTCTCTCGGAAAGCTTTCTTGTTCTTCCAAACCTCAACTTGACCTCCACCATTCCTATTAACTGCCATTTCTTAATTACATTATGAACTGAGGAAATGGCTACCTGAAAACGCCTTGCTATCTTCTAATAGCCTTCTCCTGCTTTGTAGCCATCGATTATTTTAATTTTCAGAGTGCTAGGAAGCTGCTTAGAGGAGCCCATGGCCGCTGATTGTTGGGACAAGGTTTGAGGAGTCAGGGTATTTATAAAGCTTTGAAATTTGCTTAACCTGGCCTTTCCTAATGATGATTGTGAACAAACCATAGCCCTAACAAACTAATTAAGGTCTGAGAACTTGGTAAAAGTTATCTGACAGGTCAAATCTCTTGGGGTGCCCAAACCTTTGCATGGTGCTCCTTTCCTTTTTTTTTAACTCTAAAATTGTACAAAACAAAGGGGGGGGAGGGGAATGTCGACTCAAACCATGAGAGGCCTGCATCGGGCATTTTCATGCCTTACAAGGCACAGATTGGAAGTCTGTGTGGGGCATCACTCCTCGCACAGACACTAGAGCAATGCGTGGTTACGTTCCTTTGCACAAGGACACAAACACGCTGCCACAGCTGAGGCTCGAACTAGCGACCTTCAGGTCACTAGATGAACGCCTTAACCACTTGGCCACATGCCCAGCACTTGGACACATGCTCACGTGTACAAAACAAAAATAACACACTAATCTTGCTTAAAATGTTGAAAAGAATGTTTCATCTTTAACTTTATGACTTTTAGAGATCAGTTCATCTTCTACTCACTTAACTATTCGCAATAACAGAAATTTTGACCAGGGTGCCCAAACTTTTGCATGCCACCATATGTATGTATTGATTTATTGTATTTGCACAGTTTGTGTTCTTTTGCACTTTTGTTGTTTGTTAGTCTTTTTGTGTAGTTTTTCATTGATTCTATTGTATTTCTTTATTCTACTATGAATGCCTGTAAGAAAATGAATCTCAGGGTTGTATATGATGACACATAAGTTTTTTGATAATAAATTTACTTTGAATTTTGAACTTTGTTGTTTGGAGCAATGCAAGTTCTTTGCTATAGCATCTGAATGAGTTATTTTTTAGCAACAGAAGATGTTTTTCCTATATTATTGAATTAAAGAACATTTACTGGATATTTTCTGCTTTGATCAGAATCACTCACTACTACTCTATCTCTAGTTATTCTGCAGCAAATCTGTGTGAATGTGACGGAGTTGTTTCAGAACTTCCAGTGTTGCCATGACTACACAATAGATTTTCAGTTAGTGAAATTTATTTAATGCTATAGAGATTTGTTCTATGATAAGTTGCCAGGGAGATGGGAACCGGAATGATAGGGTTGAGGATGGGGCAGCTGATGTACAAGCTGAAACAGTGAGCAGAGAGACGATGAGGAAGGACACGCAGACGATGGGCAAAGTTGCAGCAAGTTGGATGAATTGAAGTGTAACATGGGGGCAAAATCAAAAAGGGTAATGAACACAGGACTGCAAGTATTATATTTAAATGCACACAATATTTGGAGAGAGAGAGGAACAGACAAGTTAGAAAAAATGTTTAATTGGACTAAGGGGAATTATGAGGCTATCAGGCAGGAACTTGGAAGCTTAAATTGGGAACAGATGTTCTCAGGGAAATATACGGAAGAAATGTGGCAAATGTTCAGGGGATATTTGTGTGGCGTTCTGCATAGGTACGTTTGAATGAGACAAGGAAATTATGGTAGGGTACAGGAACCGTGGTGTACAAAGGCTGTAGTAAATCTAGTCAAAAAGAAAAGAAAAGCTTGCAAAAGGTTCAGAGACCTAGGTAATGTTAGAGATCTAGAAGATTATTAGGCTAATAGGAACAAGCTGAAGAAGGAAATTAGGAGTGCCAGAAGGGGCCATGAGAAGGCCTTGGCAGACAGGATTAAGGAAAACCCCATAGCATTCTACAAGTACGTGAAGAGCAAGAGGATAAGACATGAGAGAATAGGACCTATCAAGTGTGACAGTGGGACAGTGTGTATGGAACCAGAGGAAATAGCAGAGGCACTTAATGAATACTTCACTTCAGTATTCACTACGGAAAAGGATCTTGGTGATTATAGGGATGACTTGCAGCAGACTGAAAAGCTTGAGCATGTAGATATTAAGAAAGAGGATGTGCTGGAGCTTTTGGAAAGCATCAAGTTGGATAAGTCATCAGGACTAGATGAGATGTACCCCAGGCTACTGTGGGAAGCGAGGAAGGAGATTGCTGAGCCTCGGGCGATGATCTTTGCATCATCAATGGGGACGGGAGAGGTTCTGGAGGATTGGAGGGTTGTGGATGTTGTTCTCTTATTCAAGAAAGGGAATAGAGATAGCCTAGGAAATTAGACCAGTGAGTCTTACTTCAGTGGTTGGTAAGTTGATGGAGAAGATGGAGGCAAGATTTATGAACATTTGGAATGGTATAATATGATTAGGAATAGTCAGCATGAACCTCTCTTAGATGGACTGCCTTCCCAGGCTGACGAGCTCCATCTACCCGAAGCACTGGTTTCAAGGTGCCAGGACCCGCCTTCGCCCCTTCTCCTGTCAGTAGAAACAGTTCCACCGGGCTTAGAGGCTAAGCCACACGAGAAGGCCAGGAGTTGGACTTGGCTGTCAGAGGCTATCTGAGGCGCATGTCGTGAGGAGCACTTTTAGGTAGTGGGAGCTTGTCCTCACTACCACTCCTCAGCTTGACAACCTTAGGTACCCCCGCTCCAAACGTTGGCACCAGCTAGACCTGATAATCACAAGACGCTGTCACCTGAGAAACGTGCTCCTGACTTGCTCTTTTCAGAGTGCCGACTGCGACACGGATCACTCTCTGGTTTGCTGCAAGATCAGACTTCGGCCAAAGAAGATGCACTGCGCCAAGCCTCCAGGCAAGCAGCGCATCAATGCCAGTAAGATACAACACCCAGACAAAGCTGCAGAGTTCATCAAGTCACTGGAGGATGCTCTCCTTGTAGACCCACCAGAAGGAGATGCTCAGCAGAGATGGGACTCTCTCAGGGACACTATCCACAGCACTGCACTCTAGGCCTTCGGGAAGAAACGGGGCAAGACCCAGGACTGGTTTGAAGCAAGCTCAAGTAAGCTCACCGCTGTCATCGAGGTGAAGCGTGTTGCACTACTAGAGCACAAACGCCACCCCACCCGGGCAACACTGCAAGCACTAAGGACAGCAAGAAGCAAGGCCCAGGAAACAGCCAGACGCTGTGCAAATGACTACTGGCTACAACTATGCAAAAGCATTCAGTCATCATTTGACACAGGCAACATCCGTGGAATGTACGAGGGGACCAAGAAAGCCATCGGGCCAACCCAGAGCAAGACAGCACCATTGAAAACCATAACAGGCGAGACCATCAATGACAGGGGCAAGCAGATGGAGAGATGGGTGGAGCATCACTCTGAACTCTTCTCTGGAGAATGTAAAGGAAGCCACATCTGGAACAACAGATACGGTAGATGACCCTGACAGACTTGTAGGTGAAGTACTGCCTCACCTGAAAAGATTTTTTAAGGCCCTGAATGAGGTGAGGGAGGAGGTACATGGACAGGTGTAGCATTTCATGTGATTGCGAGGATAAGTGCCAGGAGGGAGAATCGTGGAGTAGGATGAATGGACATGGAGAAAATGATTCCTATGGAAAGTCAAGAGTTTGGGGGGGGGGGGTGGAGGAGAGGTAAAGATAAGTTTGGTGGTCAGGTCCCATTGAAGATGGAGGAAGTTGCAGAGAGTGAATCGCATACAGTGAGGCAAATAAACTCAGAATAAATGAGAGGAAACAGTGAACAAGGAAATAAATGGAGAAAATGCCCACAGTACTCTTCCACAACCAACAAAGCAACGATGACCATTCAATCTACTTAAGAAACGGAAGCAGGTTTAGGTCACTTGGCCCCTGGATCCCACTTTTTTTAAGATTGGACTGATCTTTGACCTCAGTGTCACTTTCCCAACTGATCCCCAAGTCCAAAAACCAATTGCCTGAGTCTTGAAGGCACTCAATGACAGATGATCCACAGTTGGCTGGGATCTTAGTAATGCAAATCATGGGATAAGTGTCCGCATGATAAAGGAGAATGGGCCTCATGAATCCACTTCACTACTCAAAAGGAAAATGGTTGATCATTCACCATAGCTGATTTCTCTATTGTCCAAAGTCTAATGATCTTAACTGTGAATGCACACTGTAAGGGAACCTCCACAACACTCTCAGGTTGGAAGTAGCTAAGATTCCTTCTCCTCCAGATGCAGGCAACTCTCCTCTTTTTCATTCTCAGTAGCTAGATCCTCATCCTAAAGTTATGCCCCCTACTCTGAGACCCTTATCTGGGGAAGTAGCCTTTAGAGATTTCCCTGCCAGCTCATTACAGTCTTTTATGCTTCCATAAAATTACGCTCCATTCAGCTGTGACTACAGCTCTGAGCAACACACTCAAAATACTCAACACGCCAGGCAGCATCTATGGAGGGAAATTAAAAGTTGATGCTCAGGTCGTGACCCTTAATCAGGGCTGGTGAATTTTTGGTTACCCTCTGATGGGGAAAATGTCATAAACCTGCAATTAGTGCAAGGGAAATTAACATACTGTAAATGTTGTTAGGGTTTGAGAGGTAAGAGGCGCGCAATCTCATTCTAAAGGAAAGAAAATCAGAAACTAGAGGGCATAGGATTAAGGTGAGAGAGGAAAGATCTAAAAGGGACCTGAAGGGAAACTTCTTCATGCAGATATCCTGCATCTATGGAATGAGCTACAAGAGCAAGCAGATGAGGTAGGTACTATTACAAATCTAAAAGACACTTGGACAGGAACATGGATAGGAAAGGTTTTGAGGGATATTGGCCATATGGGACTGGCTTGGATAGGCACCTTGTTTAGCATGGATAAGTGCTCTGTAAACGCAGCTCAGCACATCATTGGATCCAGCCTCATGTTGCCTATACCTCTTGCTGCCTCAGTAAAACAGCCAGTGTATTCAAAGATCCACCCACCATAGACATGTTCTCTTCTCCCTTCTCCCATCAGGCAGTGGATACAAAACCGGAAAGCATATACCTCCAGGCTCAAGCCCTGTTTCTATCCCTGTGTAATTGGACTCTTGAACAGAGCAGTACGATAAAATGGACCCTTGCCCTCACAATCTACTTCAGTTTGACCTTGTACTTTATTGTTTACCTGCATTTTTCAGTAGCTTTTACACTTTATTGTGCATTGTTATTGTTTTACTTATTCTAGATCAATGCACTGTCTAGTAATATGATCTATATGAATGGTATACAAGAGAAGTTTTTTACAGTATCTTGGAACAGGTGCAAAAATAAATCAAAAGTCAATACCAATGAATTGAGCAGAAGGACCAGTTTCCTTGCCTTCTCTATGACTCTGAGTTCTCCATATGTTCTGGTGGGATTCATATTGACATCTCTGAGTCAACAGCTTGGATCTATAGTTACAAGCCCAGTGACTTAATCAGCAGACTCATGCGGCCCCTCATCTCATGTGCACCTCTCCTTCAGTACTGTAACAGAGTGTGAACCTCAATTTTGGATTGCTTCCTCTTTTCTCAATTGCAGTGTTATTTTTATCTGGAATTTGGCATTTCACTTAATTTTGTCAGTTTAAGAACAGTGATCTGACAGCCCGTTCATGTGCAATGATTTTCAGATGCTTCAATAAAGTGACTGCACTGTCCATAATGACCACTGACCAGAAGCTAAGCAAAATATTTTTCTTCTACTTCCATTATTCTCTGCTCTTAAGCAAGTGGCGTTCACTCACCCATTTCTGCTTGAGGAAGTTTTCCTTAGCCTTGCTGTACATCTCATTATGTTTGTTGACCAAATTAAATACAACAAAATGCTGGCAGTGTACCAGCCACATCTCAGGGTACGAATCATTGACTTTTCACAACACAGGCAAATCTTAAATTAAGCTTCTAATAATATGAAAGACATTTATTAACACATTTATTTTTATTATCTGAAAACAGCAATACATTATACATGGGCTTATTGCCTAGAGAGCTGATTGGAAGTGAATGTTTCTGCTTGTAACACTGCTAGAGAACTAGCTCATTTGTATCATTTATTTAAGCTCATAAACAGAGTTATATTTGCTCAGTGGTTTGTCCACAATAATTTTACTTGTGCATTTACAGGTTGTTGTTGTCCCTGGTGATGCTAGCATTCAACATCATTCTCAATTACCCCTGCACTGTTGGGGCAATTGCAAGTCTGTGTCTGGCCAAGTATAGGCCAGAATTGGTAAAGATACTGTTTTTCCATTCACAGAACATCGACTCTACAGGAGATCAAATGGATGTAGATAGAACATGGAACAGTACAGCAGAGGAACAGGCTGTTCAGCTCACAATGTTGCATCCTGAACTAAAGTAATCTTTTATAAAAATAGACGGCCATGCGGTAGGGAAACTCAAGGCAGTTTATAGATTAGGTTACATGGTCAGCACAACTTATGGGCCAAAAGACCTGTAATGTGTTGTAGATTTCTATGTTTCTATTTTCTACCTACACAATGTCCTTATCCCTCCATTCCCTGTGCACTCACATACCTATCTAAGACATTCTTAAAGCCTCTGTCATACCTGCCCCCACCATCGCCTTCAGCAGTCACCCACCACACAAGGGGCAGCCTACAAATGTCGCTATATATTCTGATGCCAACAGAGTACGCCCGCCATGTTCAACAGAACAGCACTGGCATCCACAACAACAAATCTTAGCCAGGGATTGGAGGTTAGAAGCGCAATGTCTGAGAGTCTGGGGCCAAGGATGGTGGTCACTGGTCTTGAAGTTGCCTGTCCTGGGGTTTTGTGTGTGTGTGTGTGTGTGTGTGTGTGTGTGTGTGTGTGTGTGTGTGTGTGTGTGTGTGTGTGTGTGTGTGTGTCTGTGTGTGTGTGTGTGTGTGTGTGTAAAGATGGGAAAGCACTTGTTTAGCTGTTGTTGTTTGTTTTGTTTTGTGACCTCACTAGAGCTTAATAAAGCTGCAATTCATGAAGGATATTAGTGAATCTGAAGGATGATCACTACTGATGCCAGCTTTTTATTCCAGATTTGTTGAATTATTTCAAAAGTTCCCTAGTTGCCATGGTAGGATTTGGATTCACTCTGCTGAATCAATGGCCAGGCTACTTGTGTATTTGTCCAATAGCTAATAAGCTGCCATTTCTAAGAATCTGGCTCCCATCCAAGAGGAACGGAAGGGATTTAATGATTTGCTGGTCTGTGGATGCCAAGTCCCACTCCTTCACATCTTACTTAGGTCTTGGAAATGGATAGCTGAGTGGGTTGGTGGAAGGTTCATAAAGAGAACCACACGGGAGATTGGATATATAGGAATCTGGAGCAACAAACAATCTGGTGGAGGAACTCAGTGGGTTGAGCAGTATCCCTGGGGGTAAAGGAATTGTCCATGTTTATGGTTGAAACCCTGCATCAGGACCTGAGATACAGGGTTATGATCTGAAAGGTTAACAATACCTTTCTCCCCACAAACACTGCTCAACACAGATTAAGGTTAAGATTGGCTTTATTTGTACACACATACATTGAAAAATTGAAACATACAGTGAAATGCGTCATTGGTTTCAAACTAAACCAATGAGGGTTGCACTGGGGGCAGCCCACAACTGTTGCCATGCTTCTGGCACGAATGTAGCATGACCATGATTTACTAACCCTCACTGTATGTCTTTCGAATATGGGTGGAAACCCCAGCACCTGGAGGAAATCCACATGGTCACAGGGAGAATGTAAAGACTCTTTACAGCCAGCGGGGGAGTTGAACCCCGATCAGTGATTATGTGCTGTAAAGTCATTGTGTTAAATGCTACACTTAGGCTACATCCACACTATGCCGGGTAATTTTGAAAACGCCGGTTTTGAGTAAAAACGACAGGCGTCCACACTAAGCGTTTTTCAAAATATCTCTGTCCACATTAGACAGATATTTGGGCGAATCTCCTCCTACTGGACATGCGCAGGACACAGAGAAAACAAGCAAAAAGGAAACGATATACTTGGTGCGCATTTATCCAGTTACAGAGTAGAAAAACTTAAAAGGAATTGCTCTTGGCTGTCACGCAGGAGGACTTAAAACTAAAAAAAAACAGATATTGGAGCATATGGAGGCAACCGACAGGGAGTTCACGGACAGTATGACCCAGCTGACGATGAACATTGAAAAACTGACTAACTCTGTTGCATTAATAAAGCACCTTGTTAAATGTATAGAACATGACTGCGTCAGTGTTATCTTGTATTTCCATACAATGTTACATTAGGCTGTTACACATCTATTGTCAGAAAAGTACTTGCATAAATAGGTAAACCACCTTGGTTCTTGGTTCTTGGTTCTTGATCCTCCAAAATATTCCCCATGGAATTTAAACTGGGGGTGGTGGAGGGTGTTTTCTGTCCTTACCTTCATACAAGTAAGGACAGAAAACAGGGCAAAGTGAGTATACTTATTTATTCAGTAAGCTATGGGTCGAAGTATTTGGTGAGTACGTTTCTAACTCTTCTGGCTTCAGTCTCGTTGCCGTCTGTTCTGAAATTGTGAGGTTCTGCGAAGCACAGAATCAAATATCGCTGTGATGATTGTATGCTCTAAACAATAAAGTAGTAGTAATAATAAGGATAAGAATAATAAGAAAACACCGACATGCCGCGCTGTCGCCATCTGTTGCGGCACGTCATGACAGCGGTTTTAAAAAGCTCCGGTTACCCCGTACACACTGCAATGGATATTAGGCGTTTTCAGATTTATTCACTCTGGAGACCGTTTCTGAAAATCTCCGTTTTTGGGGGCTAAAAACGCCGGTTCAGTGTGGACGGGGGGTCAAAACGAAGAGAAAAAGCTTTGTTTTCAAAATTATCTGGCGTAGTGTGGACGTAGCCTAAGTTCCTCCAGCAGATTGTTAAGAAATTTATTAATATGTGCAAACCAGTGTCCTAGCTTGTTATTGCCATTGAAAGGTCATTCAGATGAAACATTAGCTCTATGTTTCTCTCTATTGGATATGTCAAGAGAGTACTGTTTATAATTGCATAATTGTATTTGTATTAGATCCAAAATGGTATTTACAGTCTACTAGCTGGCTGGAGAAAAAAGACAGATCTTTAAGATGATGAAAAAATGCTTTAGTGAGTATAGAAATAATAAAAGTGGGTCATAAAATTATAGTTAGACATTGTAAAAACAGGCTCTTCAGCCCATCAAATACTGGTAAATGGGATTAGTATCAATGGCTACTTAATTGGTAATATGCTCCATGGCCCACTGACTCTAAATGATTCAAGAGCTCAAGGTCTCAGAAGGTTCCAAAGATTTACTTGCATTAGCCACCATTTCCACACTGAAGTTGAACAAAACCACTCCTCACACATTATGATGTGGGACATCACGCATTACAAGTAGAAAACGGTCACGGTTCCCTGTCAGTAGCAACACACATCAAAGTTTCTGGTGAACGCAGCAGGCCAGGCAGCATCTCTAGGAAGAGATGCAGTCCTAGAGATGCTGCCTGGCCTGCTGCGTTCACCAGCAACTTTGATGTGTGTTGCTTGAATTTCCAGCATCTGCAGAATTCCTGTTGTTCCCTGTCAGTAGCCCAGTTTTCGAACCGTGTTATGGTCATAGTGGCAGGGGATCATTTGTAAACTGGTGTAGGTCTCAGGCTGTTAAACATTGATCTACTGTGTTCACTGAGGTGCATATTCACCGCGTTAGATGAGCTGATCTAAGACCCAACTTACAGTGCTCACTAGATTGCAGGTCTAGAGAAAAAGTGAACTCCTCCAGCTCCCTTCAGGATTTAAGGAGATCCCAAAGATGACTAAAGGAATTTTGAACCACAGTCACTGAGTCAGAGTAGGCAACATCACTAAAACCTAGAACAACTACAGCACAGTACAGGCCCTTTGGCCCACAATGAAGTGCCGACCTTCTAACCTACTCTAAGATCAATCTATTTCCTCTCACTTAACCCTCCATATGCCTACCTAAAGGACTCTTAAATGACCCTAAAGCATCAGCGTCTACCACTACGCTCTGTGTAAAAAAAAAACCTCTGATACTCCCCCCCGCCATACCCTTCTCCAATCATCTTAAAATTATATCCCTTCTTATTAGCCATTTCCACCTTGGGGTAAAGTCTTTGGCTATCCACTCGATCAGTGAATCTTATCATTTTGAAAACCTCTATCAAGTCTAAAAATCTGCATACAAGAAATTCCCACAAAATTAAGATTGCGGTCAACAACCCATTTTAGAGTTACTGATTGAGTGAAAAATTTGGCTACAGGAGTGGGGAGGGATTGGGAGCATTCCTATCCTGCTTTGTCCACATGAAAGGACTGGGTTCACCTCAGACATCCCCCAATACTGAGCAGGGATGTATTGCTATACCTAACCATCTGAATCAGTGGTCATGATCAACTACCTGAGCCATCATTGACACAACTGCTTCTCTTTGATCTCTCCAAACATCCTGTTATAATACTGTAGCCAGTGGAATCACCTCTGAGCGGCTGGATGTATTTTATCGATGTGGCAATAATATGCAATACCTTATATTCTACCACACTCTGTATGGACAGAACTTACCCCAGAAATGTCAGTGGATTTGACTCTGGACTGCAGTGGGCAGCTGAAAGTGACACAACAACATATTTCTGCTTGTGAATTCAATCTAGCCAAAATTTTTATTTTGAGGTGCAGCTTGGTAACAGGCCTTTCTGACCCAATGATCCTGCATTGCCAATTACACACAGGTTGTCCAATTAACCTTTGGAATATGGGAGGAAACCGAAGCACCTGGTGGAAACCCAATGTGGTCACGGGAGAACATACAAACTCCTTACAAAGACCAGTGGAATCAAAACTGTGCTGCTGTTACAGCAATATCCTATCGTGCCACCTCATTAATCTGCAAACTGCCATGTGACAATAACGTGGCATTTATTGCCTTCCTCCCTCACAAAGGTCAAATAAACCTGGAATTACACAGGGATTCTAAAGAGAATTAACTTTATGGATGCAGGAGCAATATGTACCTGCACACTTTTGGCCTATCTAAGTCAGCTACCTCTGAGCAATATTTCAGAAAGTTTGCTTTAATTTTGCAAGAGTCTCAAAGCATGGAATAGAACTCTGGTTTATTGTTTTGTTGGGGATTTCATCTGCCCTGCCAGCTAACACCGTTTTCAACATCTCCATTGTTTTTTAATCACTGGCAAAGTGCCAAACTATTCAGAAAATGGGAACTTGGTTGATTTTAATGACCCAGTGACTTTGTTTCTTCTGTTTCTGCTTGCTGGAGGTTTAAAGAGATTACCCCTCAGTTCCTTCTGACACCAGTACAAGGCTGGATGACATGCAACACCTATATGTAAAGCTGTAAACCTTGTCGTGCAGGAAGAGAAATAGGGCATCCGATCATTTGACACTGCTCAGTCACTCAAAAGGATCATGTCTGATCAGATATTCCTCAAGACCATTTCTCTGTCTTTTCCCTTACTGATCAGAAACATACCTCCTTAAACAGCCTTAAACACACCCGAGAATGCTGCCCTCATAGCTGTCTGTGACAGGGAGTTCCAGCTGTGAGAAGCTGCCAGCTTGAGGAGCTTACTAAATCTAGTTTTCAACACAATTGAGTTGCACGGCTATTAAGTAATTTTGTGAAGATAGAGTACAAAAGCACAATTAAGGAGCCACGTATTATGGCCAAGAAGATCTCATGTAATGGCTAACTATTAGAGCCTCAGCGGATTGTTAGGTCCATTATCTCTTCCAAGACACATACCCTTTGATATGAATTAATGAAAATAAACTCTGCCAAGCAAAACTGACTTCCCTATAAAGTGTGACACTCCTATAAAGGGACAAAAGGCCACTTTCAACAAACATAATTTTTCAAACATTGGACAGCAAGCAACTCTCCCATTCTCTAATTTCCTATTTGTGTTGAGATGCGCTGAAGGCTTCCACGTTTCAGTCCTATGTGCCTGACACATTTGAAGATAGATCTCAAAGTTCAATTACTAATTAACAGTGCGCTAGATTAAAGCAATAAATAAGAATGGACATTTAATTTAGCCGTCGACAATGTACATAAATTTGAATAGCAGATAATGAACTGCCTTGGCATTTATTAATTTCACCAGTCCACTCTTTCAGCCTCTTCAGTTATGTAAACTGGCTCTTCATTTTCATCCCATCAGAGGTTACATGCTTTTTGTTTCAGGAAACATGGCCTCTGGCTTTAATGAGAAAGCTATTGCCCTGCAGAGAATTATATTTGAATATAAAAAGACATAAAATCACAAAAAAGGCTTCCTACGCAATAAAAGGCCTATTCATTCTCAATTATTCTCAGCTTTCTATTCTGAAAATCCACCACTTTGTGCTGTTGAGAGCAAAGTTGCTGAGGTTCAGTCGGTAATATTCCACCAAGCAATGCTTTCTATCTTCCTGACATTCTGATGCAGAGTCTAATGGCATTTAAATACAATCTTCGATAATACTTCATACAATGCAGATAAGACAATTGTCCTTTGATTGATAAGCTAGAGTGTAGTTTAAAGTGCATTATCTTGTCACAATTTATATATATGGGATGTGGTCATACTGACGAGGACAGCATATAGCGACCATACAAGTTTCAAGTTTCTGGGTGTCAACATCTCTGAAGATCTATCCTAGGCCTAACATATTGATACAATTATGAAGAAGGCAAGTGTCACTGTCTGTTACAGAGGTGCCACCACACAGAATGAGAAAAAGCTGCTAAGGATTGTAAACTTAGCCAGCTCTATCATGGGCACTGGCCTTCACACCATTGGGGATATCTTCTAAAGGTGATGCCTTAAAAAGGCAGCATCCACGATTAAGGAACCCCCACCACAGAGGACATGTTCTCGTCTCAGTAGTACCACTGAGACAAAATACTGGAGCTTGAAGACACACATTCAATGTTTTAGGAACAGGTTCTTCACCTCTGGCATCAGATTTCTGAATGGTCAACGAACTCTTAATATTTTGTTTTTTTGCACTACTTATTTAATTAATTTTAATGTATATATTTCTCATTGTAATTTAGAGTATTTTTGTCTGTGCTGCTGCACAAAATGACGTTTCATGACAAATGTTAGTGATAATAAACCGGATTCTGACCCTGATAACTTTACATTTCAGAAAATATTGATTGGCTGCTTTCTTTAGTCTCTGCAGTCTTTTAGCTGAAGATGGGCAAAGGGTGCTGATAGGAAGGGAGGTAGAGGATAAAGACCTGGTGATAATGAAGGACTAATGATACATTTCCAAGTTAGATGGTGCATGACAAAGAGTGGAATCTGCAGCTGGTGGTAATTCCATGAGAATGCCGTCCTCATGTTTCTGCTGGTGGAGTTTGTGGGTTTAGGGCACATCTTGAAGTAGCCCGAGTAAGTAACTGCAGAATATTTGTGGAACATTTCCCACCCTGGGAAAAAACGGTGTTGGCTGTCCAATCCACCTATACCCACCTGTATACATGGCAAGTGTTGTTTTACACAGAGGGTGGCAGGTGCTTGGAACACACTGCCAAGCAAAGTGGTGGGAGCGAATATAACAGCAATGCTTACCAGACATTTAGACAGACACATGAACAGAGCAGGGATCGAGTGATGTAGACCACACACAGGCAAGTGCATAGTTTAAAATTGATCATGGTCAGCATGGACACAATGGGTCAAAATGTCTGTTCCTGTTCCCTTCTGTTCTACATTCATATTTTACACTCTGCTAATGCCAATTATGGTGCCACACAGAACTAATCTGGTGCATTACTGTCATTACCGATATCATTTATTCACAGATTAAGACAGTGACTGGTTGCTGGTTGCCTAATTGAATGGGGAATGGGATCAAGCCTCTTCCCTTTTTCAGTGTCCAATTAAGTTGATTGCGTGAAATCATCAGACTAAATGATCAGTACTAATTAGAATTAAAACTGTCTTATCATGCAGCATTTAATGGAAATCTTAATTGGGTATATTTGCATAATTCTTTGATTACAAAGTTTCCCTCTTTTTGTATTCCATGAGGAAATGTTTACTTGAATGCTGGAGTGAGAAGAGGAAATGACTGCTGGACCAAAGTTTGCCCATTTTAATGCTGATTTCTTTATTTATTTACTGAGATACAGCATGGAACAGGCCATTCTGGCCCTTCAAGCCACGCTGTCCAGCAAACCCCCAATTTAACCTGAAGCCTAATCACGGGACAATTTACAATGACCAATTAACCTATCAACTAGTATATCTTTGGACTGTAGGAAAAATCAAAACACCTGGAAGAAACCCACACGGTCACAGGGAGAAGGTACAACCTTCTTACAGGCAGCAGCAGGAATTAAATGTGGGTCACCTGTACTGTAAAGCATTGTGTCAACCTTTGCACTACCGTGCAGGAGGATTGCTGCATAGCCTGGCTCGGTAGGCCGGAAGGACCTACTCCATTTTGTATCTTAAAGTATTATGCAAATATACCCAATTAAGATCTCCATTAAATGCTGCTGCATGATGAAGACTGTTTTAATTCTGGTTAGTACTGATCATTTAGAATTAGAATCTGAATCATAAACACAAGACATCATGCAGATCTTGAACAACACAGACAAAATGCTGGAGGAACAGAGCAGGTCAGGCAGCATCTATGGAGGGGGGAAACAGTCAACATTTTGCACCGAGACCCTCCATCGCGTGAATCATGTGGCTCAGAGAGAAGCTATTTGATCCAAGATGTCTATACCTGCCATCCTGCAGTTGTTTCTATGTTAAGCATTTACTTAAGTTTCTGATGAAGTTATTTCTGCATCTCCTTCATTTATGGTTTCTTAAAGTTGTCATAATCTCCCACTACCTATTAAATACTCCCAATGGGGTGCGCCTCAAATAACTTCTGACAAGCTCCTGGCCTTCACGAGTGGCTTGGCTACTAAGCTGGGTGGAACCGTTTCTACTGAGAGGAGAAGGGGCAAAGGCACCTTAAAACCCCTAGTCTAAATGTTTGTTGTTGTTTTTTTTGGAAAATAGAGAATTAACACAAGTAAAGGGAAAGATTTGGGAAAGGGATAAAAAAAATGAAAAAATTAAGTAAATAAGTACATAGGGATTGGATAATTATGTCTGCGGGCAGGAACAAGCACGAACAAATTGGGATATAAACACCTACAATGGTTGGTATATAGGCTTGTATGCAACATTTTGGACCAGTGGAAATGGTCCAGAAGGGTTGTATGGAAACTATTATTACCATTTTTCTTAACAACTAATTTCATTACTTAGCCTAATAGGTTAGATTTACCACAGTACATAATTATCTATTTAAATGTTTATTTTGCTTTTATATCATCTCAATATGTACTTAAGAATGTATAAATAATTGTAGTTTTATACATATAAAAAAATGGAAAAGGTTATATGTGTGAAAAAAGTACATGATAATTGTGAACTCCTTATCCAAATAAAAATAAAATAAAAAAAAACAATCACTTGGAGCAAATGGGGCTTGTCAGCCGTGGTTGGTAGCTCATCTAGGAGAAGGAAAACTCTGATCTCAAATTTCTGCTGCCTTGCAATTATACCCATTTCATGAGGAAGGTTTTGGGATTAAACCCCAAGGAAAAATCTAGAGCTGGAATCCCTAGGGCAGTCCTAGGCAGAGTTCAACGCTGACTGGAAGCTCCTGCAGTGCCACTGGTGCAAATTGTGTTGGTCTCTGCCATTCCTATAGATTCATAAGCTGCATGGAGAGTGGCAGCCTTCTGCATGGACACAAATTGCTGTCTATATTGTACTGCCCTGGTTTGTGTTGACAGCTAGGATGCAATATCCATGGTCAACCCTGATCAACAGAGGGCCTGTATTTAAGAAACTTTTAGATAGGGCAATGTCAGAAGGAAGGTTTAGGTTGATCTTAGAGTAGATTAAAATGTCGAAGGGTCTGTACCATGCTGAATTGTTCTACCTTCTCTTATAAGTAGCGTTTCTTAGATCATGATAACTTGAGACGTTAAAGTAAGTTCTTTCCATTTCTATGTTTTTAAAGAAGCATCTTGACTCTGTCCATCGTTTACTGGTTCTTCTCCCAGTACACACCTCCCTGGTCCATCACAACCCCTGCAATTTATGTGCCCTCTAGTTAATCTTCCATTCACCCACACTGATTTAAAGAAGGCAATCCCAGCCACTTTCACTCCCAAGTTGGCATTATGGCTGGTACCATTGTGGTAGATCTCTTCCAAAGCTCCCTCCAAGGCCCTGCATCTCAAAACTCTGCTAGAGGTCTAGTTAGAAATGCTTTGTTGGGCCCTACTGTGGCAGGGCCTATTCCTGGTTCTTGTGTATCTGAGGAATGTCAGAACTCACAATTGGAAACAGATTGTTGTGTGTTATTCATAGCTAAACATAGACAGATTAGTGTAGCACACTAATTAAGTGGGCTTCATTTGAGCTCTGCTTATCCATTACTGATAGGTTTGCGAGTCCTTTGATTAACCTTGATTTAGTGATCTCAAGGCAAAGCTTTCCTCTATTATGTATATAAAAGTTGAGCCTATACAGTGGGAACATTTTCTGCTATTGGTTTGCATGATGAAGTAGTCTTCATTTACCTGTGCCTGGATTTCAGCATCCTCCTCCTGAGGACAAAGTCTTTGTAAAGAGCATGAGGTCAATGAAAGGCAATTGATACAACTGATTTGAAAATGATTATCTAATACATTCTTTGATTATTGACAGGTTTTTCAGAAATTCTATTGTACTTACCTGTAAATGCCAGCAAGAAAATGAATTTCAAGGCACTATATGGTGACATCTATGTATTTTGAAATAGATTTATTTTGTCTTTGACTTTGTAGTATTTTCTCTCCCTAGCCCTATAATGTACTCTAGCTTATGACCTTCCTAAACCTCTGTATCCCTAATTCTTCCAGTGTCTGCAAGTAATCATTCCAGCACAGATGTCTAGGCTTCAAATTTGGAGCTACCCTCCCTGAATCTCCGTGGCTTTCTTACTCTTCTCCCACCTGAAGAGTGGCCTCTAAAACCTGAACTATCCTAAAGTGTAGCTCAGGGTCAACTTTTCTTTGTTCCTGTGGAGAAGATTGGAACATTTTTACTATAGTATAGAAATAAATGAAAGTTGACGTTGTTCAATATCATGTGGCACCATCTCTAACATATTCTTTACAGCCTAAGCTAACACCATCTATACAGTTACTCTTGATGTTTGTTTGAGAGGAGAAACGATCAGAAGTAGTCGGGCATCGCAATGAGGTTGTCTGGCCAGTTTGAGATAAAGAATCTCCAGGTTGGACAGGCGGGTGTGTCCAGAGTTTGAGATCAGAAGAGTGTGAGTTCTGGCCAGGGACTGAAGATTGGAGGCCAGATGATTCTGAGTGAGGGTCTGGGTCTAAACACTGGTGATTGGAGGCCCATGTGTCTTTGTGTGAGCAGTGAGAAAGGATCTTCTTTTGTTTTGTTTCTGTTTTGTTATTGTCGTTGCTGCTGCGGTTTGTTTTGTTCTGCTGAGCATGGTGGCACAGATGGTGCGACAACCTTGTGGGCTCTCTCCAGCACATCTTTGGATGTTTGGTTGTTATTGTAAATGTTGCATTTCACTGTATGTTTTGATGAACATGTGATAAATAAATGAATCTGATTTGGAAGCTGAAGAACAGATGAAACAGGAAAATTAAAGGCCTCGTTAGTCCTACTGTCCCAGTGAAAATGTATGACAGGAGAGTCGTGTCACAGCCTCAATTAAGAATAGGGTTTAGAACCTAATCTGGTGTTAAAAGATAACAGGAATAGAAAGAACAACTTCAATCCAGAAAAAGAATTGCTTCATATAAACATCACCTGGGAGGACCAGGAAAACCCCCAGCATTTTGTCAATGAACACACTCACTCATCTAATGATTTGAGTATTTATGGTATTTTAATAATGATAGTAGACGGAATGAAGGATGTGGATAGAACATAGAGCAAGCAGTACAGCACAGGAACAAGCCCTTTGGCCTGTAATATTGTGCCAAGCTAATTAAACTAGTGATTAAATATCTAAGCACATTAATCCCTTCTGCCTGCACAACTTTCATATCTAGCAGTAGCATAGATGCCTCCACTACTACCCAGGAGATGATCAGACATAGGAATAGAATTAGGCCATTTAGCCCATTGAGTCTGCTCCACCATTCCATTTATTATCTCTCGCATCCATATTCTCTTGCCCTCTCCCCTTGCCACGCTTACTAATCAAGAACCTATTAACCTCTGCTTTAAATATACCCATCACTTAGCCTCCACAACCATTGGTGGCAATGAATTGCACAGATTCACCACCCTCTGGCCAAAGAAATTCCTCCTTCTGCAGCCATGCCCTTGCTCCTAGACTCCCCCACCTCCCCACATTAGGCCTTCCACTCTGTCTAGGACTTTCAATATTCAGTAGATTCAATTAGATTCCCCACCCCCCATTTTTCTAAATTCTAGTGAGTACAGGCCAAGAGCTCCTCATACATTAACCTTTTCATTCCCAGGATCTTTCTCATGAACCTCCTCTGGACCTTCTCCAACGCCAACACATCCTTTCTCAGATAAGTTCCCAAAATTGCTCACAATACTCCAATTTTGGTCTGAGCAATGTCATATAAAGCCTCAGTATTATATTGTTGCTTCTAACTAATGTTTGAGTGGCTAACATTGTATTTGCCTTCCTTACCACTGACTCAGCCTACAAGTTAATCTTTAGGGAATCCTGCACCACTGGCAGAAGCCTATGAATAATAGTCTTTGTGGGATTCATACTGCAGGTCACCATGTTTAATTAACAGAATCTGGAAGTAACTGTGGATATTCCCCCCCAAAAAAGAGGCATTTGTTTCCTTTGAAAATGTTGATACACAGTGAAAGTTATTTTCTGTTATCCAACAATCTCTTCACTCGCTCAACTTCAGCCAGTTGCTGTGGTTTCCTGAGTAACACACACAAAATGCTGAAGGAACTCAGCAGATCAGGTAGCATCTATGCAAAGGTATATAGAATCAAAATTTCGGGCTGAGACCCTTCATCAGGACCTGAAGGGGAGTGGGAAAAAATTCAGAATAAGGAGGTTGGGGATGGGAAGATCCACAAACTAGAAGGTGATCGATCGATGAAGCTATGCGAGGGGGAAGGTAACACACTTGACCACTGTTACATTCCCTTCAGCAATGCTTACAAAGCTCTTCTTCACCCAGCTTTTGGAAAATCAGATCACCCTTCGATCTTGCTTTTGCGAATGTACAGGCAGAAGCTGAAACAAGAGGCGGCTGTAGTTAAAACCGTCCACTGTTGGTCCAACCAGTCGGCCTCCATGCTGCAGGACTGCTTCAATGACATCGACTGGAATGTCTTCCATGATGAGGATGTCTCCAAGTTCATGGATGGAGTCACGTGCTTCATCCAGAAGTACATCGATGATGTTGTCCCCCAGAAGTCAGTCAGGGTCTTCCTAAACCAAAAACCCTGGATCAATAGTTCCATGTGAGCAGCACTTACAGCGTGACGTCGAGCTTACATCACTAACGATCAACTAGAGCTCAAGAAAAGCATCTATGATCTGCGCAAAGCTATCAAGGCTGTGAAACAGCAATACAAGGAGAAGTCTGAGTGAAAATTCACAATGAATAGCACACGTGACTTGTGGCGAGGGCTGCATACCATCGCAGACTTCAAAGCCAGACGTTGTGGTGCCGCCAACATCACGGCCTCTGTCCCAAATGAGCTCAGTCGCTTTTATGCTCAGTTCGATGTCACTAACTCTGAGCCTCTGAGGAAAGGCACCACTACAACTTACAACCTGGTCACCTCTGAGACTGAGGTACGTAGATGTTTCCAACGAGTGGACAGTCGCAAGGCTGCGGGACTGGACGGCATCCCAGGGCGAGTACTCAGGATGTGCACAGCACAACTGGCAAGTGTGTTTACTGATATTTTTAATCTCTCCCTCTCCCATTGTAGAGTGCCTTCCTGCTTCAAATTATCCAGCATTGTCCCTGTACCAAAAAAGACCAAGGTAACATGTCTGAACTACTGGTGTCCTGTCACACTCACCTCAATAATATAGAAACATAGAAAATAGGTGCAGGAGTAGGCCATTCGGCCCTTCGAGCCTGCACCGCCATTCAGTATGATCATGGCTGATCATCCAACTCAGAACACTGCACCAGCCTTCCCTCCATACCCGCTGATCCCTTTAGCCACAAGGGTCATAATAACCAAAAGCTTTGAGAAGCTGGTCAAGCATTACATCTGCAGCTTGCTACCACCCAAACTGGACCCTCTACAATTCGCCTACTGACACAACCGATTGACAGATGACGCAATAGCCACTGTTCTACATACTGTCCTTACACGTCTGGAGAAGGATGCGTATGTGAAAATGCTGTTAACATATAATGCTGATCTCTTACTCTCACCTAGTCCCACCGACCTGCACTCAGCCCATAACCCTCCATTCCCTTCCTGTCCATATAGCTATCCAATTTAACTTTAAATGACAACATCGAATCTGCCTCAACCACTTCTGCTGGTAGCTCATTCCACACAGCCACCAATCTCTGAATAAAGAAGTTCCCCCTCATATTACCCCTAAACTTTTGCCCTTTAATTCTCAACTCATGCCCTCTTGTTTGAATCTCCCCCACTGTCAATGGAAAAAGCCTATCCACGTCACTTCTATCTATCCCTCTCATAATTTTTAACACCTCTAACAAGTCCCCCATCAGCTTTCTACGCTCCAAAGAATAAAGACCCAACTTGTTCAACCTTTCTCTGTAACTTAGGAGATGCAACATAGGCAACATTTTAGTAAACCTCCTCTGTACTCTCTAAATTTTATTGACATCTTTCCTATAATTCGGTGACCAGAACTGTACACAATACTCCAAATTTGGCCTTACCAATGCCTCATACAATTTCAACATTACATCCCAATTCTTATACTCAATGCTTTGGTTTATAAAGGCCAGAATACCAAAAGCTTTCTTCACCACCCTATCCGCCTTCAGGGAACTATGCACCATTATTTCTAGATCCCTCTGTTCTACTGCATTCTTCAATGCCTTACACTACCATTTACCATGTATGTCGTATTTTGATTAGTCCTACCAAAATATAGCATCTCACATTTATCAGCATTAAACTCCATCTGCCATCTTTCAGCCCACTCTTCTAAGCGGTCTAAATCTCTCTGCAAGCTTTGAAAACCTACTTCATTATCCACAACTCCACCTATCTTAGTATCATCTGCATACTTACTAATCCAATTTACAACCCCATTATCCAGATCATTAATATATATGACAAACAACATTGGACCCTGAGGCACACCACTAGACACCGTCCTCCAATCTGACACACAATTATCCACCACTACTCTCTGGCGTCTCCATAGTTCCATCCAGGCTCGACAAGAAGCTCAGAGACCTTGGCCTTGAACCTGCCTTGTGCAGCTGGATCCTGGACTTCCTGTCAGATCACCAGCAGGTTGTCAGAGGGGGCTCCCTCACCTCCAACCCTCTGACTCTCAGTACAGGAGCCCCTGAGTCAATACTGAGTCCCCTCCTTTACCTCCTGTATACCCATGACTGCATACCCACAGCTCCAATCTGTTAATTAAATCTGCTGATGACACTGCATTGGCCTTATCTCAAACAATAACGAGGTGGCCTACAGGGAAGAAGTCGTTTCTCTGACACAGTGGTGTCAAGAAAACAACCTCTCCCTCAATGTCGCAAAAACAAAGGAGCTGGTTGTAGACTACAGGAGGAATGGAGACAGGCTAACCCCTATTGACATCAATGGATCTGGGGTTGAGAGGGTAAATAGTTTCAAGTTCCTCGGCATCCACATCACTGAGGACCTCATGTGGCCAGTACACACCAGCTGTGTGGTGAAAAAGGCACAACAGTGCCTCTTTCACCTCAGACGGTGGGTAAGTTTGGTATGGGCTCCCAAATCCTAAGAACTTTCTACAGGGGCACAATAGAGAGCATCCTGACTGGCTGCATCACTGCCTGGTATGGGAACTGGACCTCCCTCAATCTCAGGATTCTGCAGAGAGTGGTGTGGACAGCCCAGCTCATCTGTAATTGTGAACTTCCTATGATTCAGGACATTTACAAAGACAAGTGTGTAAAAGGGGCCCGATGGATTATTGGGGACCCAAGTCACCCCAACCACCATCTATTCCAGCTGCTACCAGCCAGGAAGCGGTACCGCAGCATAAAAGTCAGGACCAACAGTCTCTGAGACAGCTTCTTCGTAAACACAAAATAATCTGCAGATGCTGGGGTCAAAGCAACACTCACAACATGCTGGAGGAACTGACGAAGGGTTCCGGCCCGAAACGTCGACCGATCTTTTCCACGGATGCTGCCTGACCTGCTGAGTTCCTCTAGCGTTTTGAGACAGCTTCTTCCACCAGGCCTTCAGACTGATTAACTCACGCTGATTTGAGTGTACTTTATATTACATTGACTGTTCTATTTATTATAAATTATTATAAATTACTATGACTGCACATGGCCGATTTAGATGGAGACGTAACATAAAGGTTCTTACTCCACATATATGTGAAGGATGTAAGAAATAAAATCAATTCAATTCAAGGTAGATTGTTGGGGTAATTCAGACAATTTGCTTTCAAGCTCTGATACTGAAGATGCTGCCTGATCTGCAGAGTTCCTCCCGCATTTTGTGGTTGTTATTTTGGATTTCCGGAGTCTGCAGAGTCTCTTGTGCTTATGCTGTGACTTCCTTGACCTTTCACTTTTCACCCATGAAGTCAGCAATTACTTGTCTGAGCTTCTCCCAGATCCCAATTTCAATTACTGGCAAGAGTGTCCCCAGCTAAATGTCAAACCACTAAATAATCACCTGCCTCCAAGTTCATTACAGCCAATAATTTACCAGAGCGCGTGTAAATCGCCCATGGAATTAAAATGCTAATTTTTACAAGTTTCTGATAGATTTGTCTCCAATTGATGTTTTCTCTGTACCTCACACTTTGAATGTTCATGCTGCATTCCAAACAGAGTCATGCATTGTTAATTTAGAAGCATGCAATCTTAATTTAAATTTGCTGATTTGTAATTTGGCTCCAATTGCCAGCAGGACAAATAGTGTTCCATGCTCTGATGCACCTTTAACAAAAGAGTGCGAAATAAAGCAAAATACTTGTTTTTGTTTTGCAACATTGTGGATTTTTATCAATGGCAGGTTAACACTCTCGCATCTTCTGGGGAAAATCATCTTCTTGACTTCTTTTATATGATCATGTCTCTGCGAAATGAATGAATTAATTGAACTAATTGGGAACATCCTGCAAACTATGCCATATGTATTCATGACCACTGTAAAATATGCTTTTGGATGCTATATTAACTAAATTAATTCATCAGATCATTTAAGGGAGGAAGAAACAATTATAGACTGTTTAATTAAAGTTTCAGAATAATGTAATTTGCCACAATTTAATTAGGCCTGGCATTATCTCTATCGCTGTACTCAGCCTCCAGTAACCACAGGAGGTTGATATTCAAAAATACCACTTCTTTTCAGCATAAAGAATAAAGATGGGTGTTACGAGAATACCGGAGGGTTACAGTGCTTTTATGCTTAAAGCTATGACCTATCAAAAGGAATACTCCAACCTCAATTGCTTTGCAATGGACTCCATTCAAAATCCAGACTTGCCTGAGGGGCATTGTTGGAAACAAACGTAATTGGTGGAACAAAAGCAAAGAATTCCATTCTAATATATGGAACAGACAAGAGAAACAGTCCATTTGGCCCAATTAGTGCAAGCCAGTGTTTATACTCTGCAGGAAGCCTCGCGACTCTTCATTTTGGATGGAGTCCCAATGGTGGCCATAAAGATCATTGTCTCTAATGCCAACAGATGTCCCATGTCCTTCCAATTTGTGACAGCCTGTTGTCTTCACTCACTTTCCTGCTGAGCGTATATCCACAGGAACTGCAGAACAACCATTACTCTCTGCTTTGATTCAAAATCCTCTCACAATATGCAAAAACAACAGCAAACTGGCTGATCGGCAGCAAAGGTCAATGGCTGCAGTCTACCATCATTGCAGGACTTGTGCATGTCCAGGACAAAGAAGCCAGCAGGGAAAAATCATGACACATCCTACCTACCCTGCAAACTACCTCCTCCAAAAGCTCCCTTCTGGAAAGCACTATGGGATTAATAAAATGCAAACTTTACAACGTCCTGAAAGTTTCTTTCCCCAGGCAGTTAATCTGATAAACCATTCTTGTTACCCCATGTCCACCCTGTATCTTTTACTCCATCGCTGCAAAGCAATATAAACATGTTATTATGCTGCTTAAAATGTAAATACATATTTGTATTTATTTATATATGCATAATTTATTCCGTATCTATATTTTAACTTCTAACTTTATTTTTATATAATTCTTTATTCAAAGGTTCAAAGTTTGATTTTATTATCAAAGTGTGTATGCAGAATGCAACTCTGAGATTTGTCTTCTCCAGATAGCCATAGAATACAGAAAGCCATAGAAGTGGTTGAAAGGAAGACATCAATCCCCCTGCTCGAAAAGAAAAAGAAACAAAAACTCACAAATCCCTAACCCTCACAGCCCCTCCCTCATACCCCAACCTGCCAATCCGCGACAAGAATGGGCGAGAACATGAAAAAAGCATAGAACTGAAAGAGTCAATATGAATTTTACTTCATTGTCACCAAACAATTGATACTAGAGTGTACAATCATCACAGCGATATTTGATTCTGGCTTCGCGCTCCCTGGAGTATGAATCAATAGTAAATATAGTAAAAATTTAAATTATAAATCATAAATAGAACATAGAAAAGGGAAAGTAAGGTAGTGCAAAAAAACCAAGAGGCAGGTCCGGATATTTGGAGGGTATGGCCCAGATCCAGGTCAGGATCCGTTCAGCAGTCTTATCACAGTTGGAAAGAAGCTGTTCCCTAATCTGGCCGTACGAGTCTTCAAGCTCCTGAGCCTTCTCCCAGAGGAAAGAGGGACGAAAAGTGTGTTGGCAGGGTGGGTCGTGTCCTT
The DNA here is from genome assembly GCF_963921235.1 of Mobula hypostoma. Classification (NCBI taxonomy): domain Eukaryota; kingdom Metazoa; phylum Chordata; class Chondrichthyes; order Myliobatiformes; family Myliobatidae; genus Mobula; species Mobula hypostoma. The sequence continues at coordinate 4,513,157 of NC_086115.1, forward strand.
GATTATTCTCGCAGTACTGCTCTGACAGCGTGTGGTGTAACTTGAGTCCAAGGACGGAAGATTGGTTTGTGTGATGTGCTGGGCTGTGTTCATGATCTTTTGCAGCTTTTTCCGGTCTTGGAAGGACAACTTCCATACCAGGTTGTGATGCACCCTAGAAGAATGCTTTCTACGGTGCATCTATAAAAGTCAGTGAGGGTTTTAGGGGACAGGCCAAATTTCTTTAGTTTTTTCAGGAAGTAAAGGCACTGGTGGGCCTTCTTGGCAGTGGACTCTGCTTGGTTGGACCAAGTAAGGTCATTTGTAATATTGACCCCGAGGAACTTAAAGCTTTTGACCTGTTCCACTTGCGCACCAACGAAGTAAATGGGGTTGTGTGGTCCACTACTCCTTCTGAAGTCAACAACCAATTCCTTCGTCTTGCTGACGTTGAGGGATAGGTTATTGTCTTCGCACCATGCCACCAGGTTCTTAATTTCCTCTCTGTACTCAAACTCATCATTACCCGAGATACAGCCTACAATTGTGGTGTCATCAGCAAACTTATATATTGAGTTCGATGGAAACTTGGCTACACAATCATGGGTGCACAGTGAGTACAGCAGGGGGCTGAGTTCACAGCCTTATGGGACACCAATGCTCAGAGTGATTGTAGAGGAGAGCTTGTCCCCTATTTTTACAGCCTGGGTCCTGTCTGTGATGAAGTTGAAGATCCAGCTGCAGATCTGAGTGCTGAGGCCCCCAGGTTCCAGAGCTTAGGAATCAATTTATTTGGATTGATGTTATTAAAGACAGAGCTGTAGTCAATAAAAAGGAACCTTACATATGCATCTTTATTCTCCAGGTGTTCTAAGGAGGAATGCAGGGCCAGAGAGATGGCATCTGCCGTTGTTCCAGTAGGCGATTTGCAAAGCGTCGAGTTTGATTGGTAGGCTGTGGTTGATGCGTGCCATAACCAATCTCTCGAAGCACTTCATAGCAATTGATGTCAGAACCACAGGTCAATAGTTATTCAGGCATGCCACCTTGCTCTTCTTCGGCACCGGGATTATTGTTTCCTTCTTAAAACACGAGGGGATCTTAGACTGAAGCAAGGAGCAGTTGAAAATGTCAGCAAATACTCCAGCTAGCTCGCTTGCACAGGCCCAGAGAACTCATCCTGGGACACCATCTGGGCCTGTCGCCTTCCTTGGATTTTTCTTCAGGAAGGCCCTTCTAATGTCCTCCTCGGTGATGATGAATCTCGATGATGAATCTCGATGCCACCAGGTTCAGTTCATCCAGAGCGGCCAGGACGCTCTTCTTCTGTTCGAATCTCGCGTAGAATATGTTAAGTTCGTCAGGAAGAGAAACGCTAGAATTTTTGATATTCCCAGCCTTTTCTTTGTGCCCAGTGATCTCATTTAGACCCTGCCATAGTCTACTGGCATCCCTCTGGTTAGCCTGGGCTTCCAACTTAGCTCAATATTGTCTCCTGGCGCCCTTAATGGCTTTCCAGAGTTCACGCCTGGATTCCGTGTAGCGACTGGTATTCCCGGACCTAAAAACTGCAGCTCTATCCTTCAAAAGGGACTGGACCTCATAATTCATCCAAGGTCCAATCAATGATCTCAGAATTTCAACATCTCTGAGAGCATTGGGACCATCTGACAGTAGTGACATAAACCAGCTGCCTCACCAAGGACAGCAACATGAACCAGTGCCCTCTCTCTGAGGAAAACAACTCAAACCAGCAGCCTCTCTGAGAACTGCTTGCTCTCCTCTGTATTTGCCTCGATGTTTCAATCTAACTTAATGCTTTAATTGGAGAGAAATTTAGTTGATCATGGCCCCTTTTCTTGTCTCTGAGCTTCTCCTCATGGTAACTTGTGCTCACATTTCTCTCCTAGAGTTTTCTCAGGGACAGCAGCGTGCAAGTCACAGGCTCCAACAATTCCAAAAACAAAATTAAGACAAAAAGAATAAGTAGAAGACATAGAAAAGCTGAAATGATTGACTATGTGAAAGATATCGCCTGAGGAATCGTTGTTCGCTGGCACCATCTTGACCGGAAGCTTCTCTTTATAATTTTTGAAAGTTGTTTTTTTTTGCACGTTGCTACATGACCAACAAGTTACAGCAAATTCCTTAAACATTTGAATGTATGTAGTGAATGAAGTTGATCCTCGATCTTTTCTATTTGTTTACACAGTGGATGTGACTATCTACACAAAGTTGGCATTTATTCTACTTCCCCAATTGTCTTTGAGAAGGTTGTAGCGCTTAAACCACTGTGATGCTTCTCGTGATAACGTTGGGTCAGGGGTTGGACCCAATGACCAAGACGGAAGTGACGGACTCAGAGGAGAACTCACAGGTAGTAGTATTTCAATCTTCCTGCTGTCCACAGTGGTGGGGGTCATGAATCTGAAAGCCGGTGGAGTATCTCAGCCATGTTGCTGAAGTGCATTTTGCAGGTGATAGACACTACTGCCACAGTGCAGCATAGAGGAGAACACAATTATTCACAGTGGGAGACTTTGGTAAATTGGACTATTATTGGCAATTGTACTGAGAAAAATCTATTTTGCATGCCATCCATACAGAACAATTCATTACTGCAGTGGACTGAGGAGGTACAAGGGAAAACAGCAACAAAATACAGAATAAGGCGTAACAGTTACAGAGAAAGTGCAGTGAAGGCAGACAATATGCCATAGGGACATAATGAGGTAGATAATGAGATCAAGACTCCATTTTATTGTACTAGGAGTATCATAACCACGGATTAGGCTGTGCAGCAGATTCAGCAATTGCGCTCATGAATATGCATGTGTCAGCTAATTACTATTTCATTGTTACAGTATTTAACTCCTTTCTTTTTGTCATAGAGGTTGTTGAGACTTGAGCAAAGCACAGCAATGTTACGCTGCCTACTAGCATTCGGTCTTGCCTGAGAAATTGGGCTGTTGAGTCAATTGACGCTGAAGACTAGCGGTATTCATTTAATATTTAGTTACTCCTTTCAGCCGCAGTGTTCGCCTCATTTTTCATTTGAGAGTTTTATTTAACGGCCCTGTTTGGATCAGCGTTTATTGTTTTCCTTTCCCTCTAAACTCTGTTCGTATTAAAGTCTGTGAACAAGCGACTCGTTTCAGTGTCTTTTTCTTTCCGTACTTGAGCCATATCCAAACAAACTGAAAAGAGACTATTCAATAGTTTTATGACAGCAGGGTCGAAATTGTTCTTGAGTCTGGCTGTACATGCTTTCAAGATTTTGCCTCTTCAGCTCAATAGTGGGGTAGAAGAGAGAATATCTGGGGTGGGTAGGCCCTTTGATTATATTGGCTGCATTACTGAGGCAACGAGAAGTGTAGACAGAGTCGATGAATGGGAGGTTGGTTTGTGTGATGTGCTGATCTGTGTCTACAACTCCCTGCAGTTTGTTACAAATCTTTCAAAAACACATCTACCTCCTCTTTAAATACCCTAGGGGCCCATCCTCCACAAAACTCTGGAGTAGACAATTGCAGAGATTTGCTATTATTATTTTAAAATGAATTGGATCCATTATCCTTGATTTGGAGAATGTGAAATTTATTTTCAGCATTACAGTGTAAGTACATAAAATACAAAACTAAATAATAAATGTACAAATAAGAGAAAAAGGAAAAGGAATTTGAGATTATTTCTAACCAGAAAGGTTAAAATCATCCTCCTGGTGAATGGTCCAACCAAGAAAGAGAGCTCCACTCTTTTCTGAAGGAAGCTACTTGGCAAACATTGATATAATGCTCAATGTTGCCTTCTTGCATGGTAATCCTTGGCACTGTTTGCTTTGTGTCATTATCCAGAGGTGTGACCTCCCCTTCTCCCAGCTTTACACACAGATATTTCACCATTTAACTCAAATTACGGAGGGTTAGCCACATTAACAACCCAGACATACAATGTACTCAGTTTGCTAAAGACCTGACATGCCAATTTACCGTGTTTCTGTTGGTCCATGCACACAATTCAGGAGACAGGGCAAAAGCGAGAAAGAAAGTCACCTGTCAGTGAGAATGAACTTTAACTAAACATGAGGTTATTGCAAAGAGTATTGGCTGACTTTGTTACAGTTTAATAAGATTACAAATTTTGAACAGGTTTTCTGAAGGTAAATTAAAGAAAAAATAGGATTTGTTTCCTAATGGTTTTGCTACAATGAGGAAGCTAATATGGGAATAAATTGCTTCTATAATTGCTAAATTTCATAATCTCATGATATAAGACATTGCTCAAAGAATCCAACTGATCTTCTTTGGAATGATAGATTCTCTTGGAAAATAGAGTCTGCAGCTGTTGGCTGAAGAATACTGTGAACTGGGGTGGATTCCAGGGTTCCAGATGGTGCTCTGAGCTAACACTTGAATATTCAGCATAGCAGATTTAGAATAAAATATTTCAATGTTAAATACTACTACTACTACTACTACTACTACTACTACTACTACTATGTCGACTCAGGCCTAGGGGGCTGGCGTCGGGCACAATGATGGACTCTCCACTTCTCCCTCTCCCTCATCAGTGTGTTCAGTTCATCTACATTAGCCACGCAGCTGTCTTCTAGGAGCGTGTTGACCATAGTCTTGGGAGGGCACCCAGGGTTCATCCTCCCGTGCTTGGGCTCCCATATGATGACTAGGCTGGCAGGTAGCTCGGGGTGGCGTAGACAGTGCCCTGCTAGTTGCAGTCTTCTCACCTCGATTTTAGTGGAGAGCATCAGTAGGTTGTTACAGAGCTCAATGTTCGTCATGTGCTGTTGCCAACTCACATCAAGAGCCATCTGGAGCATTCGTGTATAGCAACCATCTAGAGACTTTCACATCGTCTTGGTGAGTATCCACGTTAAATACAGAGGGAGGAAATCAAGTTGGAAACATAAGAAACAGGAGCATGATCTCTTTAGCCTGCGTCACCCTTCTGTTTGGGGATCCTGGCTAATTTTCCAACACAAATACATTTTATACCATAAGATAGAGAAGCAGAATTAGGCCATTTAGCCCATTGAGTTTGCTCTGACATTCACATTCTCCCACCTTCTTCCTATAACTCTTAACACTTTTATCAATGTTGTCCCATCTCTACACCACTCAGCCCCCTACTCTACTCTCTGTACACTCATGAAGTGGTGGGCAGACTCGACTCTAACTCTGTTTACAAGTTTGCAGATGACACCACCATAGTTGGACATATCTCAACTAATGAAGATTTGGAGTAAAGGAAGAAGAAAGAGAGTTTAGTAACATTGTGCCTGACAACAACCTTTACCTCAATGTCAGCAAAACAAAGGAGCTGGTCATTGATTTCAGGAAGAGCTCCTGTTTTCAGCAATGGAAGCTTCAAGTTCCAGGAAGTGAACATCACCAATGGCCTGTCCTGATTCAGTAACGTTAGATACCAATGCCTCTACTTCCTCAGGAGGCTAATGAAATTTGGCAATACCGATTTTTATCACTACAGCATAGAAAACATCCTATCTGGATGCATTGCAACTTGGTATGGCAACTGCTTGCATATGAACCCAAGAAATGTGGATATAGCTCAGCACATCATGGAAACCAGCCAGCCTCCCCTCTATGGACTTCGTCTATACTTCTCATTGGCTAGGTAAAGCAGCCAACATAATCAAAGACCCCACCCAATGCAGATGTTCTGTCTTCTCCCCTCTCCCATAGTATAGATACAAAAGTCTGAAAGCACTTACCACCAAGCTCAAGGAAAGCTTCTACTCCACCGTTATAAGACTATCAAAAGGTTCCCTAGTATGATGAGGTGGATTCTTGGCATCACAATCTACCTGATTATGATTGTGCACATTGAGTACCTGTACTGAATTTTCTCTGTAACTGTTGCACTTTATTCTGTTATTCTTTACCTTGTTCTGTCTTAGTGTACTGTGTAATGATTTGATCCATATGAACACCATGTAAGAAAAGCTATTCACTGTATTTCAGTACACGCGACAATAATAAGCCAGTTCTATTACCCTTCCTATCAGTGAGGTTGAAGATTTGGGAGGTGCTGTTGGAGCAGCCTGGTTGGTCAAGCCTACATTTGTAGAATGGACACACCGCAGACAATGTGTGTGAGTGAAGGGGTCACAGTATCATATAACACAGAAACAGGTCCTATGGCCCACCTAGTACATCTGAACTATTATTCTGCCTGGTCACATCGACCTGCACACAGACCAGATCTCTCCATGCCCTGTTATCTATGTAACTATCCAAATTTCTCTTAAATGTTGAATTCAAATGCACGACCACCACTTCCACTGGCAGCTTTTTCCATACTCTCATTGCTGTCCAAGTCAAGAAGTTCCCCTCAGGTCACCCTTAAAAATTTCACCCTTTACCCTTAACCCATATTCTTTACCCATCCTCTGTGGAAAAAAAGTCCTGCTTACATTTACCCTACAAGAGGGGTAGAGCAAAATGATAATGCTGCTAAATGGTGACTCCTTTGCTTCCATCTTCAGAAACAGCCCTATTTCTATCTTTGATATCACTTTTTTTTTCATTTTCAAGGTTCCTTTGAAGACTCTGACCTGCAGTTACACTCTGACTTCAGTTCTTTGCAGGAATGGGACCCACTCTCAGGTCCTCACGACCAGCCGTTTTTTGATATCCCAAGGACACGATCTGGAAGACTAGCGCGCCTTCAGGGTGCCAGAATTTAGTGGCTCTGGAGATAGGCTGATTCAAGACCGGTGCCCCTGACTGAGGCATCGTGGCAGAACACAGAACATCAGGAGCAGCAGATTAGCTGCTATGGGCTGTGTGTCCAGAGACCTGAGCCTTACTGAGGCCAACTCTCAGGACACAGAGCTTGGAAAAAGTGAGACAACAGACTTCTAATATCAATCAGCGAGTGGTTTGTTATGTCTTCCCTCTTGCTGTGAAACGGGGACATCTCTTTTTCCCTTATCAGGGAGAGAGAAAGAGAGAGCCTGTGGTATGTCAAATTACTGGAAAAATGAGTAGTCTTTGGGGTACTGCAAATCTGTGTCGTTATTGATGCTTTGCTGCACATTTGAGTGCTCGGTGGTGGGGGGGGGGTGCCGATGCAGTTTTGGTGGAGGGGAAGGAGGTAGTTGTTACCTTGCTGCTGCTTGTGCATGGGAGGGGGGAGATGGGGGGGGCTTTAGGTTCTAATGTTTAACTGTCATTCATTCTTTGGGGCACTCCTCTGGTTTTGTGGATGTTTGTGAAGAATAAGAATCTCAGGATGTATATTGTATACATTTCTCTGACATTAAATGTACCTATTGAAACCTGTACACCTCAAAATTTTGTATACCTCTATCAAATCTCCACTCACTCTTCTATGCTCCAGGGAATGAAGTCCTAACATATTCAGCCTTCCCCTGTAACTCAGGAGCGAATGAATGTAGAGAGTGTTTGACATGGTTTCAGCAAAGCTGGCTACTTTGTCCTGGATCCTTTGAAGCTTATCGAGAGCTACTGACATTGCACTTCTCTAAGCATCGGGAAATGGTTTCATCATGCTCCTGTGATTCGTGCATTTTGGTAATAGAAAGCCTTAAGTATATCAGAAGAGGTGTCAAGTTCCTTTCTGAAAGCCATGTTTGCACCTTCCGCCAACCTTTCCAATAGTGAATTCAGTTCTTCCTGAGGGGCAAAGGAATATTGGATTCTGTTTGTCACTGTAAATCATATCAAAGACTCCTGTCAGTTTTGTAGTTCAGATACACTCTCTTGCCAACCAGTTAACACACAATAGGAACTTGATCCATGTTGGATATGCCTTTCTCTTTACTTGAGCCATTTCCTATTTGAATTTATTATGTTTTATATTATACTTTTAGGGAGCCCAAACACTACTTGAAGATAGTCAAGTACAGTGTCCTTTTCAACTTCCCAGGTAGAAGCTTCCCTTTGATATTGGGAATTGTAATGTAGCAGCAAAGCAGTGAAGACACATCCTTCCACCTCCTCCCAGTCATCGTACAGAGAGAAGACTATTTCATAATTTCATGATTTGCATATAATCTTCAGTCAGACTGTTTAGAAGAAAGGGATGCTCCTGTGTATTTACATCTTTCAGGGACATCTCAAAGCACTTTGATCCCAATGAAGTATTTGTTGAAGTGCGGTTACTGGTATAACATTAGAAACCTAGCAGTCACTTTGCACAGCAAGCACCCACAAAAATATGATAATGACAGGAGTTTGTTTTATGAACTGTTAGATGATAAATATTACTCAGGAAACTTGAGATCATTTGCATGAATTACTGTGCAGGATGCTCTATATTCAACTGAGAGAACTACTGAGGCTTCAATGTAAAATAAGATGGCAGCTCATGCTTGGAGTCAGGCTAGATGCAACATTCTGGAGAGCAGTTTAAACACATGGATACCTGACACAATGGGACAAAGAGCACTCAGCTGACCCAGAGAGAAATCACATGTACACACACACAAAATTCTTGAGAAACTCAACAGGTCAGACAGTGTTGATGGAGGAGAATAAGCAGTTGATGTTTTAGGCTAAGACCCTTCTTGCCCCTTTCTAGTCTTGATGAAGGGTTTCAACCCAAAATGTCAATTGCTTATTCTCCTCCAAGCTCTATTCCTGACCTGCTGAGTTCCTCCAGCACTTTGTGTGCAGTACACAAGATTTACCGCATCTTCAAAATGACTTGTGTTTACAAGTATACACATTATTGCTCAGTTGATATACATATAATACCTCAGGATCCAATGAATGGGAAGAGAAACTCTAATGTCTGATCCCTGGTGGTTTATTGGACATGATCTATCTTCCTTAGTGGACTTGTACAGTACTTCTGCTATAAGCATTGGACTCAGACCACTACCAGTTTGCCAGTTTTATGTATACTCATCTTCTCTTATTATCTTTAAGTGTGATCGATAGTCACTCTCCGGGGTCGGGAGGCCTTTCTATTTGCCGAACTCAGCCTTCTAATATAGAAGCTAACACCTCTAGAGATTAAAGAATTGTTTTTGAGTAAGTTAAACTTCCAAACAACATTCTTTGTTCAGCTTCTTCTCATAAGTGGGAGCTGATCTTCAAGTCCTAACATAAATGGCAAGCAATAATGAGTATGAAATTAAAAGAACAGCTTTGCAAACAGTTAGCACTGTCTTTAGAGCACATATTGCTGGCCCACAGCATGGAGATGGCTGCTCAAGAGATGCAGTGTAAGACAATGGGGATCTGTTAACTGGCCTGTTTCAAACCAGACAACAATGGCTAAGTTATATAGTTCAAATCCAAGGAAGCTTGCAGACAAGATTGATACAATCACTTAGCACATCATCTAGCTGCTCCATCAGTAGCTTGTAGATGTATGTACTCAAATGGTCACCTCTCACAGCATTACTTGTGGGTAACTGAGATATCTCTCCCCTGAAGCCTTTAAACCAGCAGTATGAAAAGAACCCTGAAAATAAATCATGTGTTGAAGTCACCTAACTGGCAAAAAAAAAAAATCAGTATAAATGTAAGACAGCAGTTAGACTTGTTAGGAATAGTCAAGAACATCAAAAATGACAGAAAGTTGGGGTGAACTAGAATCTATTCCTCTGCCGTCGATTTCTGTGACAGATGATTCATTCATCTGAAAATTGTTGGTATGTCTTTTAGCTTATAGGAATTATAGTGGTGTTTTGTAAACCCTTTATGTTTAAGTGTCTTATTTAAACTAAAACATGTATCACTAAAAGTAAATGAACTGTGTCTAAACTTCTTTCTTAGCGGGAAGTATATCCGCCTTGGAGGGAGGGGTACTCACCACTTGAACATTGTTTGAGTTCAGCAAACAGAATACTATCTCACAAGGACCTCAAGCTCTACTCGATATGTTATCCGGTTTCAATCATCAATAAGAGTAAAGTTCCAAAGGAGATGCAGAGGTTGAGTAAGGCACTGTGTAAGTACAAGCTACTTCTTAAAATGTGAATGTAAAATATGGACAGGGAGATACAGTGAAACAGTAAGCAGAACCTTTAACTCACAGTTAGAGATCCAGGTTCAATTCTGATCTGCAGTTTACAGCTCAGAGAGTCTGCTCCCTTGTTGTATGATTCTAGAACATGGGCCAGCTCATTCCTTACTGTGAACAGGTAGAGCGGGGGCGAGGGACAGGAGGGAAACACAGAGGGAGAAGGGAAAGGGGGTGTGAGGGGAAGAGAGGGGGAAGAGAAAGAGGGGAAAGGAGAGGAGGAAAGAGAGAGAGGGCAAGAGAAAGAAGGGGAAAGAGAAAGAAAGGAAAAGAAAGGTGAAAAGAGAGTGGTGAAAAAGAGGGGAAGAGAGAAAATGGGAAGACAGAGACAGGGGATGAGAGAAGGGGGAGAAAGAGATAGGGAGAGAGGGGGAAGACAGAAAGAGTGGGGAGAAAGGGGGAGAACAGAGGGGAGAAGAGGGAAGGTGAGGTGGGAAAGTGGAGAAGAGGGAGAGGGAGAGTGATGGAAGTGAGGGGGGAATAGAGTGAGGAAGAAAGAGAGGGATATAGAGGTGGAAAGAGATGTGGGGGGAATGAGAGACAGAGTGGGGAAGGAAAATAGAGGAGAGAAAGAGGATGAAGAGAGAAAGAGGGAGGAGAAGAGAGAGACAGAGAGAGAACTTTTTGACAAAAATGTTGGGACCAAGAACCTGTTTCTGTGACATACCATCCTACTATATCATGGTAATTCTTCCTAAAGTTACTTACTTAATTTCTCATCAACATATCCAAAAATTTGGTACCTCCAGTTACCAGTGTCAAGGACAGCAGGTGCAGAGGAGTGTCACCATTTCCAAATTCCTTAGTAAGTCTAACCAGGACATACACTTAGTTATTCCTTCAATCTTAATATGCCCAAATCTGCTCACAATATTGGGAGTCAGATTTCAATGTTTGGATGTAAGTATATGAGCAGTTATGGTGTAAAATCAGGGGGCTGGTGGAAGCCAGATCAATGAGTACTTTTGAAAGGGATTTGGATGCAGATTTAAAGGAGAGTAATTTACAGAGTGAGAGAATCAAATTAACAAGACTGTTTTATCTGAAGCTATCACAGGTTCAATAGGTTGGATGGCCTCCTTTTACACACACTTTGCAGCCATTGGATTATTTATTGCAGTATAGGTTTTCTTATAGCATTAGACATCCAGCAGTTTGTCAGCGAGCTCCACACAGAAGTTTTATGTTATCTATTTTTCAGAAGCATCTTGTATTTATACTGTGCCTTAACAACCTCAGGATGTCTGTTTGAATTTGTTTATTGATGGCTGAATCTGAGTAATATATGGAAGGGAATTAGAGGTCCTTCCATAGCTTAAACATGATGAGCAAAGAGTATTGTACTGCACCGGCAGTATGCTAAGATTAATGCTTATAGCAAAAGTGCAGTGCAGGTATACCAACAGATATGAACCATAGAGACACAAGAAATGGTAGGAGCTGAAACCTGGAATGGTAAACAACTGCAGGAACTCAGCAGATCAAGCAGCAACTGTGGAGGGAAATGGAAAGTCATTATTTCTGGTCGAAATCTTTTATCTGGACCATGTCCCGATGGGCTGTGGAGTTTTAAGTGGTAGAGTTGTTCTTCTCATTCATTAGGTTCCCAGTTCCAGTTCTGTAATTCCATAACTCTGTGAAGTATTTTGATTATGGAAGTGGCTCACTTCAAGTAGCTATGGATGTTCAATTGTTCCTACCTTTACTAGACAGAACCACCCTCCATAATGAATTTAAGAACATTAATAATGTTTGTGTAACTGAAACTGCTCAGCCTTTTGCAAAAAAATATATATGTTCAGTAGCCACTTTATTGGGAATGAGAGTGGAACCTGGTGAGGTCTTGTGCTGCTGTAGCCCTTCCACTTCAAGCTTCACATTCAGAGATGCTCTTCTGCACACCACTATTGTAACACGTGGTTATTTGAGTCACTGTCTGACCCTGACTGGCATTCTCCTCTGATCTCTCTCATTAACGAGTTGTTTTTGCCCACAGAACTGTCAGTCACTTGACGTTTTTTTTGGGGTTATATTTGCACCATTCTCTGTAAACACTAGCGACAGTTATGTGTGAGAATCCCAGGAGATACTCAGACCACCCATTCTGGCACCAACAATCATTCCATGGTCAAATTCACTTTGATCACATTTCTTTCATTCTTCTGATGTTTGGTCTGCACAACAACTAAACCTATTGACCATGTCTATATTCTTTTATGCAGTGAGTTGCTGTCACATGATTGATTAGATATTTGTATTAACATAAAGTTGTATAGGTGTATCTAATAAAGTGGTCACTAAGTGTAGATTTATTGTATCTTTTTCTCAAAATCAGCAAAGTGAATTAACCCTACCTAATCTTTGACACCTGTCAAGAGTATCAAAATGACAGCCCTATTGAATTGAATAAGAAAGCATTTTTCTGTCTCTGTGCAGTAACCATAAGACCATAAGACAAAGGAGCAGAAGTTGGCCATTCGGCCCATTGAGTCTGCTCTGCCATTTTATCATGAGCTGATCCATTCTCCCACTTAGTCCCACTCCCCTGCCTTCTCACCATAACCTTTGATGCCCTGGCTACTCAGATATCTATCAATCTCTGCCTTAAATACACCCAATGACTTGGCCTCCACTGCTGCCTGTGGCAACAAATTCCATAGATTCACCACCCTCTGACTAAAAAAATTTCTTCGCATTTCTGTTCTGAAATGGCGCCCTTCAATCCTGAAGTCATGCTCTCTCGTACTAGACTCCCCCATCATGGGAAACAACTTTGCCACATCCACTCTGTCCATGCCTTTCAACGTTCAAAATGTTTCTATGAGGTCTCCCCTCATTCTTCTGAACTCCAAGGAATACAGTCCAAGAGCGGACAAACGTTCCTCATATGTTAATTCTCTCATTCCCGGAATCATTCTAGTGAATCTTCTCTGTACCCTCTCCAGGCCTGTTAATCATAAAACTATGGGAAAATGGACACTGATAATGTAGTTTAATTTTTAGCTTAGATTCTTTTTGTGTCTTTTTGCTGCCAGACGTGATCAGTTAGGTGACAGCTTGTTGCAAATTGTGACAGTGGTATAGTGTTGGTGGGACTTTAAATCTCGAAATATTCAAAGCCAGAATCTGAGGAATGACAATTCCTATGCAGCACCTGGAATTTGGTCAGAGGTTTGAGTCTGATCCTCAGTAAACCCTGGAGCAGATACACCACGTTCAAACATTGGCTGTATGAATGCTCTGTGTTTCACTTTCTTAACATCCTCAGAAAGGCTCATGGGACAAGGCAATATTGTGACTTCAACTTGTGATCAAAGGAGAATGCTCCTGGCTATAACTCATTCTTTTAGTCAAAGCACCACCTGCGGCAGTCTCAAGATGGGGCCGTTGGATTCCAAGTTTTCTTAATCGTTGAAGGATATATTTTCTTTGCCCATGCAGAGCCTGGCCATTCTCTTTGACACTATGTACCTTGTTAACCTGTCGATGAAAATGCACATCTCAATCTCACACTGACTTGAAAGTGAAGCCTCCAACCCTTTAGTTTCAATATTAACAGCATGGTCTGTTTGCAGAACCTGTTTAAAGACCGAACTCATCACTAGAAAGAAAGTATTTGCTCAGATTCCGTGAACCACGGACTGAAGCGACAAGACTCACCTTTTGATCTTGGCTGTAGGCCAGAATCCAATCCTCCTCTTGTGGATGGAACAGCATGGTTTGGATCTGAAAGCTCTGGCGATATTTTTGATAGGTCGCACCCTCGTCTGAGCTGATTAGGACACTGCTCTCAATCTCAGGGTCACTCACAAGCATTATCTGTTCAAGGCAGAATAAAGGAAAAATGGAAGAATCAGAATCAGGTTTAATATCACCAACATATGTTGTGAAATTTGTTGTTTTCCAGCAGCGGTACATTGCAATATGTAATAATAAGAATACTCTCAATTACAATAAGAAATACAATAGATTGTGGTTAATTAGGCCATTGTTTAATCAGGGTAATCACTTATTTAGGACAACTCTTAAAGAACAAAATATATTCAAGAAAACAACCTTCATGTATTTGAGGGACTACGCCATTCAATTGAGACAGGGGCTATTGGTGAACATTTATGGCTGTTATACGGAATGGAGCGAATAGTTTTTAAATAGCATCACTTGCATGTTGTTGTGTTATGTTATCCATTTGGGCCAACTGACTCCAATTTGAAAAGCAGTGATCTTTGATCATTTAGTTTTTTTATTTTGACAATAAAGACAGTTCATTCACAATCAATCAAAAGGACATGGCAGCATATACTGTACTTGTTGCTCTATCCAAATAATGTTTAGGTATTAATATGCAGTTTTATAGTACTGTAGTAGTATTGGTAGTGTTCTAATTTGTTCTTTAGTTCATTTAAATACATACATTGTTACTCAGTTAAACAGTAGTTGTCTTTTTTATATCTTTTAATTACAGTGGATTCTGGTTAATTGGGACACATCAGGACCAGTCCAGTTTGGTCCTATTAAGTGGCTGCCCCAATTAGCTGAAGTTTCATGAAGATAAAAGGTAGTGCTTCCGACATTATCATACACGATGAGATCTAGTAGGCAGGGAGCTTAGTAGCCTTACGGCCTGGTGGAAGAAGTTGTCTCACTTCCTAACAGCTTTGTCCTGATGCTATTGTTCAGCCTGCCTGACGGTTGGGTGTCAAATATTGTTGGATGGATGGGAGGGTTCAGTGATAATGTTAACAATCCTGTGTATGCAGCAGTCGTAATCCTTTGTCGGTTCGCGCAGTCAAGTGCCACACCAGACAGTGATGCAGTTGGGCAGGATAGTCTCAGTGGTTCTCCTGTATAAGATAGTTGGAATGGGGGTGGGGAGCTTTGCTTACCTCAATCACCTCAGAAAGTGGAGATGCTGCTATGCTTTCTTAACTAGAAAGGTAGTGTTGAGGGAACCAGGTGAGATCATCCGTTACGTGCGCTCCCAAAAGCTTGGTGATTCTAACTCTTTCCATAGAGAAGTCGTTTATGTGCAGTGAGGACTGGTCAGCCTGACCATTCCAAAAAGCTACCAACATTTCTTTCGTCTTTCCAAGCTGAGACTCAAGTTGTTGTGCAGCCTCTCTACCTCCTCTCTGTACACAGTCTCGTCTTCATCGTTGATAAGGCCAACCACTGTTGTGACATCAGCAAACATGATGATTCGGCTTGAACTGGATCAAACAGGACAATCCTACGTCAGCAGCAGGCACCAGTGAAACTGGAGGTGTTGCTGCCAACGCAGACTAACTGCAGCTTCTGTAAATCCAGAGTAATTCACACAAAATGCAGGAGGAGCACCTCAGGTCAGGCAGCATCTATGGACGGAAATAAACAGTCAATGTTTCAGGCCGGGGCCCTTCACCAGGACTCAGCTGACATGTGGAGTTCCGCCGCATTTTGTGTGTATTATCTTCATTTTTATTTCCGCTATGTTGGGATGAACGGTAAAATGGTCAGCAGAGATAGTCTGCCGACCCCAGAAATAAAGCTTCTGTATCACAGTGTGACCTTGATCAATTTGAGAGCAAGCTTGTATTTATTTCATACTTTGTCTGTAACTTCTGAAAACCACAATCATCAGCACACTCCCCCCCAAAGTGGTTGCACCTGCGGAAAGCAAAATGGAGTTATTGATTCAAATTGGAGACCCTTTGTCAGAACTGGGAGGGGACAAGAGAAGCTTGCTAAGCTGCAGGGAGGGTAGGAGAGGATGATGAAGATGGAGGCGCGGGATATCTCTGGTGGGGTAAAACGTGTGGTCATGTGAATAACCTGCAAACAAGGTAATCTCTTCAGTGAGTGAACAAAAGCAGTCACTAACAAAAGAATATGGGTGTTGTGAAATACAGAGCAGGAAGATGAGCCTGACATAGAAAGAGAAGAGTCTGTATCAGTCATTCATGTGTAATATTAGCTCCATTGTCAGAAAATCCTTTCTTAAATACAGGGCCTAAAACTGCTCACAATACTTCTAGTGTGCTCTGACAATACCTTTTAATCTCAGCATTATGTCATTATGTCATCTATTCCTCTTGAAATGAATGCATCACTGATTCACCTGCAAGTTAATGTTTAGAGAATCCTGCATAAAGATTTCCAAGTCTCTTTGCCCCTCGGAATTTTGAATTTTCTCCCCATTTAGAACATAGGTCATGCCTTTATTTCTTCTACCAAGGTGCATGACCATACACTTCCTGACACTGTATTCCACTGCCACCTCTTTGACCATTCTCCTAATCTGTGTGTCCTTCTGTAGCCTCTCTGCTTCCTCAACACAACCTGCACCTCGACCTATCTTTGTATCATCTTTGTAACTTGGCCACAAAGCCATCAATTCAGTCAGCTAAATCATTGACACATCACATAAAAATAAGAGGTCCCATCACCGATCCCTGCAAAATGCCACTAGTTACCAACAAGTCATCCCGAGTGCCTTATGATCTTCCCATCCTTCCTGACAGTCTGACTGCACATTGCCTCTGCTTGAATACCATCTACCCCATCCTCACCACTCCTGTTCCCACCCCTCTGTCAAATTTGTTTAAACCCTCCCCAACTGCTCTAGCAAACCTGTCCCAAAGGATGTTGGTCCCCCTGGGGGTCAGGTGTAACCCGTCCATTTTGTGCAGGTCATACAAAAGAGATTCCAATGATCCAGAAATCAGGGAAACTACCACCCTGTAGCACCTATCTATCACTTCCTCATTTTTCTGTATGTGCTGGAGGTTATAAATATGCAGCTCAAGTTTCTTAACACATTCTCCCAGGAGCTGCAACTCAGTGCACCTGGTGGAGAAGTGGTTATCCAGGAAATTGGAGGTGACAATCAGTAAAACACAGCCCCTGGAGCCAATGACACTGAAATAACTATGCACTAACAGATGAAGAATGAGGAAGAAACCTACCAGAAACTTACCCCAGTTAAGCTCCCCACTCTAACACTGGTCCAGTCCAAAAATGTCCACTCCACTTGTCCCTACGTTATTTTTATTTGCTCTTGCCAATGAATTATGATTCAATTGGGCAGTCAAAAAAGCCGAAAGCTCGAGAATGCTGATTTTTGAATTTCCCAACACTACATGTGTGGAGCCTCTGTCAATCTGATCGGAAAAAATTACTTGTGTGTATTAGGATATCAATATGCATGTGAAAATTACTGAAAACAGAATAAATATTTACATCATCTGCTAGGTTTAGGGAGGAAAACAAAACATCCAGGTTATTGTTGGTGAACAGTTATACAGTCTTAAATAGATGGGTTCATTTTGATTGGTAGGTTTGACTTTGTGTGGGATCGTATTGCTTTGGAAGAAATAAAAATGTCTGGCTGGGGATCTCATTGTAAGTATGCACTGGGGACTTTTGAGGTTCTTACTTCAGTCAGCTTCTAAATGGTCCATTATGTTTCTAATGGGATACATAAAACACTGCATCTGTGTTTGGGAAAAACATGACCTGAGCTGTTTTTTTTTTGACAAGGTGATAATTCAGGGCTACATTTGCTTTCTCCCATTGCATTGTTTTGAAGGTGAGTCAGGGAGTTTCCATCTGAGCCCTGGCCAAACTGATTCCTACATCAGTGCTGGAATTTAGAGATAAAGCTTAGCTTTATTCAACGTGTGTATGTTGAAACATACAGTGAAGTGTGTAACTTTCGTCAATAACTAACACAGTTTGTGCTGAGGGCAGGTTGTAAGTGCCACTCACCATGCTTTCAGCAGCATCACAGCATGCCCCCATCTTACTAATCTTTGGAATGTGGGAAGCAACCGGACCACTTGTGGGAAACCCATGGAGTCACAGGGAGAATGTGCAAACTCCTTACAGACTGCGATGGGGATTGAACCCCAATCACTAGTGCTATAAAATGTTATGCAAACTGCTACTCTTAGGGATGACCTAGAGAATGTGAAAGGTGGCATATATTTTGAACTTGTTTTCTAAAGCCGAACCTATTCCAGGCTTCAGAAAAGGAAGTAAATGCTGGAGGAGTTGGAAAAATGGGCAAGGGGCGGGACGGGGGGCTTTGGACTGTATATCAAATACAAATAAAACAACGAAGATGCTGAGAGTAAGAGACTCATACAGCAAGTAAAAGAAAGTCATACAACATTGCCCCAGTGGCTACATGGTCATCAAGTACCTACTTACACTGATCCTAAACTTGTCTCATTTCCATTCTCCCCAACTTCCCAACAATGCTCCCCAGATTCTACCACTGACCCTACACACTACGGGCAATTTATGGCAGCCAATTCACCCACAAACACACAACTCTTTGCGGTGTGGGAGGAAATCAGATCTCCAGGGGGATCTCCATGCACACACAGGGAGAGCATGCAAACTCCACTCAGGCAGCACCTGAGCTCAGGACTGAAACAAGTCTGAAGGAACTGTGAAGCAGAGACTCTTCTTGCTACATCGCTCTGCCACATTTCTTGACCTTTTTTTTGAATCATTTTTCAATGAGCTTATTCTTACCAATTATGACATTGTGTCTTTGCTGATTAACAGAACTCTGACAACTCTTACTCATTCATCAATCACACTTTACTTCCTCCTGAACAAGGAGAACAGTCACTGAATTGCTCTGAAGTTACAGCTTAAAACTGTCCATTTTTCCGATAGAAACTTTGGTACTCCTGTATGACTTTAGAAAGACTAAGCCTGCATTGCTCCCTGTTACTACTGTTGGTGAGGACATGGATGTGGTGAAGACCTACAAGTACATGGGGGAGCATTTGATGACAGACTTGAGTGGAGCACCAACACAGGGCCAGAGTCGCCTCTACTTCCTGAGGAGACTGGGGTCCTTTGGAGCATGCAGGCCTCTCCTTCACATGTCTGTTGTCACCAGTACAATCTTCTATGCAGTGGTGAGCTGGGAAAATGGCATCAACATTGAAATCCTGGAAATTCTGGACAGTTGTTTCTCACCCTCTACACACTACCTTGGCTGAACAGAGGAGCATTTTTGGTAATAGACTAAGACAACTATACTGCTCCAAAAAGTGCTATATGAGGTAGTTCTTATTTTCGGCCATTACGCTCTATAACGAGTCAACCTACTGCAGGGGAAGTGATGACCCCCTCCAGATAGACTGTTTGAGGTAATTTATTTTTTATTCCTTTTTACTTTTCTTCTAATATTTGTATATTTGTGCACTTATAATGCTATTGTGATACTGTAAATTCCTTTGGGATCAATAAAGTATCTATCTATCTATCTATCTATCTATCTCATCATCACTTCACAATACATATTTCAGGTGTTAATAACCAATAAATTCAATGAGTTAAGGGCCTATAATGCTCTAAAGTTAGTAAAATAATTGTTGAATAATTAGCAAATGTCAATAAAGGACAATAGGGTAGAATGGCAGTAAGGACAACTATTTACAGCACCAGCTGTGAGACTGACATCCAGTTCCTGCCGTTGTCTCCAAGGAGTATGCTCATTTTCCCTGTGACCCTGCGGGTTTCCACTGGTGTCTGGTTTCCTCCCATGTTTCAAGGGGATATGGGTTGGAGTTAGTGAGCTTTGGGCAGGCTATGTCGGTGCTGGAAGAGTGGTGATACTTGTAGGCGGCCCAGCAAAATCCTCACTGATTTCACTTGACAGAAAATGACACATTTTACTGTATGTTTTAAAGTTCAAAGTTCAAAGTAAATTTATTATCAAAATACAAAGTACCAGATACAACCCTGAGATTCATTGTCTTGCAGGCATACTCAATGAGTCCATAACAGAATCAATGAAATACCACACCAACTTGACATTCAACCAATGTGCCAAAGACAACAAAACAGTGCAAATAAAAATAAATAAATATTAATAAACAAATAAACAATAAATATCAAAAACAGGAGATGAAAAGTCCATGAAAGTGAGTCCATAGATTGTGGGAACATTTCAGTGATGGGGCAGGTGAAGTTGAATGAAGTGATCCCTTTTGGTTGAAGATTGAGGGGTAATAACTGTTCCTGAACCTGGTGGTGAGAGTCTAGAGGCTCCTGTACCTTCTTCCTAATGGCAACCATGAGGAGAGAGTACGTCCTGGGTGGTAGGGACTCCTGATGATGGATGCTGCTTTCTGTGACAGTGTTTCATGTAGATGTGCCCAATGGTAGGGAGCACTTTTACCCATGACGGATTGGGCCGTATCCTCTACCTTTTGCAGAATGTTCTGTTCCAAGGCATAGGTATTTATATGTACATGTGACAAATAAAGTTCATCTTTATAAGCTTTCATTAGCGTCTTTATTTGGTCTTGGTATGCCTGGTGATTTTTGGTCCCATACATGAACAGAACATTTATACAAAGAGGAGTTAGACTTTCAAGTGCCATGTTCAGCCTGGATGACTGTACTATGTCGGTATGTCTGCACATCGTCTCTGTCAGGTTATCGTCTTGACTTATGCCTTACTGCAAATTCCATGGCAGAAGAAGTCCATTCATCCCATGTTGGAACCTAGCAAAGCAACCTCATGTCCCTTTCCTTATTCCCCTGTTACTCTGCAATGTATCCTCTCCCGCACATGCCCATCAGTGCTCCATTGCTCTTTAATGTTATACTCCCTACCGACATCAAGCAGTAATTTCAATTAACTATTTAACTTACCAGCTTCGGAGACACAAGAGGCAGCGGATGCTGGAATCTAGAGTGACAACCTGCTGGAGGAACTCAACAGGTCGACCTGCATCTGCAGGAGGAAAGGAATTATCTGGGTTTCAACCCAAAACTTAGATAATTGTTTTCCTCCCTGAGATAATATTTGACCCACTAAGTTCCTCCAACAGATTGTATGTTGCAGTATATTTTTGGGATGTGAAGGGAAACCAGAACAACCTCATGGTCACAGAGAAAATACAGACTCCACACAAATAGCACCAGAGGACAGGATCGAACCAGGCTCCAGCAGCACTGCTGAATTATCATACTACCCTTTTCCTCAGGCGTTGTTATAGTACATCATCGGAGTAATTGAGATATTAACACATGAACAGGAGCAAGAAATAAAAGCAACAATGAATCACACGATTATTTTCTGACTTATCACTGGGCACTCTTGAAACAAGAAGTAGTGGGTGTAGTTTCCTGAATTTCCAAAGCTGCAAAATTGTTAAAGAACTAAAAAAAAACAACAGTGCATTTGTCACAGGCGAGCTTACTGCTTCCCTTAGCAAGAATCACTGCCTGGATTCAGGGACTGATGTGGATTAATACTTTTTCATTAACAGTCGATAAACAAGCTCTCAAGGAGACTCATGTTTCTGGTGCCAAGCTTTGGCAATGCAATTCATCACCATCAAGGAAGGTCCTGGAAATACCGTTTACTTTTTAGAAAGTTGACAGAAGTATTTCAGCCATAATCTTTAGGTTCAGAATACCTCATAATTTTTTGTAAGACTGTACACATTTGTTAATGGGGAAATTATGTTTCACTCTATACTTTATTCAAAGCTCTGTGAGGGAATCTCATTTTGTAGATAAATTCAGTCTCAATATAATGGAGCTCCAGTTCTTCCTGTTTTTTCACTACCTGGTTTTATTAAACAGCTTGTGAATTTTCAGCTTCATTTTGATGAACTTCACAAATTAACTCTAAACAAAACGACTAGATTGGGAACATTGGGAAATGGCAAGATAGCACAAGTATAATTTACTGCCATCCTTATCAATGTGTGTAGCATATTTCTGGTTGTATCATCAGTGAAAAATGCTCCTTGTGATACTATTTTATGCAACACATTTGGAGCTATGTTGTTCTGCATAACGTACTCCCGGCTATGTTATTATGGGTAAGCTGCTCTTAGCTGTGCATCATCCAATACATCATGCAAGTCCAACTATGTGAAGCATGCTCCAAAAAGCATCAAACTCTCCAAAAAAAGCTTTAGACCATAAGGTCAAGAGATAAAGAAACAGAATTGGGTCATTCAGCCCATCGAGTTTACCTTGCCATTTATTATGGGTGATTTATTATCCCTCTCAAGGCAGTCCCTGCCTTCTCCGTGTAACCTTTGACGTATTTACTAATCAACAACATATAAACCTTCACTTTAAATATACCCAATGACTTGGTCTCCACAGCCATCTGTTGCAATGAATTCCACAGATTCACCACCGTCTGGCTAAAGAAATTCCTCCTCATCTGTTCTTTATACCTCCTTGAGCAATTGGATCCTGGATTTCGTTACTAGTAGATCCCAGTCAATTCAGATTGGCCAGAAAATGTCCTCCATGATCTCCATCAACACAGGTGCATCACAGGGATGTGTGCTTCGGCCCCTACTCTACTCGCGTTACAACTACAGTATGACTGTGTGGCTAAGCACAGATGCAAAGGCATATTCAAGTTTGCGAATGACACCACTATTGTGGGTTGAATCAAAGGTGGTGATGAATCAGCTCACAGGAGGGAGACTGAAAACTTGGCTGAGTGGTGTCATAACACCCTCTTAGTCAATGTCAGCATGACCAGGGAACTGATTATAGACTTCAGGAGAGGGAAACCAGAGGTCCATGAGCCAGTCCTCATCAGAGGATCAGAGGTGGATACAGTTAGCAATTTTAAATTCTTGAGTGCTTCTAATTCAGAGAAACCAGCACTGGACCCAGCACATAAGAGCAATTGCAAAGAAAGCATAGCAGCACCTCTACTACATTAGACATCTGCGGAGATTTGGCATGACAACTAAAACTTTGTGGTACAGAGTATCATGGCCTGGCATGGAAACACAAAATCCATTAAATGGAAAGTCCTGATGAAGGGTCTTGGCCCAAAATGTTGTTTATTCCCAGCTATAGATGCTGCCTGACCTGCTGAGCACCTCCAGCACATTGTGTGCATTGCTGGAGATAGAAAATGCATGTCAAAAGGGCCATGCCACAATAGTCATGGGAGAATTCAGTAAGCAGGTAGATTGGGAAAATCAGATTGGTGCTGAATCCTAAGAGAGGGAACTTGTAGAATGCCTATAACATTGCTTTTTAGAGCAGATTATAGTTGAACCCACTAGAGAATCAGCTATTCTAGATTGGGTGTTATGTAGTGAACTAGATATAATTAGGGAGCTTAAGGTAAAGGAACCCTTAGGAGACAGTGATCATAATATGATAGGATTCATCTTGTAATTTAAAAGGGAGAAGCTAAAGTCAAATATATCAGTGTTACAGTGGAATGAGGTGAATTACAGAAGCATGAGAGAGGAGTTGGTCAAAGTTGATTGGAAGTGGATACTAACAGGGATGATGGAGGAGCAGCAATGGCTGGAATTTCTGTCAGCAACTCTGAAGGTGCAAGGTAGTTACATCCCAAAGAAGAAGTATTCTAAAAGGAGGATGACACATAGGTGGCTGAAAGGGGAATCAAAGCCAACGGAAAACAAAAAAAAAGGACATAATAGAGTAAAAATTAGTGCGAAATTAGAGGATTGGGAAACTATTAAAAACAAATAGAAGGCAACTATAAAAGCCATGGGGGTGGGGGTAGATGAAATATGAAGGTAAACTAGCCAATAATATCAAGTATGATACCGAAAGATTTTTTTTCTGATATATAGATTGAAAAAGAGAGGTGGGAATAGATATTGGACCAATGGAAAATGACACTGAGTAGGTAGTAGTGAGGTAAAAGTAAATGACAGATGAACTGAATTAAGTATTTTGCATCATTCTTCACTGTGGAAGACACTAGCTGTACACCAGAAGATCAAGAGTGTCAGGGGGCAGGAGTGAGTGCAGTTGCTATTACTAAGGTGCTTGGAAAGCTGAAAGGTCTGAAGGAAGATAAGTCACCTGGACCAGGTGGACAATACTCCAGGCTTCTGAAAAAGGTCAGCTGAAGAGATTGTGCAGGCATTAGTAATAATCTTTGAAGAATTACTTGATTCTGGCATGGTTCTGGAGGACTGGAAAACTGCAAATGTCACTCCACTCTTCAAAAAGGGAGTGAAGGAGAAGAAAGGAAATTATAGGCCAGTTAGCCTAAACTCAATGTTTGAAAAGATGTTGGAGTTGCTTGTTAAGGATGAGGTTTTGGGAAATTTGTAGGCGTATGATAAAATAGACCAAAGTCAACTGGTTTCCTTAAGGGAAAGTCTTGCCTGAAAAATCTGTTGGAATTCTTTGAGGAATTAACAAGCAGGATAAGCAAAGGAGAATTGGGATGTTGTCTACTTGCACTTTCAGGAGGCCTTTGACAAGGCTGCTTAACGATGTTACAGGAAAGATACTCGCATGGATAGAGCATTGGCAGATTGGCAGGAGGCAAAGAATGAGAATAAATGGAGACTCTTCTGATTAGCTTGTGGTGACTAGTGATGTTCTTCAGGGGTCAGTGTTGGGGCCACTTCGTTTTACGTTATCTGTCAGAGATTTGGATGACAGAATCATTGGCTTTGTCACCAAGTTTGTGGACAATATGAAGATAGGTGGAGGGCTAAGTACTGTTGAGGAAGCAGGGAAGCTACAGAACGGCTTAGACAAATTAGGAAAATTGGACAAAGAAATAGCAGATGGAATACTGTGTCAATAAGTGTATGGTCATACACTTTTGTAGAAGGAATAAAAGCATGAACTATTTTCTAAACTGGGAGAAAATTAAAAAATCTAAGGTGGAAAGGGATTTGGAAGTCCTTGTGCAGGATTCCCTGAAGGTTAGTTAGCAGTTTGAGACAGTAGTGAGGAAGGCAGATGAGATGTTATTATTCATTTTGAGAAGACTAGAATATAAAAGCAAGGATGCAATCTTGAGGCACTGTTTATGCATCTCTGTGAGTACTGTGAGCAGATTTGAGCCCCTTATTTAATAAAGGATGTGTGGACATTGGAGAGGGTTCAGAGGAGCTTCACATGAATGATTTTGGGAATGAAGGACAATCATATGAGGAGCAATTGATGTTCTGGGCCTTTATTGCTAGAATTTAGAAGAATGGTGGTGGATCTTATTGAAACCTATTGAATTTTGAAAGGTCTTGAATGGATGGGAAGAGAATGTTTCCTATGGTGGAGGAGTCTAGGAGCTGAGGGCACAGCCTCTGAATAAAGGGATGTCCATTTAGAATGGAGATGAGGGGGAATTTCTATAGCCAGAAGGTGGTGAATCTGTGGAATTCATTGCCAAAGGCAACTGTGGAGGCTAAGTCATTGGGTATATTTAAGACACAGATTGATAGGTACATTAGTCAGGGTGTGAGGAGAAGGCAGGCGAATGGGCTTGAGAGGGAAATTAATCAGCCGTGATGAAATGGGGGAGCAGACTTGATGGGCCAAATGGCCTAATTCTGCTCCTATGTCTTATGGTCTTGTGAAAACAGTGACAATTTCAGAATTTTGTACAAAACTGAGGTGCGGGCAAAACACTCACACCAAAACAGAACTGTTACTGATGCTCAGACAGGAGAAGTATCACATTCTAATTTGTTGCTCAAAGGCATTCACTACTGGTGTCAACAACAATACGGCTAAGTGCTGCTAATGAGTTTCATGCTAGGTAAGAATGCCAACCCTGAATCATTACCAGAGCTCCTTTGTGTACAAAAATATTTCATGCTAGATAAACCACTCATCCCCCCTCTCTCCCTACTGTGCTCCAATTTTGTCTCCCATATAACACACTGCAGATGTCAACCAACACTCATCCCTCGGGATCATTGGCCTTGACCCAAGTTCAATGTCATTGGAGTAAGAGTTGTAAACTGATTTGTGATCAGAATGTATAGCAGGCACTCAAACTGGGAACTGGGTTATTATTGTCACATGTACCGAGGTACAGTGAAAAACTTTGTTTTGCATGCTATCTTCATACATCATTTCATCACATCAGTACAAGGGAAAAGACACAACAGAATGCAGAACATAGTGTTATGGTTAAAGAAAGAGTGCAGAGTGAACAGACAATAAGATACAAGGCCTTGATTATGAGGCCAAGAGATCATCTTATTGTACAAGAAGTCCATTCAATAGTCTGACTCCAGCAGGACAGACATCACATAAGACTATTGACCTTCAGCTCAGTAGTTATCCACCATTAAGCTCTGCCAAGCTATAATCTTATATCTTCTTTATAACTTCTTAAAAATTCAGGAACACGACTTTGAGATTTATTTCAAAGCATTTTCAAGCATTTATTTATGTTGTTGCTAACTGATACAGAATAAAAAGCTTATTTATTACAATGAACTCTCATCTTTTGGGAAATGGATGAATGTTCTGAAGTATCTCATGGAAGGTCGAGAGAAAGTGCATTGCTTTTATACTTTTGCAAGTTAGTTATGTCCACTGAGGATCTGAACTCTGACAGAGAATCAGAGTTAAAGTAGGTGACAAATAGCACTGCTCTGGGCTGGGAATGCTCTGTCAATTTAATAGCAATTGTGTTTCTCATAGCATTTGAAGAGATACAGGGAGAAGGCAGGAGCTTGGGGCAAAGAGTGAAAATGAAGCAGCCAGGATGAAATGGCAGAGCAGACTGGATGGGCCAAATGACCTAATTCTGCTCCTATATCTTAAGGCAGGGGTCCCCAACCGTTTTTGCACTGCAGACCGGTTTCATATTGACAATGTTCTTGCGGACCGGCCAACCAGAGGGGGGTGGGGTAGGGTTGTCAACGGACAAGAGTAGCAGTCAAATACGTTGCGTTTATCCCGAGAAAGACTACAATGACCATGAAGCCTTGCACGGGCACCTGTGCGCGCATGCGTGCACGTGCCGGTTTCTTTTCTGCAAATTGTTTTTGGCGATTCTGTTCCGGGGTGGGGGGTGTTAATCATGACCGGAATATAGGTGGTAAGTGGCTAATACACTCAATTTCGTTTCTAAAAGGGGTTTATCTAACAAATTTAATATTAAACACACAGCGCATATTTTCCTTGCATGAATATAGTGATAAGTCAATTATCAGGGGAGGACAGGGGAGCTTGAAGTAAGTGTTGAACGAACTTCCAGTAGAAGTGGTAGAGGCAGGTTCGATATTATCATTTAAAGAAAAATTCAATAGCTATATGGACAGGAAAGGAATGGAGGGTTATGGGCTGAGTGCAGGTCGGTGGGACAAGGTGAGAGTAGCGTTCGGCATGGACTAGAAGGGCAGAGATGGCCTGTTTCTGTGCTGTAATCGTTATAAGGTTATATCAGTCACTTATAAGTCAATAACATCATAACATTTTAAGTAACGTTTGGTTATTAAACACACAGCGCATATTTTCCCCATGTAAACATATAAAATCATTGCAACGCACCAATATCGCTGAATCAGTGGGAGCCCTGGGCTGAATACTTATTTTCCTGACAAGACGGTCCCATCGAAGGGTGGTGGGAGACAGTGATATTCGAAAGGGGGATCTTTATGTCCAGTCAATTCCGCAATTTAGTTTTCGTTGCATTCATTGCAGAGATATGTTGGAAATGGAAGCAATGTTTTCAGTGCTTTCGTGGCTCTCTCAGGATATTTAGCCTTGACTTTGATCCAGAATGCTGGCAGCGCTGTTATGTCAAACATACTTTTCAGCCCACCGTCACTTGCAAGCTCGAGGAGTTGATCTCCTTCCCGCGCTCACATGGATGACGCGTGGGTAATGAGCTCGCGCGTGTTCAAGCTCAACAGTGGGCGTGACAGGCAATGAGGAAAGGTGCAGCTGACTCATATCGCCAAATCATATCGTTTCCTCGCGGCCCGGTAGCACATGCTTTGCGGCCCGGTGCTTGGGGACTGCTGTCTTAAGGTCTTATGGTCTTATACTGCCTGGGTAGCATCCGATCTGATGGCATGAACATCGATTTCTCTAACTTCTGGTAATATTTTCCCCTCTCCCTTCCCTTTTTTTCCATTTCTCATTCTGGCTCCCATCTTACCCCTTCTCTTCTCTTCTCCTGCCTATCATCTCCTTCTCCTTCACTTTCTCCCGTGGTCGACTCTCCTCTCCCATCAGATTCCTCCATCTTCAGCCTTTTAGCTGCCAGCTTCTCACTTCATCACTCCTCCACACACACTTACCTTCCCCCCTTCCCTGGCTTCACCCACCTCTTCAGCTTGTACTCCTTCCCCTTCCCCTGCCTTTCTGTTCAGTCTTTTCTCCCACCTTCGGAAAATATCAACTCTATGCCTTTCCATAAATGCTGCCTGACCTGTTGAGTTCCTCGAGCATTTTCTGCATGTTGCTCTGGACTTCCAGCATCTGCAGCATGTCTCTTGTGCCAGAATCAAGTGACTCTTGAAAGATCATGACCAATGCATCCCATATCTCTTCATCAACCTCTCTCAGGATTCTAGGATGCAGTTCATCTGTCCCAGGTGACATATCCACATTAAGACCTTTGAGTTTGCCTAGCACCTTTTCCATTGTAATAGCAATGGCACTCACTCCTGCTCCCTGACACTCACGGACCTCTGGCACACTGCTCGTGTCTTCCACAGTGGAGACAGATGCAAGGTGCCTATTAAGTTTATCTGCCATTTCTTTGTCCCCCATTACCACCTCACCAGCATCATTTTCCAATATAAACCCTCACCTTCCTTTTATTCTTTATATAACTGAAACAACTTTTGGTATCCTGCCTTATATTATTGGCTAGTCTGCCCTCATATTTCATCTTTTCCCTTCTTATCACTTTTTTCATTGCCTTTTGCTGGATTTTAAAAGCTTCCCAATCATCCAACTTCCCACTCACTTTTGCTACCTTTTATGCCTTTCCCTTGACTTTCTTTGTCAGCCATGGTTGCCTACCCCTGCCATTTGAGAACTTCTTCCTCTGCGGGACATATCTATCCTGCGCCTTGTGAACTATCCCCAGAAACTTCAGCCGCCTCTGCTCAGCCATCATCCTCTCCTCCAATCCACCTGTGCAAACTCCTCTCTCATGCCTCTGTAATCCCTGTTATTCCATTGTGATATTCATACATGTGAGTTATGCTTCTCCCTCTCAAACTGCAATATGAATTCAATCATATTATGATCACTGCCTCCTAAGGGTTCCTTTACATTAAGGTCCCTAATAAGATCTGAGTAATTACACAATACCCAATCTAAGATAACCTTTCCTGGAGTAGGCTTAAGCACAAGCTGCTCTAAAAAAACATCTTGTAGGCATTCAACAAATTCCCCCTGTTGCAATCCGACACCAACCTGACTTTCCAAGTCCCCTTGCATACTGAAATCCCCCATTATAAATGTGTCATTATCCTTATTACATGCCTCTTCCAACTCCCTTTGCAAACTTAACCCCATATCCTGGCTACTATTTGGAGACCTATATATGATTCACATATTGGTTTTTAACCTTGACTATTAAATCTATAAAGTGATAAACAATAATGATAGTGCAGACTATTACTTCACCAAGTGGGTCGCAAGACCCGTTCCAGTGCTATACTATGCTCTATTACAAATGGGATTGTTCGCTACATATCAGAAATGTAGATTAAGATGAACCCTTTCCCCTATTTCTTATTACCTTGTTGTGGACACAGATCACAGAAAGTAGCCTCCCCTTCATTGACTCCATCTATATTAAAGATGAATGATTAGATTTATTTGTACGCATTGAAACCTTGAAATACAGTGAAATGTGTTATTGACCTCACATCATATCAGCTAAGATTAAGCTGGAGGCAGCCCAGAAGTGTTACCACACATCCAGCACCAACATGGCATGCCCACAACTCATTAACCCTAACCGTTCGTCGTTGGAATGTGGGAAGAAATTGTAGCACCAGGAGGAAATCCATGTGGTCATGGGGAGAACATACAAACTCCTTACAGACAGCGGTAGAATTGAACCTTGATCAATAGTCACTCACGCTGTAAAGTGTTGCACTAACTACTAAGCTACAGTGCCATCCCAAACTGATTGTATATAAATATGCAGAAGCTGACTTTATATAAACCTGCACAGCACTGCCTAACCTTGTATAAATTGTATTTCTATGGAATCGGTGCTAAGAAGTAAATTATTTCTGCAAAATTTTTCAAAAATCCCCCTGCTTCTCCATCCATCTGGACAAGCTGACATTCACTTCACTATGAACTCCCAGTTCTCCCAGCTGAAGCACCAAGTACATGAAGATCAAGGAATTCCAAATTCCAGGTCACACACATCCTCTTTCATCAACACTCATTATCTCTGTTCTGTCAAAATTCTGGGACCTTTTGCCATGAAGTTGACAATGTTGGCATTGTGTGATCCATTAGTAAGAACAATCCCCAAATAGAGTAAGGAATGGGTAATAATAGTAACCTCATCTGCATTGTCCATATTCCAAAAACTAATAATCATTTTAAAATCATTGCCAGAGGAATTTAAGCTTCATCATTCATTACTTCAATACTGCATGTTCAGATTTATAAACTTAACTGGACCATGACGATGACAGGACTGAAAATGCAAATGCTCATTTGAGCTGTGGTTAAATAAAAGTCCATCTTTTATTCATGATTTCAATTAAATTGAGCAACATCTTTCTTTCTGAAAGGAATTGGTTGCTATCTCTGATCCAAATAGTGTTCATCATGTTCTGTGTGGCCCCTCTCTCTGCCCCTCCCCGGCTCCTCAGTCAGCTAATATCTGAAGTGACACCTCTCTTTATTTGTTTCCATCTAATAATAAAAAATGCAACTTAGAAAGATCATTCCTTTCGTGCAATGGTAATGGAAACACAATGTTATTAAAATGAATTGCTTATCCATATGTATGAGAAATCATTTCATTTCATTTCCTTTGTGACTGTCTTTGATTTTAAACTAGTTTGGAGGCAATTCCAAGTTTACATTTTGTAGCAGAAAGGACCTTATAAATGTCAGGATGCTGAAGTTCAGGGTCTCTGTTGTCCATGAACCACTGAAATTATGAAGAGTGTAATGAGTAGAAAGAACAAACATTAGCAAAACTCAGTAGATCAGGTAGCATCTGTGCAGTGAGAAACAATGCCGGTGTTTTAGGTCACTGACCTTTTATCAGAACTAGAAAAGGAAAGAAACTGTTGGGATTCAAGATGTAGAATTCTTGGATTGAATAACTTATCCTGTACACTCACTTCCTCAGTATGAAAGGTGTATCTGGCAAGGGCTCATGTTCTGCCTGACTTCCTGTGGGATGTTGAGAACTGCCTTGTGTCATTGCCACTCACTCCTTCTTTGAGAATTGATGTCATTCAGTGTTTGTAGAGGAAAAAAACATTAACTTTAAACATAGAACATAGAGAAGTACAGCGCAGGAACAGGTCATTTAATGCACAATATCTGGGTTAACCATGATGCCCGTCCAACACATCCCAATTGCCTGCACATGATCTATATCCCTCTGTTGCCTGCTTGTGGCTGCCAATTATCACTCTGGTCTCACTTTCCTCTGATCTGCATGGAAGTCCTCCCTCCACATACTGAAGATCTCTATCTTCATCTCAGAGAATAGGTTAGCGCCTGATACCCATTACAAGTTCTTTGATTCCACCGGCACTATGCCTGCACTTTCTCTCTCTCCACTTCCAATAAAGACTCCATTCCATTCTCCCAGTTTCTTCCACTCATCTGAACAATAAGACATCCAACACCACTTCTTTCTTTTCTGTGTACCATGATTGACCGAGCTCTCAGTAATACTTCCTTCATTCCCTCACTTGCTCACTTCCCAGCCAGACCAAGGATAAAAATCTCTATCTCTGATGAAGGGTCTTGGCTCGAAACATTGACTGGTTATTCCTTTCCATAGGTACTGTCTGATCTGCTCAGTTCCTCCAGCATTTGGTATGTATGCTCTGTACCTCCACCTACCTCCTCAAGAGTCTCCCCATTCAATCAATCAACCTCTGTATTTTCCACCACCTTAACAGGATTTCTCCCATCAGAAACATAGAACATTACAACCTTGTACTGGTCCTTTGGCCCATGATGTGGTGTCCTTTTGACCTACTCTAAGATCTATCTAATGCCTTTCCTCCTACATAGCCCTCCATTTTCTATCATCCATGTTCCTGTCTAAGAGTTTCTTCAGTATCCTTCTTAAATGTTTCTTAAACATCTTCCCATCCGCTCCCATACAGCATTCCAAAGGGATTCTTTCTCCAGAATTCTGATCCGTTTTTCCCATCTCCACTGACCATTCCCTTTCTCAAGGCACTTCCCCATGTAACTGCACAGATGTACCACCTTCTCCGCATACCTCTTACTCTCCCACTCTACAGGGACCACAGCCGCCCTTCCAGGTTAAGTGACAGCTCATTTGCACTTCTTCCAATCTAGTATGGTCAAGATTCATTGACAGCAGTTTACATAATCCCAGTATGGGTTCCTAACTGAGCAGAAGTAATAGTCATTTGTAGTGAAACCAAAGTTTGCAGACAAAGTTATTATGCATTGACAGGGGTAGAGATGCATCCCCAGTAGCATGCCCAAACTTTTAATGCAATATAATGTGTCTTGAACTGCACTTTTGAAATTTATTCTTATGAATTGATGCTCTTTGCCCAAGTAACATTTTTAAACCGTGTTCCACGGTCAGAGACAGCACACCCAGCTTTTGCCATAGGGCTGTTAAACTGTTAAGGTTGTCCTATTGTGTGCATCCTTTTCATAGAGTCATAGAACACCACAGCACAGAAACAGGCCTTTCGGCTGATGTAGGCAATGCCGAACTGTTACTGTGCACAGTCCCATTGACCCACGCCTGTACCGTAACTGTCCGTATCCCTCTCATCCATGTACTTATCCAAATTTCCCTTAAATAGAGTTATAGAACACTATAGACAGAAACAAGCCCTTTGGTTCACCTAGTCTGTGCTGAACCATTAAAACGCTTAGTTCCATCCATTGATTCTGACAGGCACATACAAGCCTTGTATTCTCAAAATTTCACTTTTGAAGGCCTTCCACTTACCAAGCACACCTTTGCCAGAAAACAACCTGTCCCAATCCACACTTGCCAAATCCTTTCTGATACCACCAAAATTGGAGTTTCTCCAATTTTAGCATCTCAAACCAAGAACCAGACCTATTCTTTTCTATAATTACCATGAAACTAGTAGGATTATTATCACAAGAACCAAAATGTTCCCCTACACAAACTTTTGTAATCTGCTCTGTCTCATTGCCTAATAGGAGATTTGGTATCACACTCTCTTACTTGAGACTTCTATGTATTGATTAAGGAAACTTTCCTGAACACATTTGACAAACTCATTCCCATCCATCCCTTTCACAGTATAGTAATTTCAGTCAATATGTGGAAAATTAAAATCATCTACCAACACAACCTTAAATTCCTTGCAACATGCTGCAATATATCTACAAATATGCTCTTCTAAATCCCACAGACTGATCAATGGTCTCTAATATAATCCAATTAATGATGTTGTAGCTTTCTTATTCCATTTCTACCCATAAAGCCTCTCCAGATTAACTCTAAAGTCTGTGCTGACTGAGCAGTCTCATAACTAGTAATACCATCCCTCCCCTTTAACCCTTCCCACTCAATCACGCCTAAAACAGAGCATCCCAAAACACTGAGTTGCAATCCTGCCCCTCCTACAAGCAAGTCTCACTACTAGCTACAATACCATGATTCCACGTGCTGATCAGTTTGCTGTTTCTCCTTCTTTATCATTGCTCAGTCAGGAAAATTGGGGATGCCAGGCAGAATGTTGGAACGCTCCTTATGTGGGATGCGGGAAGGCAGTGAGACCTCCAGAATCATTGACAACTACACCCGGCAGAAGTACATCCACCTGCAGCTTCTAACACACTGTGTTAAGGAGTAGAGCTGGAACTGGATGAACTCTGGATCATTTGGGAGGCTGAGGAGGGTGATAGATAGGACATATAGAGAGGTAGCTACACCCAAGGTAGAGGACACAGGAAACTTGGTGACAGAAAGGGGAAAGGGGTTAAGGAGCCAGTGTAGAGTATCCCTGTGGCCACCCCCTTCAACAACAGGTTGGATACACTTTGGATACTGTTGGCGGGGGGTGGGGGGGGGTGAGACCTAGCAGAGGAAATTCACAGTGGTCGGACCTCTGGCACTGAGTCTGGCTCTGTGACTCAGAAGGGAAGGGAAGAAGAGGCTCAAATGTGGTGATTAGGGGATTCTTCAGTTTGGGAAACAGAAAGGAGGTTCTGTGGATGAGAACGAGATTCCTGGATTGTACGTTGCCTCCTGAGTGCCAAGGTCCAGGATATCTTGAATATAGTCCTCAGAGTTCTTAAGTGGGAGGGTGAACAACCTGAGGTCATGGGTGACAGAGTGGGAGGGATTAACGGAGGAGGGGGTGGCACTAATATCAAGGAAAATGACATGGAATTCCGCAGTCAGGACAGACAGGGGGACGTATCTGGTGAGGCATTATGGGTGGAAGTGAGTAATGAGGAAGAATGACTATATTAGTGGGGCTATGTTACACACCATCCAGCAGTCTGAAGGATTTAGAGGAACAAATTTGTAGAGACTGTTGTATAATGCCCTGGATAAGAATTTCACTGCTATGCTGCAGGTATTTCATCTTAGCAGTTCTGTAAGAGCAGAGTATTCTGCTTTGAGCATGTTTCCATTTGAGCTAGAGATAAGCGGTATATTGTCCAACTTGGGAATATTGCTTCAGCCAATCAGACGGTGGAATTGGGAGAAGGTTCTAAAGAATGATGGGCAGATAGGTTTTTGTGACAGACACTGGTGTGGGTGAAGATCTTTTTGGCAGGAGTTGGGAGAGGACAGGAGGGAAGATGGCTGAGGATTCTGTCCCTGTTGAAAAAGGTGCTTTGTGCAAATGAATGGCTTCAAGGAGGAAGAACCAATACGCCTGTGGGGGAGCCCGTTTGTTCAAGGTGTATTTTGAGCAACATTCAGAAGGTGGTGTATGCACTTATGCAGGCCGTTGGTCCAGTACATGCGTTAAAGACAACTTCAAGATGAATCCAACTTTGCACATTTGGACTGGGTTAACTGAAATGGGCACTTTTTGTTTTTTTTGCTTTTCTTTTTCCTACTAACTGTTCAATAAAATGGAGGTTTGTAAATATACTTTCTTTATAATTGTATGCAGTGTACTATCTGTTATTTCTTGCCGACGGCTAATTGCGCAGTGGCAGTATTTGCACGGATCAGGGTTCGGGGTTGAGACTTCCCAGTCTCCCTGTTTCGCTGGGACTCAAGTCATACTGACCCTTGACATACAGAGTTTGAGAAAGGTGGTTTTCTCACCGCTGAGTCCAGTGGCTGTTAGCGAGCAGCTAACGAGCCACATCTCTAAAGATGCTGGTAAAAAGGGTCAAGGCTCTAAAAATAAACCAGGAAATTATAGGCTGGTGAGCCTGACATCAGTAGTGGGGAAATTATTGGAAGGCATCTAAGGGATCAGATTTCTAGGTATCTGGATAACATGGACTGATTAAGTATAATCAGCATGGTAGATGGGCCAAATGGCCTGTTTTTGTGTTGTACTTTCCTATGACCCTTTGATCCAGGCCCAAAGCTTATCTGCCTTTCCTACAATACTCCCTGTATTAATACTCCCTTCATGCTCGACCTTTTGATTTGTGACCTGGTGTGTAGGCTTAACAACATCTTTCTCCACAACCACTTCTCTATCTGTTCTGGCACTCTGGTTCCCATTCCCCTGAAACTCTAGTTTAACCTTACCCGGTGCAGCCCAACAAATCTTCCCACCAGGCAATTGGTTCCCGTTCAGTTCAGGTGCAAGTGATCCCTCCTGTACAGATGCATCCTTCACTGGAAAAAAGCCCATTGCTCCAAAAATCTGAAGCCCTTCCTCCTGTACCAACTCCTTAAACTCATATTAAACTGCATGATCTTCCTACTTCTGGCCTCACTAGCATATGTCATGGGTAGCAATTCTGAGATTGGAACCCTGAAGTTTCTGTTCTTTAACTCAGCACCTAACTCCCTGAACTCACTTTTCAGGACCTCATAACCCATCCTACCCATGTCATTTGTACGGACATGGACCACGACGTCTGGCTGCTCACCATCCCACTTAAGAATGCCATGGACCCAGTTCAAGGTGTCTCTGACTCTGGCACCCAGTAGACAAGAAGCCATCCAGGAATCTCGTTCTCATCCACAGAACCTCCTTTCTGTCCCCTTCACCATCAAATGTTGAAATCAAACCTGCATGCAGCACTTCCGCCTGCAGCTCGTTCCACACACTCTCACCACGGTCTTAAGAAGCTCACCCTCAGTTTCTGATTAAATATTTAATCTTTCACACTTAACCTTTGACTTCCAGTTCCAGGCTCATGCAACCACATTGGAAAAAGCCTGCCAACATTTACTATACCTGCATCCCTCATAATTTTGCATAACTTTTTGAAAGATAATTCATTCCATTCGTTTAAAAATTAGAGAAGAAAGTATCAAACCCTGGAGAAACAGATAGAGTTTGACTTGGAGTCAAAGGTCATCCAACAGGGAAATGATTGTTTCTGATTGTTATAGGCCCGCTATGAAGAACTTGCCTGCCAGCCGGTGGTGGTAAAGTGAGGGGGAAATGATTGGAAACAGGGAACAGATGGCAAGACCACCAGGAACAGTTCCAACCTGAGACTGGAGTACCGTTCTCTAAATAACATTCCCAATATGGAGTGGATGCATGGAATTCTTCTAAAGAAAGACATTTGGGAAAAGAACTGAGTCAGAATCAAGTTTATTATCACAGGCATGTGATGTGAAATTTGTTAACTTAGCAGCAGCAGTTCAATGTCATACATAATCTAGAAGAGAAAAAATTAAAAATGATAATAATAAATAAACAATAAAGCAATTACAGTAGATGTATATTGAATAGATTTTTAAAAGTGCAAAAATCAGAAATACTGTATATTTTTTAAAAAGTGAGGTAGTGTCCAGGGGTTCAATGTCCATTTAGGAATCGGATGGCAGAGGGGAAGAAGCTGTTCCTGAATCGCTGAGTGTGTGCCTTCAGGCTTCTGTACCTCCTACCTGATGGCAACAGTGAGAATAGGGTGCTGGAGGTCCTTAATAGTAGATGCTACTTTTCTGAGACACCGCTCTCTGGAGATGTCCTGGGTACTTCGTAGGCTAGTACCCAAGATGGAGCTGACTAGATTTACAACCCTCTGCAACTACTTTTGATCCTGTGCAGTAGCCCCCCACCCCCCCATACCAGACCGTGATGCAGCCTGTCAGAATGCTCTCCACAGTACAACTATAGAAGTATTAGAGTATATTTGTTGACATGCCAAATCCCTTCAAACTCCTAATGAAGTATAGCTATTGTGTTGCCTTCTTTGTAACTACATTGATATGTTGGGACCAGGTTAGATCCTCAGAGATCTTGACACCCAGGAACTTGAAACTGCTCACTCTCTCCACTTCTGACCCCTCGATGAGGATTGGTATGTGTTCCTTC
Source organism: Mobula hypostoma (assembly GCF_963921235.1). Lineage (NCBI taxonomy): Eukaryota > Metazoa > Chordata > Chondrichthyes > Myliobatiformes > Myliobatidae > Mobula > Mobula hypostoma. The sequence continues at coordinate 4,550,590 of NC_086115.1, forward strand.
ATCTTACCCTTCCTGAAGTCCACAATCAGCTCTTTTGTGTTACTGACATTGAGTGCCAGGTTGTTGCTGTGACACCATTCCACTAGCTGGCATATCTCACTCCTGTACGCCCTCTCGTCACCACCTGAGATTCTACCAACATTGATTGTATCGTCAGTAAATTTATAGATGATATTTGAGCTATGCCTAGCCACACAATCATGTGTATATAGAGAGTACAGCAGCTGGCTAAGCACACACCCCTGGTAACAAGCTGAAAAACAGTAGACGCTGCAGGCTGAGTGGTAGACATTATTTCCTCATTTTTTAAGGGAAATAACCGTTTCTGACTTTGGTTTCTGCATTCTGTCTCATCACCCCTTTCAGTGTTGTTAAATGCCTGACTAATTTTCCCAGTGGAGGAGTATTTAAGCTCTGCATCTGTCTCCAATAGTTCTTGTTATCTTCAGGAACAGTGACATTTGTAATATTCCTGTTAAGCTGCTTATTTCTCAATTTTCCCCAAATTCATCTTTCCTGAGGGCTTTATGTAATCTACCTTCTTTGTTAATTTCCATTTTAATTGCCCTAATCTTCACTCATGGTACTATTTGTTTATTTGGCTTTTGTTGTTTCTATATAAAATGAATCTTGCACATTCAGTATGAAAACTGCATCCTACAGTGTTTGATGTTGACCAAGTGTCTAAACTCAGCACCTATTCCGTCACAATGCTGACGAAAGAGGCAAAGACAAGGCATATTTATATGTAGTACCATTCCTGACTTCTGGCCATCCTGAAGTATCTAAAGTAGGGTAGTCACAATGAATTTGTGGCAGTAAGACTACACACAAGAGATATTTTTGTTTCTCTCTCTCTCTCTCTCACACACACACACACAAAATGTTTTCGGCCAAGACCCTTCATCAAGACTGCAAAGCAACCACAAAAAGATGGGGGGGGGGAGGGAAGTTAGAAGGCAAAGTTACGTGATGGGAAAGTAGATGGTAAGCAAGGGCTGTTGATGAAGTGGGAATCTGGGAAGTGATAGGTGGAAAAGCTGAGGAAGAAGGAATCTGATTGGAGAGGAGCGTGGACCATGGGGGAAAAATAAGGAGGAGGGGCACCAGTGGAGGTGATAGGCGGGGGAGGAGAACCTGAACATGTTTTTTTATGGTTTTTGTGATTTTTTTTTGTGGGATAATTTTGACTATTCAGTAAATCATTGGTAAGAATTTGCCTAGTCTTCAACATCCCTACATTTGAGGGCAGAAGGGGACTAAGCTTGGCTTAGTGGTTCATTCCTGTCTCCATTCAAGACTGCGTTCCTGTACATGGTTCTAACTCCATAATCAAGTTTGCAGATGACACCATGGTGGTTGGTCTGATCAGAGGGGATGACGAGACAGCTTACAGGGACGAGGTCCAGCACCTGGCCGCGTGGTGTGCCAACAACAATCTGGCTCTTAACACCCAGCAGACTAAGGAGATCATTGTGGACTTCAGGCATGCTAGGAGCCACACTCACTTCCCCATCTACGTCAACGGAGCTGTAGTGGAGCATGTATCAAGCTTCATATTCTTTGGTGTCCACATTTCCGAGGATCTCACCTGGTCCCTGAACTCCTCCATCCTGGTCAAAAAGGTGCAACAGCACCTTTATTTCCTGTGGAGCATCAAGAAAGCTCACCTCTGTCCCAGGATACTGACGGACTTTTACCGCTGTACCATTGAGAGCATACTCACCAACTGCATCTCAGTGTGGTATAGCAATTGTCCCGTATCAGACCACAAATCTCTCCAGCGTGTGGTGAAAACTGCCCAGCGGATTATCGGCACCCAATTGCCCGCCATTGGCAACATCTACCATAAACGCTGCCTAGGCAGGTCCAAAAGCATTATCAAGGATGCATCTCACCCTAACCATGGACTTTTTGCTCTCCTCCCATCCGGTAGGTGCTACAGGAGCCTCCACTTCCGCACAGCAGGCACAGGAAGAGCTTCTTCCCTGAGGCTGTTACCCTGCTGAACCTCACATCACAGCACGAAGCAGTATTGCATCCGTATTGTACTGTCTCAGTACTTTTATATTTGTGTGCTGTAGCACTTACTTTTCATTCGCAGTTATTTTGTAAGTAACACTATTCTTTGCACTTCTGGTCAGATGCTAACTGCATTTCACTGGCTTTGTATCTGTACTCCGGACAATGACAATAAAGTTGAATCTAATCTAAATCTAATCTAATCATTTTAAATGTGGTTTCCTCAACATCGCTGTGTCCACTCGGTTCTCAACTATTTTGTCACACCTCTGGATTGGACATTCAAATCTTCCACCATCTCAGAGGCAAGAAATCTGACATTCATCTTTGAAGTGACATGCTTTAAAAACTCTGATTAAGTAAATTAAAATTCTTATGACTGTTTGAACTTGCCCTAAAGAAATGTATGTGCAACTGTGATTCACAGAGTTCAAATTTCATAAGCATAAGCAAGTCTGTAGATGCTGAAAATCCAGAACAAAACACACAAAATGCTGGAGGAACTCTGCAGGTCAGGCAGTACCTATGGAAATTAATAGTTAGTTGATGTTTCTCACCAAGACGCTTCTTCAGGGCTGAGAAGAAAGGGGGAAGATACCAGAGTAAAAAGGTATGGGGAGAGGAAGGAGGATAGCTAGAAGCTGATAGGTGAAGTCAGGTGGGTGGGAAAAATCAAGAGCTGAAGAAGAAGGAAACTGATAGGAGAGGAGACTGGACCATAGGAGATAGAGAAGGAGGAGGGGACTCAGGGGAAAGTACTATTCAGGTGTGAAGAGGTAAAAGGTTAAAGTAGAGAATAGAGGGAGGGAGAACAGGATTTGTTTATCCGAAGAAGAAATTGATATTCATGCCATCAAGTTAGAGGCTACCCAAACAGAATATAAGATGTTCCTCCACCCAAAGAGTGGCCTCATCTTGGAGGCTATGGACAGACACATTGGAATGGGAATGGCAATAGGACTTAAAATACTAGGCCGCCAGGAAATTCCACTTGTGGCAGATGGTGCAGAGGTGCTCAGTGAAGCAGTATCCCAATTTACGATGATCTCACCATCGAGAGTAAAGAAATAGTAGATGACCCCAGCAGGTGAAGTATTTTATCACCTGGAAAGACTGCCTGGGGCCCTGAATGAAGGTAAGGGAGGAGAATGAAGCCAATATTTTATTTTAAATCATGCCTGAATCAGTACACAATAGCCAACGATACACAATATACTTCTATGAGTGGCAGTTATATATGGTACCATGCTGTGGTCTCCATTGAGACTGACACTCAGACCTAATTGTTTGTAGAGTTTGTAGGGATGATTTTGGGGACAGAAAGGGGAGTTACGTGTTTAGGTTAGAGTTTAGGGACAGTGATGAGGAGGAGTTAGAGGTCATATTAGGGTCTAGGGAACTGGGATGTGGAGCAGCTAGAGGTCAGGCCTCTGTTCCACACTCCACGTTCAAAGTCCAGTGACATGGACAGCTTGACAAAGTATATTCGGAAACCAGGCATCCATTCTGTGCTCAAAGTCTAGTGATAAGGGCACTTGCTGCTCCACTCTGTGCCTGAAGTCAGTGGTATGGACGTGAGGACGAAGGACATCTGGAGGCTGGGCCTCTACTCCGTGCTCGATGGTCCATCACATGGACTGGTGATGAATGACATCCATGGACATTGGGCAGTCTCACATTTGTCCTGCAAGGGGAAGGGGTACACACTGGAAGATGATGTTTGAAGCCAGGTGAAGGGGAAGGCAGGTGGGTGGGGAAAGGCAACCCATTACCATTCAACTTGACCTTCCTTTATAGCCCCACCCTCCACCTTCATATTCTGGCTTCTTTCCCCTTCCTTCCCAGTTCCTATCAAGGATCTCAGCTAGGAACGTCAACTTTTTATTCCTCTCCATGGATTCTTCCTAATTTGCTGAGTTCCTCCAACATTTTGTGTGTCAGGAAGTAAATTATTTTGTTTAGTAAATGGAATGTGCACAATTCTGGTGAAGCTAGCATTTATTGCCAGTTACTAATTTCTCTTCAACTGAATGATTGTGTGGCCATTCCAGAGGACTGTAAAAAAGTCAATCGTATTGATGTGTCTGAAGTTCCTCCATCCCTTTCTATGTTCCAAAACCACACCTGACGGCATCCCAGGGATTAACCAATTGAGCTTATTCCCGGCTTGAGACCAGAGGCTTATGTTAAAGACCAAAGCTTATTCTTCCTTACACACTGTTTCAAGAGGACGTACACAACTTTAAAAAGAAATCACTTGGCATGCGTAGCACCAGGATGTTTGCTGCAAGCTGGAAGGTGGTTGGCACTGGTCATCCCCTGCCTTCTCCCTCAACATCTAACCCGAGGTCCAGAAACACAGATCAGCACTCTCCAAAGAAGCAGATCAACCAGCACAGCATAATTACTTCCTCCTTTCAAAACTGTATTGATTCAGTTAGTAAATATTCACATTCTGCAACGGAAGTATCACAATTCAAATTCGGACCTACATCTAGCAAATTCCATACTTCTTTACAACATAGGAGTCCATTTCAGCCCATTGAGGCTGTGCTGATTCAGACAGCAACACTACTATTGATATTCTCTGCGACCTGTTCACTTTGCCTAGTCTACCACTCGGCTATACACATTCATAGTGTCCTATTAGCATACCAACCTCCCGACTGCAGACCTTGGGCTTGTAGGGGCAATTTGGAACTGCTGAACCAAACCTGGAGTGCTTTACTGGAGTAAGGCAGCATCTTTCATCAAGGACATCACCATCCAGGCCATGCTGTCTTCTGCTGCTGCCATCAGGGAAGAGGTACTGGAGGCTTAGGTCCCACACCACCGGGTTCATGAATAATTATTACACTTCAACTATCAGACTCCTGAACCAGGTGGATAACTTCACTCATATCTACATTGAACTGAATCCACAACCTATGGACTTTACAACTCAAGTTCTCATTATTACTTATTATTATTGTCTTTTTTTTGGAATTGCAGTTTTTCTGTTTTGCTCATTTGTTGCTTGTCAGACTTTGTGTGTAGCTTTTCATTGATTCTATTGCATTTCTTTTTTCTACTGTCACTGCATGCAAGAAAATAAATCTCAGGGTACTTCATGGTGACATATGCAGTACTGTGCAAAAGTCCTAGGCACACGTAAAAAATTCTGTAAAGCAAAGATGCTTTCAAAAACAATGAAATGAAAAGTTTATAAACACCAAAAAAATACTATAAAGATCAGTACACAGTAAAAAAAAAACTAAATCAAATCAATATTTAGTGTGACCACCTTTTGCCTTTAAAACAGAATCAATTCTCTTAGGTACAATGCCATGTAGTTTTGTAAGAAAATCGGCTGGTAGGTTGTTCCAAGCATCTTGGAGAATTTGCCACAATTCTGCAGATTTTGGCTGTCCTACTTGCTTCTGTCTTTACCGGTTGAGATCAGGGTCTTGGAGACCATATCATATAAAACCATATAAAAAAACACTACGGTGCCTAAGACTTTTGCACAAAACTGTGTGTGCTTTGATAATAAATTTACTTTGAATCATGAAATCCCAAGTGGTCGCAGGGAGAACGTGCAAACTCCCCAGAGACAGGCCTGATGATCAGTACTGAATGCAAGTTATTGGAGCTCAGATGATGCATTATTACAAGCTGGTTCACTCTATTTCCTAGCATCTTTTTAAGGTGAGTGCTGGAAAGTTTAGGGGAGATGTCAGAGTTTGCTTTTTTAATACAGAGTTTTAAAGAATGCGTTGCCAGAGGTGATGGTTAAGACAGATATATCAGGGTCATTTAAAATACTCTTAGATAAGCATGCAGATGAAAGAAGACTTCAGGGTTGTGGGCTGTGCGGGAGGGAAGGGTTAGGTTGATCACGGAGTAGGTTAAAAGTTTGGCACAACATTGTGGGCTGAAGGGCCCATTCTGTGCTGTACTGTTCTACGTTCTGTTAGCTAGGACAGGTTTTATGGAATAAATGCCTAGATCTGCTGAGATCAGAAGACATGCTCAGCGTAAACTCTAATCCACAAGACAGAAGAAGATAAATAATGTCAAACGGATTGCTTTTTAAACCTCCCATCTTACTCTCAGCAGATGCATTTAATGATTTGCTGATCGGAGATTGCCTGATTTCACGGTCCTTTCAAACTCATAATTAGCCACAGACATGCATGGAATTAACTATTGAACAGGGACTGCTTTGGATCTCCTTGTCAATCTGATAATGCATGATTACCATATAAGAGCACAGCATGCAGTTACATAGTAGTAGGAAGGTACAGCACAGAAACTTTTAGACAATTTAGACAATTAGACAATTAAGTAGACAATTAAGTCCAGACTGTTCATCAGACAGAAGTTTTTACACTAAAAGTACCTTAACCCATTTTATTCTCCTCACATTCCCATCAACTAACCCCAAATTCCTCCAGATATCTACATTTTAAAGACAAGTTGATCTTCAAACTTTCAGGAATTGAGTGCAATGTTAGCATTAGTTTCCAGAGGACTAGAATATAAAAGTAAGCCTTGATAAGACATTGGTCAGACCACAGTTGGAGTATTGTGAGCATGTTTGAGCCCCTTATCTAAAAAATAACATGCTGGCAATGGAGAGAGTCCACAGGAGGTTCATGAGCATGAGCCTGGGAATTAAAGGGTTAATGAATGAGGAGAATTTGGTGGCTTTGAGCCTGCATTCACTGGAGTTTAGGAGAATGAGGGGGTATCTCAATGAAACCTATCAAGTATTGAAAAGCCTAGATAGAGTGGATAGAAACATAGAAACATAGAAAATAGGTGCAGGAGTAGGCCATTCGGCCCTTCGAGCCTGCACCGCCATTTATTATGATCATGGCTGATCATCCAACTCAGAACCCAGCCTTCCCTCCATACCCCCTGACCCCTGTAGCCACAAGGGCCATATCTAACTTCCTTTTAAACATAGCTAATGAACTGGCCTCAACAGTTTGCTGTGGCAGAGAATTCCACAGATTCACCACTCTCTGTGTGAAGAAGTTTTTCCTAACCTCGGTCCTAAAAGGCTTCCCCTCTATCCTCAAACTGTGACCCCTCGTTCTAGACCTCCCCAACATCGGGAACAATCTTCCTGCATCTAGCCTGTCCAATCCCTTTAGGATCTTATACGTTTCAATCAGATCCCCCCTCAATCTTCTAAATTCCAACGAGTACAAGCCCAGTTCATCCAGTCTTTCTTCATATGAAAGACCTGCCATCCCAGGAATCAATCTGGTGAACCTTCTTTGTACTCCCTCTATGGCAAAGATGTCTTTCCTCAGATTAGGGGACCAAAACTGCACACAATACTCCAGGTGTGGTCTCACCAAGGCCTTGTACAACTGCAGTAGTACCTCCCTGCTCCTGTACTCGAATCCTCTCGCTATAAATGCCAGCATACCGTTCGCCTTTTTCACCGCCTGCTGTACCTGCATGCCCACTTTCAATGACTGGTGTATAATGACACCCAGGTCTCGTTGCACCTCCCCTTTTCCTAATCGGCCACCATTCAGATAATAATCTGTTTTCCTATTTTTGCCACCAAAGTGGATAACTTCACATTTATCCACATTAAATTGCATCTGCCATGAGTTTGCCCACTCACCCAACCTATCCAAGTCACCCTGCATCCTCTTAGCATCCTCCTCACTGCTAACACTGCCACCCAGCTTCGTGTCATCCGCAAACTTGGAGATGCTGCATTTAATTCCCTCATCCAAGTCATTAATATATATTGTAAACAACTGGGGTCCCAGCACTGAGCCTTGCGGTACCCCACTAGTCACCGCCTGCCATTCTGAAAAGGTCCCGTTTATTCCCACTCTTTGCTTCCTGTCTGCTAACCAATTCTCCACCCACACCAATACCTTACCCCCAATACCGTGTGCTTTAAGTTTGCACACTAATCTCCTATGTGGGACCTTGTCAAAAGCCTTTTGAAAATCCAAATATACCACATCCACTGGTTCTCCCCTATCCACTCTACTAGTTACATCCTCAAAAAATTCTATGAGATTCGTCAGACATGATTTTCCTTTCACAAATCCATGCTGACTTTGTCCGATCATTTCACCGCTTTCCAAATGTGCTGTTATCACATCCTTGATAACTGACTCCAGCAGTTTCCCCACCACCGACGTTAGGCTAACCGGCCTATAATTCCCCGGTTTCTCTCTCCCTCCTTTTTTAAAAAGTGGGGTTACATTAGCCACCCTCCAATCCTCAGGAACTAGTCCAGAATCTAACGAGTTTTGAAAAATTATCACTAATGCATCCACTATTTCTTGGGCCACTTCCTTAAGCACTCTGGGATGCAGACCATCTGGCCCTGGGGATTTATCTGCCTTCAATCCCTTCAATTTACCTAACACCACTTCCCTACTAACATGTATTTCGCTCAGTTCCTCCATCTCACTGGACCCTCTGTCCCTTACTATTTCTGGAAGATTATTTATGTCCTCCTTAGTGAAGACAGAACCAAAGTAATTATTCAATTGGTCTGCCATGTCCTTGCTCCCCATAATCAATTCACCTGTTTCTGTTTGCAGGGGACCTACATTTGTCTTTATCAGTCTTTTCCTTTTTACATATCTATAAAAGCTTTTACAGTCCGTTTTTATGTTCTCTGCCAGTTTTCTCTCATAATCTTTTTTCCCCTTCCTAATTAAGCCCTTTGTCCTCCTCTGCTGAACTCTGAATTTCTCCCAGCCCTCAGGTGAGCCACTTTCTCTGGCTAATTTGTATGCTACTTCTTTGGAATTGATGCTATCCCTAATTTCTCTTGTCAGCCACGGGTGCACTACCTTCCTTGATTTATTCTTTTGCCAAACTGGGATGAACAATTGTTGTAGTTCATCCATGCAACCTTTAAATGCCTGCCATTGCATATCCACCGTCAATCCTTGAAGTGTCATTTGCCAGTCTATCTTAGCTAATTCATGTCTCATACCTTCAAAGTTACCCCTCTTTAAGTTCAGAACCTTTGTTTCTGAATTAACTACGTCACTCTCCATGTTAATGAAGAATTCCACCATATTATGGTCACTCTTACCCAAGGGGCCTCTCACGACAAGATTGCTAATTAACCCTTCCTCATTGCTCAAAACCCAGTCCAGAATAGCCTGCTCTCTAGTCGGTTCCTCGACATGTTGGTTCAAAAAACCATCCCGCATACATTCCAAGAAATCCTCTTCCTCAGCACCTTTACCAATTTGGTTCACCCAGTCTACATGTAGATTGAAGTCACCCATTATAACTGCTGTTCCTTTATTGCACACATTTCTAATTTCCTGTTTAATACCATCTCCGACCTCACTACTACTGTTAGGTGGCCTGTACACAACTCCCACCAGCGTCTTCTGCCCCTTAGTGTTACGCAGCTCTACCCATATCGATTCCACATCTTCCCGGCTTATGTCCTTCCTTTCTATTGCGTTAATCTCTTTTTTAACCAGCAACGCCACCCCACCTCCCCTTCCTTCGTGTCTATCCCTCCTGAATATTGAATATCCCTGAACGTTGAGCTCCCATCCCTGGTCACCCTGGAGCCATGTCTCTGTGATCCCAACTATATCATAATCATTAATAACAATCTGCACTTTCAATTCATCCACCTTATTACGAATGCTCCTTGCATTGACACATAAAGCCTTCAGGCACTCTTTTACAACTCTCTTAGCCCTTTTTAATGCTTGCCCTGGATTTGTCGGCCTGCCACTTTTACTTTTCCCCTTTGTACTTTTTGCTTCTACGCTCACTTTACACCCCTCTGTCTCTCTGCACTGGTTCCCATCCCTCTGTTGTGAACTAACCTCCTCACACCTAGCCGCTTTAATTTGATTCCCACCCCCCAACCATTCTAGTTTAAAGTCACCTCAGTAGCCCCCGCTAATCTCCCTGCCAGGATATTGGTCCCCCGAGGATTTAAGTGTAACCGGATGTAGAGAGTCCTGTAGTGGGGGAGCCTAGGACCAGAAGGCACAACCTTATAATACAAGGAGGTCCCTTTAGAACAGAGATGATGAGGAATTTCTTAAACCAGAGGGTGGTGAATCTGTGGAATTCATTGCCAAGGATGGCTGTGAAGGCCAAGTCATTGGGTATATTTAAAACAGAGCCTGTTAGGTTTGTGATGAGTAAGGGCATAAAGACTATAGGGAGAAGGCTTGCGAATGAGATTCATAAGCATAATATATGATCCATGATTGAATGGTGGAGCAGACTTAATTGGCTGAATGGCCTTATTCTGCTCCTATGTCTTATTGTCTTATGGATGTAAACTGGAGAACTTCTGGTCTATATGGTACCGAGAAGCAGATGACATGGCACAGACAGTAACAGGTGTTTTTTTCAGCTCATAGGGATTGTTCTAGAGACAGCATAGGGAGTTGGTGTCGCTGGGGTTTAGGGACAAGAATAAGGAGGAATTAGTGGTCAAAGGCAGTCATTGAAGAGTCTGACCTGCTGAGTTCCTCCAGCATTTTCTGTGTAGTGACACCAGTGTGCCATTCAAACCTACAACCGCTACTGTCTGGGAAGACAAAAGCAGCTGATGCATGAAACAGCAACAGCTGGGGGCTGCCGTCTGAACTGGACTGACATGTCATTATGACCGGGATATCCTCTCCAATAGCCCCTCACAAATACAACCATGGCAGTTTGGTCTGGTTTGGTCTTTTGCTTTATTACTGTCGCATGCACTGAGATACAACAAAAAAACTTTGTTTTGCATTCCACCTGTTCCGATCATTTCACCAGGGAGTGGGAATAAAGGGATCCTCTTCTGGCTGGCTGCCGGTTACCAGTGGAGTTCCACAGGGATCAGTGTTGGGACCACTGCTTTTTACCATGTGTGTCAATGAATTGGACTATGGTATTAATGGATTTGTGGCTAAATTTGCTGATGATGCAAAGATAGGTGGAGGAGCAGGTAGTGCTGAGGAAACAGAGAGCCTGCAGAGAGACTTAGATAGTTTAGAGGAATGGGCAAAGAAGTGGCAAATGAAATACGAAGTTGGAAAGTGTATGGTCATGCACTTTAGTGGAAGAAATAAATGGGCAGACTATTATTTAGATGGGGAGAGAATTCAAAATACAGAGATGCAAATGGACTTTGGAGTCCTTGTGCAGGATACCCTAAAGGTTAACTTCCAGGTTGAGTCAGTGGTGAAGAAGGCAAATGAAATGTTGGCATTCATTCCTAGAGGTCTAGAATATAAGAGCAGGGGTGCAATGGTGAGGCTCTATAAGGCACTCATGAGATCACACAGACTATTGTGTGCAGTTTTGGGATCCTTATTTTAGAAAAGGTATACTAACATTTATTACAAAATATAACAAGAAATAAGAGATAAGAGAAATTGGCGGAATAATTTCAGATATGCAGATGACACTCTGTTAATTGCAAGTACAGAGGAAGAACTACAAAACTTAATTGATATAATTGTTGAAGAAACTGCAAAAATGGGTCTATCTATCAATTGCAAAAAGACAGAATGTATGGTGATATCCCAAAAGAAGGAGAATCCTATCTGCAGGCTGAGAATAAACGGGGAAGACATAAAACAAGTACAGAACTTTTGCTACTTAGGAAGCTGGGTGACATCAGATGGCAGGTGCGACTTGGACATCAAAAGAAGAATAGGGATGGCAAAAGACACCTTTACGAGAATGAAGAGTATACTGACCAATACTAAACTAGGCATGACAACCCGCCTCAGAGTACTGACATGTTATGTTTATCCAGTTATGTTATATGGCTCAGAATGTTGGACAATATCTAGTAACATGAGGAAATGAATTGTAGCAGCAGAGATGTGGTTTTTGAGGAGGATGCAAAGAATATCATGGATGAAACGAATATCTAGCGAGGATGTCATGAACAGAGCAAACACAAAAATAGAAATAATGTATGAGATCATGAAAAGGCAATGTAACTTCATTGGACATGTGATTAGGAAAGAGGAGTTAGAATGCACGGTAATTATGGGAAAGATTGAAGGGAAGAAAGCAAGAGGAAGACAAAGACAAATGATGATGGAGACAGCAGCCAGAGAACTGGAAATGAATACCAATGAATTGATCCATTTGACCCGAAACAGGAGTGTGTGGGCCATGGCAGTCAAAGCTCAAACTGGGCACGGCACCTGATGATAATGATGATGATGATACTGAAATTGGAGCGAGTTCAGAGAAGATTCACGAGAATGTTTCCAGGAATGAAAGGTTTACCATATGAGGAATGTCTGGCAGTATTTCCTGGAGTTCAGGAGAATGAGGGGGATCTCAGAGAAACATTTTGAATGTTAAAAGGCCTGAACAGATTAGGTATGGCAAAGTTAATTTCACATGGTAGGGGATTCCAGAACAAGTGGGCATGACTTCAGAATTGAAGGACGTCCATTTAGAACAGAGATAGGGAGAAATTACTTTAGTCAGTGGGTAGTAAATCTGTGGAACTTGTTGCCATGAGTGGCTGTGGAGGCCAAGTCACTGGGTGTATCTAAGGCAGAGATAGATAAGTTCTTGATTAGCCAGTGCATCAAAGGGAATGGGGTGAAGGCAGAGGAGTGGGGATGACTGGATGAATTGGATCAGCCCATGATTGAATTCCAGAGCAGACTTGATGGGCTGAATGGCTTACTTCTGCTCCAATATTTTATGGTCCTATGGTCATATCAACACATCAAGGTAGTAGAGGGGAAAAGCAATAGAATACAGACTATACTGTTACAGTTACCGAGAAAGTACAGAGCAGGCAACCAGTAAGGTGCAAGGCCATGGCAAGTTAGATTGTGACATCAAGATTCCATCTCAGAACACGGAACAGAATGGACCTTTAGCCCAGAATGCTGTGCAGACCATTTAACCTATCCATGATCCATCTATCCCTTTCCCCCTACACAGCACAGCACATAACTCACCATTTTTCTGTCATCCTTGTGCCTATTTAAGAGTCTCTTAAATGCTCCAAGTGCATCAGCCTCTATCACCATCCCAGACGTACATTCTGGGCTCTTACACCTTGCTGTATTGAAAAATAACTACCTCTGACATCTCCTTTATACTTTCCTCCATTCCCCCCAAATCCCATTTAAAACTCTTTTCCTCACTTTAAGCCTATGCCTTCTTGTTTTTGATACAGAATTGAGGTTTTGGTCAAATCAGCCATTTTGAATGGCAGAGCAGGATTCGAGATGTTAAGAGGCCTTCTCCGTTTCCTACTTCATGTATTTTGTTCATTACTAAAGCCAGTGCATCTCCTGGTGCTGATAAACCAAGCAAAGAGCATGGGAGGGAGCTATCCTAGTTTACATGAAGCAGTGCTGGCCATCTATTACCGTGGATCTCTCTATACTGAGAGTGAATTGCTCAAGGCACTTGGGAGACAGTTGTTCATGAATAATGAGACTATCCTAGCCAATGAAAGCAATGGGGATTTTGTATTCTCTCATTCCATAAACACAGTCATTTTGCAGCATATAAATAGGATGCATAATTTGAATATAGACGTTAATCATAGTAGGAAGATAGGGCAAGAGGCATGACTGGACACGATAAACACCCGAAGAAGTGTTCACAGAAACCAGCAAAGCAAAAGGTGGATGATCAGATGGTCACACACAAAATGCTGGAGGAACTCAACGAGTCAGGTAGAATCTATGGAAGTAAATAGATGGTCGATGTTTTGGACCGAGAGAAGAAGGGTCTTGACCCGAAACATCGACTACCTATGATTTCCATAGATGCTGCCTGACCTGCTGCATTCCACCAGCATTTTGTGTGTGTTATTTTGGATTTCCAGCAGCTGCAGACTTTTGTGTGTGTTATGATCAGAGGGGAACAGCTAACAGCAGGGTGAAAGAGGTTATTGGTCGGTCCACCTACATCCAGGGCCGAGGCTGACACTCCTTCTGCGTACTACCTACAGGATGACTGTAGCGGGGAAGAGAAGCAGCTCACCTCTTTGCGGATTGTGGGTTTACTAAGAGGATGTAGAGAAAGATGCAAGGGCCTGTGTTGTAGTTCATCCTGAGTGACAGATGGTTTCTGATCTACAGGCTGTTTCCAGAGACACACGTGGCGACAAACATCAAGTGCTGCTGGAAGAACTTCAGCTCAATGAAAGACACCCTATGGTTTGCCCTGAAGTTGTTGGTCTGCCAGCACATTGAAATGTCCACAGAGGAATGGTGCTGACTGGCACATTCCAGAATGCACAAGGCTGCAGATGCTGGAAATCTAGATACATACAACATACTGGAGGAGCTCAGCAGGTCAGACAGAATCTATGGATGGGAATGAACAGTCAACGTTTTGGGTAGAGACGTCAGCGAATTAGACCTGTGGAAGAATTTACAAAGACAGCTTTATAGAACCATCACAGGAGTAGAGGGAGTCAGCGTAAGAGGGCTTTGGCTCAACGGGGCTTCAGCGATAACACAACAAAGCGAGGTAAGTTAGTTGGGAGGAATAGAAATAGGAAGTATGTCTGTGAGGCAGGTGTTTTGTACTGGGTGTCGGATGTGGGACGTCCGGGAGACTCCCAGCCTCCCGGACGGCCATATCTGCACCAGGTGCGTTGAGCTGCAACTCCTTAGGAACCAGGTTAGGGAACTGGAGTTGCAGCTTGATGACCTTCGTCTGGTCAGGGAAAGTGAGGAGGTGATAGATAGGAACTACAGGCAGGTAGTCACATCAGGGCCTGGGGAGACAAATAAGTGGGTAACAGTCAGGAGAGGGAAGGTCAAGAGTCAGATACTAGAGAGTACCCCTGTGGCTGTCTCCCTTAACAATAAATATTCCTGTTTGAGTACTGTTGAGGGTGGGGGGGAGACAACCTACCTGGGATGTACCCCAGACCATTGTGGGAGGCAAGGGAGGAGATTGCTGAGCCTTTGACAATAGTCTTTGCATCATCAATGGGGATGGGAGAGGTTCTGGAGATTGGAGGTTTGCAGATGTTGTTCCCTTATTCGAGAAAGTGAGTAGAGATAGCCCAGGAAATTATAGATCAGTGAGTCTTACTTCAGTGGTTGGTAAGTTGATGGAGAAGGTCCTGAGAGGCAGGATTTATGAACATTTGGAGAGGCATAATATGATTAGGAATAGTCAGCATGGCTTTGTTGAAGGCAGGTCGTGCCTTATGAGCTTGATTGAATTTTTTGAAAATGTGACTAAAGACATTCATGAAGGTAGAGCCGTAGATGTAATGTATATGGATTTCAGCAAGGCATTTGATAAGGTACCCCATGCCAGGCATGGGATCCAAGGGGACCTTGCTTTGTGGATCCAGAATTGGCTTGCCCACAGAAGGCAAAGAGTGGTTGCAGACAGGTCATATTCTGCATGGAGGTCAGTGACCAGTGGTGTGCCTCAGGGATCTCTTTTGGAACCTCTTCTCTTTATGATGTTTATAAATGATGTGGAGGGATGGGTTAGTAAATTTGCTGATAACACAAAGCTTGAAGATGTTGTGGATAGTGTGGAGGGCTGTCAGAGGTTACAGCAGGTCATCGATAGGATGCAAAACTGGGCTGAGAAGTGGCAGATGGAGTTCAACACAGATAAGTATGAGGTGGTTCATTTTGGTAGGTCAAATATGATGGCAGAATATAGTATTAATAGTAAGACTTTTGGCAGTGTGGAGCATCAGAGGGATTTTGGGGTCTGAGTCCATAGGGCACTCAAAGCTGCTGCGCAGGTTGACTCTGTGGTTAAGAAAGCATACGGTGCATTGGCCTTCATCAACTGTGGGATTGAGTTCAACAGCTGCAAGGTAATGTTACATCTATATAGGAACCTGGTCACACCCCATTTAGAGTACTGTGCTCAGTTCTAGTCACCTCACTACAGGAAGGACATGAAAACCATAGAAAAGGTGCAGATGAGATCTACAAGGATCTGGATTGGGGAGCATGCCTTATGAGAATAGGTTGAGTGAACTTGGCCTTTTCTCCTTGGAGCGGCAGAGGATGAGACATGACCTAATAGAGGTATATAAGATGATGACAGGCATTGATAATGTGGATAGTCAGAGGCTTCTTGTTGTTCGTCCATCGTTGACGTTGATGAGGACCTCGATACCATCATTATGGTGTCGAGACTAGCGCGTGATTTGGATTTAAGTGAGGGAGAGTTGCGCAGCGTCAGCCTCACTCTCTCTTCCCAATTCCCATCTGGGTCCAGTGGCAAGACAGAGTCTAGACGGCTGGAGATGGGACTAGGAGCAGTGGATGACCAGGACACCTTCTGTGTCTTGTCCTGCTCTACACGTTCCACAACACTTGCAGAGACCGCCTTCTTGACCGTTGGACCTTCCATTGGTCTCGTAAGCTCAATCCGCCGGAGTCTGTCTTCACATGCTGGGATAGACAACTCCCTATCTAACCGGGGGTTTGAGACCCGTCGGCTACCCTCACCTGGTTTAGCCGGCTTGTCGAAGCTGTTGCCCAGGGTGTGGCCACTGTCGCATGCAAACAGCTACGGGAGCCACAGGTGAGAGCTGAGTGCCAGGTGGGGACCAAAGGTGGACTAACCGCCCTGAAAAGGACGCGACATGTTCCCCCACCAGAGGTGCTACCCCTCCCTGACACCCCATATAGGTTGGTACAGAGGAGATGTCAGGAGTAAGTTTTTTATGCAGAGAATGGTGAGTGTGTGGAATGGGCTGCCGGTGATGGTGGTGGAGGCGGATAAAATAGGATCTTTTAAAAGACTCTTGGATCGGTACCTGGAGGGCTATGGGTAACCCTAGGTAATTTCTAATGTAAGAACATATTCGGCACAGCTTTGTGGGCTGAGGAGACTGTGCTGTAGGTTTTCTATGTTTCTATGTTTCTAGACCCTTTGCTCATACTGATGAAGAGTCTTGGCCCAAAATGTTGACTGCTTAATCCCATCCACAGATGCTGCCTGACCTCCTGAGCTCCTCTAATACATTTTGTGTATTGCAGGGGTATGTGCTCTTGGATGCTACTGAAGCTTGCTACAGGCGTCACAGGCGTTTGCTGGGGAAAGATGTCAGTGTAGGGTTCTTCCACTAGTGGTCAGGGAGGAGCTGGTTTGGGTGAGGGAGACACACATTTATTGTAGTACTACCACCCGGGGAAAGATAGTAGGGAAGAAAGCAAAAAGCAGGCAAAGACAAATGATGATGGAGACAGCAGCCAGAGAACTGGAAATGAATACCAATGAATTGATCCACTTGACCCAAAACAGGTGTGGGCCATGGGAGTCAAAGCTCAAACTGGGCATGGCACCTGGTGATGATGATGATGATGACCACCCAGAAGGTCACACAAGCAGCAGCAGTGTTATTGATGTGTAGGAATACAATGGACCAGAATGGAAAGCATGGGCTATGAATGTAAAGAAGGAAAGGGCATGGCACAGTTTATTTTTCTTGTAAATATTTTTATTATGAATAAAGTTCATCTTGACTTTAAAAAGGAGGCTTTGCATATCTCACCTGTCATGTGTTGATTTGGAGGCAAGCGTGCAAGCAAAAGGAACCACGGGAAACAGCCGTGGAAAAGAAAAGATTCCTGCTGTGGTTCATGGTTGATATAAGCATTCTAGTCAATCCACAAGATATTAGAAACTGTGAGAGAATTGCTGGACTGGCTGCTGATCACCAGAAATACTCAACAGAGACTCCATCAATGGTTTGGTAACCCTGATCTGAAGTGGGCACAGGAGGAGGCCATTGAGACTCTCAATCCTAGGTACCAATCAGATAGATCACGTGGAAACTGTACCTCACATACATTTACAGCCCTTCCCTTCATATTGTTACCTATCTTCGATCTATTGATCGCATTGCTCGAAGCTATGATTTTCCCATCAACATACCCCTTTGGATGACAGTTTAATAGCCTTTAATATTTTTTAGGAATATAGGATGATTTTGAATTTATTAACATTCAGGAAGATTTAAAGCTCTTGACAGATTTGACAGCTTGCTAAACGGGGAGTACTGCTTAGCTGAAAAGCAGCGAAAATGACTAACTACTGAAAAGTGGAAACAAAACAGAAAATTTATGGGAATAATAGGTAGATCAGATAGCATCTGCCTGAACTGAAGAGTAATTTCGGCATTTTAATGCTTTGCTGAAATATTGGAGGCTACATGATCCTTTACGGTGGAGTCAGCTTGGGTTTTACCTGGCAGGATTAGATCCTGTCTACTTAGTCATTCTGAGCAATGACTTCACGAAGTTTGATCGACATTCAGCATAAAGGTGTAGCATTTAGCACAGCTACTTCACTGCTCTAGTGAACCAGGTTTGATCCAGACTTTGGGTTCTGTCCCTATGGAGCTTGCACATTCTCTTAGGGACTATCCAGGAATCCTTGGAGTGGGCAGTCTCGGGATTCCACCCTCTTCTCAAAGATGTGCTGCTTGGGAGAATAAATGGCTATTGTAAGTTGTCCCTGCTGTCGGTGGTTGGTCGGAAAAATAATTGCAGTGGTGATGAGTGCATGAGAGAGAAGGGATTACTGGGAAATCCGTGTGGGAATGAGATAAGTGGGATTACTTGGTGAGTCAGCATAGTCTCAATGAAACAAATGGCCTCCAATCTCAGAGGGAAATACAACAATCTAAAATAAAAATATGGAAATCAGAGGAATGTGGATGGCTCTTGCTCTTTAATGTTGAAAGGCATGGACAGAGTGGATGTGGCAAAGTTGTTTCCCATGATGGGGGAGTCTGGTACGGGAGGGCATGACTTAAGGATTGAAGGGCGCCCATTCGGAACAGAAATACGAAGAAATTTTTTTAGTCAGAGGGTGGTAAATCTATGGAATTTGTTGCCACGGGCAGCAGTGGAGGCCAAGTCATTGGGTGTATTTAAGGCAGAGATTGATAGGTATCTGAGTAGCCAGGGCATCAAAGGTTATAGTGAGAAGGCGGGGGAGTGGGACTAAATGGGAGAATGGATCAGCTCATGATAAAATGGCGGAGCAGACTCAATGGGCCGAATGGCCGACTTCTGCTCCTTTGTCTTATGGTCTTATGGTCTTTACTCCCTGGTCAGAAGAAATATTCTCTCTCTACCCTTTTAACATTTTAAACACCTTGATCAAAACCAGAATCAGGTTGAATATCACCGGCATGTGTCATGAAGTTTGTTGTTACGTGGCAGCAGTACACCGTAATGCATAATAAAAACTGTAAATCACAGTACGTAATATATATATTTAAAATAAGTGGTACAAAAAGTGTTGAGGTAACGGTTATGGGTTCAATGTCTATTCAGAAATCCAATGGCAGAGGGGAAGAAGCTGTTCCTGAATCACTGAATGTGTGCCTTCTGACTCCTGTAGATCCTCCCTGATGGTACTAATGAGTTAAGGGCATGTTCTGGGTGATGGTGGGGGGGGGGGGGGCGGGATCCTTAATGATAGATGTAGCCTTTCTGAGGTCTTGAGGAAATCCAGGATGCTGAGGAGGTTAGTCCAGGATCTGACTGAGTTTACAACTTATTTCGATCCTGTGCAGTGCCTCCTCACCCCAAACTAGACCGTGATGCAGCCAGTTAGAATGCTGTCCATGGTACATCTGTAGAAATCTGCAAGCAGTTTTGGTGACGTACTAAAACTCCTAATGAAATATTAGCCACTGTCATGCCTTCTTTGCAACTGCATTGATATGTTGGGCCCAGGATAGATCCTCAGAGAGTTCACGCTCAGGAACTTGAAATTGCACACTTTTCCCACTTCTAGACCCTCATCTTACCCTTTCTGAAATCCAGAATCAGTGCTTTGGTCTTACTGACGTTGACTGTAAGGTTTTTGGCTGCAACACTACTCAGCTAGTTGATATATCTCATTCCTGTACGCCTTCTCATCGCCATCAGTTTTGTCAACAACAGTTGTGTCATCAGCAAACATACAGCAACCATTTGAGCTGTGCCTAGCCACAGTCATGGGTGTGTAGAGAGTAGAGCAGTGATGGACTAAGCTGAGTGGAGATGTTATCACCAATCAGCACACAGTGCGGTCTTTCGGTGAGGAAGCCGGGGCTCCAGTTGTGGATGGAGGTATAGAGGTCCAGTTTTGGAGCTTTTTGATCAGCCCTGTAGTCCTTTTTGATCATATTAAAGGCTGAGCTGTAGTCGATAAGCAGCAGGTAGACATAGGTATTAGAATTATAAGTTTTGTCAAATCATGCTTCAAGTCTTCTATACTTAGGAACCCTTCCAGAGTTGTGGCCTAAGAATGTAGAACTTTTCTGGCTTCTGGAGGTACAGTTCATTTTGTATGAACATCACTTCCTGTATGTAAAATATTTTAGTATCATTTTTTGCACAAGTTAGTTTTGTTCTGATTTAAATGTAGCCCTCTGGTAAGCCTCAGGCTCGCTCAGCTCGCTGTCGTCTAGGGGGAGCAGCCTTCGGCCCCGCCAGACTGGGTAATCAAGTTTGTGTGGGTGCCATGTGATGTACCCCACACCGCCAAATAACAGACAGCACACAATGTACCATTTACAGATTACATTTTATAGATCTTACCGGAACTATGTAATTAATAGAGATACAATATAAAAGGAAAGTAAAAGGCGCCAAACTTATCAAAGTTCAACCACTTCGTGCACAACCGTTGGAGCTCAATTAATGGAGTCTTCTTTCTACCATTTTTCTTTGGTTCTCCTCCTGAAAAGCCCTGGGCCTCGGATTCCCTTTTGGGTCCGATCCTTGCCCATCTTATGTCTTTCTCATCACATCTCCTCTCTCCGTCCCCATTGCGCCTTCTGCCCAAAGCCCACGAAAACAATAGCTTACAGACACACAAGAAAGAATATCATCTATCCTAATTAGTTAGCAAATGAATACAATTCCTGTTATCAGTAATTATAACCCAAACAAGCTGCTACCGTTAACTCAGCAGTTAATATTACAGAGAAGCCATTTTATTATAACATAACAAAGAAGCCATTTTATTCGCCTTAGCAGTAACATAAAAGAAGAAATCCTTACATAAAGTACAGCATGAAGACATTCATCTCTTTCCTCTCTTTATTTGCCATTGAAACAGCAATATCTTTTTACAAGTTCTTACTTGATCTCTTTACTCTTACTGACTTTACTCTTACTGAAGAAAGCTTCCATCTCGGGCGATTTTTGAGAAGGTGTTTGACTTGTTGCATAATTGTTTACATACACACAGGGTAGTAATAGAACATAGAACAGCACAGCATAGGAAAAGACCCTTCAGCTCACAGTATCTGTGCTGAACATTATATCAGTTTCAAATTTCTTTTCTGCAACATACACAGAATGCTGGAGGAACTCAACAACTCAGGGAGAGTTTGTCCATCAATGCCTGACTTGCTGAGCTCCTCCAGCATTTTGGATGCTTTGCTCAAGATTTCCAGCATCTGCAGAATTCTTTACTGCCTGTATATAAACCATATCCTCACATTTCAAGTATATTCATGTGTCTACTTAACAGCCTCTTAGCAACCACCATTGTATCTGCTTTTACCACTACATTGCAGGCACCTATCACCTGATATTAAGGGAGAGGAGGTGTTGGAGTTGTTAAAATACATTAGGACAGATAAGTCCCCGGGGCCTGACGGAATATTCCCCAGGCTGCTCCACGAGGCGAGAGAAGAGATTGCTGAGCCTCTGGCTAGGATCTTTATGTCCTCGTTGTCCATGGGAATGGTACCGGAGGATTGGAGGGAGGCAAATGCTGTTCCCTTGTTCAAAAAAGGTAGTAGGGATAGTCCGGGTAATTATACACCAGTGAGCCTTACGTCTGTGGTGGGAAAGCTGTTGGAAAAGATTCTTAGAGATAGGATCTATAGGCATTTAGAGAATCATGGTCTGATCAGGGACAGTCAACATGGCTTTGTGAAGGGCAGATCGTGTCTAACAAGCCTGATAGAGTTCTTTGAGGAGGTGACCAGGTATATAGATGAGGGTAGTGCAGTGGATGTGATCTATATGGATTTTAGTAAGGCATTTGACAAGGTTCCACATGGTAGGCTTATTTAGAAAGTTAGAAGGCATGGGATCCAGGGAAGTTTGGCCAGGTGGATTCAGAATTGGCTTGCCTGCAGAAAGCAGAGGGTGGTGGTGGAGGGAGTACATTCAGATTGGAGGATTGTGACTAGTGGTGTCCCACAGGATCTGTTCTGGGAGCTCTACTTTTCGTGATTTTTATTAATGACCTGGATGTGGGGGTAGAAGGGTGGGTTGGCAAGTTTGCAGACGACACAAAGGTTGGTGGTGTTGTAGATAGTGTAGAGGATTGTCAAAGATTGCAGAGAGACATTGATAGGATGCAGAAGTGGGCTGAGAAGTGGCAGATGGAGTTCAACCCGGAGAAGTGTGAGGTGGTACACTTTGGAAGGACAAACTCCAAGGCAGAGTACAAAGTAAATGGCAGGATACTTGGTAGTGTGGAGGAGCAGAGGGATCTCGGGGTACATGTCCACAGATCCCTGAAAGTTGCCTCACAGGTGGATAGGGTAGTTAAGAAAGCTTATGGGGTGTTAGCTTTCATAAGTCGAGGGGTAGAGTTTAAGAGTCGCGATGTAATGATGCAGCTCTATAAAATTCTGGTTAGGCCACACTTGGAATATTGTGACCAGTTCTGGTCACCTCCCTATAGGAAGGATGTGGAAGCATTGGAAAGGGTACAGAGGAGATTTACCAGGATGCTGCCTGGTTTAGAAAGTATGCATTATGATCAGAGATTAAGGGAGCTAGGGCTTTACTCTTTGGAGAGAAGGAGGATGAGAGGAGACATGATAGAGGTGTACAAGATAATGAGGAATAGATAGAGTGGATAGCCAGCGCCTCTTCCCCTGGGCACCACTGCTCAATACAAGAGAACATGGCTTTAAGGTAGGGGTGGGAAGTTCAAGGGGGATATTAGAGGAAGGTTTTTTACTCAGAGAGTGGTTGGTGCATGGAATGCACTGCCTGAGTCAGTGGTGGAGGCAGATACAATAGTGAAGTTTAAGAGACTACTAGACAGGTATATGGAGGAATCTAAGGTGGGGGCTTATATGGGAGGCAGGGTTTGAGGGTCGGCACAACATTGTGGGCTGAAGGGCCTGAACTGTGCTGTACTATTCTATGTTCTATGTTCTATCACTCTCCGTGTAAACAAATAACTTGCCTTGCACATCTTCTGAAACCTTCCCCTCTTACCCTGAATGCCTGTAGCAGATGAGGAAATGAGGGAGAATTTAAATAGAGAAATGAGCATTAATAGTAACATAGATTTGCTAATGCAACACACCAGAGGCAGACTGAGTCTAGGGCAGGAATGACCTGAGCTCTATTTCTTGGCTCCTTCATCACTCCCCTTCACCATTTTCTTTTCCCATTTCATCACAGCAAAATCCTCAGTTTTCACTTCCAAGCAAGAGAAAAACTACTTCAAAATTCTCCTTCATTGTTTTATTTGCCTTCAGGACCTTGCTGTTGAAAACTGACAGCTCCTTGATGTATGAAGTTGGCAATAACTGAAATTGTAACTTTAAGAAAGGGATTTAAAAATAGATTATTCACTCAGCAATTCAATAAGAAACCAAGGTAAGTAGTCAAAATAACTACCCGATTCTTTTTTGAGTGATGTACGAACAATTTGAAATATTAATCTGAGCATGGAAAAGATCCCTGTGTTCCAAAACAAACTCAATCACATAAGGAGTGCTTTGTAATGTAAGAATTGGGAAAAGGAGCCCAGGTTCGCCCTGTCTGTACTGATGTTTCATCTTTAGTCCACTTCACCACTCACACTTCCCCACATCCCACCAACACAAAATTCCCCAGATCATGTGGGAACTCAGGGGATCATCTGTGCAGGAAATTGGACAGTTGATATCTGGGTTCAAGACCTTTCACCTAAGCTGAAAGAGTGGAGAAAGATAATCAACATGAGATGAGGGGAAGGAATGGGGTCAGGACTGGCCAGTGATGGGTGGATTCATGTGAGGAGGAGTGATAGGCAGAGGGAGGAGGGGAGAGAGTGGAAACAGTGACAGATTGAAGGGACAAAATGCTGCAAATGATGGAATCTGATTGGAACAGAAAATAAAACATAGAATCAATTAAAATGGGACCAGTATTAAGAAGGAATGTAGTAGGAGGAGTGTAATGGTGATGGGCAGATGGAGTGAGTAGAGGATGGGAAGGAAACAGATTGACATGTGGTGCTTGGTGAGATGGTTAGGTATAGGAAGAACTAGGCAGATCAGAAGCAAGGAGAAAGGGACAGCATGAAGGGGATGACGTGAAATTGTAGAGTTCAATGGTTATGCCATCAAGCATAATATTAGATACTGTTCCTCTAGTTCGTGTTTGGTCTCACCGACTGAAAGAGACTGAGGACAGACAGGTCAATGTACTAATATGCGGGGGGGTTAAAATTGGTGAGTAACTGGGAGCTCCAGATAGACAACTTTGTCCTTTTATCTTCCCTCCTCCTGGTCTAGCTGGCTCCCCTACACACACCCTACCTCCCCAGCCCCCTATCTCCCAATTTCTTTTGCCTCCTCCATCTAGTCTATCATTCCTCCCAATGGTTCCCTTTCCCCTTCTGTTCCCATCGGAGGGAATAAACCCCCCCCCCCATATTCCTACATTGACCTGTCTGTCCTCAGTCTCTTTCACAGTCCGTAAGGCCAAACACAAACTAGAGGAACAGCATCTAATATTACGCCTGATTAGCCTATGAGACAATAGCATAACCATTGAACTCTACAATTTCATGTCAACACCTTCACGCTGATTCCATGCTCTACTTTGCTGGGCTATCTGATTGCACCTGCAGCATTCTCTCACCTTCAACTATCACTTCCCAGCCTTTTGACACATCAACTCTCCCCCCTCCATCTGCCTAATACCTCTTCTCACCTGGGTCTACCTCGCTCCTCCCCTTCCCCTCATCTCTTTCATGACTATCTCCCCTCTTTCCTTCATCCAGAGTATCTGGTAAGTTTCACTTTTTCTTCTTAATGCTTCATTCCTCATCTGTTAGGCTACAGAGTGCAGTGAGAATGGCTCCAGGGAATTCTGGGAGACTTCAAGCCTTCTGGAACAGTGGTCCCCAGCCTCCGAGCAGCAGATCGATACCGGGCCGCGAAGAATGCAGCGGTGCAGCGGTAGCCGGATTGCACCCAGCAAGCAACCTTTAAGAAAAAAGCTGAAATAAACAAAGCTAATTAATTAGGTGCCGCTCGGCACATAAATGTCGGCCCAGATCAGAGGCAACGCAATCGGCGATCGCCTCTGATCTCGGCCGACATTTACATGCCGGGTGGCACCTAATTAATTAGCTTGTTTATTTTGGCTTTTCTCTTAAAGATGAGCTGGGTGCATTCTGGCCACCGCTGCACCTCTGCATGCTTCAAGGCAATGTATCGGTCCGCAGCCCGGAGATTGGGGACCACTGTTCTAGATAACCACATCTGCAGTAGGTGCATCAAACTGCGGCTTCTCAGAGAATGACGAGGTGATAAGTAGGAGGTAGTCACCCCTAAACTGAAGGAGTCAGGACATGGAGAAGGAAGGTAAATGGACAGCCAATGCAGAGTACCCGTGGCCATTCCCTTCAATAATAAGTATACTAGTTTGGATACTGTTAAGGGGGACAACCTACCAGGGGTGAGCCGCAGTGATCTCTGGCATTGAGTCTGGTGTTTCGTTCCGAACAGAAGAGTAGTGAAGAGGACTGGAGTTGTGATAGGAGATTCCATTGTTGAGATTCTGTGGGCACAATAAAGATGGTATGTTGCCTCCCAGGTGCCAGGGTCAGCGATGTCTCGGAGTGGGTCCACAGTATTCTAAAGGGGCGCGCGAGCAGACAGAAGTTTTGGTACAAACTGGCACCAATGACATACGTGGAAAAGGAAGAGAGGTCTTGAAGAGAGATTTTAGGGAGCTGGGTAGAAAGCTGGAAAACACAACCTCCAGGGCAGTAACCTCTGGATTGCTGCTCATGCCATGTGCAGTGAGGGTAAGAATAGGATGATGTGGCAGATGACTGCATGGCCGAGGAACTGGTGCAGGGAGCAGGGGTTCA
Source organism: Mobula hypostoma (assembly GCF_963921235.1). Classification (NCBI taxonomy): domain Eukaryota; kingdom Metazoa; phylum Chordata; class Chondrichthyes; order Myliobatiformes; family Myliobatidae; genus Mobula; species Mobula hypostoma. The sequence continues at coordinate 4,576,681 of NC_086115.1, forward strand.
GGTTTATGGATCATTGGGATCTCTTTTGGGGAAAGGGCGACCTTTACAAAAGGGATGGGCTACACCTGAACTCGAGAGCGACCAATATCCCTGCAGGCAAGTTTGTTATAGCTGCTTGGGATGGTTTAAACTAATCTCGCAGGACGATGGGAACGGAGTGATAGTGCTAAAAGTAAGGAAGTTGATTTATAATAAGTGCGTAGTGAGACTCCTAGCAAGGAGAGACTGATGATAGGGCAAATTTGCATTCAATTGGATGAGTTGCAATGTAAAAGGTAGACAAAATCAAAAAGGATGAATGCAGGAATGAAGGTGAAATATTTGAATATGCTCAGTATATGTAGTGTGGTAGATGATCTTGTAAGCACAATTACAGCTTGGCATGTATGGCATTGTAGGCATCACTGAATCATGGCTGAAAGAAGGTTATAGCTGGGAGCTTAATGTCCAAGGATACACATTGTATTGAAAGCACAGGCAGGTAGGCAGAGGGGGTGGCATGTCTCTGTTGGCAAAAAGATGAAATCAAATCATTAGAAAGAGGTGATATAGGGCCAGAAGTTGTTGAATCATTGTGGATAGAGCTAAGGAACTGAAAGGGTAAAAAAAAACTGAGTGGAGTTACATACAGCCCCCAAGCAGTAGTAAAGATGTACAATTACAATGGGAGGTAGAAAATTTATGCCAAAAGGGCAATGTTACAATAATCATAGGAGCTTTCAATATGCAGGTAGATTGGGAAAATCAAGTTGGTGCTGGATCCCAAGAGCGGGAATTTCAAGAATGTCTATGTTATGGCATTATAGAGCAACTCGTGGTTCAGCCAACTAAGAAATCTAGGTGGTTAGGGCAATGATTAGAGAGCTATTGGTAAAGGAACCCTTCGAGGCCAGTGATTAGTTCACAACAGAGGGGAGGGAACCAGTGCAGAGAGACAGAGGGGTGTAAAGTGAGCGTAGAAGCAAAAAGTACAAAGGAGAAAAGTAAAAGTGGCAGGCCGACAAATCCAGGGCAAGCATTAAAAAGGGCCACTTTTCAACATAATTGTACAAGGGCTAAGAGAGTTGTAAAAGAGCGCCTGAAGGCTTTATGTGTCAATGCAGGGAGCATTCGTAATAAGGTGGATGAATTGAAAGTGCAGATTGTTATTAATGATTATGATATAGTTGGGATCACAGAGACATGGCTCGAGGGTGACCAGGGATGGGAGCTCAATGTTCAGGGATATTCAATATTCAGGAGGGATAGACATGAAGGAAGGGGAGGTGGGGTGGCGTTGCTGGTTAAAAAAGAGATTAACGCAATAGAAAGGAAGGACATAAGCCGGGAAGATGTGGAATCGATATGGGTAGAGCTGCGTAACACTAAGGGGCAGAAGACGCTGGTGGGAGTTGTGTACAGGCCACCTATCAGTAGTAGTGAGGTCGGAGATGGTATTAAACAGGAAATTAGAAATGTGTGCAATGAAGGAACAGCAGTTATAATGGGTGACTTCAATCTACATGTAGACTGGGTGAACCAAATTGGTAAAGGTGCTGAGGAAGAGGATTTCTTGGAATGTAGGCGGGATGGTTTTTTGAACCAACATGTCGAGGAACCAACTAGAGAGCAGGCTATTCTGGACTGGGTTTTGAGCAATGAGGAAGGGTTAATTAGCGATCTTGTCGTGAGAGGCCCCTTGGGTAAGAGTGACCATAATATGGTGGAATTCTTCATTAACATGGAGAGTGACATAGTTAATTCAGAAACAAAGGTTCTGAACTTAAAGAGGGGTAACTTTGAAGGTATGAGACGTGAATTAGCTAAGATAGACTGGCAAATAACACTTAAAGGATTGACGGTGGATATGCAATGGCAAGCATTTAAAGGTTGCATGGATGAACTACAACAATTGTTCATCCCAGTTTAGCAAAAGAATAAATCAAGGAAGGTAGTGCACCCGTGGCTGACAAGAGAAATTAGGGATAGTATCAATTCCAAAGAAGTAGCATACAAATTAGCCAGAGAAAGTGGCTCACCTGAGGACTGGGAGAAATTCAGAGTTCAGCAGAGGAGGACAAAGGGCTTAATCAGGAAGGGGAAAAAAGACTATGAGAGAAAACTGGCAGAGAACATAAAAATGGACTGTAAAAGCTTTTATAGATATGTAAAAAGGAAAAGACTGGTAAAGACAAATGTAGGTCCCCTGCAGACAGAAACAGGTGAATTGATTATGGGGAGCAAGGACATGGCAGACCAATTTAATAATTACTTTGGTTCTGTCTTCACTAAGGAGGACATAAATAATCTTCCAGAAATAGTAAGGGACAGAGGGTCCAGTGAGATGGAGGAACTGAGTGAAATACATGTTAGTAGGGAAGTGGTGTTAGGTAAATTGAAGGGATTGAAGGCAGATAAATCCCCAGGGCCAGATGGTCTGCATCCTAGAGTGCTTAAGGAAGTAGCCCAAGAAATAGTGGATGCATTAGTGATAATTTTTCAAAACTCATTAGATTCTGGACTAGTTCCTGAGGATTGGAGGGTGGCTAATGTAACCCCACTTTTTAAAAAAGGAGGGAGAGAGAAACCGGGGAATTATAGGCCGGTTAGCCTAACGTCGGTGGTGGGGAAACTGCTGGAGTCAGTTATCAAGGATGTGATAACAGCACATTTGGAAAGCGGTGAAATGATCGGACAAAGTCAGCATGGATTTGTGAAAGGAAAATCATGTCTGACGAATCTCATAGAATTTTTTGAGGATGTAACTAGTAGAGTGGATAGGGGAGAACCAGTGGATGTGGTATATTTGGATTTTCAAAAGGCTTTTGACAAGGTCCCACACAGGAGATTAGTGTGCAAACTTAAAGCACACAGTATTGGGGGTAAGATATTGGTGTGGGTGGAGAATTGGTTAGCAGACAGGAAGCAAAGAGTGGGAATAAACGGGACCTTTTCAGAATGGCAGGCGGTAACTAGTGGGGTACCGCAAGGCTCAGTGCTGGGACCCCAGTTGTTTACAATATATATTAATGACTTGGATGAGGGAATTAAATGCAGCATCTCCAAGTTTGCGGATGACACGAAGCTGGGTGGCAGTGTTAGCAGTGAGGAGGATGCTAAGAGGATGCAGGGTGACTTGGATAGGTTGGGTGAGTGGGCAAACTCATGGCAGATGCAATTTAATGTGGATAAATGTGAAGTTATCCACTTTGGTGGCAAAAATAGGAAAACAGATTATTATCTGAATGGTGGCCGATTAGGAAAAGGGGAGGTGCAACGAGACCTGGGTGTCATTATACACCAGTCATTGAAAGTGGGCATGCAGGTACAGCAGGCGGTGAAAAAGATGAACGGTATGCTGGCATTTATAGCGAGAGGATTCGAGTACAGGAGCAGGGAGGTACTACTGCAGTTGTACAAGGCCTTGGTGAGACCACACCTGGAGTATTGTGTGCAGTTTTGGTCCCCTAATCTGAGGAAAGACATCTTTGCCATAGAGGGAGTACAAAGAAGGTTCACCAGATTGATTCCTGGGATGGCAGGTCTTTCATATGAAGAAAGACTGGATGAACTGGGCTTGTACTCGTTGGAATTTAGAAGATTGAGGGGGGATCTGATTGAAACGTATAAGATCCTAAAGGGATTGGACAGGCTAGATGCGGGAAGATTGTTCCCGATGTTGGGGAGGTCCAGAACGAGGGGTCACAGTTTGAGGATAGAGGGGAAGCCTTTTAGGACCGAGATTAGGAAAAACTTCTTCAAACAGAGAGTGGTGAATCTGTGGAATTCTCTGCCACAGCAAACTGTTGAGGCCAGTTCATTGGCTATGTTTAAGAGGGAGTTAGATATGGCCCTTGTGGCTACAGGGGTCAGGGGGTATGGAGGGAAGGCTGGATTCTGAGTTGGATGATCAGCCATGATCATAATAAATGGCGGTGCAGGCTCGAAGGGCCGAATGGCCTACTCCTGCACCTATTTTCTATGTTTCTATTATACTATTTCACCCTGTAATTTGAGACTGAGAAACTATCAGCATTACAGTGGAGTAAATGGAATTATAGAGGCAAGAGAGAGGAGCTGGTCAAAATTGATTGGTTGACAACATTGGCAGGGATGACAGCAGATACAAGGATGGCGGAGGGGCAGATAGTTTTGAAGAAGTAGAGAGTTACAGAGGACTTAGACAGATTAGGAGAATTGGCAAAGAAGTGGCAGATGGAATACAATGTTGGGAAGTGTTCATGCACTTTGGTAGAAGAAATAAAAGCACAGACTATTTTCTAAATGGGGAAAGGAACTTGGGAATACTCATGCAGGATACCTGAAAGGTTCATTTTCAGGTTGAGTTGGTGGTGAAGAAGGCAAATGTAATATTAGCATTCACTTCAGGAGGACTACAATATAAAAGCAAGTATGTAATGTTGAGGCTTTATAAAGCACTGGTGAGGTCTCACTTGGAGTATTGTGAGCAGTTTTGGGCCTCTTATCTAAAAAAAGAATGTGCTGACATTGGAGAGGGTTCAAAGGTGGTTTACAAAAGGTTTGTCATGGAAGTTTCTCAGCTTGAAGGAGAATTTCTTAGCATCCAGAAATTCATAGTCTCTGATGTCCTTTAAGTTATGTCATCCTTTAAGAAGTGGGTGATCTTAGTAGGCACCATCCCATTGCACTGTCACTATTTGGCATATTGGATTAATTTCTAATGAAATCAAGAAATGGTTGTGGCCAATGACCATAGGTCTCTTAATCATGGACTACCTGCATCTCTGACAGAGCTGATCAAGGGTAACTAAAAGACAGGCATTTCTCCTGCTATGCAAAAATTTGCCCTGGTTATCACTAGTTGAAAGGGTAAAAATAGAGGTCATACAAAAATGTCAGTGTTGAGACCATTTCTTTTCATTTTTTATGCTATTGATCCAGATGACAGAACTGATGGCTTTGCGGCCAGTTTTGCAGATGATACAAAGATTGTTTGAAGGAGCAGGCAGTGTTGTGGAAGCAGGGAGCCTGCAGGACTTGGACAAATTCAGACAATAGGCAAAGAAATGGCAGATAGAATACAGTACAGTGATGTACAATGGGCATGCACTTTAGTAGAAGGAATAAAGATGTAGACTAATTTCCAAACAAGGAAGGAATACAGAAATTGGAAGTGCAAAGGGACTTGGGAGTCCAAGTGCACAATTGTTTGCAGGTTAATATGCAGGTTGAGTCAGTGGTAAGGAAGGCAAATGCAGTGTCAGCATCATTTGAGAGATGAGAATATTAAAGTAGGAATGTATTGCTGAGGCTTTATAAGGCATTGGTCAGACAATATATAGAGTATTGCAAGCAATTTCAGGACCCATTTATAATGGAGGATCTGCGGGTGTTGGAGAGGATCCAGAGGAGGTTTACAAGAATGATCTTGGTGATGAAACAGTTAACATATGACATTTGATTGCTCTGAGTCTTTAATCACTAGAGTTTCATAGGATGAGGGGAGTGTCATTAAAACACACTCAATATTGAAAGACCCGGATGGAGTGAACATACAGAGGATGAGTCTAGGTCCCAGAACCAGAGGCCAAAGCCTCAGATACAAAGACATCCTTTTAGAATAGAGATGAGGAGAAATTTCTTTAACCAGAGATGGTGAATCTGTGGACTTCAGAACCAACTGTGCCGGTCAAGTGACTGGATATACTTAAAGCAGAGGTTGATATGTTCTTGATTAGTAAGGCTGTCAAAGGTTTGAGAAGGAGAAGCTAAACTCAGATGTATCATGGAGTGAAGGAGATTACAGAAACATGAGAGAGGAGCTGGCCAAAACTGATTACAAAGTTACACCAGCTTCCACATACACCTTGTGGCACAGCAGCAATGACTGGAGCTTCAGGGAGCAATTTGAGGGCTGTAGGATATACACATACCAAAGAGGAAGAAGTAATCTAAAGGAAAGATGACACAATCATGGCTGACAAGAGAAGTCAAAGCTAACATGGAAGCAAAAGAGAAAGCATATAATAGAGCAAAAATAGTGGCAAGTTAAAGAATTGGAAAGATTCAAAAAACAGAAGGCAACTAAAAAGTCATATAGAAAGTAAAGATGGAATACGAAGGTAATCCATCAATCTTTCAAGAATCAATGGATTCTGGCATGGTTCTGGATGACTGGAAAATTGCAAATGTCACTCCACTCTTCCAGAAGGGAGAAAGGCAGAAGAAAGGAAATTATAGACCAGTTAGCCTGACCTCAGTGGTTGGGAAGATATTGGAGTCAATTGTTAAGGATGTGGTTTCAAGGTACTTGGAGGAACATGATAAAATAGTCTGAAGTCAGCATGGTTTCCTCAAGCGACAATTGTGCCTGACAAATATGTTGGGATTTGTTGAAGAAATAACAAGCAGGATAGACAAAGGAAATTGATGGATGCTGTGTACTTGGATTTTCAGAAGGCCTTTGACAAGGTCCCACACACGAGGCGGCTTAACAAGTTAAGAGCCAATGGTATTACGGGAAAGGCCATTACAGGATTGAGCACTGGTTGATTAAAGTAGGAATGCAAAGTGTGGAAATAAAAGGAACATTCTCTGGTTGGCAGCCTGTGACTGCTGGTGTTCCACAGGGATCTCTGTTGGGACCGCTTCTTTTTATGTTATATCTCAGTGATTTGGATGATGGAATTGATGGCTTTGATGCCAAGTTTGTGGATGATATGAAGGTAGGTGGAGAGGCAGGTAGTCTTCTGGAAGCAAAGAGGCTACAGAAGGACGTAGACAGCTTAGAAGCATGGACAAAGAAGTGGCAGGTGGAATACAGTGTCGGGAAGTGTATGGTCATGCACTTTGGTAGAAGAAATAAAAGCATAGACTATTTTCTAAATGGAGAGAAAACTCAAAAATCTGATGTGCAAAGGAACTTGGGTGTCCTTGTGCAGGATTCCTTAAGGGTTAATTTGCAGGTTGAGTCAATGGTGACCCAGGTAAATGCACTCAGGGTCACCCAGGTAAATGCAATATTAGCATTCATTTCAAGAGGACTAGAAAATAAAAGCCAGGATGTAATGTGGAGACTTAATAAAGTACTGGTGAAGTCTCACTTGGAGTTTTGTGAGTGGTTTTGGGCCCCTTATCTAAGAAGGAATGTGCTGACATTGGAAAGGGTTCAAAGGAGGTTTATGGAAACGATTTCAGGATTGAAAGTCTTGTCATGAGGAGCATTTGATGGCTCTGGGCCTGTACTCACTGGAATTCAGAAGTATGAGGGGGGGATCTCTGAAATTTATTGAATATTGAAAGGCCTTGATAGAAGGGATGTGGAAAGGATGTTTCCTTTGGTGAGGGAGCCTAAGACCAGAAAACACAGTCTCGGAATAGTAGGACGTCCATTTGGAACAGAAAAAGAATTTCTTTAGCCAGAGGGTGGTGAATCTGTGGAAATCATTGTCACAGACAACTGTAGAGACCAAGTCATTGGGTATATTTAAGGTGGAGGTTGATTAGTCAGGGCATGGAGGGATATGGCGGGGGTGAGGGGTGGCAGGAGACTGGGACTGAGAGGAAATGTGTCAGCCATGATGAAATGAGGAGCGGTCTCAGTGTGCCAGATGGCCCAATTCTTTTCCTATATCTTCTGGTCTATGGTTACGGGGCGAAGGGTGGAGAATGGAGTTTCAAGGGAAAAGTACTTACCTTTTTGCCATGGTGGAATGGCAGAGCAGACTTGATGGGCTGATTGACCTAATTCTACGGTATTCTAGCCCTCAAAACATCAATGAATTAATCAGGCTAACTACCAGCTAATCAATCACCTACAAAGTGGTGGAAGGTGTTATACAGCCATTATCTACTCTGCTTAAGTCTTATTTGTGTTGTTCATTAGTGTGTAGTGTTTATTCAAGTACTATTTTACATGTGGTAAGGATTCCTGCCTCCTCCAGAATGCATTACCATGTCTGTGATGCAGTACAACTACACTGGTTGAACTGGAACAATTTTTTCTTTACAATATTCTGTTTGGGAACTGCGGAGCAGAGCAAGAAAAATACTTCAATTGAAACATGTGAAGTATCTCCATTGGGATAATGTTTGAATGTATTTAAAAAAAAATCTCCTGCAGTTTATTTATTTTAAAAAAACGCGTTGCTACAGAAACTTCCTGTACAGATCAACAATACTTTGAACTGATAACTGTTCCATCCTTGGAACCATTACTGTCACTAATTGAGGCACTCAGGGTCATCCAGGACCATGGGATATAGCTAATCAGCTCCATACTCTGGGAGACCCAGCTCTTGTTAGCTCCAGGTATTTGATGTTCACTGCTCCCACATCTGGTTTTCCATAATCACTCTCGTGACAGTAAATCAAGTACATTCCTGAAAGTATTTTCACAACTTTTTGGATACTTCCATCATACGAATGGAAGTCCAGTTTCTGGGAATTTTGTTTCACGGAGAGCTTTTACGAGTCCCATAGCCGCCAGTGAGTCAAACATCACAGAAACAGGCCCTGCCTCCTATTGAGTGAGAGAGTGTAGAGTCATACTGCACAGAAACAGGCCCTGCCTCCTATTGAGTGAGAGAGTGTAGAGTCATACTGCACAAGAGGAAACAGGCCCTGCCTCCTATTGAGTGAGAGAGTGTAGAGTCATACTGCACAGAAACAGGCCCTGCCTCCTATTGAGTGAGAGAGTGTAGAGTCATACTGCACAGAAACAGGCCCTGCCTCCTATTGAGTGAGAGAGTGTAGAGTCATACTGCACAGAAACAGGCCCTGCCTCCTATTGAGTGAGAGAGTGTAGAGTCATACTGCACAGAAACAGGCCCTGCCTCCTATTGAGTGAGAGAGTGTAGAGTCATACTGCACAGAAACAGGCCCTGCCTCCTATTGAGTGAGAGAGTGTAGAGTCATACTGCACAGAAACAGGCCCTGCCTCCTATTGAGTGAGAGAGTGTAGAGTCATACTGCACAGAAACAGGCCCTGCCTCCTATTGAGTGAGAGAGTGTAGAGTCATACTGCACAGAAACAGGCCCTGCCTCCTATTGAGTGAGAGAGTGTAGAGTCATACTGCACAGAAACAGGCCCTGCCTCCTATTGAGTGAGAGAGTGTAGAGTCATACTGCACAGAAACAGGCCCTGCCTCCTATTGAGTGAGAGAGTGTAGAGTCATACTGCACAGAAACAGGCCCTGCCTCCTATTGAGTGAGAGAGTGTAGAGTCATACTGCACAGAAACAGGCCCTGCCTCCTATTGAGTGAGAGAGTGTAGAGTCATACTGCACAGAAACAGGCCCTGCCTCCTATTGAGTGAGAGAGTGTAGAGTCATACTGCACAGAAACAGGCCCATTGGCCCAACTTGTCCAGGTAAGTTTAGTTATTGGTCCTCAACCATGGAGTTCGCACACAGAATCAGAGTTATTATTACTGAATTCATAACATTAAATTTGTTGTTTTGTGGCAGCAGGTCATTGCAAAGGCATGAAATTACTATAAGTCACAAAAATAAATAAATATTGCATAAAGAAGGAATAGTGAGGTGGTGTTCATGGTTTCATCTCAGCTCAGAAACACGACGGTGGAAGGGAACAACCACCACCACCACAACTTTATCATTTCCTGTCAGTCACCTTATGTACAGATACCCCAGTGGCTAGTGTCACTTTATGGTCATACCATTAATCCACATGTATAAGCTATCTTACGTATTTATATCCATCGTGCTTTTTTTTTAACTACTATCGTGTTCTTTATCTTAATATGTTTTTATGCTGTATTGGATTTGAATGAACATTTATTTCATTCTCCTTTACTCTTATGTATTGGAAACATCATTAAAGGATCTTGAATCTTGAAGAAGCTGTTTCTGAATCACTGTGTGGGTCTTCAGGCTCTTGTATCTCCTCGCCTATAGTACAAATGAGAAGAGCTTATATCCGAGATGGCAAGGCGGTCACCTTCTTGAAGATGTCCTTGATTGTGAGAAGGTTTGCGCTCGTGATGGGGCTGGCTGAGTCTCTAATCCTCTTGCGATCCTATGCACTGGAGTTTCCATACCGAGTGATGATACAACTGGTCAGAATGCTCTTTGACATCCAGCTGTAGGAGTTTGTAAGCCTTTGGTGTCATGTTGAATCCGTTCACATGCCCAGTGAAGTAGAGCTGCTGGCATGCCTTCTTCCCGACTGTATCAATTTGCAACTTGGAAGGCGATGATCATGAGACCAGTGGAGGACCCCTTGACCCTGTGGACTAACCAATAACGATGGCTCAAGCAAAATCACGGAAACGGATTACCGCTTAAGATCACATCACTGCTTCTGAGAGCTTGCTGCACGCAAATTGTTTGCAATATTTAACAATTGTCACAATATCTCAAGCTCATTGACTACAATGGTTTGTTCTGCCCCAGGGCTGTGAAAACCGCATGTTAATGCACCACCTTTATTTTTCCATTTTGTATACCATCCTTACAAAGCAATTCTTAAAAAGTAGCTTAAGTTAGAGGTCACAAACAGTTCTTTAACTGTGTTCATCATGGCTACAGCCCTTCCCACCATTGACAGCACACAAGCTCCTTACAGACGGTGGTGGATTTAACCTGTATGTTCTCCCTGTGACCGCATGGGCTTTCGCCGTGTGTTCTGCTTTCCTTCCACATTCCAAAAACATGCAGCTTAGGGTTGGTAAGAAGTGAGTGTGCTACGTTAGTGCTGGAACCATGGTGACATTGCCATCTGCCCCCAGCACATCCTTGGACTATGTTGCAGTAGATGCAAATGGCAGATTCACTGCATGTTTCGCCGTGCATGTTACAAATGAGGTTATTAGGGTTTTCTTCTTTCTTTCACAGAGAGAACATGGAAGTTACACACAGACAGCATCAGAGGTCAGGTTTGAGCCTGGGTTGCTAGATCTGTGAGGCAGCAGCTCTTTCTGCTGTAGCACTGTGCCATCCACATTCTGATTGTCCAGGCTTTTCCTGTGGATGAGCTAGCAAGCCTCCCTGCATCATGGACGGGAGTGCAAGGAGTAATGCGATAATGACCATGATTTGCTTCTGTGCAGCTGGTTGAGAGATAAGCACTCGGCCAGACACTGACCACGCATCCAATGTCAGTGCAGACAGGGTTTCAGTTTATCATCTCACCCAGAAAATGGATTATCATTACAGAAAAATGCAAAGGGTAAGGCAGATAGAGCATCAATGCAAATTCAGGGATGATTTTGGACAAGTTCCCAGCAATACAGAAGCCACTGTACTTCAAATGCAGTTCAACTTCAATTTCCAGCTTAATTGTCATTCCACCATTCACATATACACAGCTAAATGAAACATCATTACTCCAAAGCCAAGGTTCAAAACACTCTACGTACAGTCACATACAGAACACGTCACATATACTTACAATAGCGCAACCCGTCACAAAAAGTATTAGCACAGGTCCCTTAACTTCACTCAACTTCACTTACCCCGTCATCAAAATGTTCCCACAACCAATAGATTCCCTTTCAAGGACTCTTCATCTCATATGCTTGATATTTATTTATATTATTGTTTCTTCTTTCTGCATTTGCACAGTTTATTGTCTTCTGTGCTCTGGTTGAATGCCCTAGTTGGGTGGTCTTTCATTAATTCTGTTATAGTTACTATTCTATAGATTTGTTGAGTATGGCCACAAGAAACTGAACCGCAGGGTTGTACATGATGATGTATATGTACTTTGATCATAAATTTACTTTCAACTTTTTGAACTTTAAGTGACATGGCCTAAAAACTGATGGTGCATGAGATGTTGTCCCAGAGCCATGTTTCTGCAAATAACAACACACAGCAATTCCTCATCTTGTGCTGGGTCAATTCCAGACAAAAGCAGTCTATCTTGTTGTTGTGGGTTGGTATAAACTTTGACACATTCTGTGTTTGTTGGTTGATATAAGAATGAGACACTGTGGCTGTTGGTTGGTATAAGCTTTGATACACTGTGTGGTTGTGGGTTGGTATAGCTTCGAGACACTCTGTGGTTGTGAAAGTAGCTCTAGAAATGCAAGCATTTGTTCAAATATTCAAGGAAACTCAGTGCTGAATGTGTGAACTATTTTCCATTTCACATTCCTGCCACACAGCTTCAGAATGCCTGCACATTTGTATTGCATTTAACTGGGGAATTTTATGTTTTGTGGTGATTAACAAGCATCTTTATTCATCAAAGGATACCTGGCAATATCATAATTCACAACAGTTGTTTACTGGTGAATTGCAAACAGCTCTTGTTCATTTTAGCTTTGACAAATTATTTATAATCTTTTTACTCCTAGGTATCTTGTTCTTGGCACCCTTTTGACTTCCTCCTCAGTATTTAAGAATTCATTTATCAAACCTTTATAAGCAATGTTGAAATTAGCTGCATCATCTCAGCAAATGTAGATTCTGTAATTTCCCCAAATGCAATAAAGAGCCATTAAATGTCATGTTGTCTATTGTTTAAGAGTCACAAACTCAATTCAATATTTTCATACATCATTGATTCTTGTTTATTAAAACTGAGCTCATCATTTTAGTAAATGGCTGTACCATGGAAATAAGTGCTGGGTGAATTAGTTTTATCCAAATATATTTTATTCTGTGAGGTCTCTATCAGTGAAAGCTGCAGACATGATCATTGGAATTTATAATCTTCTAAACACAAACATTCAATCTCCATTTCTCATTCTCAGAGTTTTGTGTCTACAATCACCGTCAAAAGTAATACATCACAGAAAATGGCCTTTTCGCCCAATTGCTCCATATTGTTTCATTGTCTTACTAAAAGAAGATCAACTGAAGTAATAGTCAATGTGATTTTCTTACAGGCTCACAAAGATACAGTAATCTACCTAAACACACCGGAAAAAATACAGAAGAAGAAGAACGGGCATTAGATCAAGGAAGATAAGTAGATTAGGTCTATATTCTTTGCCTTTTAAAAGGCTGAAGGGCTGATCATTTTCAGATGTACAGTATAAAATCCGAAACGGGCATACTGGGATGGATGCCACATTGTTTTCAGGAGTGGGAGTCGTACAGAGTTTTATAGACGTATGGAGCTTGCAGAAGAGCTTGATATGGAGGCTCCAATGCATGGGATCACAAGAGGCTGAAGAGGGTTGTAGCCTCAGCCAGTTCCGCCATGGGTACAACTTCGAGGACATCTTCAAAAGGCAGTGCCTCAGGAAGGCAGCATCCATCTTCAAGGAGCCTCACCATCTGGGACATGCCCTTTCTCATTACTACCATCAGGAAGGAGGTACAGGGTACAGGAGCTTGAAGACACACACTCAACAATTCTGAAGAAGCTTCTTCCCCTCCAGTATCATACTGAATAGCCCATGAATCCATAGACACTAATCCTTCTGTTTTTTGCACATATATTTAACTTGTAATTAATAATAATGTTATATCCTGTGATGTTGCTGCAAAACAATAAATTTCACGTCATATATGACTGCAAGAATAAACGTATATCCAACTCAATAAGAGGATAGATTCTTAAGATAATTGGAAGAGTAAGTATGCAGATGATACTAAGATAGGTGGCGTTGTGGATAATGAAGTAGGTTTTCAAAGCTTGCAGAGAGATTTAGGCCAGTTAGAAGAGTGGGCTGAAAGATGGCAGATGGAGTTTAATGCTGATAAATGTGAGGTGCTACACTTTGGTAGGACTAATCAAAATAGGACATACATGGTAAATGGTAGGGCATTGAAGAATGCAGCAGAACAGAGGGATCTAGGAATAATGCTGCATCGTTCCCTGAAGGTGGAATCTCATGTAGGGTGGTGAAGAAAGCTTTTGGTATGCTGGCCTTTATAAATCAGAGCATTGAGTATAGGAGTTGGGGTGTAATGTTGAAATTGTACAAGGCATTGGTGAGGCCAAATTTGGAGTATTGTGTACAGTTTTGGTCATCAAATTATAGGAAAGATGTCAACGAAATAGTGATAGTACAGAGAAGGTTTACTGGAATGTTACCTGGGTTTCATCACCTAAGTTACAGAGAAAGGTTGAACAAGTTGGGTCTTTATTCTTTGGAACGTAGAGAAGGTTGAGGGTGGACTTTATAGAGGTATTTAAAATTATGAGGGGGATAGATAGAGTTGATGTGGATAGACTTTTTCCATTGAGAGTGGGGGAGATTCAAACAAGAGGATATGAGTTGAGAGTTAAAGGGCAAAAGTTTAGGGGTAACATGAAGGGGAACTTCTTTACTCAGAGAGTGGTAACTCTGTGGAACGAGCTTCCAGCAGAAGTGGTTGAGGCAGGTTTGATGTTGTCGTTTAAAGTTAAATTGGATAGATATATGGACAGGAAGGGAATGGAGGGTTATGGGCTGAGTGCAGGTCGGTGGGACTAGGTGAGAGTAAGAGTTCGACACAGACTAGAAGGGCCGAGATGGCCTGTTTCCGTGTTGTAATTGTTATATGGTTAAGATAAGGGACAGGTCATTTAAAACTGAACAATGTATTATCACAGAGATTGGTGAATCTATGGAATTCTGTAAGTATTTGGAGTGAGGGCAGATAAATTACTGAGCGATCAAGGAATTGAGGGTAATGAAGATCTTGCACCGATGAAGAGTCCTGACCTAGAACAGATCAGCTATGATAACACCAAAGAGTGAGGCAGGGTTGAATGTTCCTGGGAGAGGCAGCCTGTTGACCCAGAAGTGTGAGTTCAAGTGTCACCAATACCGTGAGCAGTTTATGCTCAAGTAGTTCAATAAGTGTTGACTTTAAAAAAAAATCTAGTCTCAGCAAAAGTGACTAAAACTACCACGTAAAATTGGTGCACACCACTGGGAGTGGCTTGGTGCAGCATCCGGGCTGGAGTCAGTGCTGCCCCCTCATGTTCACTTGGCAGAAGACAAGCTGTATTGTGGTCAACTGAAGAGTTCAATGAGGGGCCTCGACTATATAAAGATATATTTGATGTGGTTGTATTTTACTGTTATTCTATACATGCTTGTTATCTTGTAAGTGTGAGGACTAGGCCTCAAGCTACAGTATCACCTGAGAGTGGCATCAAAGCACTGCACTCCACTGGGGGCAGTGTGGCACGGTGTCCAGGCTGGAGCTGGTGCTGCCCCCCAGTCTTCACTCAGAAGAAGACACGCTCTATTGATGGAGCAAGTTTTGACTCTTTTATTGCATGATTGGGACACCATTTGTGCTTGCTGTTCTGTGTGTGCTTTGGGCTGTGTGTTGCTGTTGGCACCGTGTTTTGCACTTTGACCCTGGAGTAACATTGTTTCATTTGAGTATTCATGTACGGTTGAATGACAATTACATTTGAATTGAATTAAATTGAACTGAATAAAGCACCCATAAACATTCTGGCTCAGGGAAGGAAATCTGACATCCTGACCCATTCTGGTCTATCTGCGATTCCACATCCACCAAATACTCCTCAGTTCAGCGCAATTACAGATAAACAATAAATGTCAGTGTTGTCTACACACTATTAAGGAATACAAAAGAAGATGCAATCTGTTCACTAACTGTGATTCTTCACTTCCAGATCAACTCAATGCTTTTTATAAGTGCTTTGAAAAGGAGAATTAAACGACACCTGTGTGAAACCGTGTTGCATCTGATGACCCTGTGATCTCTGTCTCAGAGGCCGACATTAGAACATTTTTCAGGAGGGTGAAGCCTTGCAAGGCATCAGGCTCTAATGGTGTACCTGGTAAGGTACTGAAAATCTGTGCCAATCACCTGGCAAGTGTGTTCAAGGACATTTTCAATCTTTCACTGCTGAAGTAAAGGGTTCCCCCTTGCTTCAAAGGGTTGTCAATCATACCAGTGCCCAGGAAAAGCAGGGTGAGCTGCGTCAAGGACTACTCCCTTGTTGCACTCTCATTTACGGTGAAGAAGTGCTTTGAGAGGTTGGTCATGGCCAGAATCAGCTCTTGCCTAAGCAATGACCTGAACTTGATGCAATTTGCCTACCACAACAGGTCTGAAGCAGATGCAATTTCCTTGGCTTTCCACTCGGCCTTAGATTACCAGGACAATAGTAATACCCATGTCAGGCTGTTGTTTATTGATTAAAGCTCAGTGTTCAACACACCATACCTTCAGTAATCAAATCCTGGGCCTTTGTACCTCCTTGATCCCAACTGGATCCTTGACATCCTCATCAGGAGACCACAGTCAGTGTGGATCAGAATTAGCATCTCCTCCTTGCTGACAATCAACACCAGTGTACCTCAAAGATGCATGCTAAGCCCACTGCTCTATTCTCTCTACATCCATGGCTGTGTGGTTAGGGACAGATCAAACACCATTTAAAAATATGCAGATGACACAACTGTTGTTGGCAGAATTTCAGATGGCCCATGAGGAGGTATGCAGGACTGAGATACATCAGCTGGTTGAGTGTCAAAACACCAACTTGTATTCAACATCAAAAAGACTAAGGAATTGTTTGTGGACTTACAAAGGGGAAGTCGAGGGAATGCACACCAGTCCTCATTGAGGGATCATTGTGGAAAGTGTGATCAGATTCTAATTCCTGGGCATCAACACCACTGAAGATCTCTTCTGGTCCCAATATATTGATGCAATAACACAGAAGGTACAACAGCAACTATATTTCATTAGGAGTTTGAGGAAAAACTCCAGCAAATTTCTACAGATGTACCATGGAGGGCATTCTAGCTGGTTGCAGCGCCACTGCACAAGATCAGAAAAGTTGCAGAGAGTTGCTAGCTCAGCCAGCTCTGTCCTGGGCATCTTCAAATGACAATGTCTCGAGAAGGCGACATTCATCATTAAGAACCAATAACACACTAGATAAGCCCTCTTCTTATTGTTCTAGCCAAGGAGGAGGTACAAGAGCCTGCAGAACCACATTCAATATTTTAGGCAACACACAGAAAATGCTGGAGGAACTCAGCAGGCCAGGAAGCATCTATGGAAAAGAGTAAACAGTCGACATTTTAGGCAGAGACCCTTCAGCCTTTTTCCCTCTGCCATCAGATTTTTGAATGGACAATGAAACAATCCATGAACACTAACCCAATTTTTTGCTCTCTTTTTGTATTACATATTTGATTGATATATATATAAATTCTAATTTTTCTTTTTATCTATTGCACTGTACTGCTGCTTCAAAACAACAAATTTTATGACATATGCCTGATTTTTATACCTATAGGTAGAAAGTTGTACCTTTGATTCTACAAGCCTCAGCCCTCAGGCACACGCTCTCACCTTGGCTAGATTTACTTTGTCCCCCTTTGCTAAGAACTCTCCAAAGAACCACCTTTGATTTCTGTACCAGCTCCAGTATTACTGCCCATCTTGCACTAACCACCCCCATCATTTCATTTTTAAATCATACCTCTCTAAAGTTCAAACTAAATTTATTATCAAACTACAATTTTTTTAAGACCATAAGACCATAAGACAAAGGAGCAGAAGTAGGCCATTCGGCCCATCGAGTCTGCTCCACCATTTTATCATGAGCTGATCCATTTTATCCTATTTAGTTCCACTGCCTTGCCTTCTCAACATAACCTTTGATGCCCTGGCTACTCAGATACCTATCAATCTCTGCCTTAAAGACACCCAATGACTTGGCCTCCACTGCTGCCTGTGGCAACAAATTCCATAGATTCACCACCCTCTGACTAAAAAATTTTTTTCGCATTTCTGTTCTGAAAGGGCGCCCTTCAATCCTGAAGTCATGCCCTCTCATACTAGACTCCCCCATCATGGGAAACAACTTTGCCACATCCACTCTGTCCATGCCTTTTAACATTCGAAATGTTTCTATGAGGTCTCCCCTCATTCTTCTAAACTCCAAGGAATACAGTCCAAGAGCGGACAAACGTTCCTCATATGTTAACCCTCTCATTCCCGGAATCATTCTAGTGAATCTTCTCTGTAGCCTCTCCAACGTCAGCGCATCCTTTCTTAAATAAGGAGACCAAAACTGCCCACAGTACTCCAAGTGAGGTCTCACCAGCGCCTTATAGAGCCTCAACATCACATCCTTGCTCCTATACTCTATTCCTCTAGAAATGAATGCCAACATTGCATTCGCCTTCTTCACTACCGACTCAACCTGGAGGTTAACTTTAAGGGAATCCTGTACGAGGACTCCCAAGTCCCATTGCATCTCAGAACTTTGAATTCTTTCCCCATTTAAATAATAGTCTGCCCGTTTAATTTTTTCTGCCAAAGTGCATAACCATACACTTTCCAACATTGTACTTCATTTGCCACTTCTCTGCCCATTCTTCCAATCTATCCAAGTCTCTCTGCAGACTGTCCGTTTCCTCAGCACTACCGGCCCCTCCACCTAGCTTCGTATCATCAGCAAACTTAGCCACAAAGCCCTCTATTCCATAATCCAAATCGTTGATGTACAATGTAAAAAGAAGCAGCCCCAACACTGATCCCTGTGGAACACCACTGGTAACCGGCAGCCAACCAGAATAGGATCCGTTTATTCCCACTCTCTGTTTCCTGCCAATCAGCCAACACTCTATCCACGTATGTAACTTTCCTGTAATTCCATGGGCTCTTATCTTGATAAGCAGCCTCATGTGTGGCACCTTGTCAAAGGCCTTCTGAAAATCCAAATATACAACATCCACTGCATCTCCCTTGTCTAGCCTACTGGTAATTTCCTCAAAAAATTGTAATAGGTTTGTCAGGCAGGATTTTCCTTTAAGGAATCCATGCTGAGTTCTGCCTATCTTGTCATATGCCTCCAGGTACTCTGTAACCTCATCCTTGACAATCGAATCCAACAACTTCCCAACCACCGACGTCAAACTAACAGGTCTATAATTTCCTTTTTGCTTCCTTGCCCCCTTCTTAAATAGCGGAGTGACATTTGCAATCTTCCAGTCTTCCGGAACCATGCCAGAATCTATCGACTTTTGAAAGATCATCGCTAATGCCTCCGCAATCTCCACAGCTACTTCCTTCAGAACACGAGAGTGCATTCCATCTGGTCCAGGAGATTTATCGACCTTTAGTCTATTCAGCTTCCTGAGTACTTTCTCTGTCGTAATTGTGACTGCGCACACTTCTCTTCCCTGCCACCCTTGAGTGTCCGGTATCCTGCTGTCTTCCTCAGTGAAGACTGATGCAAAATACTTGTTCAGTTCCTCTGCCATCTCCTCATCTCCCATTACAATTTCTCCAGTATCATTTTCTATCGGTCCTATATCTACTCTCACCTGTCTTTTACTTTTTATATACTTGAAAAAGCTTTTAGTATCCTCTTCGATATTATTTGCTAGCTTCCTTTCATAGTTAATCTTTTCTCTCTTAATGACCTTCTTGGTTTCCTTTTGTAAGGTTTTAAAGACTTCCCAATCCTCTGTCTTCCCACTAATTTTTGCTTCCTTGTATGCCCTCCCCTTTGCTTTAACTTTGGCTTTGACTTCTCTTGTCAACCACGGTTGCATCCTTTTTCCACTCGTAAATTTCTTCTTTTTTGGAATATACCTGTCTTGCACATTCCTCATTTCTCGCATAAACTCCAGCCACTGCTGCTCTGCCGTCTTCCCCGCCAGTGTCTCTTTCCAGACAACTTTGGCCAGTTCCTCTCTCATGCCACTGTAGTTTCCTTTACTCCACTGAAACACTGACACATCAGATTTCGGCTTCTCTTTTTCTAATTTCGCAGTGAACTCAATCATGTTATGATCACTGCCTCCTAAGGGTTCCTTCACCTCAATCTCTCCAATCACCTCCGGTTCATTACACAATATCCAATCCAGTACAGCCGATCCCCTAGTGGGCTCAACAACAAGCTGTTCTAAAAAGCCATCTTGCAGACATTTTACAAATTTTCTCTCTTGAGATCCAGTGCCAACCTGATTTTTCCAATCTACCCGCATGTTAAAATCCCTCACAATTATCATAACACTGCCCTTCTGACAAGCCTTTTCTACTTCCAGTTGTAATTTGTAGTCCACATCCCTGCAGCTGTTTGGAGGCCTATAAATAACTGCCATCTGGATCCTTTTACCCCTGCTATTCCTTAGCTCAACCCATAAAGATTCTGCACCTTCCGATCCTATATCACCTTTTTCTAAGGATTTAATATCATTTCTTACCAATAAAGCCATGCCTCCCCTTCTGCCTACCTTCCTATCCTTGCGATACACCGTGTATCCTTGGACGTTCAGCTCCCAGAGACATGCATCCTTTAGCCAGATCTCAGTGATGGCCACAATATCATACCTGCCAATCTGTAGCTGTACAACAAGATCATCCACCTTATTTCTTATGCTGCGTGCATTTAAGTACAACACCTTAAGACTAGTATTTGATACTTTTTGCTTTGATTTCACTGCAACTTTATTGCACTGCAACTCATCCCAATGGCTACACATTTGCCCCATCACCTGCCTGTCTTTCCTGACATCTTTACTGCTCACTATCTTAGATTTATTTCTGTTTTCCCCTTTCTCCGCTCTATCATTCCAGTTCCCATCCCCCTGCCAAATTAGTTTAAACCCTCCCTAACAGCTCTGTTAAACTTTCCCGCCAGGATATTGGTCCCCTTCGGGTTCAGGTGTAACCTGTCCTTTTTGAACAGGTCATACTTCCCCCAGAAGAGATCCCAATTATCCAAGAATCTGAAGCCCTGCCCCCTACACCAGTCTCTCAGCCACGCATTCATCTGCCTGATCCAACTACTCTTGCCCTCACTAGCATGTGGCACAGGTAGCAATCCCGAGATTACTACCCTGGTGGTCCTTCTTCTCAGCTTCCTTCCTAACTCCTGGAAATCTTTCTTCAGGACCTCCTCCTTTGTCCTATCTATGTCATTGGTACCAACATGTACCAAGACAACTGGCTGCTCACCCTCCCCCTTCAGAATATTCAGGACCCGATCCGAGACATCCCGTACCCTGGCACCTGGGAGGGAACACACCATGCGGGTATCTCTGTCAGGCTCACAGAATCTCCTGTCTGCTCCCCTGACTATGGAATCCCCCACGACTACCGCATTTCTCTTCACCCTCCTTCTCTCCTGCACAACAGCGCCAGGCTCAGTGCCAGAGACCCAGTCACCGTGGGCGTCCCCTGTCAGGTCATCCCCCCCCAACAGCATCCAGAACAATATATTTGTTGCTGAGGGGGACAGCCACAGGTATGCTCTCCACTATCCGGGCATTTCCCTTCCCTCTCTTGACAGGGACCCAGTGTTCTGACTCCTGCAGCCTAGGGATGACTACTGACTCCTGTAGCCTAGGGATGACTACCTCCCTGTAGCTCCTGTCTATCACCTCTTCACTTTCCCTGATAAGCACTAGGTCATCAAGCTGCAGCTGCAGATCCCTAACACGGTCTCTGAGGAGCTGCAACTCTTTTGCAGGCATTACAGCAGTACAAAGAAATACAATAGAATACTCCATCCCCATCTCTTATATAAATCCATTGTCCAACATCTCACACTAACATACATATGCTGAATGCATGCACACACTCAGACACATGCACACACCCCATAATAAACAAAATACGATACTTTCTGTTGAGAAGCAGGTGATGTTGAGTCATGGTATAAAATAGATTTAACGTTGTGTAATATAGAGTAGACAGCAAGTGAATAAAGACAATTTCACACCTCATAAAATATTAGCTGCAAAAAATTCAAGCATACTATTAGGGAAAAAAACAAGATGAAGAAGTATGTGGCAAGATTGCAAAAAATAAAATTGAGCATAAATCCTATGTACATTGCCTCCTGCAAGGTTTGTGTTGTCAGTATAATGGATGATGGTGTCAAAAGTTGAATACCGAAGGGGAAATAATTAAATCTACAGAAAGTAACAGGGATTTGTAGAGCAGTAGTTCTACTAAAATATAACCAATATGCTTATAAGAAGGATGTGGAACAAATAGAAAGGAACTTCACACAATAAAATATTATCAGGTGAAGGAAGATTAGATTGTGGACCACCGCTGCCCGTTAGGTCTTTATACGTTCTCCACGTAATCGTGTGGGTTTCCTCCAGGTGCTCTGGTTTCTCCCATAGTCCAAAGACATGCTGGTTGGCAGGTTAATTGGTCATTGCAAATTGTCTTGTGATTAGGCTGGGATTAAATTGGGGGATTGCTGGGCAGCACAGTTTGAAGGGCCAGAGGAGCCTTCTCTGCACTGTACGTCAGTAAACAAATAATATTCATTGTGTGGTTCAAATGAATATAGCTAAAAGGAAAATGATACCATAGAAAAATGTTAGGAAAATCCTTTTCATTGGGAAAGGATGGGATTAAAATGAATAGCCCTCCGGGTCTATTGTATGACGTAAAACTCATACGTGTAAAATTAGCCGGAAATGTTTGTTGGGATCAAGGAATGATGGTATTGATGTTAAAGTTCATAATTTTGTTTCTAGATTTTCCATGTGTACAACATACTAATGACCCATCCATAAAATTTATTTCAGTATACCTGTTGCACAGATGTAACAGAGGCAGAATGGGCTGTCACGGTGGATGGGAAGCTTATTTTTTGGTGAGGAACTGTGGCCTTCCTCAGCCTGTGGAGAACACCACAAGGATTTGGTTTCAGGAAGGTGCTCTTTAAGTTATAAGCCTACTCCTTGCCAATGATGTCCTTCAGACACCCGAATAGCTGTAAAGTGTTCGTGCTAATTGCTACGCTACCATGTTGTGGTGAACACTATCTGTGTTCCTCCACTTGCTCCTCACTGGTGTGCTATGAAAACCATTCATGAGTGTGTCAAGCACACGGGACTTATTCTATTGAACATAGTGTAGTGGACCTCGTGTATTTTTTATTCTGTTTATTTTAATTCAGAGATACAGCATGCAGTAGGCCCTTCCGGCCCTTAAAGCCATACGGCCCAGCAACCGCTGACAACCCTGATTTAACCCTCACCTAATCATGGAACAGTTTACAATGTGCATTTAACGTATCCGGTATGCCTTTGGACTGTGGGATGAAACCGGAGCACCTGGGGAAAACCTACACATTCCACAGGGAGGACGTGCAGAGACTCCTTACAGAATAGTGCTGGAATTAAACTCTGAAATCGGACGCCTCATGCTGTAATAGCATCACACTGTGCCATCATGGCACCATGTAGTAGGGTGCAGAGGCAAGATCGACTGTATGTTGCCTCATTGTACACCACTTCTTCAACAGACCAACCCAACACTGCAGAATGAAAGCATTGCAGAGAGTAAGAATGTTATGCTCAGCATCAGAAGATCGGCAGGGGTGGACAATGGCCTCGGGTGGACGTCCACTTAGAATCAAGTTGAATAATGGATTTAAAATACTCAGCAAGTCAGGTGGCTTCTGTGGAGCAAGACACAGGATTATCACATCAAATTCTGAAGCTCACAGGCATCAGATCAGAATTTCATCCTCAGTTGGAAGTGCTGAACATACAATATATGTAAATACACCTGTGCATAAATCTCTGCTGTTGATTCAGACTTAGATTTATATATTACATATATATTGAAACATATAGTGAAATGCAACCAACACACCCAAGGATGTGCTGGAGGCAGCTCGAAAATGTCACCTCACATTTCAGTGCCAACACAACATGCCCTAGTCTTGCACTAAACAACAACAACGACAGCAAAATGAGCCTCCTTCCCATCACTCCCAGACTTTCAACCACCACCCATTCACACTCCTAGGAAAACCTCCAATCTAGGTCTCTAGTGCCGATACCCGGATT
The DNA here is from genome assembly GCF_963921235.1 of Mobula hypostoma. Taxonomy (NCBI): domain Eukaryota; kingdom Metazoa; phylum Chordata; class Chondrichthyes; order Myliobatiformes; family Myliobatidae; genus Mobula; species Mobula hypostoma. The sequence continues at coordinate 4,600,382 of NC_086115.1, forward strand.
CTCACACTTGCAACTTTGCACTTAACTCCAGGACGACGATCATGGTTTGATTTTAGAACCTCAACTTCCAGAATCAGAATCAGGTTTAATATCACTAGCATCAGTCGTGAAATTTGTCGTTTCCCTGCGGCAGTACGTTACAATACATAATAATAAAAAACTATAAATTACAAGCAGAAGTATATATAAAACAGAAAATTAAGTTAAGTGGAAAAAAGAGAGCAAAAAAAAGTGAGGTAGTGTTCATGGGTTCACTGTCCGTTCGGAAATCTGATGGCAGAAGGGGAGAAGCTGTTTCTGAAATGTAGAATGTGTGCCTCCAGGTTCCTGTGCCTTTTCCTTGATGGCAGCCATGAGAAGAGAGCAAGTCCTTGATGAAAGGGGTCCTTAATGGTGGATGCCACCTTTCTGAAGCATTGCCCATTGAAGGTGTCCTCGATGCTGGGGAGGCTAGTGCCCATGATGGAACTAGCTGAGTTCACAATTTTTGGCAGCTTTTTCCACTCCTGTGCAGTGGTCCCTCCATACCACATGCTGATGCAACCAGTTAGAATATTCTCCATGTTACATCCTCAGGATATGTTGGGCCCTCAGAGATGTTGACATATGGTGGGGTTCTGAGTTGGATGATCAGCCATGATCATAATAAATGGCGGTGCAGGCTCGAAGGGCCGAATGGCCTACTCCTGCACCTATTTTCTATGTTTCTATGTTTCTATGTTTCTATGTTTCTGTAACCATATAACATATAACCATATAACAATTACAACATGGAAACAGGCCATCTCAGCCCTTCTAGTCTGTGCCAAACTCCTACTCTCACCTAGTCCCATCGACCTGTGCTCGGTCCATAACCCTCCATTCCCTTCCTGTCCATATACCTATCCAATTTAACTTTAAACGACAACATCGATCCTGCCTCAACCACTTCTGCTGGTAGCTCGTTCCACACAGCCACCACTCTCGAAGTAAAGAAGTTCCCCCTCATGTTACCCCTAAACTTTTGCCCTTTAACTCTCAACTCATGTCCTCTTGTTTAAATCTCCCCCATTCTTAATGGAAAAAGCCTATCCACGTCAACTCTATCAATCCCCCACATAATTTTAAACACCTCTATCAAGTCCCACCTCAACCTCGCTCCAAAGAATAAAGACCTATCTTGTTCAACCTTTCTCTGTAACTTAGGAGATGAAACCCAGGCAACATTTTAGTAAACCTCCTCTGTACTGTCTCAATTTTATTGACATCTTTCCTATAATTCGGTGACCAGAACTGTACACAATACTTCAAATTTGGCCTTACCAATGCCTTATACAATTTCAACATTTCATCCTAACACCTATACTCAATGCTCTGATTAATAACAGCCAGCATACCAAAAGCTTTCTTCACCACCCTATCCACATGAGATTCCACCTTCAGGGAACTATGCACCATTATTCCTAGATCCCTCTGTTCTACAGCATTCTTCAGTGCCCTACCAATTACCATGTATGTCCTATTTTGAATAGTCCTACCAACGTGTAGCACCTCATATTTATCAGCATTAAACTCCATCTGCCATCTTTCAGCCCACTCTTCTAACTGGCCTAAATCTCTCTGCAAGCTTTGAAAATCTACTTCATCATCCACAACGCCACCTATCTTAGTATCATCTGCATACTTACTAACCCAATTTACCACCCCATCATCCAGGTCATTAATATATATGACAAACAACATTGGACCCAGTACAGATCCCTGAGGCATACCACTACACACCGTCAAACTTCCAACTTTGGACTTCACTCCAGGACGATGATCATGGTTTGATTTTAGAACCTCAACTTCTGGAATCAGAATCAACTTTAATATCACGAGCATCAGTCGTGAAATTTGTTGTTTCCCTGCAGCAGTACATTACAATACATAATAATAAAAAACTATAAATTACAAGCAGAAGTATATACAAAACAGAAAATTAAATTAAGTGGAAAAAAGAGAGCAAAAAAAGTGAGGTAGTGTTCATGGGTTCACTGTCCGTTTGGAAATCTGATGGCAGAAGGGGAGAAGCTGTTTCTGAAATGTAGAATGTGTGCCTCCAGGTTCCTGTGCCTTTTCCTTGATGGCAGCCATGAGAAGAGGGCAAGTCCTTGATGAAAGGGGTCCTTAATGGTGGATGCCACCTTTCTGAGGCATTGCCCTTTGAAGGTGTCCTCGATGCTGGGGAGGCTAGTGCCCATGATGGAACTAGCTGAGTTCACAATTTTTGGCAGCTTTTTCCACTCCTGTGCAGTGGTCCCTCCGTACCACATGGTGATGCAACCAGTTAGAATGCTCTCCGTGTTACATCCTCAGGATATGTTGGGCCCTCAGAGTTGTTCACATCTTGGAACCTGAAACTGCTCACCCCTTCTATTTCTGATCCCTCATTGAGGACTGGTGTGTATTACCTCAACTTCCCCTTCCTGAAGCTCACAATCAGTTCTTTGGTGTTACTGACATTGAGTACAAGGATGTTGTTGCAAGACCGCTCAAGTATCTGATTTATCTTGCTCCTGTACACCTCCTCATCATGATCAGAAATTCTGCCAGCAATAGTTATGTCATAGATGGCATGTGAGCTGTGCCTAGCCACACAATCATTGGGGTAGAGAGAGAAGAGTAGTGGGCTAAGCATGCATCCTTGAGGTGCATCAGTGTTGACTGTCGGCGAGGAGGAGATGTTATTTCCGATCCTCACACACATTGATCTCCTATTGAGAAAGTTAAGGATCCAGTTTCAGATGGAGATACAGAGAGCCAGATTTTAGAGCTTGTTGATTAGAACTGAGGGTATGATTGTGTTGAACGCAGAGCTGTAGTCAATAAACAGCAGCCTGACATAAGTATTACTATTGTCCAGGTTGTCCAAGGCCAAGTGGAGAGCCAATGAGATTCCATCTGCTGTAGACCTGTTGTGGAAATAGGCAAATTGCAGTGGGTGCAGGTCCTTGATTAGGCAAGAATTTATTCTAGCCATGATCACCCTCTGTTTGTCTCCCTTTCTCTTCACCATTTACATCTCGGACTTCAACTACTGCACAGAGTCTTGTCACGGTAGGAAACTTTGTCACATGGTGTGAGCAGAATTATCTGCAGCTTAATGTAAAAAAAACTAAGGAGCTGGTGGTAGACCTGAGGAGAGCTAAGGTACCAGTGACCCCCGTTTCTGTCCAGGGGGTCAGGGTGGACATGGTGGAGGATTACAAATACCTGGGGATGCGAATTGACAATAAACTGGACTGGTCAAAGAACACTGAGGATGTCTACAAGAAGGGTGAGAGCCGTCTCTATTTCCTGAGGAGACTGAGGTCCTTTAACACCTGCCGGACGATGCTGAGGTTGTTCTACGAGTCTGTGGTGGCCAGTGCTATCATGTTTCCTGTTGTGTGCTGGGGCAGCAGGCTGAGGGTAGCAGACACCAACAGAATCAACAAACTCATTCGTAAGGCCAGTGATGTTGTGGGGATGGAACTGGACTCTCTGACGGTGGTGTCTGAAAAGAGGATGCTGTCCAAGTTGCATGCCATCTTGGACAATGTCTTCCCATCCACTACATAATGTACTGGGTGGGCACAGGAGTACATTCAGCCAGAGACTCATTCCACCGAGATGCAACACAGAGCGTCATAGGAAGTCATTCCTGCCTGTGGCCATCAAACTTTACAACTCCTCCCTTGGAGGGTCAGACATCCTGAGCCAATAGGCTGGTCCTGGACTTTTTTCCTGGCATAATTTACATATTACTATTTAACTATTTATGGTTTTATTACTATTTAATATTTACGGTGCAACTGTAACAAAAAACACTTTCCCCCGGGATCAATAAAGTATGACTATGACTATGACTAAAAGCACTTCATCACAGTAGATGTGTGCGACCCACATGGACCTCGGATCCTAGTGTGTCAGGCCCTCATGATTCAACAGACTTAGGATAGTTTTGGCAACCATTATGTAAAAGAGATGTTTCCACATGTCAAGAAGTCGTATGTAAACAATAGTCTTTAATAGATATAATAAGTAATTCAAGGGTGATGTGACTGTGGAACTCTCTGCTACAAGGGGAATTGAGGCTGAATTTACAATTAGGATATGGGAGCAGGGCTGCCTCATTACTGATGTTTCCATTTGATTTCTCTGGGCTATTAGTGTTTATAATGAACTTTATAATGTTTATAATATAGCATTTATAATTAAATTTGGCTTACTGCATTTTCATGGGACCAAATTTCAGAAGTGGAGTTTGATGTACTGTAGTTTTAGCAAGTAGAGCAAAGCCTTTCATCTGAACTCACAAACCTAAAACACTAATTCTGTTTCACTCTGTCCATACAACACCTCGAGAACTCCCAGCATTTTCTGCTCAGACTTTGCATATTCCACACCCATGGGCTGGAGGGTCTGCACAGTGCTGTAGTGTTTACGTTCTTAATACCCATTGTAATTCACCACTGCCCAGCTGACAAAGAGTTGATTTCAGTCTAAGCACAGGAACGTGGAATGTGTTTACATGGCAGACCGGTTGAGTGAGCCTTATTTATGGTGCGACCTAGTACCAGTGAAGGGGAAAAGGAAGATGCAAAAAACATATAGCAAACTGTAAAGTCTAGGATTTCAAACTGAGCGAGACTGTGTGCCTAGATTCTGAATGTGTCAATGGTTTGAACTAATCAAAAGAAATAGTTGCATTTATTCTGAATGGAACAACTAATGATGACAGGGAAGCATACAGATCTATTGAAAGACCTGGGGCGTGACAGGGAGAGCAATGTTTGATTGAAGCTGAGTACTTCAGCTGACTAAAACAGCAAGGGAAAGTTCTAGTGGATTGCCAGACATGAAATATAACAGACAATGGTGATATGACATAAGCTGTCCGGCAGGTCAGATAGCAGAGTGGCAGGAACTTCACAGCCTCGGGGACATGGCTCAATTCTGACCTCAGCCGTTGTCTGTGTGGAGTTTGTGTGTCCTTCCTGTGAGTTTCCCCAGACACTTGGGTTTTCTCCCACATTACAGAGACACTGTTTGTTATGTGAAATGGTGATTGTAACTTGCTCCTCATGTGGGTGATGGGAGAATCCAGGCAGCAATGAAATCAGGCACATGTATGAGTGTAGACTACAGAGAACTATGTGGAGTTAGTTACTGTATTTAGGTGAGTTTATTGTCATATACGCCACTGTGCAATGAAATTCCTTGTTCATGTGAAACTCACTGAGTAACCAATATAAATGATAGTAATAAATACAGTGCAAAATAACAATTCATTCACATAACCAGCACTTGGACATGAGAGGATGTGTGTCTGCAACCAGAGTTCACAGCCTCAGAATCAAAGGGGTTACCTTTGAACGGAGATGAGGAGCAATTTCCTGAGCCACGGAGTGGTGAATCTGTGGAATTCGTTGCCACAGATGGCTATGGAGGCTAAATCATTGGGTTTACAGTATTTAAAGCAGAGGTTGATAGGTTCCTGTTTTGTAAGGGTGTCAAAGGTTATGGGGAGAAGGCCGGAGAATAGGTTTGAGAGGGATAATAAATCAGCCATGACGTCAAACACAAAATATAACAGACAATGGAATTATGACATAAAACTTTCCAACAGATCCAGGATCAGCCATGTTGGAATGGTAGAGCAGACTCGATGGGCTGAATGGCCTTATTCTAGACATTAGACCATAGACAGTAGGTGCAGGAGTAGGCCATTCGGCCCTTCGAGCCAGCACCGTAATTCACTGTGATCATGGCTGATCATCCACAATCAGGATCCAGTTCCTGCCTTATCACCATAACCTTTGATTCCGCTATCTTTAAGAGCTCTATCCATCTCTTTCTTGAAAGCATCCAGAGACTTGGCCTCCACAGCCTTCTGGGGCAGAGCATTCCATACATCCACCGCTCTCGGAGTGAAAAAGTTTTTCCTCAACTCTGTTCTAAATGGCCTACCCCTTATTCTTAAACTGTGGCCTCTGGTTCTGGACTCACCCATCAGCGGGAACATGCTTCCTGCCTCCAGCGTGTCCAATCCCTTAATAATCTTATAAGTTTCAATAAGATCCCCTCTCAGCCTTCTAAATTCCAGAGTATACAAGCCCAGTCGCTCCAATCTTTCAACATATGACAGTCCCGCCATCCTGGGAATTAACCTTGTGAACCTACGTTGCACCCCCTCAATAACAAGAATGTCCTTCCTCAAATTTGGAGACCAAAACTGCACACAGTCTCACCAGGGCCCTCTACAGCTGCAGAAGGACCTCTTTGCTCTTATACTCAATTCCCCTTGTTATGAAGGCCAGCATGCCATTAGCTTTCTTCACTGCCTGCTGTACTTGCATGCTTGCTTTCAGTGACTGATGTTCAAGAACACCTAGATCTCATTGTATTTCCCCTTTTCCTAACTTAACTCCATTTAGATAATAATCTGCCTTCCTGTTCTTACCACCAAAGTGGACAACCTCATATTTATCCACATTAAACTGCATCTGCCCATTCACCCAGTCTGTCCAAGTCACCCTGCATTCTCATAACATCCTCCTCACATTTCACACTGCCACCCAGCTTTGTGTCATTGGCAAATTTGCTAATGTTACTTTTATTTCCCTCATCTAAATCATTAATATACATTATAAACAGCTGTGGTCCCAGCACTGAACCCTGCGGTACCCCACTGGTCACCGCCTGCCATTCTGAAAGGGACCCATTAATCATTACTCTTTGTTTTCTGTCAACCAGCCAATTTTCAATCCATGTCAGTACTCTGCCCCCAATACCATGTGCCCTAATTTTGCCCACTAATCTCCTCTGTGGGACTTTATCAAAGGTTTTATGAAAGTTCAGGAACACTACATCCACTGGCTTTCCCTTGTCCATTTTCATAGTTACATCCTCAAAAAATTCCAGAAGATTAGTCAAGCCCTATTTCCCCTTCGTAGATCCATGCTGACCCGGACTGATCCTGTTACTGCTATCCAGATGTGTCGTAATTTCATCTTTTATAATTGACTCCAGCACCTTTCCCACCACCGACATCAGGCTAACCGGTCTATAATTCCCTGTTTTCTCTCTTCCTCCCTTCTTGAAGAGAGGGACAACATTAGCCACCCTCCAATCCACAGGAACTAATCTTGAATCTACAGGACATTGGAAAATGATTACCAATGCGTCCACGATTTAAGTACCCTGGGATGCAGACCATCAGGTCCCGGGGGCTTATCAGCCTTCAGACCCAACAGTCTATCCAACACCATTTCCTGCCTAATATAAATTTCCTTCAGTTCATCCATTACCCTAGATCCTTTGGCCATAATTATACCTGGGAGATAGTTTGTGTCTTCCCTAGTGAAGACAGATCCAAAGTACCTGTTCAACTCATCTGCCACTTCCTTGTTCCCCATAATAAATTCACCCGCTTCTGTGTTCTTCTCTTATGTCTTATGGTCTTATGATGGAATGGTGGAGAAGACTCAATGGGCAAATGGCCTAATACTGCTTCTATCTCTTATGGTCTTCTTTGGTTTGTGACCTGTGAGAATGTCATTTATAGATTGTTCTGAGGGCCAACACAAACTGATAGACTAAAAGGCCTCTTGTCACATAAGGAAATAATATTAAAGCAATAAGAGGAAGAATTGGCCTGAACATCAACACCTTATCTCTCTCCACCATTACTGCCTAACCAGCTGCATATTCCCAAATGATGTGTTTTTACATTTATATTCATTTCAGTACAGAACATTGAAAGTTGAAATGATAAAGAAAGTTACAGAGATCCAAGGAAACAAGTGATCTTAATGAGGAGAGTCATTAAGTCAATGAGTGAACAGGTGGAAATGTGCTCTGTCTCTAAGCCATTATTCAGAGGACACCATATGGGGTTATCAAACACTCAAATCCTCCGCATGTTCAATGCAAATTAGAGTTGTTAACAAACCTCATCAAATCTCCGAATATTTAATCAAGCTTCTGAAAGATTTATCACAACTTCTTTTGGGATCACCTCAGCTCCAGGAGAACCCCACACATTCAATGGCAGCTGAAAGAGCTTGGAGGCAGAACAAACAAAAAGTCCAAAAAGGAGGTGAAAGGGAGTATCTCTTTCCTCAGGCAAGTCATAGGAATACAAATAAAATGCTGAATATCTGACATCAACGATTTGATGATGGAAGAGCACATCATGCTAGATAGTATTTCAAGCTTCTCCTTATCTGCTTTTAGCTTGGGGTCAGTGCATGTGAAAGGTAGAGGTGTAAATTTACCCCTGACTTAAAGAGAACGGCAACAGCTGGCAAGACACAGGATCTGATCGGTCAGGGTGGTGAATATGTGGAATTCGTTGCCACAACAGTTGTGGAGGCCAAGTCATTGGGTATATTTAAAGCAGAGGTTGATGGGTTCTTGATTAGTAAGGGCATTAAAGGTCACAGAGGGAAGACGGGACAATGGAGTGGAGAGGGACAATAAGTCAACCATGATGGAATGGCAGAGCAGACTCATTGGGCCAAATGGCCAAATGGCCAAATTCGGTTCCTGGTTGTATGGTCTTTACATTTATCACCACACTCATTACCTCATCTATATGGTCATACATCACAGAAATAGACCCCTTAACCCAGCAAGTCTGTGCTGACCATCAAGTACCCAAGTATCCCTGAAAGTGGCATCATAATTTGATAGGGTTATAATGAGAGTTTTTGGTATACTGGCCTTCATAAATCAGAATACTGAGTTCAGGAGATGGGATGTTATGTTGAAGTTGTATAAGACATAGGTGAGACCTAATTTGGAGTATTGTGACCAGCTCTTTGAAAGAGTGCAGAGGAAGTAGACAAGAATATTGCTGGGACATGAGGACCTGGGTTATAGGCAAAGAATGACTTCTTTTTCCTGGAGTGTAGGAGAATGAGAGGAGAATTTGACAGAGATATACAAAATTATGATGCATATAGATAGGATTAATGCAAAAAGGCTTTTTCCACTGAAGTTGAGTGAGACTAGAGCTAGAGGTCATAGGTTAAAGGACAAATGTGAAATGTTTAAGGTGAACTTCTACTCTCAGAGGGTAGTGTAAGTGTGGAACAAACTGCCAAGTAGTGGATGTGGGTTCAATTGCAACATTGAAGCGAAGTTTGGATAGGCACATGGATGGGAGGGGTATGGAGGGATATGGTCCAGGTACTGATCAGTTGGACATATCAGAATAACAGTTCAGCAGGGACTGGATAGGACAAAGGTCCTGTTTATACTCTATGACTCACCCATTTTTAATAATCCTCAGAGTCTTACAGTAAGAAGCAAGCCCATCAAGTCCATGCTGACTATTAAGTACCCATTTATCCTAATCTTATGCAAATCCAACACTATTCCTCACCTCCCCCTCAACTTGCCTCAATCATTGTGGGAAATTGATGGTGGCCAACTCTGCATGGCTCGGGGATGTGGGAGGAGTACAGGCAAATGGCATTAGTACAGGGAGACATCTTAGTCAGCATGTAGAATTTGGGCTGAAGGATCTGTTACTACATCTTTGACTATATGACTGTCTATAATAAAAATGCTCTATGAGAGCTGGCATGGATCCCAGGGGCTGAATAGCCTCTTTCTGTGTTGATATAAGCTGAGATATTTTACTATGGCAGATGGAATACAGTGTCCAGAAGTGTAAACTGTCATGCATTTTGGCAGAAGAAATAAAAGGGTAATCTATTTTCTAAATAGAGAGAAAATTCAAAAATCTAAGGTGCAAAGGGATGTGGGAGTCCTCGTGCAGGATTCCCTAAAGGTTAATTTGCAAGTTGAGTCAGTGGTGAGGAAGGAAAATGTAATGTTAGTATTCGTTTCAAGAGGACTTGAATGCAAAAGCCAGGATGTCATACTGAGACTTCATAAAACACTGGTGAGGTCTCACTTGGGAGTATTGTGAGCAGTTTTGGATCTTTTATCTAAAAAAGAATGTGCTGACATTGGAGACGGCTCCAAGGAGGTTTGTGAAAATGATTCTGTGATTGAAAAGCTTGTCATATGAGGAGTGTTTGATGGCTCTGGGCCTGTACCCACTGGAATTCAGATGAATGAGAGGTGACCTCATTGAAACCTATCGAATGTTGAAAGGCCTTGATAGAATGGATTTGGACAGGACATTTCCTGTGGTGGAGGAGTCTAAGACCAGAGACAAAGCCTCAAAATGGGGGGGGGGGGGGCATCATTTTAGAATAGAGATGGGGAGGAATTTCTTTAGCCAGAGAGTGGTGAATCTGTGGAATTTATTGCTTCACATGGCTGTGGAAGCCGTCATTGGATATATGAGTCAGAGGTTAATAGATTCTTGATTAGTCAGGGCATGAAAGGATATGAGGAGAAGGCAGAAGATTGGGGCTGAGAGGGAAAAAGGATCAGCCAGATGAAATGGCGGAGAAGACACTATGGACCAAATGGCCTAATTCTGCTCTGATACCTTTTTGTCCTATGTTCTAAAAAAGTCTACAGCAAAACCAGCAGCCTGCTTTCAAAGATTGTAGATACCCTTTCACATTGCCTGGAACACAGAGGAAGTTATTCCCCTAAGGTTCTCAGTCGACCGCAGCTGTTTCAGAAAGCCAGATAAACAACACACTGATATCTGAGATACAGACACAGTGATGCCAGATGCTGGAACCTGGAGATACGCACAAAAAGCTGGAGAAACTCAACTGGTCAGACAATATCAATAGAGGGAAAAGGACAGTTGATTCTTTATCCTGAGGCATCACAGAATGATCTGGACCTAGGAATTCACAGAAAGGACATGGACTTTGAGATATCTGTACTCTGTAAATAATTTCAGCTTTCAGTGCAATAGTGGTAGATGCAGGTTGAATTAGACCATAACACCATAAGACATAGGAGGAAAATAAGACCATTTGGTCCATCGAGTCTGCTCTACCATCCCAATCTGATTTGATATCCCTATCTCTTGCCTTCTCCCTGTAACCTTCGATGCCTTTACTAATCAAGAACCTATCAACCTCTGCTTTAAATATACCCAATGTCATCGCCTCTGTCATGTATGGCAATGAATTCCACAGATTCACCATCCTCTAGATAAAGAGATTTCTCCTCATCTCAGTTCGAAAGATACGTCCTTCTATTCTGAGGTTGTGTCCTCTGGTTCTCGACACACCCTTGAAAGGAAACATCCTCTCCTCATCCACTCTATCTAGACCTTTCATTTGTTAAATTTCAGGGAAGTTTGAATAGGTGAATGGAAGAGAGGGGAATGCCTGGCTATGGTCTGAGTGCAGGTAGATGGGACAAGGCAGAGACCAGATCAGGATGGTCTACATGGGCTAAAAGACCTGTTTCTGTGCTGTAGCACTTTATGACACTGTGACTCTATTGGTTTTGATGTTAATGCACCTCAATATTGCAAAGATGTAACCCAACTTGTGGTCAGTGCAGGCATTCCTTACAAAATAGGTATAAACGTAAACACACAAGATTCTGCAGACCTGGAAATCCAGAGCAACAAAATGCTGAAGGACCTCAGCAGGTCAGGCAGCATCTATGGAGAAAAATAAATAGTTGGTGTTTGGAGGCAGAGACCCTTCATCAGGTCACCTTAAATGGCATTGGTTAAAATGGCTGCGTGTTCAATCGCAGCAGCTTCTACAGGGTCAACAGAGGGTGCTACTGTCCTTTTTAAATGTATGTTTTATGACCACAAGCCCCTGCTTGACAATCTGAAATTAAAGTACTGCAGGTCTACCCCATCAGCAAATTGCTCATTGGCAGACAAACTGAAGGAGCTGGGCTTGGTGTAGATTCTGCTGCTGCTTGTGTCAGAGAGGAACCAGTGCATGAAGGAGGCATGCAATCTAATGGCAAGTGACCGCCTTAGTCTCTTTTCTTGCGATCACGAGACCATTTTGGATATTGTTCATGTGGAATGCTGCAATATTCCAACAAGAACTGTCCTTTGTTATTCAAATGACAAGCCATGGGTATTAAGGACATTAAGGACATCCTGAACGCTAAAAAGAGGGCGTTTAGAGATGGAAATAGGGAGGAGCTGAGGGCAATACAGAGGGACCTGAAAGCCAGGATCAGGGAGGCTAAAGACAGGTACAGGAGGAAGCTTGAGTGGAAACTCCAGCAGAACAACATGAGAGAGGTCTGGAGGGGGATAAGGACCATCACTGGGTTCCGGCAAACTAGCAACAGAGGAGCTGAAGGCAGTGTGGACAGGGCCAATGAACTTAACCTGTTCTTTAACAGATTTGACAGTGTGGCCCCTGCCCATCCCACACATGAGCCATCTGTTGTCGGCCCCCAACCAACACATATTCCACTCTCCCCTCCTACCCCTCCTCACAGTCCCCCACCCTGCTCTCATGACTATACCCCTCCCCCACATGAAACCACCACAGTGGGCTTCATGGCTGAACAGGTGAGAAGACAGCTGAAATGTCTCAACCCAAGCAAGGCTGCAGGACCGGATGGTGTCAGTACCAGGGTGCTCAAAGCCTGTGCCCCTTAGCTATGTGGAGTACTTCGCCATGTATTCAACCTGAGCCTGAGGCTCCGGAAGGTTCCTGTGCTGTGGAAGACGTCCTGCCTCGTCCCTGTGCCGAAGACGCCGCGTCCCAGCGGCCTCAATGACTAAAACCGGTGGCATTGACCTCCCACATCATGAAGACCCTGGAGAGACCTGTTCTGGAGCTGCTCCGGCCTATGGTTAGGCCACACTTAGATCCCCTCCAGTTCACCTACTAGCCCCGACTAGGAGTTGAGGATGCCATCGTCTACCTGCTGAACCGTGTCTACGCCCACCTGGATAAGCCAGCAAGCACTGTGAGGGTCATGTTTTTTGACTTCTCCAGTGCGTTCAACACCATCCACCCTACTCTGCTGGGGGAGAAGCTGATAGCGATGCAGGTGAATGCTTTCCTGGTGTCACGGATTATTGATTACCTGACTGGCAGACCACAGTACATGTCCTTGCAACACTGTGTGTCCGACAGAGTGACCAGCAGCTCTGGGGCTCCACAGGGGACTGTCTTGTCTCCCTTTCTCTTCACTATTTACACCTCAGACTTCAACTACTGCACAGAGTCTTGTCATCTTCAGAAGTTTTCTGATGACTCTGCCATAGTTGGATGCATCAGCAAGGGAGATGAGGCTGAGTACAGGGCTACGGTAGGAAACTTTGTCACATGGTGTGAGCAGAATTATCTGCAGCCTAATGTGAAAAAGACTAAGGAGCTGGTGGTAGACCTGAGGAGAGCTAAGGCACCGGTGACCCCCGTTTCCATCCAGGGGGTCAGTGTGGACATGGTGGAGGATTACAAATATCTGGGGATACGAATAGACAATACACTGGACTGGTCAAAGAACACTGAGGCTGTCTACAAGAAGGGTCAGAGCCGTCTCTATTTCCTGAGGCGACTGAGGTCCTTTAACATCTGTCGGACGATGCTGAGGATGTTCTACGAGTCTGTGGTGGCCAGTGCTATCATGTTTGCTGTTGTGTGCTGGGGCAGCAGGCTGAGGGTAGCAGACACCAACAGAATCAACAAACTCATTCGTAAGGCCAGTGATGTTGTGGGGATGGAACTGGACTCTCTGACGGTGGTGTCTGAAAAGAGGATGCTGTCCAAGTTGCATGCCATCTTGGACAATGTCTCCCATCCACTACATAATGGACTGGGTGGGCACAGGAGTACATTCAGCCAGAGACTCATTCCACCGAGATGCAACACAGAGTGTCATAGGAAGTCATTCCTGCCTGTGGCCATCAAACTTTACAACTCCTCCTTTGGAGGGTCAGACACCCTGAGCCGATAGGCTGGTCCTGGACTTATTTCCTGGCATAATTTACATATTACTATTTAATTATTTATGTTGCAACTGTAACGAAAACCAATTTCCCCCAGTATCAATAAAATATGACTATGACTATGACTATTACTAAATCGAATTGGCTGATTTATTGGCGGATGGGAAGCTGTGTGGCGAGGACTGAACTTCAAGCCATGGTGTCACCAGTAGAGAAGCGTTGAAGCTGGTGCACTCCACTGGAGGTGACGTGGCCTGGCGTCCAGACTGGAGTTAGTGCTACTCGCTCAGCAGAAGACAAGCTGCATTGTGGTCGACTGCAGATTTCTGCGGTATTCATGCACTCAGAGTCTGGACGTTTTCTTTGTGTGACTGTATTGTACTGATATTTTACATGTGCTTGCAATCTTGTGGGTCCTCTGTGTGCTGTGTAGTGTGTGTGACTGTTGGTACTGTGTTTTGCAGCCTGACACCAAAGTAATGCCGTCTCATTTGGGTGTATTCATGGGTATTCATGTAAGGTTGAATGACAATTAAACCTGAATTGAATTGAGAATCAGCATTTATTTCTGACGGCCTGATTCTGTTTTGTACTCTGTTGGTGTCTATCCATGGGCTATAACTCAGAAGTAATTGCCCTTGAGGAGGTGTTGATAAGGAATCTTCCTCACCCCCTCAGTCTGTGTTAATAATCCCAGAGGATGACTGATTGAAAAGTTCTAGAATTTAACCCCAGCTGCAATGAGTAGCACAAAATCGAGGGGAATTTGGAGGTTCACATCTGGTTGCAGAACTTGTCACACTAGGTGGAAGAGGTTGGTGCTTTGAGAGGGGCTGTAAAATAACTCTTAGCTGTACTTACCTATAAGTACTGCACTCTCTAATTATTAGGGTCTGGTTCTGCGAGGGCAAATGTTTAAGATAATAGATGGAACATGGAATAAAATGCAGAACATAAAACATTACAGCACACAACAAACCCTTTGATCCATGATGTTGTGCCAACATTTTAACCTACTCCAAGATCAATCTATCCTTCCCTCCCACATAGCCCTTCATTTTTCTATCATCTATGTGCCTACTTAAGAGTCTCTTAAATGTCCCTATTATATCTGCCTCTACTAGAATTCCAGTCAGTGCAACCCACGCACTCAACACGCTTAGCGTGAAAAACATTATATCTGGCAACCACCCCCCACCCATACTCTCCTCCAATCACTGTAAAATTATATCCTCTTGTATTAGCTTGGGAAAAAGTTACTGGCTGTCCACCCCATCAAAGCTTCTATCACCTTGTACATCTCTATCAAGTCAACTCTCATCCTCCTTCAATTCAAAGGGAAAAGCCCTAAATGGGTTACCTTTCCTCATAAAACATTCTCTATCCAGGCAATATCCACATCATCTCTATACTAAATCAGACAGAACTGAACACAATACTTCAAGTGTGGTCTAACTGGTTTTAAAGAGCTACAACATTACCTCACAGCTCTTGAACTCAATCTCCCAACTAACGAGGTCCCACATACCATACGTCTTCCTAATCACCATATCAACTTCTCCACCCTGCTAAGAATCTTGCAATTAACTTTGTATTTTGCCTTCATACTTGAACTTCCAAAGTGAATCATTCACACTTTTCCAGACTGAACTCCATCTGCCACTTCTCAGCCCAGCTTGGCGTTCTGTCAATGTCCCCTTTGTAACCTACAACAACCTTCCACACTATCTACAACACCACCAAACCTTGGCCTTGGTAGAGTAGAGTTTCTGTTCTAACTGAATCTGCACTCAGGAGAGTTCTCCATCACACTGCTGACCTGTCCTTTGTAAATGGTACAGAGAGTCTGGAGCATTACAGGTGAATACCTAGCACCGCATTTATATAGCTGGTTCAGTTTGTATTTTGACTACGAGTAGCTCCCAGCAAGGTGAAAGTGGGGCATTCAGCATTGTTACTGATATGTATCATAGGAAGATGGTTAGACTTTTGAAGGTCACAATTCTAAATCAAAATGGAACCCATATCCACCACTTTCACTGGCAGCTCATTCCACACTACTACACACCCCAAGTGAAGAATTTTCCCCTTTTGTTCCCCTTAAACACTTCACCATTCACTCTTAACCAATGACATCTAGTTCTAGTCTATGTTCTTTTTTCCCCAATATGCAGATCTGCAGTCTTTACCACCTGGCACTCAGTGGTATAGTTATCACAAGCTTGAATGGGGCCTAGGTTTGGTGCATGAGTCCAGTAACTGCTTCATTGTCTGAGAACAAGGGTGGTTATCAGCGAACATCTTCACATTTGACCTCAGGACAAAGAAAAAAGTATTGGTGACCAGCTCAAGATGGCTGGACCATGCCCCTGGGCACTGCTGCATTGATGACGTTGGGTTGGGATGTCTAATGTTCAAAAACAAGAAGCATCTTCCTTCACTTATGTATTTATTTACAGATACAATGTGAAACAGGCCCTTCCAGCCCAGCGGGCCACAATGCCCAGCAGCCTACCTATTTAACCCTGGTCTAATCATGGGACAATTTACATGACCAATTAACCTACTCACCAGTACAATGCCCAGCAGCCTACCTATTTAACCCTAGTCTAATCCCGGGACAATTTACAATGACCAATTAACCTACTCACCAGTACGTCTTTGGACTGTGAGAGGAAACCAGGCACCAGGAAGAATCCATGTGGTTCACAGGGAGAACATACAAGCTCCTTACAGATGGTTCCAGAATTGAGCTCTGAATTCTAGAACACCCCGAGCAGTAATAGGGTCACACTAACCGCTATGCTAAAATGGCATCTGTTCTATGGCTATAACCTGAGTCACTGAGCAATATTTCCCTGTGTCTTCTCTCCAATATACCGTATTCTCTTTTCTGACTTGCCTCACACCTTCCTAGAGAATTTATGTCCTTTCACCATAAGCAAAGAAACAAGGACAAATAAGCAAAAAGGATTAAAAAAAAATCAGCAATTCTGGCAGATTTACAGCACCCTCCCTTGCAAACATTCATTACTCACTCCAACAACCCATGTCAAAGGAGTATGTCCTAAACTTCTTTCCACACTATTTCCCCAAGGAAGTATCCACTTGAATAAAGAACAGAGACTTCGTATATCACCAGAGACTCTGGCAAATTTCTGCAGATGTACTGTGGAGAGCATTCTAATTGGCTGCATCACGGTCTGGTATGGAGCGACCACCGCACAGGATCAAAAAAAGCTGCAGAAAGGTATAAGCTCAGCCTGCTCTGCCATAGGCACTTACTTCCACAGCATCGAGGACACTTTCAAAAGGTGATGTCTCAAAAAGGTGTCATCCATCATTAAGGGCCTTCTTCTCATTGCTACCATCAGGAGGAGTGCAAGAGCCTGAAGACACGTAAGCAATCTTTCAGGGACAGCTTCTTCTTCCATCCCCCACCATCAGATTTTTGATTAGATTTCTTCTACAAATTTACAGTTTTTGAGGTTATGTATTGCAATGCACTGCTGCTGCAAAGCAATAAATTTCACAACATATTCCTGGTTAAAGCTGATTCTGATTCTGACTGCTGAGATGGGTTCAGCAGGCTGCACAGAAAATTAATTTTGACACAGTCACATGGATGCCACTGATTGGAAATGAGAACCAAAGTGGGCTAGACTGTTAAACATTGATAGATCATAATCCTTGCAGCATTGATTGGAGTTGAAGAAAGATGCAGTGCCTTTGCTATTTTCAGTCACCCAATACCACTCAGTCCCCCATCAGAACTTATTCCTCACGTCTTCCCAACTCTGAAAGTGGGCATTTACCTTAAAGGTCATTAGTGAAGCCATTCCAAAGTGGCAGAAGAATTTTATGGAATAACAGGTATATTATGAAACAATGGATGTATGTAGACAAATCATGAACCTTCTAAAATAGCCTATGGGATGGGCTGGGTCATAGACCCCAAAACTTTGGATTATGTTTTCTGGATCATTTTTGTGACTCATGTTCTGTTTTACCCTCTTATCAGAGATCTGTGTATACAAATCCCTCCCTAATGATCAAGCACAAAGGCTAAGTTGACAACTCACCGGGGAGCTTTCAGATAAGATCAAGGCCTGGCTTGCTCACTCAGTGGTGGCATTGGCCACAGCTAGTTGAGCCATTACCTCACAGTGCCAGAGACCCGGGTTCAATCCTGCGCTCACTGTGTGGAGTTTGCACATTCCCCCTGTGATTGCATGAGTTTCCTCTAGGTGCTGCAGGTTCCTCCCACACCTGAAAGACATCCCAAAGATGTCTGGGCTTGTTGGTTAATTGACCACTTAAAAAAAAACTTAGAAGTTACCCCTTTGCAAGGTCTTGGTCACAGTCCTGAATAACCTATGTGTCAATGCTTCTATGAAATCACTTAGGGTATTTTAATAAAGTTATAGAACATCAGACCCCGGCAATGAACAAACGACAATGAGGAAGCAGTGTGCACGTGGCAAAATCTGCAAGAACGATCGTGGCTTGAAGATCCACCAAGGATGAAGTGTTTGGCGGGAGCAGGAGCAGCACAACGTGCAGGTGTCCAGCCTGGTGAGACGAAGGAGGGGCCAGGCCTGGAGTCACCCCATAGTGCCCGGAACCTCCATGTGTTGCAAAATAATCCCTCTAACATGAAGTCTAACAGGAGGCGGATCAAATGGCCTGCAGCTAACATGACTTCACTGTGGAAGCAGTTTGATGAAGATGTTAACCAAACTCTGGAGGCAACGGCGAAGGGAGGCATTGATAGGAAGCTGCAAGCCATGACAACAATTATTCCCATTCTTTGGTTAGAGCCTTCAGCATTTTGGGCATCGAGGGAGAGAGGAAGAGGAGAGCCATCCGCAGTACCACCGATGCGGCAGAGAGGGCCTCAAGATGGCTGTGGCTCAAAAGAGGGGAGCCATGGAGTCATAAGTAGCTAGTCATCTGGACACAAGTTGGGGTCTGATCAGCCCCGGCTAGGTCACCTGGAGGAGGTTGTATGATGTTGAAAGACCCGAAACACCTGATGATTCCAGGAACATCACTGAAGATGTGGCCAGAAGCATCAATAGATGTATGCACACAGCTAGATGCTATAATTTGCATTATGATCTCTCCAATTTACTTTTGAATTTTGTTAAAAAGAGGGGTAAAATTTGGGAGCTTTTGGACCATGTGCTAGCTTTTACAAAGAAAGACATACTCTACTAGTAGATCAAGCACCACAGTACTGCAGAGGTAAGCGCTGCTTACAAATCCAGTATCTCACATTCAATTCTGATTTCTGGGGCTGTCTGTCCAGTGCTTGCATGCTTTTCCTATGACTGTGGCATTTCCCCTCCCCGGAGTGCTGAGGTATTCTCCAATATCCCAAATACATTCCTGTTATCTGAACTGGTGACTATAAATTGGCCCTGGTTGAGACGGCTGGTCAAATCAGGGAGAAGAACTACCAAGGACGGGTTGGCTTGTGAGATGACATAGACCCGACAGGCCAAAAGGCCTCCCTTCTGTGATTACGAAAATGTAGAAATACCCTCCTCAGAGTGTTGGAGGGAAACTAGACTAATTTCTAGCTTAGCTTAGGGGTGGCATGGTAGTGTGATGCTATTACAGTGCCAGTGATCAGTGACTGGGGTTCGATTCCCACCACTGCCTGTAAGGAGTTTATACACTCCCCCTCTCCCCACACCATGACCGCGTTGGTGTTCCGGTTTCTTCCTACATTCCGAAGATGTACAGATTAGAGTTAGTCAATTGCGGCCCTATGTTGATATGAGGATACTTGCAGACTGCCCCCAGCATATATTTGGACTGAATTTGTCATTGACGCAAACGATGCATTTCACCATATGTTTCGATATTTCGATGTACATGTGATAATAAAGCTAATCCTTATCATTTTCATTGGATCACTTTTTCTAAATCTGGTCATGCACAATGGATCAAAGGCCTCTCATTGAAACATACAAAGCCCTGCCATTGAATCATACAGTGAAATGCCTTGTTTTGCACCAAATCAAATCGGTGAAGATTGTACTGGGCAACAAGTGTTACCATGCTTCCAGCACCAACATAACATGTCCACAACTCATCAGACCAAACCCTAACTGGAAATCTTTGGAATGTGGAAGGAAATCAGAGCACCCAGAAGAAACCCATGTGGTAATGGAGACAATGTACAAACTCCTTACTGACAGTGGCAGCATTCAAACTCTGATCTTACGACTGGTGGTGCTAAGCATTGAGCTAACCATTATGCTTCTATTCATTATCTTATTTTACCAATTTGTGAACCCCTGGTCTGCCAGATGTTGGCCAATTGTCTCATATTACAGGAGGAACTCGAATAGCTACAGGTGTCAAGCTTCACTACTCAGCAATTGCCATAAACCCTGCCTCCCTTCAGTCAGAAGTAAGGAACAGCTTGCCCCAATATGTGTGTCCCATCTTCCACTTACTATCATGTTGCCAGTTCCTATTTTGGTTAAAGCACAACGCACAAGAGAAGATTATCTTTCTGCACCTCATGAAGAAACACTTCAGTGTCAGAAATAATCTTCCCTGTTTAATTGATTCATCTCTCTTGAGTTAAATTTGGAGGGAGAGAAACAATCAAGAATCTCCAAATTTAAAACAGTACTGGCTATTCGATAAATCAATAGAGTTTGAAGAGGAATATAAAAGCACCCAGGAAACTAAAAAGCAATTTCCAGGTCCAATTATTCTCATAACTTAAGCTCAAATATAACCAGCTGAATATTTATCACCAGTGGTTGTGTAGAATGGCCAACATATTGTGACAGGTAATTCCCACTACCCCAGGTACTGGAGCTGAGAAGTAATTACTCCACTCACCAGGAAATCAATTTAATACCAAGGAACATTTGCAGCACAGTGACCAGAGCTCTGTGTAGTGGTCTGGCCCTCTGTTTATAAAGGACTGCGATCTGTGATACAATCAGTGCAGTAGCCTTGAATTAATTATACAGGGATTAGCTAATTGTCCACAGTCACCTCGGAAGCATTTTAGGTAACAATTGCAATGTATTATGGAGCTGGACTTCACTGTTGTATCATTGTTGAGCTGAAGGAAAGTGAAATCATTATGGGATATTCATGCATGTGTGGTCCCGAAGAAATTGTGCTTGGTGAAATTACAAGTGGCTGGATTTCAACAACAGCTTGCCTTCGCTCAGTCCCACCCAGGTACTGCAAACAGGTCAAGTCTGTGAATGTCACTACAGGCAGTATACCACAACTGGGGTTGTGAGCATTGGCAGTCACATCTTAGGCAGAAAAGCAGTTTGTGTTCCAGCCTCATTCCATAGTTTCAAGCATAAAGCTCTGGGTTGTATTGAAGGACTTCTACACTCCAAGAGTTGCAGATTTTCAGACTCGGTATTAAACAAATGCTCCATTTCACAATTTAGGTGCATTGAGATGCTGTGACACCATATGAAGAAGAGGGAAGGGTGTTATCCCCAGGGTCCCAGCCATTTTTATTCTTCATTACCTTTTCTAGCACAAATTATTTGGTCATAATCACTTGATATGGGCACACTTTTAAATCCACTATACCGACAGTTCAAAAGTACTGTGGTGAACATTCGGTTCATGATGTCAGATGAAAACATCTCATTTAACTCAACAGCTATTTTTATTGCGATGAGCACAGAAACAGACCGGGTACTATGACCCAGGGAGAGAACCCGCTCAGCTACATACAGAAGGGAAAGACTAAATCACACAGGAGCAGAATCAGGACATTCAGCCCATCGAGTCAGCTCCACCATTCCATCATGGCTGATCTTGGATTCCACTTAACCCCATACACCAGCCTTCTTGCCATATCCTTTGATGCCGACCGATCAGGAAACAATCAACTTCTGCCTTAAATATACCCATGGACTTGGCCGCCAGCGTAGTCTGCGGCAGAGCCTTTCACAGATTCACTACACTCTGGCTAAAAAAATTCCTCTTTACCTCTGTTCTAAAAGGTCTCCCCTCAATTTTGAGGCTGTGTCTTCTAGATCTGGATACACCCACCAGAGGAAACATCCTCTCCACATCTACCTTACCTAGTCCCTTCAACATTCGCTAAGTTTCAATTAGATTTCCCTGTATTCTTCTAAATTCCAGTAAGTACAGACCTAAAACTGCCAAACGCTTCTTGTATGTTAACCCTTTAATTCCTAGAATCACCCTCATGAACCTCCACTGGACTCTCTCCAATGGCAAAACATCCTTTCTGAGATATGGGGCCCAAAACTGTTGACAACACTCCAAGTGTGGCCTGACTAGTATCTTCTAAAGGCTCAGCATTAGCTCCTTGCTTTTATATTCTATTCCCCTTGAAATAGATGCCAACATTGCATTTGTCTTTTTTACCACAGACTCAACTTGTAAATTAACCTTCTGGGAGTCTTGCATGAGGACTCTTGAGTCTCTCTGCACCTCTGAATTTTGAACCTCCTCGCCATTTAGATAATAGTCGGCACTTTTATTCCTTTTATCAAAATACATGATCATACATTTCCCAACACTGTATTCCACCAACCACTTCTTTACCTATTCTATTAATTTGTCTAAGTCCAGCTACATTCACATTGCTTCCTCAGCACCACCTACCCCTCCACCTATCTTCGTATCATCCGCAAACTTTGCAACAAAGCCATCAATTCTATTATCCAAATCACTGAAGAGACAATGTGAAAAGGAATGGGCCCAATACTGAGCCCTGCGGAACACCACTAGTCACTGGCAGCCAACCAGAAAAGGCCCCTTTTATTCCCACTCACTGCCTCCTGCCTGTCAGCCATTTCTCTATCCATGCCAATACCTTTCCTGTAACACCATAGGATCTTATCTTGCTAAGCAGCTTCATGTGTCGCACCTTACCAAATACCTTCTCAAAATCCAAGCAAATGACATCCATTGTCTCTCCCTTGTCCACCCTGCTTGTTACTTCCTCAAAGAACTCTAACAGATTTGTCAGGCAAGATTTCCCTTTACAGAAACCCTGCTGACTTATTTTAGCACTAGTTTCCAAGTACTCCGAAACCTCATTCTTAAGAATAGACTCCAACACCTTTCCCAACTAGTGAGGGTAGGCTGTCTGGCCTAGAATTTAAAAACGTAAACACGAGGAATTCTGCAGATGCTGGAAATTCAAGCAACACACATCAAAGTTGCTGGTGAACGCAGCAGGCCAGGCAGCATCTCTAGGAAGAGGTACAGTCGATGTTTCGGGCCGAGACCCTTCGTCAGGACGAAGGTCTTGGCCCGAAACGTTGACTGTACCTCTTCCTAGAGATGCTGCCTGGCCTGCTGCATTCACCAGCAACTTTGATGGTGTGGCCTGGAATTTCTTTTCTTTTGCCTTCCTCCATTCTGAAACAGTGGAGTGACATTTGCAATTTTCCAGTCCCTTGGGATCATGCCAGAATCAAGTGACTCTTGAAAGATCATGACCATTATCTCTTCAGCATCCTCCCTCAGGACTCTGGGATACAGTCCATCTGGTCCAGGTGGCTTATCCACAGTAAGTGCCTGGCCCTTTTTCCTTTGGAAAAGCAATGGCACTCACTCCTGCTCCCTGACACGCACAGACCTCTGGCACACTGCTAGTGTCTTCCACAGTGAAGATTGAAGCAAAGTAGTGGTTACAGTAAGTCAAGTCCAGAAGGTGATTATCACACACTCCAGTTACAGTCAGGGGGCTGTTCAAAAAACACATGAGAATAACTGTATAACACAAGCTAAAATTTAGCAACAGATGAACTTCCTACCATAATCCCACAGAAGCATTTTAAAACAAGAACAACAAATAGCGCTGGCCACTAGGAATGCTGGGATGACTGTCGGCCATGCCCCACCCTGCCCCCACCTGAGGACTTAGCCGTGCCTGGCAACCCCAGAATCCACCAAAAAGCCCTAAAGTCGGTTGATGGTTGATTAGCCGCCTGGGGGTCTGTGGGATGACTGTAGCCCCCACCCATTGGAGGCACTGTTTGGTGAGGCAAGAGGCAGGACACCCAAAGTTTCATTTCCTTCCTTCACCCTCGCTGGGTCAGTGGCGGCCAATATGGTGCCAGACGGTCCCGATGCAGCACGATTGCCTTCTGCCACTCAGGCAACCGCACCCGGTATATCGCATCGGAGATGCAGTCCGGCACTCTCCTGCCCCTTACAACTGCTTCCAAGCTTGGGGGAACAGCCTCTTCTTCCAGGTGGGGCAGTAGACCCATAGACCCATACTGGGGCCCCCACCAGTTACTGCTGTATTGGCACCCTAGACTGGCAGCCCGGACGTTCAGGTGGTGCAGTAGTGCACAATGAACTCCACGTCCTGCCTATACCCAGGCCAGTAGAATTGTTTGTACAGCTTTGTGACTCCAAAATGGCTGGCCCCCACCAGCCCGTGCACTGTGGCATGGAGGCCCCACGGGACCACCAGCTGCACGAGATGTCTGTTGCCGACAGAAAGCTGCCACCAGCTGAACAGCATCCCATCACACAACTCCAGCGTGCTCCACTGTGAGTGAAGGGCTTCGGTCTCTAGCTCAAGGGCGGAGACCTCTGCCCACTCCGGCGGCCAGCCCCTCACGTACGCCGACACACGGTCACTCACCTGCTGGCCAGTGGAGGCTAGGACAACCTCACCGCCAGCTGCCACCCGAAACGCCGCCGCCACCGCTTGCCCCTGGTTGGGCCGCTGCGGGGAGTGCAGTTCCCGCCAGGTCTGCTTTCTGGTGCTGCCCTACCGGAGAGTGTATCGCGGTAGAGTGTTGCCCCCGGCACACCCACACCGCTCCCCAACCCCCAGCGGAACAGCAGGTCCAGGCCGATGATGCAGGACTCTGGGACGTCGGCCAGCCACACCTCGTGCTCCACTGTGGTTTTCCCCACATCGCTGGTTACGGTAGCCGCTGGACCGCCATTGTTGTCCACCCAGGTGGGGATGGCTGGTCCCGTGTCGGGGAGGACACCGGGACAGGTGATGGTGATGGTTGGCCCCGTGTCCACCAACATACGGCATCTGATGCCCTTCACCACACAGTCCACGTAGGAGGCTTTCTCTTTACCCAAACGGGCGACATGGCACAGAACGGTTCTGCTGGAGGTCTCGGGTGGCGCCGCCCGCTCGGCATTTCCCAGTGGCTGCGCTCAGATGTGGCATGGGGCAGTCCTGAGCCAAATGACCTGACTTATCATGGGCTCCTCCTCATCAGTTTCCTCCTCCGTCTTGGTGGCACAAGTCCGGGCTTGCGACAAGTGGGGCGATGCTGGAACACCTGGGAGGGCCTAAAATTGCATCTGCCCCCTTCGCCTCGGCCTGTGATGAAGGTGATTTAAGGCGGACATACTGCAAAGGCGCTCCGGCATTAGCGCCTTCATAAAAGAGTGGAGGGCAGGCTTTTCCTGGGTCGCAGGAGGAAACTGGGGGTAGCCATGCCGGGCACAGTGGCAGAGGTCTGCTGCGAATGCCCCAGGCTTTCTTCCACATGGAGCCATCTGCTGCCCAGTGATCCCTCATTGGTTCCCCCAATGACCTCTGCCCTAAACGCCACTCCAGCGCCACTGTGAGGGCCCAGTAGTCAGGCTGCTGAGCTGGCGTTAGGCCGAGGAGGACCCAGGGGGCATCCCCTCCAGTGCCAGAGCGGGATGCGCTGCCTTTTCGGTGGAGCTCCACCCGTTGTGCCATGCAGCAATTTGACTTGCACCAGGTAAGGCCCCAGGAGGCTAGTACCATTGTATCTGGGCAGCTTCACTGTGGACCTTGGGGCATTAATTGCTGAGGCCCATTGGTCCTCCTCTTGCCCCAGCGGCATCAGTGATGCCTGCCATGTTGCCCATCCTCCCATAGCTGCAGCGTCTTGTGTTCCCCAGTCCGGGCAACAAGGGAGGCGGGTGATGCATGGTGGGGAGCCTGGGTACACTTGCCACGTTGGGGTTCCCAAGTTCTCCCTCCAGGTCAGCGTCCCATCTTTGGGAGCTCGACCTGGGGATGCGGAAGAGGCATATTGTTTGGTCCCTTGATTTATTCCCCAGGTCTTAAGGCGCTCCATCTGACGTAGCTCTTCAATCTCCCTGTCAATTTCTAATTCCACTCCTGACACCAATGTGACGAGCATTCTGTCCATGATGGCAGACAAGAAAAGCTCGTTTACCTTTTTTATTGCGACAGGCACAAAAAACGGGGAGAGAACCCATTCAGCTACATCCAGGCGGGTGAGGTGATTGTCACAGATCCTGGTTACAGTCAGGGTGACCCACAAACACACATGTGAATAACTGTATAGCCCCAGCTAAAATGTAACAATAAATGAACTTGAACATCCCACTATAATCACACAAACACATTTCAAAACAAGAACAATATATGGTGCTGGCTACTAGGAATACTGGGGCGGGCTGTCAAATATGCCTCCCCCCACCCCCCCCCCCCACCGAGCACCACAGTACTTTGCTAATCTTCACTAATTTAAAGGTAATTGAAGGAAAATGTAGAGAGATGTCAGCGGTGGGACTTTTTTCACAGAGAATGACGGATGCATGGATGCACAGTTGAGGGTGGTGGTCAATGCAGCTACATTAGGAACATTTAAGAAACTCTTAGACAGGCACACGGATGACAAAAAAAAATGGAGGGCTATGTAGAAGGAAAGGATTAGATTGATCTTAGAGCAGCTCCGGATGGCTGTTGACGTGAGTTGGCAACAGTACATGGCTAACGTCGAATTCTATGACAACTTACCGATACTCACCACTAAAATCGAGGTGAGAAGACTGCAACAAGCGGGGCACTATCTACGCCACCCCGAGCTACCTGCCAGCCTAGTCACCATATGGAAGCCCAAGTATGAGAGGATGAACCCTGGGCGCCCTCCCAAGACTATGGTCAACACTCTCCTAGAAGACAGCGGCGCGGCTAATGTAGATGAACTGAACACACTGATGAGAGAGAGGGAGAAGTGAAGAGTCCATCATTGTGCCCGACGCCGGCCCCCCCAGGCCTGAGTCAACGTAGTTAGAGCAGGTTAAAAGGTTGGCACAGCATTGAGGCGAACGGCCTGTCCTGGGCTGTGGTGTTCTATGTTCTATGTAACTGTAATGCTACCTTACATATTGCACCTAGCTACAGGAAAGATATCAGTAAGATTGAAAGAAAACACAGAAAATTTATAAGGATGTTGTCGGGGTTACATTTTGCATAGTTGGGGAATTAAGAGTTATGGGGAATAGGCAGGTAGGTGGAGATGAGTGTATGGCCAGATTAGCCATGATCTTATTGAACGGTGGAGCAGGCTCGATGGGCCAGATGGTCTACTCCCGCTCCTATTTCTTATGTTCTTATGATAGAGGACCTGAGTTATTCAGAAAGGTTGAATAGGCAAGGACTTTATTTCATGGAGAGTAGGACAATGAGGGGAGCTTTGATAGAGGTATATTTATGTGGGGTATATGGGGTATAGACTGGGTAAATGAAAGCAGGCTTTTTCCACTGAGGTTGGGCAAGATTAGAAATAGAGGTTACGGGTTAAGGGTGATAGGTGAACTAGTTAAGGGGAAACTGAGGAGATACTTCTTCACTCAGATGGTGGTGCGAGAGTAGAACGAGCTGCCAGTGGAAGTGATGAATGTGGGTTGGATTACAACATTTAAAAGAAGTTTGGATAATTAAAGGGATGTGAAGCCTATGGAGGGTGGTCGTCCTGATGCTGGTCAATGGGATTAAGCTGAGTACCAGATCAGCACAAACTAGATGAGCTGAGGGCCTCTTTCTGTGCCATGGTGCTCCATGACTCCAAAGCTTCAAAAAGGCCAAAGAGAGATGTACTGTAGATGTGAATGTGGTTGTAGAAAGACTCATGAAGTTCAAAACTACACTACTTTCTCCGAGGTCATTTTTTTATTAACTCATTATTTCCTACGTTCTACCTCAATTCTCTACAGAGCACATCAATGTGCTTTGCAACCCTATCTTCTTTTGATAGCTCATTATCAATTCAAGGATCAATTCTGTTGCCTTGGGTGGAGAACTGTCCCATTTTTCTGTTCCTGAGCACTGGTTTCCCATACCAGACCATGGTGCAACCAGTCAGGATGCATTTCCAGAAGTTTGTCAAAGTTTTAACTGACATGCCGAATCCATGCAAACTTTCAGAAAGTAGAGAGGCCGGATATCCCACAATGCACAAGAACTTGTGGATTGATGGATGTCCAGCAGGGAGAACCCAACAGAAGCTCTGCAGTCCAAAGGGTAAAGTGGAATCTAAAGTGAGGTGGCCGGCAATCTCACACCTGACCTTCAACAAAATGGGTTCAGTTCTGACCATAGTTTGAAAGCACTTTATTAACTGTTAGTTGCTTTGGGAAACCATGAGGTTAAAGAGAAATATTAGTCATTCTTTTTATTGCAGACCCAAGAAGAGAGCTTAAAATTCTTATGTGCCTCTGTAGCACAGCAGTTAGCATAGCTGTTCAGGGCATCGGAGTACAGTGTTCAGTCCAGTGTCTCTGTATGTCCTCCCCATGGAATGTGTGGGTTTTCTCCAGGTCCTCCTCCCACAGTCCAAAGACAGACTGTGTAGGTTAATTGGTCATTGTGAATTGTCCAGTGATTAGCTTAGGGTTGTCCAGGGTTGCTGAGTGGTGCAGCTTGAAGGGCCAAAAGGGCCCATACCAAGGTGTATCTCTAAATAAAATGAAATAGGTAACGTTCTAACGGTCTGAAATATTTAAAAAAAAAGATAGATAGTTAGAAGTTGGAAATCACTGTCTGGAACATTGCTTAAAAGCTTCAACATAATTCCTCTCCACTATTTTAACAGAGACATCGGCTGTTCATTTTAAATGAGTTATTACCTCCATTATAATAAGAGAGGAATTTGCTCTGGGTGTTTTATGATAGAATCACTGACAATAATTTTCTTTTAAAGTGTAAGTTGTGTGTGAAGAACGTTCAATAAAATTGTTTCAGTTAATGCTCACAACATAAAGCTTGAATTCATTTTAGGCTCTGGTGCATTCCAACTCTCAGTCACATCTTGTCCCAATTTTAAGCTCAGTAATGTCAATACGGACTTCAGACAGCAATGATAACCAGGTACTGTGTATGTTTTGATGATATCGTTCAGTCCATAAAACTCATAAAATAACTTCTCTCCATGCTACCTTTAACCACTTTAACACTCAAATATGAGACCATGCATTAGACCACTAGACCTCAAGACATAGGAGCAGAAATGGGCCATTCTGTCCATCAAATCTGCTCCATCATTCTAATATGGCTGATTTATTATCACTTTCAACCCCTTTCATAGAACATAGAATAGTACATCACAGTACAGGCCCTTTGACCCACAATGTCGTACAGACCCTTAAACCCTGCCTCCCATATAACCCCCCACATTAAATTCCTCCATATACCTGTCTAGTAGTCTCTTAAATTTCACTAGTGTATCTGCTTCCACTACTGACTCAGGTACTGCATTCCACGCACCAACCACTCTCTGAGTCAAAAACCTTCCTCTAATATCCCCCTTGAACTTCCCACCCCTTACCTTAAAGCCATGTCCTCTTGTATTGAGCAGTGGTGCCCTGGGGAAGAGGCGCTGGCTGTCCATTCTATCTATTCCTATTAATATCTTGTATACCTCTTTCATGTCTCCGCTCATCCTCTTTCTCTCCAGAGAGTCAAGCCCTAGCTCCCTTAATCTCTGATCATAACGCATACTCTCTAAACCAGCCAGCATCCTGGTAAATCTCCTCTGTACCCTTTCCAATGCTTCCACATCCTTCCTATAGTGAGGCGACCAGAACTGGACACAATACTCCAAGTGTGGCCTAACCAGAGTTTCACAGATCTGCATTATTACCCTGTGACTCTTAAACTCTATCCCTCGACTTATGAAAGCTAACACCCCATAAGCTTTCTTAACCACCGTGTCTACCTGTGAGGCAACTTTCAAGGATCTGTGGAGTGTACCCCCAGATCCCTCTGCTCCTCCACACTACCAAGTATCCTGCCATTTACTTTGTACTCTGCCTTGGAGTTTGTCCTTCCAAAGTGTACCACCTCACACTTCTCCGGGTTGAACTCCATCTGCCACTTCTCAGCCCATTTCTTCATCGTATCAATGCCTTTCTGCAATCATCGATAATCCTCCACACTATCCACAACACTACCACCCTTTGTGTCGTCTGCAAACCTGCCAACCCACCCTTTTACTCCCACATCCAGGTCGTTAATAAAAATCATAAAAAGTAGAGGTCCCAGAACAGATCCTTGTGGGATACCACTAGTCAAAACCCTCCAATCTGAATGTACTCCCTCCATCACGACTCTCTGCTTTCTGCAGGCAAGCCGATTCTGAATCTACTTGGCCAAACTTCCCTGGGTCCCATGCCTTCTGATTTTCTGAATAAGCCTACCGTGTGGAACCTTGTCAAATACCTTACTAAAATCTATGCAGATCACATACATTGCACTACCCTCATCCATATACCTGGTCACCTCCTCAAACTACTCTATCAGGCTTGTTAGACACGATCTGCCCTTCACATAGCCATGCTGACTGTCCCTGATCAGACCATGATTCTCTAAACGCCCATAGATCCTATCTCTAAGAATCTTTTCCAACAGCTTTCCCACCACAGACGTAAGGCTCACTGGTTTATAATTACCCGGACTATCCCTGCTATCATTTTTGAACAAGGGGACAGCATTTCCCTTCCTCCAATCCTCCAGTACCATTCCCGTGGACAACGAGGACGTGAAGATCCTAGCCAGAGGCTCAGCAATCTCTTCCCTCGCCTCATGGAGCAGCCTGTGGAATATTCTGTTAGTTCCCGGGGACTTATCTGTCCTAATGTATTTTAACAACTCCAATTCCTCTTCTCCCTTAATACAGCATCAACATGCTCCAGAACACCAACCTCACTCATATTGTCCTCAGCGTCATCAAGTTCCCTCTCATTAGTGAATACCGAAGAGAAGTATTCATTGAGGACCTTGATCACTTCCACAGCCTCCAGGCACATCTTCCCACCTTTATCTCTAATTGGTCCTACCTTCACTCCTGTCATCCTTTTGTTCTTCACATAATTGAAGAATGCCTTGGGGTTTTCCTTTACACTACTCGCCAAGGCCTTCTCATGTCCCCTCCTTGCTCTCCTCAGCCCCTTCTTAAGTTCCTTTCTTGCTACCCTATGTTCCCCAAATAGACCCATCTGATCCTTGCTTCCTAAACCTCATGTATGCTGCCTTCTACCACCTGACTAGAGTATCCACCTCACTTGTCACCCAAGGTTCCTTCACCCTACCACTCTTTATCTTCCTCACCAAGATAAATTTATCCCTAATGTCCTGCAAGAGATCCCTAAGCATCAGCCACATGTCCATAGTATATTTCCCTGCAAAAATATCATCCCAATTCACACCCACAATTTCTATCCTTATAGCCTCATAATTTGCCCTTCCCCAATTAAAAATTTTCCTGTCCTCTCTGATTCTACCCCTTTCCATGATAATGCTAAAGGCCAGGGAGTCACTGCCCCCCAGATGCTCACCCACTGAGAGATCTGTGACCTGACCCAGTTCATTACCAAATATTAGATATAGTATGGCATTCCCCCGGTCGGCCTGTCCACATACTGTGACAGGAATCCATCCTGGACACACTTAACAAACTCTGCCCCATCTAAGCCATTGAAACTAATCAGGTGCCAATCAATATTAAGGA
Organism: Mobula hypostoma; assembly: GCF_963921235.1. Classification (NCBI taxonomy): domain Eukaryota; kingdom Metazoa; phylum Chordata; class Chondrichthyes; order Myliobatiformes; family Myliobatidae; genus Mobula; species Mobula hypostoma. The sequence continues at coordinate 4,631,978 of NC_086115.1, forward strand.
AGTTAAAGTCACCCATGATAACAACCCTGTTATTTTTGCACCTTTTCAAAATCTGCCTCCTAATCTGCTCCTCGGTATCTCTGCTGCTACCAGGGGGCCTATAGAATATTCCCAATAGAGTAATTGCTCCCTTCCTGTTCCTGACTTCCACCCATATTGACTCAAAAGAGGATCCTGCTGCATAACCCACCCTTTCTGTAGCTGTAATAGTATCCCTGACCAGTAATGCCACCCCTCCTCCCCTTTTTCACCCCTCTCTATCCCTTTTAAGCACTGAAATCCAGGAATATTGAGAATCCATTCCTGCCCTGGTGCCAGCCAAGTCTCTGTAATGGCCACTACATCACAATTCCATCTATGTATCCAAGCTGTCAGTTCATCACTTTTGTTCCTGATGCTTCTTGCATTGAAGTACACACACGTTAGCCCTTCTACCTTACTACCCTTTATTCTGCTTCTCTTTCCTCAAAGTCTCTCTATATGTCAGATCTGGCTTTACTCCATGCACTTCTTTCACTGCTCTATCGCTCTGGGTCCCATCCCCCTTGCAAATTAGTTTAAACCTCCTGAACCATGCTAGCAAACCTACTTGCAAGGATATTGCTCCCCCTCGAGTTCAGGTGCAACCCATCCAATCTGTACAGGTCCCACCTTCCCCAGAAGAGATCCCAATGATCCAAAAATCTAAAACCCTGCCCCCTGCACCAATTCCTCATTGCCTTCTCCCTGTAACTTTTAACATCCTGTCCAATACAATCCTCGCTGTTTGATTTGAAATAAATGACACATTTCACTGTATGTTTTGATATACATGTGAAAAATAAAAGGTAATCTTAAAACTTGAAACATTTCCTACACATGTACCTGTCCAGATATCTTTTAAACATTGAAACTAGACCTTCCTCTGGCAGCTCATTCCTTATGTTCATAAACAACTTGTCTTCATACACAACTGAGAAATGTTTGAAAATCCTGACCCACAGCTTTCCCCTCTCCCACTGTATCTGTTCCATCTATTTCTAAACTCCCCCATTTTGGGAAAAAGATTGATTATCCTATGAATATGCACTCAGTGGCTACTTTCTTAGGTACACCTGTCTGCCTGTTTATTAATGCAAATATCTAATCAGCCAATCATGTGGCAGCAACTCAAGGTATAAAAACATGCAGACATGATCAAAATGTTCAGGCCAAACAATAGAATGGGGAAGAAATGTGATCTAAGTGACTTTAACTGTGGAATGATTGTTGGTGCCAGATGGGGTGGTTTGAGTATCTCAGAAATTGCTGACCTCCTGGGATTTCCACACCTAACAGTCTCTCGTGTTTACAGGAAATGGTGCAAAAAAAAAAAAAATATGGTGAGCATCAGATCTTGGGTGAAAATGTCTTGTTAATGAGAAAGATCAGAGGAGAATGGCCAGACTGGTTCAAGCTGACAGGAAGGCAGCAGTAACTCATAACCAGTGTTACAACAGTGCTATGCAGATGAATATCACTGAAAGCACATCACTTTGAACTTTTAAGTGGATGGGCTACAGCAGCAGAGGACCACAAAAGTACACCGAGTGCTCACTTTATGAGGTATGTATTAGCTGGTACTCCTGATATTCTTCCAAAATGGCACCCTTTGGCGTCTATCCATCCAGTGAAATCAGTCCTGACTATCCACCCTAATCTTATAACTCAATCCTTCCAATCCTGACAACATTCTTGTGAATATTATCTGCATCCTTTCCAGTGTAATCAAAACCTTTTGTGTTGTATTGCCCAGGACATGTCTATCAAAGTCTGAGGAGGGTAGATGGAGTTAACAGAAAGATCTAATCGTGATCTAATTGCAGTTAACAGTGTAAAGGTGTAAGGGTGTAAATTGTGGGTAAGCATTGTTGGTGCCAGAAGCATAGCAACTCTTGCAGGCTGTCCAGTACAACCCTTGCTGTTCGATTTGAAATTAATGACACATTTTACTGTAGCTTTCGATTATACATGTGACAAAGGTAATCTTAAAACTTTAGGCATTTCCAACTTAAAACAATGGCCAATCTGGTGCTCCACTGAGTTTTTCATTCTGAGGAGACCGAGGTCCTTTGGAGTATGCAAGCCTCTGTTTCACGTGTTCTACCAATCTCTTGCTGCCAGTACAGTCTTCTATGTGGCGGTGTGCTGGGGCAATGCCATCAACACGGGTGATGCCAACAGGCTCAATAAACTGATCAGAAAGACCAACTCTGTTATAGGAGTCAAACTGGACACACTAGAGGCCATGGTAGAACTAAGGACCCTACGGCAATTCCTGGCAATTCTGGACAATGTTTCCCACCCTCTGCATGCCACATTGGCTGAACAGAGGAGCACTGTTAGTAATATACTAAGACAACTGTGCTGCTCCAAAGAGCGCTATGAGGTCATTCTTACCCTTGGAAATTAGGCTCTATAATGAGTCAACCTATAGCCAGGGGTAGTGATGACCCCTCCTGTTAGACTGTTTGAGGTAACTTATTTTTTATTCTTTCTTACTTCTCTCCTAATAGTTGTATATTTGTGTATCTGTGCACCTGTAATGCTACTGTGACACTGTAATTTCCTTTGGGATCAATAACGTATCTATCTATCTATCTAACATAAAGACAAGGCATGATCAAATTGAATGGTAGAATGCGCTCAATTAGCTGAATGGTCTCCTTTTCCTACATCTTATGTTATTGTGGTTTATTTTAGCTGAATCCATCTGCAAGAGCTATTTTGATAGACCCTTTGGGGCAAAGGTTGACAGGCAAAGTTAGTTAAACTTGCTTCATTGGTGTTACCTCTGTCTTGTTGGATCTCAGGCAGTACTCATTACGTGCATGCTCCATTCCCGTATACTTTTTGTGCCTCTTGCTATGATCTTCATGGGAAAATGTTCCTGGCAAGTTATTAGTCTGCGCACAGCTGGGGAGATTATGGAATATTTATGTTTCTTCTGCTCCTTGTAAAGCTTCTATTTCATATCTTTATTATACCTCACAAATTGCTCATGTTGGCAACAGTCTACAGAAGGCAATTCTTTGCTCTGGGGAACAAAAATTTTGATGAGACTTAGAGATCCCTCATAAACAGGATACTTCCCATTCCAGCATCACTGTTCTGAGACTGAGGAGAAGTTAACATTTTGTGAGCTTTGAAATTATGAATGAACAATCAATTCTTCCTGACGAGCTGAAAAATCTTTTCTTTTCTTCCAAGGAGCTTCTGTATGCCTAGTTTTTTTTTCTCCTACTTTGATTTCTATTCATTTTGGTTTAAACAAACTCATTATGCAGGATCTGAGGTGCATCTGCCATTTCTCAAATTTTTGAAGTGTGTGGAACCAAATGTTGCAAGAAAGATAGAAAGATCCATCTTACACAGCTTTCCTTGCTAAAGATAAGGACTCAAGGTAGCTTCCATGCTACTCAGAAATGAGGACAGTATTTGACTTTCAATGCTCCTTGAGACACTCCTTCAAATCAGGTCTGGATCTTTGATGTATAACGACACCAAGCAACTATAATCAAACAAAGAAAATTATGTGTACAGCACTTTCTTTTTATATGCACTCAGTGGCCAGTTTATTCAGCGCACCTGTACACCTGCTCATTAACGCAAATATCTAATCAGCCAATCATGTGGCAGCAACTCAATACTTAAAAGCATGCAGACATGGTCAAGAGGTTTAGTTCTTCTTCAGATCAAATAATGGGGAAAGAAATGTGATCTAAGTGATTTTTACTACAGAATGATTGTTGGTGTTTGAGAATCTCAGAAACGGGTGATCTGGTATTTTCATGCACAACAGTCCCTAAAGTTTACAGAGAATGGTGCGAAAAACAAAAAAAAAACATCCAGTGAGCAGTAGTTCTTTGGATAAAAACACCTTGTTAATGAGAGAGGTCAGACAGGTTCATGCCGATAGGAAGGCGACTGTAACTCAAATAATCATGTGTTACAGCAGCGGTGTGCAGAAGAGTATCTGGACACAATATGTTGAACCTTGAAGTAGATGGGCAACAGCAGCAGAAGACCATGAACATACTCTCAGTGGCCACCTTATTAGCTGTAGTAGTTTCTTACTAAAGTGCCTATTGAGGGTACAGTACTTACTTGTTTATGCATTATGCGTATTGTTGGTAATTCAGTTTATATTGCCTGGCCCTGTGGCTTGTTAAACCATTTCACAGAGTTTGAAGTCACGTGTAAATCAACCACGTAGGGGTAGTAGAAGTTCCTCACTGCAGGACCACTGTTAACCTTGATGGATTTTACAATAATCTACTTGTTTTGTTGTTATCACATCTAGATTACCATCCCTCATATATCCTATGATGGCCAAATGCCACAAAGGATGTGCTAGAATTGACTAAAATTAATTTCTTCTCTAAAACAGTTGGCCTATTCCCCGAGGAACTGGTGAGGAAACTGATTGTGTATGATCTGTTCATGTACTTCAGAAGAAACCATTGTTAACATCAACTTCCAGGTGCCAACATTGCAAAAAATTCATTACTGAAATATTACCTGTCAGGAGGTCACCTTCTTTTTGAATCTTTCCACGTTTAACTATGCCTGTAATCTCCTTAATGTAAGTAGCAGCTCTCCAATTCCAGCTCCGGTAACATATCTAAATACAATTCTTAGATAGGTGCATGGAGCTTAGAAAAATAGAGGGCTATGCACTAGAGAAATTCCAGGCAGTTTCTAGAGTGGGTTACATGGTCAGCACAACATTGTGGGCCGAAGGGCCTGTAATATTCAGTAGATTTTTATATTCTATGTTAACTATTTTGAATATTGCTTCTTTTTTCAGCTGATGCTACCTTTGCTTTTCCTCCCCCCAGGATCACCTCTGGTCTCGGATCTTCCCACCATTCCCAGCCCTTGTGTCTTCCCTGGTCACCAAATCAATTTCACCACCATAACCAAAGTCCATGCAGATTTCAAAGTGATATTAATGAATTCAATGGATGGTCAAAACTCTGAAAATGGATTTCACTGGTAGAGTAGAGATGCGCATTTCCATGGGTGCGCAGTGCAAGTGATAGAAGATATATTATACCATGAGGATTTCTGGACACCAGTAGGGTGATAGTCCAAGAAAGGTGTGTTCTATCAATGATTTGACCATAAGATATAGGTGACCCATTGAGTCTGCTCCACTCTTCAATCATGGCTGATCTCTTTTTTCAAACCTGTAGGGTAATGTAATGGGTGACAGATGGCACATATTGTTCATAATAGAAATTGTTCTATGTGATTCACAACTACCATTATCAAATTGTGTTCACTTTAAGAATCGGTGTCTGACATAATGACGTCAGTGTCTGAGGTAATGATGTCAGTGTAAGATGACTGCTTTTGTTCTGTTCATAATGGAGTACAGAGCTGTGACTTTTGTTAAATACTCCCGTGTGTTCTATTCACAAAATCCTACACTGGTGAATGCGATGCTCTCTAACAATCCCAGAGTTACTCAGACATCTCACTAACGGAGTGGCTTTGAAGCTGCTGGAATTGTGAGAGCAGTGTGCTACCATCTGGTTTGGATGGGCAGAAGCCCAGTTCACGCTGGGCGAAATCACCACGGAAATACTAAATTTTATTATGTCTTAGCCTCTCTAAGTAGTCCCACTGTAGCCACGGTGGTGAGTCTACTGGAAGGCCCACCTACATGTGATAAATATGTCACTCTGAAAACTCACCTATTACAGGCTGAGTCTGAGTGCACCAAACAGTTGCTCTTCTTGCCCGGCCTTGGTGGTGCTAGGCCTTCTGAACTAATGGACCACATGCCACCTAATCACCATCCTTGTTTTTGTTTAAAGAACTTTTCATGCAGCAAATGCCTGATCAAGTTCACACAGCCCTCTGTAATATACCCGTGAAAGACTATAGTGAGTTTGCTGAAATGGCTGATGGTGTACACTCAGCCAGGGAGACATGCATCGTTCCTCCTCCTTTTCCTGTCTCAATAGGCTCTGTCAGCAGACCCAAGCCCACAATTCTGAACCAGTCAATGCCAGGTCTATGTTTTTGCCATGCATGCTTCAACATGACTGCCAAGAGCTACCGGCCGCCATGCACCTCTGATAGTGAACAGTGCATCGGGACTTTGGAGATCTGTGAACACCATGGGTTTCAGGGTGACGTTTCCTGTGTGACATAGGCGCTCTAGTGAGTGACATTCATTGATTATAAGGCAGAAAGCGATGGACTCTCACTGGAGGCCACCAATCGCAGCAGGATCCAGCTTTATGGAACACAACGCGTGATGCTCTGCTTCAGTGGATGACACTGCACATGGTACTTTGTCTTGGCTAAAGGTGCTAGAGCTCTGTTTGGCGCAGATTTCCTGAGTACTAAAGGATCTTAAGAACTGCCAGCTTGTAGACACAAAGGACTTTGGGTCATTACCCTGTCCCCCCAGGAAGTTCCCCATGATGGCTCTGTCTACCACCACATGTGAGTTCTCTTGCATCAATACCCAGACTCCACCAAGCCCACATTTTCCACTACAGTCACAAAGCATGGGGCTGAGCACCGCATTTCTACAACAGGCTTGCCAGTGCGGATAGATTGGACTCAGAAATGCTGGTCAGTGCAAAGGTTGCTGATGTGGAAATGCAGGGCATTGTACACAGGTCAAATAGCCCTTGGACCTCATCCCTCCACATGGTCCCTAAGCCCGATGGTGGTTGCTGTCCATGTGGCAATTACTACTTCCTTAATGAAGACATTATCTCCAATCATTACCCAGTCTCATGTATTCAAGACATTTTCGGCACGTTTAGTCAGAAAAATAATATTTTCTAAATTGGATTCAGTCAGGGGCTAAAATCAGGTGCCTGAGTGCACTGAGGACATTCCCAAAACTGATGCTATACTCCTGTTTGGCCTATTTGAGTTTCTGCACATGCCATTTGGGATCAAAATGGACTCTGTTAAAAGACTTAGATTCTCTTTTTGTTTACCTGGAAAACATACTTGTCACCAGCACATCCAAAACTGAACACTTATTACATCTCTGCACACTTTTCAAGCACCTAATCCAACACGGGCTGATTATTAACCCCACTAAATGCCGATTCAGATTGTCCACTGTTGAATTTCTCAGCCACCACATCTCCTCAGAAGATGTGACACCCTGCTGTCAAAAGTCTTTGCTGTTATGGACTTTACACTGCCCCACACCACCAAAGCACTGCAAGAGTTTTTAGGTGTGGTAAATTTCCATCACTATTTCATTCAATGAGATTCTGAACTTGTGCTTCACTTGTGTAATGCCCCTAAGTACATGCTTGAGTAGTCAGCCAACATGACCAGAGCATTTGACGACACCAAGTGAGCGCCAGCCCACTCCCACTAATCCTGATGCCTCAGAATATACTGTGGATACTATGCACGAACAGTTGGTTGGAGTCAAGTGGCAGCCACTCGTCATCTTCAGTCAGCAGCTCCCCCATCCTCCCCCCATCCCTCTGAGAGGAAGTACAGCATGTGTAACTGTGAGCTTCTTGCTCTCTACCATCTATTTTTCTGCTGGAGGGTTGGCATATCACAGCATCCATTGACCATAAACCACACGTGCACGTGCTGGTTAAAGTATCAGACTTTTGGTCTGCACAGCAGCATTGCCACTTGGCCTACATTTCAGAATTCATGACTGACATCCCGCTGTCGATGCCATACACATTGGGGTTGACTAGGTCAGGTGGCAGTCAGTGAAGCTACCTAGCCAGAGGTTTCAGTTTACAGGATAGAAGTCACAGGTCTACGGTTGGGTGATGTCAAGTTTGGAAATGCAGCAGTCTCTCTCCAGTGTAATGTCACAATCAGTCACTCTGGCCCCATACTGCCTGCAAACTGGAGACATACTGCTTTTAACTCCATTCATGGCCCTTTACATCTGGGCAGGAAGGCTTCACAGAACTTGGTTGCTTTAAAGTTTGTCTGGCACAGTCTTAGGAAAGATGTGCAAGACTGGAGTGCAACCTGCGTTGTGTGTCAGTGGGTGAAAAATTAACCGTTACGTTAGGGCACCATTGGCACCTTTCAAGGTACTTGAACAATGCTCTGACCATGTCAATGAGGACCTGGTTGGTCCTCTACCCCTTCCCATGGTTTTACACATCTCCTTACCATGGTGGACCATACCACCAGGTGGCCAGAGGTTGTCTCTCTAGTGTCAACAATGGCTGTGAACGTGGCTTGGGCATTCATCAACACCTGGGCCGCTGGGTTCAGTACCCCATCTGATACTTTTTCTGACCACTGTTCCTAATTCACATCAGACCTCTGGGCCACAATGGCTTCGAATGTCAGCATTAAATTGCATCACACCAGTACATATCACCAGCAGACCAATGGCCTGTGTGAGCGGTTTCTCCTTTCCTTAAGGGCTACTCTGAGGGCTTCCCTGACAGATGAATGTTGGCGTGGTCATCTCCCATGGGTCCTGCTGTGGCTCAGAATGGCTTCAAAAGTGGACCTACCAGACCTAAAAAGCCAAGTTGGTGTATGGGCTGCCTCTACAAGCGCCAGGTGATTTTATCCCTGATGGCATACCTGGTTGGCATCTCAGCAGCATTCCGCCCTCCTCAGTAAACTCAAATCTTTTATACCTGTTCCTACCTCTCATCATAGGGTACCGCACCTGAGTTCCAGTAGACCTTTGTTCTACCTTGTTCGTTTTTATCTGCCATGATGCAACACCCCCTTAAGCCCCCTTATGATGGCCCATTCTGCACTTTGGAACAATGTGAAAAAGACAGTGTATTTCTCTTAGTGTAAATACCTGAATGGATTTCTTTAGATCACCTTAAAGGGGCTCACCAAGACCTGATGGTTCCACCACCATACCCCCTGCATCACGACATGACCATCTGTGTGTCAGCACACCCCTGGATGAGCCAAGCACACCTGCTGTTACACCAACCAAGGCAAATGTCACCGAGTCAGGTGATGTACGTGCTCCGGACAGCTCGATACCAGTTTTGATTAATTCTGAGGCGGGGATGGGGTGCCTATGTAGGGTAATGTAATGGGTGACAAACGACACATATTGTTCAGAATAGAAACTGTTCTATATGTTTCATAAACACTGTCATTGAATTGTTGTGTTCACTTTAAGAGAAGGTGTCTGACATAATGACATCAGTGTAAGGCAACTGTTTCTGGTTTGTTCATAATGGAAGTAAAGGGCTGCAGCTTTTGCTAAGCACGTCTGCATGTTTTATTCACAAAATCCTTCAACTCATTCTCCCACCTTACCAATCAAAAATCTATCAATCTCTGCCTTAAATACTTGGTCTTCACAGCCTTTGTGACAAAGAATTCCACAGATTCACCACAGCCTAGGGGAAGATGTTCTTCCTCATCTCATTTTTAAAAGGACATCCTTTTACCTTGTGTTCTCACATCCTAGACTCTCCTGCTAATGGAAACATCCTCTCCATGTCTTTCATATATTTGCCCTCTCAATTTCTGGTATATTTCATTGAAATCACGCCCCCCCCCCCATCTTTCTGACAGTGTCATAATTTCAGGATAGCAATATATATATCCAAAATGTAGAAGCAGAGGAACAAGTCTGAAATTATCCAAACTGGTCTTCCAAATAATGAGTTAGGAAATGCATCAATGCACAAAGACAGTGGAAGATTCAAACATCCTTGCACAGAAGGTGAATTGGTTAATTTTTGATCTGAGATTGATAGATTTAAGTTAACCAGTGTTATCTGGGGCAATGGGGAAAGGATGTTGGATGGAGTTTGATTAGATAACATGATTTTATTAAATGGCTGAATATACATGAGGGAAATGGGGTGGGATATCTTATAGCATTTGTCCCTGTACTGATGCACACCGTTCAATGTAAACATCACTGTGACGAAGAAAATGATGATGACAAGACTTTTAATGAAGTAATAAAAATGTTGGCATGGGTAAAAGGGGATTAGTAAACAGATCAGAAGCAAAATATTAACTGAATTAAGAGCTTAGTGTATATTATATCCTACTAATCCGCAGTCAAGTTATTATCCTTTAATGCTTGATGATTTTTATTTTGTTGGACCAATGATGTTTGACATTTATTGAGAAGTTTTAACTAAAGCACCTGACAAATACAACCAACTTAATGAGAAACATACAGGTTGATTCTTGGGTAACTCTTTACAATTGAATATCTAATTTCATTTTCTATGACTGTCTCCTGAGAGCCTATTATTAACTTACCTTCCTCTGTGAATTGTGCATCTTGAACCATATCGCAGCTCTAGAGTCACAAGCAAAGATTCATAAGTTCTTTATTGTTAAGTGAGTTAAGGGTTACAGGGAGAAGACAGGAGAATGGAGTTGAAAATAAAATCTGTCGTGATTGAATAGCAGATCAGACTCAATGAACAGAATGGCCTAATTCTGCTTTAATGTCCTATAGTCTATGAAATTTAGTGAACGAGACAGTTTTTTAACAATAATTCAGCAAATTTTGTGGTCATCGTCGTAAACATTTATTCTAAATTATCAACTTGGTTTAAATTAAATGGTGCTGTGGTGGTATTTGAACATTTATCTCGATGTAATTAGTTCAAGTCTCTGAACTGTTAGGCCCAGAGTTTAACCTTTGCCCCATCACTATGCCACTTTGATGGAGATCTCAGGTAACAAACAGGTTCCATTGTTACCTACGTCCATAAGTCAAAGTTCAAAGTTCAAAGCACATTTAGTATGAAAGTATGTATACATTATATATCTTTGAAATTTGTCTCCTTACAGGCAGCCACAAAAAAAAGAAACCCCAAAAGAACCCATAAAATAAAAGACTCAAATGCCCAATGCACAGAGAGAAAAATAACAAATCATGCAAACAGTAAAAGTAAGCAAATAGCATTCAGAACTGAAGTTTTGTGAAAGACACAAAGCCGGGGATCACTGCAGCTGAAGCAATCCACACCCTCAGTTCAGCACAGAGCGAGTAAATGTCATGGAGCAGCGAACAGGACTGGCCAGAACCAACCCGTCCCTCACCTCCAGTCCCAACACCTCGACCTTTTCAATCTGGCTCGGCGCTTACACCATCTAAACATCGGATTGTTCTGTGCTCGAGGACCTGGAAATAGCCGCCAGGATTTTGCCTTTACCCAACTTTTCCAATTCAGTCTGGTACTGAAATCGATCAGACATTGGACTTTCCTCGCTTGTGCCCCAGCCTCCGCTTGCCTCAACCATCCCTCACCTGCACCTCTACTGGCCTCCTGTTGCCCCCACCATGTCTCTGCCTCCACCAGCACTCACCTAACTCTGCCTCTACTCACCTCTCCAGTTATTGTGTTGACCATAATTAATAAGGTTTTTAGTAACACACATCAAAGTTGCTGGTGAACACAACAGGTCAGGCAGCATCACTAGGAAGAGGTACAGTCGACGTTTCAGGCTGGGACCCTTTGTCAGGACTGAAGAGTCTCGGCCTGAAACGTTGACTGTACCTCTTCCTAGAGATGCTGCCTGACCTGCTGCGTTCACCAGCAACTTTGATGTGTGTTGCTTGAATTTCCAGCATCTGCAGAATTCCTCGTGTTAAGGTTTTTAGTAATGTTCTTTGTTTTGTATTTTGCTGCCAATAAGTAGCCACTGGGCACTACCAGCACTATCTTAAATCAGCTTTGTCCTTAAGTTGAAAATATGCATAATTCATGATATAGCAACTACGCTTTCACTGTCTTGTAATAAAAGACATTAAAACACTTGCGATTGAAAAGACACAACAATTACTAAAGTGGGGAGAGAGAGGAAACTTTGTTGTTGTTCGTAGGAACAAATGTTTGCGCACACGTCAGACTTGTCCTGACGAAGGGTTCCGGCCCGAAACGTCGACCGATCTTTTCCACTGATGCTGCCCGACCTGCTGAGTTCCTCCAGCGTGTTGTGAGTGTTGCTCAGACTTGTTGTTCGTAGGAACAAATGCCTGCGCACATGTCAGACTTCTGATTTATAAATCGGTAAGTTGGTTTATTATTGTCACATGTATGCTATGTCTTACTCACCATCCTTACAGCTCATTTCATCACAATGCATTGAGGTGGTGCAAAGGACAACAATAACAGAATGAAACATTTTTATATGATAGGAGCTGAATCGTAAGTGGTGTCCATAAATTCAATGTTGTTAACTAGTGACTGATAGTATCTCTGATTTCCAAACTAGTATTTATTTACCACTTTAAATAAACTAATTCTCTTCACAGGATAGGCTCACGAAACGTAGACATAGAAACATAGAAAACATACAGCACAATACAGGCCCTTCGGCCCACAAAGCTGTGCCGAACATGTCCTTACCTTATGTAATGGCCTCTTTGTAATGTTCACTGCTGAGGTAACGGTTTCTCTGTAGCAGCAATGTTTGGGTTATTGCTGGAGATAACAGGATTGTTAGCCAATTGGGTATTGTTGTTTTGTGTATCTGGAAAGACGTTGATTTCGCGGTCTTTTGTCGAGGAGAGATGAGGAGGGAAGACATGTATGGAGGGAGCTGGTAGAACACCGGACAGAGTGGACTGGGATCTGAAGGTCTGAAGGTCGGCAACGTTCGGAGGAGATCGATGATGGAAGGATGACTACTGAGTGAGCTCGAACTGGGACTTTGACTTTGACCTGGGCCCTTTTTTTGTTTTGTTTATTTTCATTACTAACCCTATATTCAGATTAAGATTCATAAAGTCGATCACTTAATTGCATATGGTGTACTGTCTGATATTTTTCATTGTGGGTTTGTAACTGGGAGTACATTACACACAAACTTGATTACTGAGTTTGGCAGGGCCGAAGGCTGATTCCTCTAGACGAACGTGAGCTGGGCGGGCCTGAGGGTTACACTTAGAACTACCCAGGCTTTACCCATAGCCCTCTATTTTTCTAAGCTCCATGTAGCCATCCAGGAGTCTCTTAAAAGACCCTATCGTTTCCGCCTCCACTACCACCGCCGGCAGCCCATTCCATGCACTCACCACTATGCGTAAAAAAAAACACATATCCCTGATGTCTCCTCTGTACCTACTTCCAAGCACCTACTTGAAGGCAGATTGCTTGTGTGCAAATTGACTGGTGTGTTTTTTGTAATAGATGCAGCACTTCAAATGAGCTTCTTTGATTCTGAATTGTTCAGAAATCTGCAAGGAACTTGGATAACAATTGAAAGTTTTTTGTTCTCTTTGAATAGCAGCCTCTAGTTAAGCTGGGTAACCTTACTCTTGCCTGTTTTCTGGTTATGGTCAGACTGAGCTCTATCTTCCACACATCTGGCTTCTCCTTAGTATCAGTAGGCACATTATGTCATGTCTTTGAAATCCTGTGCTATTCCCTAAGAGACAACAACCAGCAGGCTGCTGTCCAGGCATGGTCACTAGATGTATGTATATACATTCATCCTACAGATGGTTTTCTCTCTCTCTCCCCATTTTTAGGAATTTTTCTTCCTTATTAAACTTATACTTATTTTTCTGCCCTTCATTATAATACTTTGGAGGTATGGTTACTACATCTAGTGAATTTTGTGTATTTAATGATTTAAGACAAAATCAACTTGAGGGATTCTGTGAAAATGGAACCTGTTTTATTGATTTATTTTTATTTAGAGATGCATCACAGAGTAGGCCCTTCCAGTCCTTCAAGCCACACTGTCCAGCAACCCCTGATAGCCCCAATTTAACCCTGACCTAATCAAAGGGACCATTTACATGGCCAGTTAAGCTTGCGGTATGTACTTGGACTGTGGGAGGAAACTAGAGGACCCAGAAAAAACCCATACATTCCACGGGGAGGGCATACAGAGACACCTTACAGAGGCTACCAGGATTGGACTCCAAACTCTGAAGGCCCAAGCTAACCACTCTGCTACCAATGTGCCCCAGGATGGCCTGTAGTTCCCTTGCTCTTTGTCAAAGGTAAAGAGCCACCTACCCAACGCTAAAATAGCTTCCACACTTTATTGACGTGCAAGTACTTAGCCTCAATACCAAGAGATTGTCCAAGGAGCTGAGGGGGCACTGGCATTAATTAGCTGGGGTGTGAGAGCCATAAATACCAAGAAAATTATGTGAGGTATATTTCCTTTGATTTATTCCCCTGATCCTTAAGCTTTTAAAACTGCAAGTGCCACCAGATACTTTATCTCCTTCATAGTCCCCACTCCTCTCATAACCATTGACAGGTAATATGCTTTCCCAAGCACACATCCTGAACACATTGCAAAGCTGTTAAGTTCCTAAAGGTTTCCAGTCATCTCACTGAATATTTAGAGCTGATGGGGAATTATTAGTACTGTAGAAATAATTACTAATACGGGCACTTTCAAATTCAGAAGCAGATTTACCTCAAGCATGTTTGGTGTTTCACCTGCTATCAAACAGTAATAAAAATTTGGTTATGAAATATTTATAGATATATACCCACAATACAACAATTATCTCCAAGCCATCGCAAAAATAATAATTGCTATGTTTTAAATAAATACATAATTACCTTGACAAATTTTCACTGCATCTTTCATTTTGTTCACGGTACAATCACTGGTCGCACAAGTGTTAGTGTATCATTCTCAATGTGTTTAAATGAAACAAATTTATGTGATATTTTAATTTAATGGTTCCATTTATTTGAAGTAACCTTTGTGACTCTATTGCAAATAAACACAGATAAAGACCTGTTCTTCCAGTATTTCTATTGAAAACTTCAAGGCTCCATTTCAGCACGGGAATGTGTTTTTAAGCTGTGATAGATATTCACTTTCCGGGACCCCAGAGGCTTATTGCTAACCTCAGCTCTCTAACACAGCAGTATGACATTTCCAAAGGGTCATAGTCAGTTGTGACAAAGTTAAGCTTCCAACCAATATTTGTATCAGAGTCACCTTCTGTACAGACACTCCTGTGCCCAGCATCTCTTTATGGATGAACAATCAATCTATGTATATAAGCTATCTTATGTATTCGTATTCATTACACTTTTTACATTAAGGTGTTCTTTGTGTTCTTTATCTTATTGTGTTTTTATATGTAGCATCGAATCTGGAATACTAATTATTGTGTTCTTCTTTACACTTGTGTACTGGAAATGGCATTAAACAAGGCAACACAGACAAGATGCTGGAGGAACTTAGCAGGCTAGGCTATAAATGGAAAAGAGTAACCAGTCAATGTTTCAGGCCAAGACCCTTCACCCGGACTGGAAAGGAAGGGGAGGAATCAGAATAAGAAGGTGTGGGGTGGGGAGGGGAGGGAGGAAGAAATACAAGGTGGTAGGTGATAGTTGAAACTGGGAGGGGGGGACGGGTGAAGTAAAGAGCTGGGAAGTTGATTAGTGAAAGAGATAAAGGGCTGGAGAAGGGGGAATCTGATGTGAGAGGACAGAACACCATGGAAGACAATGAAGGGGGAATTGACATTAAACAATCTTGCTCAGCTTTTTGTTACAAACAAGAAACAGTCTTCAGTTCGTAATGCAAATTACAAACAATAACCAGTCTGAAGTTAAAAGACATTGCCACAGAGACTAGACAAGGGAAATAAGCTGGTCTTTGAAGAGTAGGTATATGCAGTATAACCTCCCTATAGTGAGGATACTCATAAATATCTATAATCAGATAAGACTTAAAATCTCCTTTTGAGTTCAGGGCTTTGTGGACAGTGAACCCAATACCATCTCAAAAGGGGCCGAATCCAGCATGTCTGTCATCTAATTCTCCAACAAAAGAGCTGCAAAATTCAGCATTGAGACAAGCAGGCATTGTTGCATCAAGGCTCACAACCTGGATTAGATCAGTGACGGTTTCTGGGTCAGGAGAGTAGTCCCAATCTAATGGGCTCACTGAACACCAGTTAATACAGGATCAACATAACCAGCAGGTGAAGGCAATGAACACTTTATAACCATCAGAGGTAGGAACTGAACAAACACACTTCAAGGCAAATTCATACCTTGCTGTCTTGGTAAAGCATCCAAAATTATCAAAGAGCTCCCCCCCACCCCCAGCCCGGACAGTCTCTCTTCTTGTCACTCCCATGGGGCAGAGGATATAAAAGCCCCTGCAAGCACAGCTAGATGGTGCTAGCTGGAGCCATGTTGCAGGGGGAGGTCGGGTGAAGTAAGAAGCTGGGAAGTAATAGGTAGAAAAGGGAAAGGACTGAAGGAGAAGGAATCTGTTAGGACAGGAGATTGGATCATGGGAGAAAAGGGACATCAGAGGGAGCTGATAGGCAAGTGAGGAGAAGAGGAGAGGTGAGGGGGTGGGGGGAAGAGTGGGGATGGTGGGGATCCTTGATGATGGATGATGCTTTCCTGTGACAGCACTCCATGTAAATGTACTTTTTGGTGGGGAGGACTGGGCTGTACTGATTACTTTTTTCCGAACACCAGCATTACTGATTCCACACCAGGCCATGAAGCAACCTGTCAGTATACTCTCCCTAGCACACCTATAGAAGTTTGTCAGAGTCTTAGGAGACATGCCGAATCTGTGCGATCTTCTAAGAAAGTGACACAGCCGAGCTTTCTTTGTAATGACGGTTACACACTGGACCCAAGACAATTCCTCTGAAATGATAACGCCGAGGAATTTAAAGTTGCCGACTCTCTCCACCTCTGATCCCTTAATGAGGATTGGCTCATGGATCTCAGGCTTCCTCCTGAAATCAATAATCAGCTCTTTAGTTTTGCTGACATTGAGTGAGAGGTTGTTGCTGTGGCACCACTCAGCCAGATTTTCAAACTCTACCTTGATTTAGCCAGTGGTGTCATCAGCAAACTTAAATATGGTATTGGAGCTATGCTTAGCCTCACTGTCATAAATATAAAGCAAGTAGAGCAGGGGGCTAAGCATACAGCCTTGTGGGCCACCTGTCCTGATGGTGATCTTGGAAGCGATGTTGCCAATCCAAACTGACTGGTGTCTACAAGTGAGAAAATCGAGGATCCAGTTGCACAAAGAGGTTTTGAGGCCAAAGTATTGGAGCTTATTGATTATATTTGAGGAGATGATAATATTGAATGCTGAAATGTAGTCAATGAAGAACATCCTGATGCATCTTTACTGTCCAGATGGTCCAGGGTTGAGTGAAGAGCCAATGAAATGGCATCTGCTGTTGACCTGTAGTGAGTGTCATCAAACTGGAGCTGGTCCAACCCACTTCTCAGGTAGGAGTTGATATGTTTCATTACTAACCTCTCAAAGCACTTCATCACAGTGGAAGTACCACTAGTCAATTGAGACAGGCTACCACCTTCTTCTTAGGCACTTGTATAATTGAAGCTTGCTTGAAGCAGGTGGGTATTCATTCATACTTCCAAAAGAAGAGGTTAAAGATATTGGTGAACACTTCAGCCAGGCGATCAGCACATGTGTTTAGTACTCAGCCAGGAGCCTTGTCTGGGCCAGATGCTCTCCATGGGTTCACCCACATGAAGGATGCTCTCACATCAGCCTCAGAGACTGAAAGCACTGAGTTGTTGGAGGCTGAAGGAGTTTGTGAAGTTGCCTCCACGTTTTGTCAGTCAAAAAGAGCCTAAGAAGCATTGAGCACATCTGGGACCAAAACCTCATTTTCACTTGTGTGGCTTGGTTTCGGTTTGTAGGAGGTGATAGCATTCAAGCTAACAAGCATGCTTCAATGATTCAAGTTTGTTCTGGAATTGCCACTTTACATGTGAGGTGGCTTTCCGGAGGTTGCTCCGAGAACTTTTGTATTTATCTTTGTCACCAGTCTTCAATGCCACTAATCTGGCCCTCAGCCTATTGTGGATCTCATGGTTTATCTAGGGCTTCTGCCTGGGGAAGACGTTGAATAATTTTGTGGGGACACACTCCTCTATGACTATTTTTATAAAGTCCATGACAACCATGGTGTATTCATTCAGATTTTCTGATTAGTTCTTGAACATGGTCCAGTCTACTGATTCAAAGAGAACACGTACCAATCCTCATAGAGGGATCAGGTGGAGAGGGTGAGCAATTTCAAATTCCTGGGTGTCAAGATCTCTGAGGATTGAACCTGGTCCCAAAATATCAATGCAGCTCTTAAGAAAGCAAGACAGTGGCTATATTTCATTAGGAGTTTGAGATTTGGTTTTTCACCTAAAACACTTGAAACTACAGCAGTACCATGGAGAGTAGTATTCTGAAAGGCTGATCTGTCTAGTATGTGGGGAGAGGGATACTGCACAGGATCAAACTAAACTACAGAAATTTGTTTGATTAGTCAGCTCCATAATGGGTACTAGCCTCTGTAGTATCTGCGATGTCTTCAAGGAGGAGTACCTCAGAAAGGCAGCGTCCATTATTATGGACACCTGCCACCCAGGACATTGTTACCATCAAGAAGGAGATACAAAAACCTGTAGGCACACACTCAGCAATTCAGGAACAGCTTCCTCCCCTCTACCATCCAATTCATAAATGGACATTGAATCCACGAACACTACCTCACTTTTTTTATTTTTCTCTTTTTGCACTATTTTTAATTTAACTATTTAATATACATATATACTTACTGTAATTGATTTAATTATTTTTCTATATTATCATATGTTGTACTACTGCTGCTAAGTTGACATATTTCACAACACTTGCCAGAGGTATTAAACCTGATTCTTATTTTGATTCAAGGCAATCCCATAACTGCTCCTCTGCCTCCCATGGGCACTCCTTTGTTGTCTTACATTTTTAGCCTCTGCCTTTACGTAGGTAGGGGGCAGCCAAGTGATCAGATTTCCGGAAATGCAGTCCAGGCATGGAAAGGTAGGCATTCCTAATTGTGGTATAGCAGTGGTCGAGTGTGTTGGGACCCCAGATGCTGCAGGTGATATGTTGCTGATAACTGGGCAGAGATTTCTTCAAGCACGCCTGATTGAAGTTCCCAACAAAGATTTGAAAAGTGTCAGGGTAGGATGTTTCATGTTTGCTGATGATGGTACTCAATACTTCGAGTACCTGTTTAACGTTGGCCTTTGGCAGTACATAAACTGCAGTTAAAATCACGAACTCTTTTGGTAAGTAAAATAGTCAGCTCTTAATCATTAGATGTTGCTGGTCACAGAATCAAAAGTGCAACAAGACCACTATGTCCGAGCATCATAAAGAGTTTACCATGAAATACAAATCCTCTCCTTTTGCCCTTTTTGAATCAGCAGTTCAGTCCATCCTGAGTACTGAGAAATCCTCAGGTTGGATTGCAGAATCTGATATGCCCAGAGTGGGCCATGTCTCCATTAAATACAAAATGCAACAATTCCTCTTTTCCCTCTGATACCACAGTCTTGTTCTTCCACAACTGTACTTTTGCCAACAAGATGCTGGGTAAAGGAAGTTTCATGCCCTGTCATTTTAGCCTGGCTTCCCTCCTCCCTCTCTTTCAGCCATGATGATGTACCTTTGTCCGCTTAACCCGTGCCTAAGAGTTAGGTCCGCTGAGTCCTTCATGAGTTCATGAAATCACTAGTTTGTTAACATGGTTCAAAATTACAGGCTGCAGATTGCAGTGAGCGGAGTTCAGAAGTATACATATTTAGAAGTTTTGTACCATTTATGTAAAGCAAACAAAGAAAAATGTGAAGTATCAATTCCAACTTTCCTCTATTTGCTTTGCACTAATGGTATCTCTTACTCAGTCTGTTCATTACTCCTCAGAATTTGCTGCTTCTGCACATTAATAGCCCATTAAAAAAACCAAAGAAAATTTGGCCAGTTAATTAAGAGTGATTTAAGATTAAATGCCCTTAATTGACTTTATAATTGTTAAGTCAATGCCTATAAAGCCTCTTTCAACCCAAAAGGGAACAATTTAAGCAACTGAGTTCCATTTCAGTGTGTAGTCATCTATTTTTAAGATTTCAGAGATTTTGGAATGAAATTCATCTTTAGTCATGTGAACACTGTAATAGTAGTTGTGCATTGTTTCATTAACATCAAAAGAAGTTAAGTTCAGAACAAGACCACACACATGTACACTATCAATTAGTGGTAATGATTGAGGTAAAGTCATCCCCTCACAGATTAAAACATATTCCCTCTTCTGCTCTGTTTTCTCATTTGCACTATCCAGCCTCTTACACCCCTGTTATTTCTGGTTTTGTGCCCAATCAGGCAAAAACTTGCTTCCCTCTCAATCCTGTATCTCTCTGAGTTTCTGAAACTTACTGCTTAAGGAAAAGGACCTTGCTGCTTACTAAGATCAGATCACCTGCTGGTCATATCAAAGCACTATTAGCTTGCATTTCCATTTAAGCCCTTTTTTCAGCTGAGCTGGGTAGAATAACAAGAAATAAAGACATATTTAACAGTGTAGCACATATAAAATGCTGGAAGAACTCAGCAAGTCAACCATCATTTATGGAACCTATGAACTCACTATCAAGAACTCATTACCGCATGGAGGCTGGTTTGAAAAAACCAGTCTCCATAAAAGAGAGGTACCATCGAGCAGGCAGTCCTCACAGGAGTGGTCTGAGTCAGAGTGGGAAGGCTTTGGCTCAACAGGCTTCAGTGAGAATAGGTGGAGGCAAGAAAAGTAGGTAAGTTTAGTTCTTACTACTTTTTCTTAAATTAATTCTTGAAAGAATAGGGGGTATGTCTGCAGAGCCAGTGTTCTGCTCTGGGTGTCAGATGTGGGATTTCCAGGAGACTTCCAGGCTCCCCGATGGCTGCATCTGCACCAGGAGCATCGAAACGTAGCTCCTTGGAGATCATGGTAGGGAACTGGGAGCTGAGGCTCAATAACCATCAGTTTGTCAGGGAAAGTGAAAAAGTGATAGACAGGAGCTATAGGGAGGTAGTCACCTCAAGGCGACAGGATACAGATAAACGGGTGACCGTCAAGAGAAGGAAAATAAAACATCAGATAGTGGAGAGCATCCCTGTGGCTGCGCCCCCCCTCAACAATAAATACTCCATTTTGAGTACAGGTGAGGTGGGGGGGCAGGGGAGAACCTACCTGGGAGAAGCAACAGTGACCGTGCTTCTGGCACAGAGACTGGCCCTGTGGCTTAGAAGGGTAGGGAACTGGAGAGAATGGCAGCAGTGATAAGGGACTCTGCAGTTAGAGGGACAGATAGGTGATTCTGTGGATGTGAAAAAGAAATACGGATGGTAGTTTGCGTCCCAGGTGCCATGGTCCGCGATATATCTGAACACATCCACAATATCCATGATATCCTGAGAAAGGAGGGTGAGTAGCCAGAAGTCAACATAGAAATGACATACCAACAACATAGAAAAAAGGAGGTCCAGAACTGAATACAGGGAGTTAGGGAGGAAGCTGAGAAACAGGACCTCAAGGATAGTAACCTTGGGATTGCTGCCTGTGCCAGAGAATGAGCGTAGGTGAAGAATTGGGGGAAGGGGAAGGTATTCAGATTTCTGGATAAGTGTGACCTCTTCTAGGGCAGATGTGACCTATTTTAATGCACCTGAATCCAAGGGTGCCCAATCTCTTTGCAGGCAGGTTTGCTGGAGCTGTTGGGGGTGGTTTAAACTAATATGGCAGGGGGATGGGAACCAGTATGATAGAGCAAAGGATGAGCCAGCAGGTTTACAAGTAGATGATGGGTATAACATGAGTGTAAGGAAGGACAAGCCAATGATTGGGTACAAATGCAGACAGTGCAAAGAGTTAAATTGCACCACAGAGGCAAAATTCAAAAGGGCAAAAAATGCAGGACTGAAGGAGCTCTATTTAAATGCATGCAGTATTCGGAATAAGGTGGGTGAACTTGTGACACAATTAGAGATTAATCGGTATCTCATTGTGGGCATCACTGAGTCAGGGCTGAAAGAATTTGGGAGCTTAATATGAAAGGATATACATTGTATCAAAAGGACAGGTAAAAGGCATAGGTGGTGATGTGGCTCTGTTGGTAAGAGATGGAATTACATCTTTAGAAACAGGTGACATAGGGTCAGAAAATCTCAAATCTTTGGAGGTGGAGTTAAGAAACCACAAGGGTGAAAAAACATTATGGGAATCATATTTAGGCCTCCAAACAGTAGCCAAGATGTGGGGTTGAGTTTGCAAAGGAAGCTGGAAAGGGCATGTAATAAGGGTAATGTCACAATTGTAATTGGGGATTTCTATATGCAAGAGGATTGGGAAAATCAGGTTGGTGTTGGACCTTAAGAGACAGAATTTGCTGAATGCCTACGAGATTACTTTTTTAGAGTAGCTTGTACTTGAACCTATTCAGGGAAAGGCTATCTTAGGTTGGGTGATGTGCAGTAATCCAGATTTTATTGAGGAGCATAAGGCAAAGGCACCATTAGGAGACAGTGATCATAATATGATTGAATTCATACTGCAATTTGAGAGGGAAAAGTATAAGTCAGTTGTATCAGTATCACAATGGAATAAAGGGAGTTACAAAGGCATGAGAGAGGTGCCTGTCCAGTTAGATTGGAGGGTGATACTGGTGTCAATGCTGGCAGAGCAGAGGTGGCTGAAGTTTCAGGGAATATTTCACAAGGCGCAGGATACATATATCCTGCAGAAGAGGCAGTGGTAGGCAACCTTGGCTGACAAGAGAAGTTAATGACTGCATAAAAAACAAAGAAAGGGCATATAAGATAGCAACAGTGAGTGTGAATTTGGAATTTTGGGAAATTAATAAAATCCAATAAAAGGCAACTAAAAAGCCATAAGAAGAGAAAAGATGAAATATGAGGGGAAATTTGCCAATAATATAAAGCAGGATAGTAAAAGTTTTTCAGTTATATAAAAAGTAAAAGGGAGGTGAGAATTGATATTGTACCACTGACAATATTAATTTTCAGGTGAGGTAGTACTGTAATGGGGGTCAAAGAAATGACAAATGAACTTAATAAACTACCATGCATTTATCTACACCGTGGAAGACACTAGCTCTGTGAGTGTTAGGGAGCGGGAATGAGTGCCATTGCTATTACAAAGGAAAAAGTACTAGGCAAACTGAAAGATCTTAAGGTAGATAAGTCACCTGGACCAGATGGACTACATCCCAGAGTTGTGAGAGAGATTGCTGAAGAGACTGCAGATGTATTGGTTATGATCTTTCAAGAATCACTTGATTCTGGCATGGTTCCTGAGGAATGGAAGATTGCAAATGTCACTCAACTCTTTAAGAAAGGACGAAGGCAAAATAAGGAAGTTATAGGCCAATTAGCCTAACCTCAGCAGTTGGTAAAGTGTTAGAGTCTATCTCTAAGGATAAGGTTTTGGGGTACTTGGAGACTAATAATAAAATAAGTCAAAGTCAGCTGTAAAGGGAAATCTTGCCTGATGAATCTGTTAGTTCTTTGAGGAAGTAACAACCAGGGTGGACAAAGGAGAGGCAGTGGATGTCATTTACTTGGATTTTCAGAAGGCATTCGATGAGGTGTCATGCATGAGGCTGCTTAACTAGATAAAATCCCATGGCATTACAGGAAAGATACTGGTACGAATAGAGGAATGGTTGACAGGCCGTAGGCAGTGAGTGGGAATAAAAGAGGTCTGTCCTTTCTGGTTGGCTGCTGGTGACTAGTGGTGTTCCTCAGGGGTCAGTATTGGAACAACTACTTTTCACATTGTTTGTCAGTGATTTAGATAATGGAATTGAAGGCTTTGTGACAAAGTTTGAAGATGGTACTAAGATAGGTGGAGGTTGTGCTGAGAAAGTAATGCGATTGCTGGAGGACTTAGACAAACTGAAAGAATGGGCAAAAAAGTGGTGGTGTTAAGAAATGTATGATAATGCATTTTGGTAAAAGGAACAAAAGTGCAGTCTATTATCTAAATGAGTAGAAAATTCAAACATCAGAGGTACAAAGGGACTTCAGAGTCCTTGTGCAAGACTCCCAAAAGGTTCATTTACATGTTGAGTCTGTGGTAAGGAAGACAAATGCAATGTTGGCATTTATTTCAAGGGGAATAGAATATAAAAATGAGGAGGTAATGCTGAGGCTTTTTAAGACGCTAGTCAGGCCACACTTGGAGTACTGTCAACAGCTTTGGGTTCCATTTCTCAGAGAGGATGTTTTGTCGTTGGCGAGAGTCCAGAGGAGGTTCACAATGACGATTTCGGGAATGAAGGGGTTAACATATGAGGAGCATTTCTTAGCCTTGGGCCCGTACTCACTGGAATTTAGAAGAATATGGGGGATCTCATTGAAACCTACTGAATGTTGGAAAGACTAGATAAGGTGGATGTGGAGAGGATGTCTCCTATGGTGGTGATGTCCAAAACTAGAGGGCACAGCCTCAGAACTGAGGAGTGATTGTTTAGAACGGAGGTAAGGAGGAATTATTTTAGCCAGAAAGTAATGAATCTGTGGAATGCTCTGCCACAGACAGCTGTGGAGGCAAGACTGTAGATATATTTAAAGCAAAAATTGATAGTTTCCTGATTGGTCAAGCCATCAAAAGTTATGGCAAGAAGGCCGATGTATGGGGTTGAGTGGGATCTGAGATCAGCCGTGACAGAATGGCGTAGCAGACTCAATGAGCTGAATGGCCTAATTCTGCTCCTATGGTTTATGGTTTTGTGGTCTCATGTCCTCGACATTCATTGTTTATTATTATGATTATTACCATTTTGTTTTTTCCTGTTTCTTTGTATTTACTGCAAATGCCTGCAAGAAAATATAGCAGGGTTATATATGGGGGGGGGGGCTACAGTACAGGATCAAAATTGTAAGGAAGTTGAGTCCATCTGGGATATTAGACTCTATAGTATCCAAGACATCTTTGAGGAGCGGTGCCTCCGGAAGGCGGAGTCCTTCATTAAAGAATCCCATCGCCCAGGACATGCCCTCTTCTCATTGTTACCACCGGGAAGGAGATACAGAAGCCTGAAGACACACACTCAGCAATTCAGGAACAGCCCTTTCCCCTCCACCATCCAATTTCTAAATGGCCATTGAACCCATGAACACTACCTTACTACGCTTTCTTTATTTCTGTTTTTCCATTACCTACTTTAACTTAACTAATTAATGTGTGTGTATATATATATATATATATATATATACTGTAATTCTTTTTTTCTATATTTTTCATGTATCACATTGTAGTGCTGCTGCAAAGTTAACAAATTTACTTTGAACTTTGTAAAGGAACAAAGAGCCGAGACCCTACATCAGAATCTGCATTTTGAGTGTGTTACTCTGGACTTCCAGTATCTGCAGAAACTTTTGTGTTTATATATTTAACACTATACTCCAGGAAGACCTGATCACATGGGACTCACAATGAGTTGGTAAATTGGATACCAAATTAGCATGACTACAGAAGACAAAGGTAGAGGGGTGTTATTTTGACGGGAGCTCTGTGAGCAGTGATGTTCTGCAAAGATTAGTGTTAACACCTCGGCTGTCATGGTGAAAGTGTAATTTGCCTGTCTGATTAATAAGCTTGCAGAATTCATAGACATTGGCGGAGTTCTGGACAGTGAAGGTTGTCAAACGATATAAATCATGTGGGAACTTCGATTTTAATATCTGGAATTTCCACCATGTGCAGCTGCTTTGAATTTTCGAGGAAGAAAATTTTAGCATCAAGTTCCAATTTATTACAGCAAACTCAATATTCTACTGAAGTTTAAACATCCCAAACAATCAGAGTGTCATACTTAAAATATGAAAAGACATAAAGGCACACATTTGCAAAAACGGCACTATAAACAGTCTCATGTCCAAGTGCTCAGTAGACTGAGTCTTTAGCGAGTCCCGCACTTATTGATGAACACAAAATCTTAGGCTGACCCTCCAATGTTACACTGAATAAATGCTGCTTTAGGAACATGGAATATTATAGTGCAGACCCTTCAGCCCACTATGTCGTGCTGACATTTCAGCTTACTCTAAGATCAATCTAACTCTTTCCTCCTTCATAGCCCTTCATTTTTTGTGGAGATGGCTACTTTAACACAGCCTGCTTTCTCCTTGGATGGCATACCTGTCCTAGAAGAAAGAATGAGTAGGTTAGGTGCCAAAACTCAAAAGTTTGTTTGAACTTTAAATTTGGAAGAATGAGTGCAATCTCACTGAAATCTCAGAGTGCCAGATTTTTCATGGCTCTGGAGACGGGCTGATTCTCGGCCGGTGCCCCTGAATGAAGTGTTGAGGGAGAACACAAAGCAGCGGGTTAGCTGCCGTGAGCTGTGTTTCCCGAGGGCTGTGCCTTTCTAGGGCCAACTTTCTGGTCGCAGACCTGGGTAAAAGCGATGCGACAGACTTTTAACGTTGTTAATCAGCGAGTTGTTTGTTATGTCTCCCCTCTCGCTGTGAAACGGGGACACCTCTTTTTCCCTTACTAGGGAGAGAGAGAGAGTCTGTGGTATGTCGAATTACCAGGTGAATGAGTAGTCTTTGGGGTACTGTAAGTCTGTGTCTTTACTGATACTCGCTGCATGCTTGAGTTATACTGCTCTCGTTACATGCACGTGCAGTTTAACCTGTTGAGTGATTATGCAGAAAGTTTGAAGTTAATAACTAATCTCCTTCCACCTTAGGCTACGAACTTATCAATCACCCCTTCCTGGAGGTCCAAGACTCGGACTTCTACAAAGAAGGGATCTGTATGCTTCACGACCGCTGGACTAAGTGTGTAAATGTAGGAGGGGACTATGTTGAAACGTAAATGTGCTAGGGTTTCTAAAATGACTCCTCCTACCTTAGGCCACAAACTTATCAATCACCCCTCGTAGACTCAGTTCTTACAGTGATCAACAGGGTAGAGGGGGGAGGATGTTACCCTTGGCTTAAGGTCTGGTACAGGGGAACGGGGTTGCCATAAATGAAGGAATAGGCCTATTAGGAGTAGAGTGAGAAGAAATTTCTTCATTCAGGTGGAAAATTGCTTTATTATTCTCACATGTATCAAACTTCAGTAACAATCTGAGTCATCCATACAGATCATTCTATCACATTATTGCATTGAGATATTACAAGAGAAAAGCAACAACAGAGTGCACAATACAGTGTAACCGTTGTACAGAACGTGCAGAGCAGGTAGACAGGAAGGTGCAAGGACTGTGATTTGTTCATCTTACCCTATAAGAGAACTGCTCAATCATCTAGTAGCAGGATCTGTCCTTGAACCTTGTGGTGTGTGCTTTCTGGCTTGTGTGTCTTCTGCCCAATGGGACGGAGGACAGCAGGGAATAGCCAGGGGTGAGTGAAGTCTTTAATTGGTGAATCTTTGGATTTCTCTTCCCTGGAGAGATTAGGATTGGGTCTACAGCAGTGTTAGAATAAAACAGAGGAAGAGCAATGACCTGAAGAATCTCAGAGGGATGTGGATGAATAAGGTCATCCACAGAGTTCATTCGAAGTGAGGTGAATGCATTTTTGGAAACCAGAGGTATCGGAGTATATGGGGCTGGGGTAGGATGTTCTAGGTGAAGATCAGCATGACTGGCTTGGACTGTATGGCCTACAACTGTTTCTATTTCCTGTTCTGCTTTCTTCCTAACAAGATAGGAGGCCACTGATTCTGTCAAATCTCTGCCTGCAGTCAGAGCAATCCCATCAATCTGCTCCTCAATTTATTTCCTTGTAAAAAATCCACCCCCCCCCCACTTCAACAGGACCCAACTCTCTTCCTCTACATCTAGACTAGGGATAACACACAACAGCCAACATTTCTGGGTCATGAAAAGAAGGCTGTGCATTGTGGGAAAGCCCGTCTATTCAAAGGAAGAAGATGTAAACTCAACAAGGATGGAGGACAGGATCAAACCCAGTTCACTGGAGCTGGAGTGATACTGTACTGCCCACGTATGGTGCATGGACACAATTACCCTAGAAGTGAAAGTGTGCTGTACAAGAGTCTGCACCTCCAACAGATCCGGTATCAGTGCTCACACTGGGAATAATTGGCCAATATCAGTCACCACTTGAAGATTATTGACACCATTACAAAACACAGCACTGAGTTTACAATCCAATTTGCACACACTCACTTAAATTACTTTTTTGCTTTTACAAATGACTGACTCTGAGTTTGGGGCAAGAAGCCACAATTATGTTAGCAAAAAAACATTAAGCCAAAAAAAAAATCCTATAAATCTGGAATTTGAAGAGTGACATGAGATAATAGAATCAGAATATTTCTAGCAGTTACAAGCTTCTAACACACCGGGGAGTCTTATTAACTACTAATCACAGAATCTCACTTTCATTAATGATTTACTTCTGTACAAAGTTTCAGCAAAGAGAAAATTGAAGTATGAAGATTTCTTGAGAGATTTTTGGCCAAACTATCACCAACAGGTGGTGCAGGAACTGATAGCGGATAATTAAATCCACATTTGAAAGCACCGCACTGAGAGGGTGAAGGAGGACAAAGCAATGCAGGAATGAAATTAAAAAGCAGATGAGATGAACAATGAGGCTGCACGACAACAAAAAAAACTGCTGGAAGTTAAGGAAAATCCCAAGGTGTTCCATTAATACGAAAGAATGTGGGAGTAGTCAGGGTGGATTGCTCTTCCTGTCAGACGTGGAAATTCAGGACACCTGACGGTTTCCCTGATGACTACATCTGTGTTCAGTGTACCCAACTTGAGCTCCTGACTCACCGGGTCAAGCAGTTGGATGTACTCAGGATCATTCAGGAGGCCGAAGATATTATAGATGAGACTTTTGAAGAGGTGGTCACACCCAGAACAGTAGATGGGTGGCCACCAGGAGAGGTAAGGGGGTTAAGAAGTCAGTGCAGGGCTCCCTTGTGGCCATTCCTCTCAGCAACAAGTACACCTCTTTGGATACTGCTGTGGGGGTGATCCATCCGGGCACAGCAGCAGCTGCCAGGCTAATGGCACCGTGGCGGCTCTGAGGCTCGACAGGGAGGGATAAAGTTAGGCAGTGTGGTAGTTACAGAGGACTCAATAGTTAGGGGGACAGACAGGAGATTATGTGGCCACAAAACAGACACCAGGCTCTCAGGTGCCAGGGTCCAGGATGTATTGGAGCAGCTGCAGGATATTCTCAAGGGGGTGGGCGAACAGCCAGAGGTCATGGTGCATATTGACACCAATGACATAGGCAGAAAAAGGGAAGAAGTCGTACGCAGTGAGTATGTAGAGTTATGAAAGAGACTGAAGAGAATGACCTCCAAGGTAGTAATCTCCAGATCACTCCCAGTGCCACAGTTTAGTGCAGGTAGGACTAGGATGTAGCACAGATGAATGAGTGGCTGAGGAGATGGTCTCAAGTTCTTGGATCATTGGAGCCTTTTGTGGGAACCAGAGACCTGTACAAAAGAGAAGGGTTGCATCTGAACTGTGTGGGCACCAATATCCATGCCGGGAGGTTTGCTAATGCGATGTGGGACGGTTTAAACTAGTTTTGTGGGGGCTGGGAGCTAGAGCACCAGGTCAGTAATTGAAGGATCAACACAGGAAGATAGATATCAGGGAAAGTATTGAAAGGCAAAATTGAAATAACAGGTATGAAGCGTGTATATTTTACAGGTAAGGGTGATGAATTTAGAGCATGGATTAGTGCGTGGAACTATGATGTTGTAGCCATTACTCCATTACTGAAAATTGGTTGAGAGAAGAGCAAGAATGGATGATTGATTTACCAGATCTTCAAAGTTATAGAAAGTATAGAGAAGGAAGTAAAGGGGTCGGGGGTGGGAGGGGTGGTGGGTTGCACCGCTAATCAGGGACAATATCACAGCTGAACTCAGGGGAGACATAATGGATGGGACAGACAGAGTCCATTTGGGTAGAACTCAGGAATAGGAAGGGTGAAATCACACTGATGGTATTGTAGTACAAACCCCTAAATTGAGGAACAGATATGGAGTCAGATTAAGGAAACATGAAAAAATTATAGGGTTGTTGTCATGAGGGATTTCAACTTCCCTAATATAAACTGAGAACTTCTTAGTGTAAAGGGTTTAGCTGGGGTAGAATTTGTTGTGTGTATCCAGGGTGGTTTCTTAAATCAATATGTAGACAATCCAATGAGAGGAGGGGCTGTACTGGACCTGGTGTTGGGTAATGAGCCTGGCCAGCTGACTGACCTTTCACTGGGTGAGCAGTTAGGGAACGGTGACCACAACTCCCCAACTTTCAGGATAGCTGTAGAAAGGGATGGGTATGGTCCTTGCAAAAAAATCTTAAATTGGAGTAGGAAAAATTATGAGGACATTAGGTAGGAACTAAGAAGAGTTAATTGGGAGCACTGTTTATCTAGCAAGTCCACATCAGATATTTGGGTGGGTGTTTAAAGATCAATTGCACAGTGTACAGAAAAGATATGTTCCTGTTAGAAGGAAGGACAGGGATGGAAAGATAAAAGAACCTAGGATGTCCATAGAGTAGATGAATTTAGTCAAGGAGAAAATGGAAAAGTATGTAAAGCTTTGGAAGTCAAGATCAAATGGAGCACGAGGAGTGTAAAGAAACCATAAAAGAACTAAAGAAGGGAACTAGGAAAGCCAGGAAGGGCCATGAAATGTCCTTAAGTAGGATTAAGATGAATTGCAAGGCATTCTATCCAGACATCGAGAGCAAGTGGATAACTAAGGAGAGAATAGGACCACACAGGGATAAAGAGGAGAACATTTGCTTGGATGCATGAATGTGACTGAGGTACCTAATGAGTTTTTAGGGGGTTTTGATTTACTTTTTAGCTAGTTCAGCACAACATTGTGAGCCGAAGGGCCTGTTCCTGGGCTGTACTGGTCTTTGTTCTATGACAAAAAAGAAGATAGACTGGAAAAGTCCCATTTAAGATGGCACTGAGAATAGCCAGGGACTACTTATTGGCAGCAAAAAACAAAGAAAGAAAATTACTAAATACCTTATTAATTACTAATAACTATCAATGCTAACAATGGAGAGGCAAATGATGACAGCGGCAGAAGCACAGGCGAGGAATGGTAGAGGAAAGTGGATGCAGGTGGTGGTGGAGGTGAAGACACAGGAAAGGCACGGTTGAGGCAAGCGAAGATGAAGATGGGATTGAAGCAGTGTGAAGGCAGAGTCGTGGCATCCCTGAGAGTGAGGAAAACCTGAAGTCTGATCAAGTTAAGCGCTGGGCCATATTGGAAAGTATAGGCTTGAGCCGAATCCTGGTGGCCCCAGAGTGGTCTGAGAGCGAGGAACGATGCCACATTTGGACAACTTGATTGCTGTGCCAGATAGAGAAGGTCAGGGTGTTGGAACGGGAGGTTAAGGGAGGGCCAGTTCTGATTGGTTCTGCTCACAGCTCCGTGGTGTTTACTCGGCTCCGCCCTGAACTGTGGCTGTGGCCTGCTTCGGCTGCTGAGCTTCGTGTTTCTCACAGAACTTCGGTTCTGAGTTCTATTTGGTTACTTTTGTTGTTTGCGCAATTTGTTTTTTTTCCCTTTCTCTATGCATTGGGTGTTTGACGGTCCTTTTTTCTATGGGTTCTTTTGAGGTTTCTTTGTTTTGCGACTGCCTATATGGAGACGAATATCGAGGTTGTATAAAGTATCAGTACTCTGATAATAAATGTACTTTGAAGTACACTGGATGAGGGGGTGAGACATTCAATAGCTTTGCAATGAATTCTTTGCATTTCTCATAATAGGAGAGGGGGATTAGGAAGAGTGTGTGTGTGTGTGTGTGTGTGTGTGAGAAAGAGAACGCTATAATATTAAAATACACTCAAGAATATAAACATACAAAGTAGCTTTTATTAATTTTATATCCATAAAGTGAAGCTAGGCTGTAAATAAGGTGACTAATGGGAAATAATAAAGTAGTGGTGGAGTTGTGGGTAGAAGCATTGATCATCTTTACTGCTGAAGGAAAGTAACTCTTTTTAAGTCTAGTCATCCTAGTGTGGATGCTACATAGCTTCCTCCATAATGGGAGTGGGACAAACAGTCCATAAGCAGGGTCTGTGGGATCTTTCATGATGTTACTGGCCCTTTTCTGTATTTACATCCTTGATGATGGGTCGCTTGGTGCCAATGATGTGTTGGTCAGTTTTAACTACCCGTTCTAGAGCCTTCCTGTCTACTGCAGTGCAGTTTCCTTACCAAGCAATGATGCAGCTTGTAAAGATTCCACCTACTTTACATCAGTTGAATGACATGAGCATGAATGGGCAAAGTCCATCTCTCTTCAGTCTCCTCAGAAAGTAGAGGCATTGGTGAGCTTTCTTGACTATGTACAATGTGCTCTGGGACAATGAGAGGTTGTGCAAGATGTATACTCTCAGGAG
The DNA here is from genome assembly GCF_963921235.1 of Mobula hypostoma. NCBI lineage: Eukaryota > Metazoa > Chordata > Chondrichthyes > Myliobatiformes > Myliobatidae > Mobula > Mobula hypostoma. The sequence goes on from NC_086115.1 coordinate 4,664,201, forward strand.
TTTGGAACTGTTCACAGTTTCCACTGCTGTTCTGCTGTTGTAAAGGGGCATGGGTGTGGTGCAATAAACTGCGCAAGTAGGAAAAAAAACTAATAATAATAAATAAGTAAAAAATATTGAGAATATGAGTTGTAGAATCCTTGATAGTGAGTCCTTAGGTTGTGGAGTGAGCTTAATTTGATAAGGTCCCATTCTGTAGATTAGGAAACTACAAGCCCAATCTACAATCAAGTGAATAATCCTAAAGGAAAATATCACACTACTCCATAGTATACAGATTTTAGGATAGCTTGGTAAGTTGGTTTATTATCATCGTGTGTACAGTAAAAAAAAACTTGTCTACCAAATTTTACCAAAAGCTTGGTCAAACAGATGGGTTTTAGAGATAATCTTAAAACAGGGGTCTCCAACATTTTATGCACTGCAGACTGGTTTATTATTGACAATATTCTTGCGGACTGGCTGACCGGGGGGTGGGGGGGGGGTGTAGGGTTGCCAACGGACAAGAGTAGCAGTCAAATGCATTGTGTTTACCCCGAGAAAGACTACAATGACCATGAAGCCTTGCGCGGGCACCAGTGCGCATGCGTGTACCTGCCGATTTTTCTCCCCCACAAATCGTTTTTGGCGATTCTGTTCGTGGAGGGGGGGGGTTGTTAATTACGACCGGAATATAGGTGATAAGTGGCTAATACACTCAATTTCATTTGTAAAAGGGTTTATGTAACGAATTTAATATTAAACACACAGCGCATATTTTCCTTGCATGAATATAATGATGTCAATTATCAGAGGAGCTTGAAGTAAGTGTTGAACGAACTTCCAGTAGAAGTGGTAGAGACAGGTTCAATATTATCATTTAAAGAAAAATTGGGTAGGTATATGGATAGGAAAGGAATGGAGGGTTATGGGCTGAGTGCAGGTCAGTGGGAGTAGGTGAGAATAGTGTTCGGCATGGACTAGAAGGGCCGAGATCGCCTGTTGCCATGCTGTAATTGTTATATGGTTATATAAGTCAATAGCATGATAACATTTTAAGTAACGTTTGGATATTAAACACACAGCACATATTTTCCCCGTCTGAACATATAAAATAATTGCAACACACCAATATCGCTGAATCAGTGGGAGCCCTGGGCTTGTTTTCCTGCAACAACATGGTCCTATTGAGGGGTGATAGGAGACCGCGATACTCGAAGGGGGTTCCTTATGTCCAGTCTATTCCGCAATTTAGTTTTCGTTGCAGAGATATGTTGGAAATGGAAGCAACGTTTTCAGTGCTTTTATGGCTACCTCAGGATATTTAGCCTTGACTTTGATCCAGAATGCCGGCAGAGATGTTATGTCAAACATACTTTTCAGCCCACCATCATTTGCAAGCTTAAGGAGTTGATCTCCTTTCCACACTGACATGTATGACGCGCTGATAATGACCTCACATGCGTTCAACAGTGGATGTGAAAGGGAATGAGGAAAAGTGCTGCTGACTCATATCGCCAAATCATATCATTTCCTCGCGGCCCGGTAGCACATGCTTCGCAGCCCGGTACCGGTCCGTGGCTCGGTGGTTGGGGACCGCTGTCTTAAAAGAGAAGAGCCAGTTAGAGAGGTAGAAAAGTGTAAGATGGAGTTGCAAAGTTCAGGACCTGAGCCAGCAGCAGCGGAGGAGTAAAACTGGGGAACAGGAAAAGCCTCAAGTAATATCCAACCGCGAGCTGAGGTAGGAAGAGCAGACAGAAATGCCATTGTGCACAATAGGGAGACGTGGCTCTGTAACGCTATCCATGGGTTCGAGTCCTACTTGCAAACAGAAGTATAAGGTAACTGCAGTGCCGTAGTGACAGGGTGCCACACGTCATTTGTATGAGTCCGAGGATTTTTTTTTGGCTCTCTTTGGCAGATTAAAAGATCCCATCGAGCTTAAGAAGATCAAGGCGATTGCTCCAAATGTCCTGCTCTACACTTAGCCCTCACTGCACATTATTAGAAAGTATTATCATATTACTATTTGTGGGTATTGCCTTGCAAGTTTTCTCTATATTACAGCTTCAAATTGGGAGCGATTCAATAACATAAATACCATTTGTTGTCACTGATGATTTATTGGTGAAAGTAAAACATAATTACTGACATTTTGCTGCACTGACATTTAAAGTGGGCAGTTTGCCAATTTCTCTTGTGTATCTATTCACAATGTAGCTCACATAAAATGTTGACCCCAAAGTTAATGGTGAAATATTTCATGAAAACACCCATGGAGTTTGTTTATGTGAGGAAATCAGGTCATTCTTTTTCTCCATAAATACAATTCTCTTTGTTGTGGTTCAGCGGTGTTACAATAATTTATTCTAGGCATTCAATCATAGTGGGTCTGCCTGTCTTTATTTTACCTCAGTTTGTGAAATGTGAATTCAATTAAGCTGTGCAACACACACACAAAGTGCAGGAGAAATTTAGCAGCTCAAACAACATCACTGAGGGAGATGAACAGTCAGCGTTTTGGTCAAGACCCTTCATCAGGTTGAGGAAGCGTCTTGACCCCAAATGTTAACTATGCGTTTCTGGTTGACCTACTGAGTTCCTCTAGTGTTTTGTGTGTATTGCTCAAGATTTCCAGTTTCTGCAGAATCTACTGTGCCTCAATTATATTGTGGCTGTTTTGTCCATATACAAACTCCACTTACGCTATGGGTAAGATCTCTAACTGGACTGCAAGTGTTCAAGAAGGCTGCCCACCAACATGTCCTCAAGGGAAATAGAGGGCAAGTGAAAAATGTGCAATTTCTTGTCTTATAAATTAATGTAAAATGTCACAATATTACCTTTGCTAATATTTCCTTTAACAGGTTTGGTTCCTAATTACTTTTATAGTGAAAATGTGAAACTACATTAAATGTGATGTAAAATTATAAGTTGCTCAAACAAATTATGTAATAGTAGGGAAATTATTAGGTTAGAATAATTAGCGGCAACATTTAACATGCTGCATGCTCATAAAATATACCAGCAGAAACTCTTTTCTCATCTCAGCTTGGTTACTGTGTTTTTTCTGTGAATCATCAAAACCAATTAATGTTAATAAAATGTTATAAATCTACATTTTTGTTTAATGTATTTTCATGGAAAGTCTAAGGTATGTGCGATTTTGTCTTCATATTTCTGATCCTGAAGATTACAGGTGACTATGGCACAGCACATTGGTTAATCATTTCTTCATGTATCAAGATTTGTTGGAAGTCTAGGGGATGCCCTCCCCAAACTGGGTCAAAAAGATGCCAATCAGAAGATATTCAAATAAAGAATAAAGAGCATCCCATACTACAGAATAGTTGGCAAGTCTAGATGGTACCTATTTCTTTCTATGTGCTTGACAGTGACACTGGCAACAGCTCCTCCCAAGACTACGAGAAATTGCAGAGTTGTTAATGTAGCCCTGTCCATTATGCAAACTGGCCTCCTCTCTACCAACCAACCCTGTCTATGCTTACAGCTTCCTCGGGAAAGCAGCCAGTGTAATCAACAACCCATACCTTGTGCAACAGGCCTTTCCACCATGGTACCTGTGCTGAGCATGATGCCAGATTAAACCAGTCCCTTTTGCATGCCCTTCATTTAAGAAGGGAAGTTGGAATAATCCAGGATATAATTAGCCTATTAATGACCCTCACCATGTAGGGCATGCTGCCTTCTCACTACCACCATTGAGGAAGAGCTAGAGAAGCCTTAGATCCCACATCATCAGGTTCAGGAACAAATATTACCCTCAAACATCAGGCTCCTGAATTGCATGGATTGGTGTAATAACAACAGCCTCTCACTCAATTTCAATAAGACCAAGGAACTGATTGTAGACTTCAGGAGAGGGAAATCCTCGGTCCAAAAGCCAGAAATCATCAGTTGGTTAGAGGTGGGGAGGGTCAGTAACTTTAAATTTCTGGGCATCACTATTTTAGAGGACCTTTCCTGGACACATCACATAAATATAATTGCGAAGAAAGCACGGCAGCACCTCTCCTTCCTCAGGAGTCTACAGAGATTCGGTATGTCATCAAAAACCTTGGCAAGCTTCTATAGATGTGTGCTGGAAAATGGTGGCACTATGGCCTAGTATTGGAACACCAATGCCTTTGGGCAAAAAAATCCTACAAAAAGTAGTGGATTCAGCCCAGTACATCACAGGTAAATCACAGGAGTTGTGGATCTGTGGAATGTTCTGCCTCTGAAGGCAGTGGAGGCCAATTCTCTGGATGCTTTCAAGAAAGAGTTAGATAGAGCTCTTAATGATAATGGAGTCAAGGGATATGGGGAGAGGGCAGGAACAGGGTACTGATTGTGGATGATCAGCCATGATCACAGTGGATGGTGGTGCTGGCTCGAAGGGCTGAATAGCCTACTCCTGCACCTATTGTCTATTGTAAAAACCTCCCAACCATTGAACACATCTACATGAAACATTGCCGTAGAAAAGCAGCGTCTATCATCAGAGATCCTCGCCACCCAGGCCACATTCTTTTCTCACTGCTGCCATCAGGTAGAGGTACAGGAGCCTCAGGCCTCACACTGCCAGGTTCAAGAACAGTCACTACCCCTCAACCATCAGGCTCTTAAACAAAAGGGGATAACTACATTCATTCTACTTGTGGTGTTCCCACACCCAGTGATCTCACTTTAAGGACTCTTTATCTTATTATTTCATGCTTGTTATTTATTGCTATTTATTTATATTTGCATTTGCACAGTTTGTTGGTCATTGATCCTGTTTACAGTTACTGTTCTATAGATTTGCTAAGTATGCCCGCAGAAAAAGAATCTCGGGATTGTATATGGCGACATATATGTACTCTGATAATAAATTTTACTTTGAACTTTGTTAACTTCATTCACTATTACTTTGAACTGATTCTATGACCTGTGAATTCATCTTTACAACTAATGATCTCAATATTATTTTTATTTGTAATTTTGTCTTCTTTTGCATATCTGGTGTTTGCCAGTCTTTGTCTGTTTCTGTATCATCATGATTATGTGCTGTGTCATATGGCCTGGGGATCATGGTCTCCGTGACGAAGATGGTTCTTGGCAAACTTTTTTCTCCACAACTGTTTTGCCATTGCCTTCTTCTGAGCAGCGTCTTTACAAGATAGGTGACCCCAGTTATTATCAATACTCTTCAGAGATTGTCCGCCTGGCTCAGTGGTTGCATAACCTGCCCTTGTGATCTGCACCGTTCTCATATAACCATCCACCACCTGCTCCCATGACTTCACATGACCCTGACTGAGGGGCCAAGCAGGTGCCAGCAGAGGGAAGGAGCACCTTCCACCTCCTTTGGTAGAAATATATCTCTACCCCACACCCAATATATAGTTTGTGCATAGTTTTCATAAAATTTTATTTTTTTTTCTTGTTTAAAACCTGACAGGAAATATATCTCTATGGTAACATAGGTACTTTGATAATAAAATTTACTTTAAACCTTGCATCAATGCTGGGAAGATATTGGAGAGTATTTGTAAGAATTGAATTTATTTACTGTTGGAAGAACATGGGCTAATTCGAGACAGTCAGTATTGAGATTCTGAATGGAGACAGGTGAAAACACTTCGTGCACAGATCAGGTTTAATTACACTAAATGGCTGAAAGCCATGAATGACTCACTCCTGTCCATTAATTGGCTGGTTTGCTGTTTAATCAGAAATTAGTTGATTGGTTAGCTCACATTTAAAGGTACTTGTAACATTCACTTGCATTCAGACAGTTCTCAAGTCAAACCCAAAGCTAACTGTGATATCCTGGTTGTTCTGATTTATCAGATCTGGATCCTCATTGGGTGAATTAGAATTGTCAAAGCCATCTTTGACACCTCTCATTGGACTGTGACCTGTGACCTGTGTCACTAAGGAAGTGCTGCACTGTCTGACATACCCATCCTTCAGATGAGTTGCAAAGCAAGATCTTGTGTGCTTTCCCAGCTGGGTGTGAAAGATCCCAATGATCTGTCTCCGTATAGAGGGATGTTTTTCAACGGAAAGTCTTCCAGATGTCATTGCTACTGTAATGCAATTAATATTTGCCCCCATATGAGGAGATTAATTAAAGAGATTCTTAAATTCAAGAGACTCTTGGAGAGAAAACTAGAGGGCTATACCTGAGGGAAGTGTCAGGCTGATCTTGGAATGGGTTAAAAAGTCGGCACAACATCAAGATCCTGCATTGTGTTGTCCTGTTCTGTATTCTCTGTTCTATATTGAGGAGGCAGGTAAGTTCTCCTCATTGATAGGTCCTGAGTCACAGAATAGGTAAGGATGGTAGAGTTTCTTACTGGTTTTTACTAATTAACTTTCAAATTGTACACTTATTTAATCATTTGAATTTCAATTCCTGATGGATGGAATCGAACTTGATTCTCTGGATCAATGGTCCAGCTATCTGGCTGCTTGTATTGTAAATTAAACACCCTCTTATGTTGCTCTTATTTCCCTGGCTAATTTTTGTGCCTAAATTAATATCATTAAAGTCAACAGATAATTCAGTTATTATCTGTTGATGTAAGATTGCTGTGCATTAATTAGCTACCGTATTTCCTAAATTCAGTTTTCTTTATTCCCACATACAAAAGCATTAATTACCTACTATTGAATCACTGACGTTGTCAATAATATCCACTCAGTAATCTTTGTCTGCCCTTGTGTAGAGTATTGACTAACCCTGCCAAATTAATATCTTGTAAACACTTCAACCTCAATTGAAAAAAAATCATTTAAGCAGATGGAGGCATTGAAAGAAATCACGAAGACTCATTTCCCAAGCACAGTAAGACTTTTAGCCGTAATTTAAGTCATTCATCCAGTTATTATTTTGCAATGCTTCAAATATGCCACTGTTTCATCTGGTGCTAACTTTTATATAGATGAACTATGTGAGATATAAATCAGAGTATAGAGATTCTATAATTTATTTTCACTGTATTAACTCCCTAATATATGATGCAAGTATATGAGAATGATACCAGCCCTTAGAGGTTCAGTTATGATGTTGGTCTAAATGAAGATTAAAGATCAGCTTTATTTGTCACATGTACATCAAAACATATAGAGAAATGTGACATTCGCATCAAATCAAATCAGTTAGGATTGTGGTAGGGGCAACCCCAAAGTATTACCACACTTCTGATGCCAACAAAGCATGCCCACAGCTTACTAACCTTCATCCTAACTGTATGCCCTTGAAATATGGGAAGAAATTGAAGCACCCAGAGGAAAACCACACAGTCACTTGGAGAACTTAACAACTCCTTACAGACAATGGCGGGGAATCGAACCCCAACTGGTGATCGCTGGTGCTGTGAAGCGATTATGCTAACCACTATCCTTTGCGCTGCCTGAGCAGGAATTCCCTCAAGTGTCAAATACCAAGACATAATATTGAGGACTTGAGGTTTATTAATACAATTCTGCAGGGAGCACATTGAAAAATGAGTGCCTCTATGAATGAGAAACCAATGGGATATACTCAAATTTAGGATCAGGGCCCTTCAGTGGTAAATAAGAAAGATGCTTTCCATACAAAAGCCAAACACTTTGGAAAACTAATGGGTTGGAAGTACTTAATGGGTTGGGCTGCATCTGCGGAAAGAGAAGCACACTGATAATCTTGCTCTAATGGAAGGGCCATTTACCCAAGATGTTGACTCTCCTCTCCCCACGGATGCTGCCTAACCTGCTAGGAGAGCCACTCCACTCCCAGTCTGCCTTTTCCACCATCTGCACTGTTCCAACAAAGCTCAGAGAATAGCCACTTGTTTCAATGTTGAGTTCTAAACTTTCAGTAACTCATTTGTAAAGATTAATTTGTCTGGTGTGCATTGAAACATGCAATGAAATGTGTCATTTGAGTCAAATCTAATCAGTGAGGATTGCGCTGAGCAGCCCGCAGGTTACACCACACTTCTGCGCCAACGTAGCATGACCTCACCGACCATATTTAAGGTGTATGTCTTTGCAATGTGGGAGGAAACCCACACGGTCATGGGAGAATGTATAAACCTTTACAGACAGTGGCAGGAAATGAACCCCAATCATTGATAGTTGGCACCGTAATAGCATTAAACAAGCCGACACATAATGTCTATATCATAAAAAGTCAGTTCTGCTATGAAGTTATGAATTTGTAACATTTCTCTGACTGATCTCCTAGATTTTTCCAATTTTAATTTTGAATCTCTGTAAGACTTGTGACCTGGATTTCCTTAATGACCTGAATGAGCGAATGAAATATAAGATCTTTAAGTTTTTCAATAATACAGAAGTAGGTGAATGGGCATGTTGCGATCAGGACATTGTGAGTCTGCAATGGGATATACTGTAGACTGAGTGATTGGGTGAAAGTTTGGCGGAGATTAATGCCAGAAGTGTAAGGGCATGCACTTTTGTAAGAGGAATCAAAGGGCAGTTTATTATCTCAATGGGAAGAGACTGCAAATGAGTTAAGTTCAAAGGGGTCTAGGTGTTCTAGTGCATGAAAAAGTTAGCATGTAGGTCCCACAAGTAGTCAAGAATAGCATGATGACTTTTTTTCTGGAAGGATTTGAGTTTAAGAATACAGTAGTTTTGTTACAGTAATACAACAGGGAAAGCTTCTCAACATGATCGATGCTAAGATGTTACTAGTGCTCATAGCTATGATAAAGAGGCGGTTCAGTTCAAATTGTGATACATAGAAATTTCACCTCTCAATAGTGAATCTCTGAAATAGAAACATAGAAAACCTGCAGCACAATACAGGCCCTTCGGCCCACAAACTGAGCCGAACAGGTCCTTACCTTAGAACTACCTAGGCTTACCCACAGCCCTCTATTTAGCTAAGCTCCATGTACCTGTTCAGGAGTCTCTTAAAAGACCCTATCGTTTCTGCCTCTACCACCGCTGCCGGCAGCCCATTCCACGCACTCACCACTCTCTGCATTTAAAAACAACAACAACAACAACTTGCTCCTGACATCTACTGTGCCAAGCACCTTAAAACTATGCCCTCTTGTGCTAGCAATTTCAGCCCTGGGAAAAAGCCTCTGACTATCCACACGATCAATGCCTCTCATTAACTTGTACACCTCTATCAGGTCACCTCTCATCTTCTGTCCCTCCAAGGAGAAAAGGCCAAGTTCACTCAAGCTATTCTCATAAGGCATGCTCCACAATCCAGGCAACATCCTTGTAAATCTCCTCTGCACCCTTTCTATGGCTTCCACATCCTTCCTGCAGTGAGGTGACCAGAATTGAGCACAGCACTCCAAGTGGGGTTTGACCAGGGTCCTATATAGCTGCAACATTACCTCTCAGCTCTTAATCTCAATCCCACAATTGATGAAGGCCAATGCACCGTATGCCGCCTTAACCACAGAGTCAACCTGCACAGCAGCTTTGAGTGTCCTGTGGGCTTGGACCCCAAGATCCCTCTGATCCTCCACACTGCCAAGAGTCTTGCCATTAATGCTATATTCTGCCATTATATTTGCCTACCAAAATGAACCACTTCAAACTTATCTGGGTTGAACTCCATCTGCCACTTCTCAGCCCAGTTTTGCATCCTATCAATGTCCCGCTATAACCTCTGACAGCCCTCCACGCTATCCACAATACCCCCAACATTTGTGTCATCAGCAAATTTACTAACCCCTCCCTCCAATTCCTCATCCAGGTCATTTATAAACATCACAAAGAGTAGGGGTCCCAGAACAGATCCCTGAGGCACACCACTGGTCACCGGCCTCCATGTAGAATATGACCCGTCTACAACCACTCTTTGCCTTCTGTGGGCAAGCCAGTTCTGGATCCACAAAGCAATGTCCCCTTGGATCTCATGTCTCCTTATTTTCTCAATAAGCCTTGCATGGGGTACCATATCAAAGGCCTTGCTGAAATCCATATACACTACTTCTACGGCTCTACCTTCATCAATGTGTTGAGTCACATCCTCAAAAAATTCAATCAGGCTCGTAAGGCACAACCTGCCTTTGACAAAACAGTGCTGACTATTCCTAATCATATTATGCCTCTCCAGATGTTCATAAATCCTGCCTCTCAGGATCTTCTCCATCAACTTACCAACAACTGAAGTAAGACTCACTGGTCTATAATTTCCTGAGCTATCCCTACTCCCTTTCTTGAATAAGGGAACAGCATCCGCAACCCTCCAATCCTTCAGAACCTCCCCTGTCCTCATTGATGATGAAAAGATCATCGCCAGAGGCTCTGCAATCTCCTCCATCGCTTCACACAGTAGCCTGGGGTACATCTCATCCGGACCTGGTGACTTATCCAACTTGATGCTTTCCAAAAGCTCCAGCACATCGTCTTCCTTAATATCTACATGCTTAAGCTTTTCAGTCCACTGTAAGTCATCCTTACCAGCGCCAAGATCCTTTTCCATAGTGAATACTGAAGCAAAGTATTCATTAAGTACTTCTGTCATCTCCTCCGATTCCTTACACACATTTCCACTGTCACAGTTGATTGGTCCTATTCTCTCACGTCTTATCCTCTTGCTCTTCACATACTTGTAGAATGCCTTTGGGTTTTCCTTAATCTGCCAAGGCCTTCTCATGCCCCCTTCTGGCTCTCCTAATTTCATTCTTAAGCTCCTTCCTGCTAGCCTTATAATTTTGTAGACCTCTATCATTGCCTAGTTTTTTGAGTAAGCTCCTCTTTTCATCTTGACGAAATTTACAACAGCCTTTGTACACCATAGCTCCTGTACACTACCATCCTTTCCCTGTCTCATTGGAACATATCTGTGCAGAACCCCACACGAATATCCCCTGAACATTTGCCACATTTCTTCTGTACATTTCCCTGAGAACAACTGTTTCCAATTTATGCTTCCAAGTTCCCACCTGATAGCCTCATATTTCTCCTTACTCCAATTAAACAGTTCCCTAACTTCTCTATTCTTATCCATCTCCAATGCTATGGTAAAGGAGATAGAATTGTGATCACTATCTCCAAAATGCTCTCCCACTGAGAGACCCGACACCTGACCAGGTTCATTTCCCAATACCGGATCAAGTACAGCCTTTCCTCTTGTAGGCTTATCTACATATTGTGTCAAGAAACCTTCCAGAACACACCTAACAAACTCTACCCCATCTAAACCCCTCGTTGTAGGGAAATGCCAATCACTATTCTCTGCCCCCGCCCCCCGATGGTGGTGGAAGCCAGATCACTGGATATATTTAAGATGGATATGGATAATTATTTGGAAGATTGAGGAATTGATGGATCTGGGGAAGTGGCAGAGAAAATGAGTTGAGGCCTGGCATAGATCAGCCATGATCGTATTTAATGGTGGGCAGGCATGAAGGTCCTGGTGGACCACTCATGCTCCTATTTTCCTCTGTTCTTTTCTTCTTGTTTGCACAACTTTTACATTTCACTAGTGTTGTACATTTAATATTTAAGTAATATTTGAGTAATCTTGTATACAGATTGGTTGATTAAGCATTCTTGTTCATTTAAATAATTCATTATGGGATATATATGTAAACACGTGAATTGCATATGTCATCACACTACCACGTGATATGTGCTTGCCTTGCTTAAAGTAAAGAATAAGGTTAAACTCATGTTCCTGAACTCTCGTGCCTTCCTTTGAATTAGTTTAATGTTTTGAAGTTACAAAACATAACACTGGTGACAAGGTATTTTTGAAACGAACTCCAGGTGGCTACTGAGCTGTTGAAGCCCAGTAAGATGTTCAAACTGAAACAAAAGCAAGCGAGGAATGGTGAGTTAAAAAATGCAGCCCCACATGTGCAGAGAAAAGCAGGAAACGGACAAATTCACAGGTTCATAGATAATAATCATAAACAAAAGGAGCAGAAAAGGCTGGCTACATCAGAAAGATTGTTGAGTTTGATTACAGAATGGATAATTGGCTCATGTATACTGAGCCGGTAGAACAGTATTTTGAAGCAAATGAAGTAGCCAATGAGAAACAAGTAACAATTTTGTTGAGTTCATTGGGTTTAAAGGCATACAGTTTGCTTCAGAGTTTAGCTACTCCATCCATACCATCAGATATTGTGAATGTAATGCAGGAACACTTAGAACTAAAACCATTATTAATTGCTGAACATTTTAGGTTTCTTAAGCGGAAGTAAAAAGAAGGGGAATCCATTTCAGCATATGTGACTGAATTGAAGAGATTGTCTGAGTATTGTCAGTTTGGTAATGGTCTTGGAAAATAATGTGCTGAGATTAGTTTGTGGATTCTTACAAGAAAGCATTCAAAAACAGTTCCTAACCAAAGTACAACTTACATTTAAAAGAGCAGTTGAAATTGCTATTTCACTGGAAACCACAGACATTGACACTATCGAGTTGCTGTCAGGAATGGAAGTGAGTGTAAATGAAATTGCAGTGTCTCAATAGAAACTAGCCTGGCCAAACAAATTGTGTTGCTATTGTGGCAGGGGATCACAAACACCAAACAAATGCAGGTTTAAAGGTGGTACTTGCAGAAAATGCACCAAAGTAGAACGCATGCAAAGAGCATGTTGAGCAGACAGAAATAAATGGTGGACTATTCAGGGAAGAAAAAAAGCAAAAAAGTTTCAGACAGAGTACTAATCTGCAGACTGTTGATGAAAAATCTGATAACGATAATGACACAGGACTATGTAGCCCTTAGATTTACTGTGTAAAAATTAACAATTGTCAGGCAATATGACTTATGCCAGAACTGAATGGCAAATTAATTAAATAGAATTGTACACTGGCTCAGCTGTTTCAGTCATTACACAAAATTAGTTTGAACAAAGACACCAAACTGAAGCCTGCAGATTTTCAGCTAAGAACTTATACTGTAGAAATGATAACTCCAGAGGAACAACATTCATAACAGTGAAATACAACAACCAACAAACCACATTGGACTTATAAGTTGTTAAAAGGGAAGGACCAGCATTTTGGGGATGTGATTGGTTGAGACAACTATAACTTGATTAGAGATGCATCCACCATTTGCCATGACACATCCTTGCAATGAAGCCATCTGAAAGCAAATGAAGAAAGGTCCTGGATGATGCCACAGGAGTGATCAAGGATGGCATCGGAAAACTCAAACATGTCAATGATAATATAGTGTTAAGCAAAAATGCTGCACCCAAGTTTTGCAAAGATTGTCTGGTTCCTCATACCGTTTCTGATTAAGTAGCCAGTGAGCTAGACTGAAGGAATTCTTTCCAAGGTTGAGTGGAACCCATGGGCAATGCCAGTGGTCCCAGTAGCCAAGAAGAATGGGTCTGTCAGAATCGGTGGTGAGTTTAAGGTCACCATCAACTCAGTACTGAAAGTAGATCAATACCCTCCGCCCAGGATAGAGAATATCTTTGCAAACCTTCCTGGAGGAAAGCAATTCAGCAAAGTGGACCTAGCTGAGGCCTATCTGTAGATGGAGATAGAAGAAAAGTGTTTCTCACTACAAACATCCACAAAGGGCTTTATTGCTGTAATTTACTTATTCTGGTATAGCATCTGCACCTGCACTCTGGCAGAAAGCTAGAGACCTGGTGCTGCAGGGCTGCCCAGGCACTTGGAATTACCTGGGTGACATCATTGTTACTGGTAATGATGACAAGAAACATCTCCAAAACCTCAAGATAATGCTAAAAGGATTAAAAGGTTATTGGCTCAGAGTACACAAATATGCTGAGAAAATTCAAACCATAGTGGATGCCTCAAAGCCAAAGGATGTGTCACAGTGCAGTCTTTTTTAGGATTTGTCAAATACTACAACAAGTTCCTACCAAAACCGTGCCCGATCCCTTGAAGTCATTACTGCAAATCGAGAAGAAATAGCAGTGAACAAAGGAATGTGAGAGGGCTTTCATAAAGGTAAAAGAAATGGTGATGTCAGGCATTGTACTCACACATTATAGAAACATAGAAACATAGAAAATAGGTGCAGGAGTAGGCCATTCGGCCCTTCGAGCCTGCACCGCCATTTATTATGATCATGGCTGATCATCCAACTCAGAACCCAGCCTTCCCTCCATACCCCCTGACCCCTGTAGCCACAAGGGCCATATCTAACTTCCTTTTAAACATAGCTAATGAACATCATCCAGTAAAGCATGTCTGTGACACCTCACCTATTGGTCTAGGTGCAGTCACATCACATGTTGTGAGTGATGGAAGTGAACACCCCCAATGCCTTTGCATCACATTCGCTTACCGCTGCAGAGAAAAATAACAGAGATTGACAGAGAGGCCTTGTATTTAGTTTGGGGTATAAAATATTTTAACCAGTACTTTTATGGAAGAGTTTACCCTCGTTACTGATCATCAATCACTAGTGTCCATTTTCAATCCACAGAAGGGGTTCCACTAACAGCAGCAGCAGGAATGCAGAGATGGGCTCTGGTTCTTGGAGCACACAATTACGAGATTGAATTCAAGAGGGAACTAATCACAGAAGTACTGATGGATTGTCTTATTTACCCTTGGAAAAGGAAATAGTGGACAAATTTACAACTAAAGACACTCCTCTTGACCTATTCTCTCCACACAAATCAAAAGTCACTATTATGCAGAGATGATCCAAAGGAAACAGAGATGACTCCACACTAGCTAAGGTCTACTGGCCATCCAAAATGTCTGGAACATGCAGCAGAAACTCCAGTTCCCCCATTTTTACCAGCACCAAGGTGAATTTGCTCTTGTTGGAGGTTGCCTTGTATGGGGATTGAGAGTTGTTGTTCCATCCAGGCTGAGGGTGTTGGAGGAGAAACATCTCGGTCATCTAGGAGTGGTTAAAATAAAAGGGATGGTTCGAAGCTTTTATCAGGTGGCTTGGGATAGATCAGCAAATTGAGCAGCTTTCCATGCACTGTGTGGGATCCAACACATCCCGAAGAGGCCAAGAGTAGCGCCCCTCCATCCCTGGGAATGGCCTGCATTACCCTGGCAGAGGATTCATGTGGATTTTGTTGGACCATGCATAGGCACAAGTTTCTTGGTAGTAGTGGATGCAGCTACAAAGTGGCCAGAGGTGTTCTCAGCAGCCTCAGAACCTGAAATTGTTTCAACGGCCAAAAGTATAACCTGCCAAGCAGAGTGATCTCCCTTGTCAGGAAAGACATTATCCCACAAGAGTAAGAAACCTCCACAGTGATTAAATATTTAGGTCTGATTGGGACAATTTGAAATTGGCTATGCTATGGATGTTTGTATAAAGTAGTTGTACTATATAATATACTGTGTATATAGTTGAGATTCATTCTATATTGAGTTGGAGTTTACTGCTAAACATGGAGGAGTAATTTTTGAGTAACTGGGTGTGTGTTTGTGTATAGTATCTATCTATCTATATATATGTATGTGTTGATTAAGCATTCTTGTTCATTTCAATAATTTATTATGAGTTATATGTATAACTATGTGAATTACATACATTATCATGCTACCTTGTGATATGTGCACACCTCACTTAAAGTAAAGAACAAGGTTTGACCCACATTCTTAGACTCCCATGTCTTCCTTTGAGTTAGTTTAATGTTTTGAAGTTAATAAATATAGTAACTTCATTTTCTATTCCTCTCCCTTCAACTTCCCTCCCTCAGTAATTGATCAACCAATCAATCAACTAACTTCACAAATGGTATATCAGCACAACTCTTTCCCTTTCTTCCTTCTCCGTCAATCCATAATGTAACTCAAAATTAACTCGTCACTCATTGTTCACTAATTTCTCAGTTGAATTTTAGTTTAATTTCTCATTGAGTTAGTTCCCTGAATTAGTCAGAGACCTGAAATGATAACTCTTTTTCTTTTTTGACAGGTGCTGACTGGCTTGCCGAATATTTATTATCGAAGACAGGGTTTTGAGCAAGTGAGGAGTCAAGGGGTATGGGGAGCAGACAGGAAAGTATAAATGAGGTCAAGTACCAACGAGCTAGAGATCTTATTAAAGATAGAGGAAGACAGAGAAGCCACATGGCCTAGATCTGTGCCTACTTATAATATCTACAGTGGGTGGCATGCTGGAATATGGCTCAACCAAAGGAGGTGTAAGGTGCTCCTTCCCTTCGCTAGCCTGCAGGTCACCTTTGGGCAGGGTGTAGTATCTGCTTAGACCCTCAATCAGGGTCATGTGAAGCCATGGGAGCAGGCGGTGTATGGTCGTGTGAGCAGCTGGTACACATTACAAGTCCTGGTTATGCGACCACTGATGCCAGGCAGACAATCTCTGAAGAGTATTGATAATGACTTGGGGTCACCCACCTTATAAAGTCACTGCCCAGAAGAAGGCAATGGCAAATCACCTTTGTAGAAAAATTTGTCAAGAACAATCATGGTCGTGGAAAGACCATGATCACCCACATCACATGACACAGCACAACCAATGGAGAAACAGTGCAAAGAATTTGAGAGAGAAGCCTGTTAGCAGAACTGGGCCATTCAGCCCATCAAGTGTGCTGTGCCATTTGATCATGACTGATTTATTTTCCCTCTCAACCCCATTCTCTTTCCTTCTCACTGTAGTCTTTGACATCCTTTCTAAACAAGAACCTACAAACCTCCACTTTAAACATACTGTACTCACTCATTTGGCCTTCACAGCCGTCTGTGAAAATGAATTCCACAGATTCAACATACTCGACACCACAATTAAAGAAATTCCTTCTCCTCTCTGTTTTTTGGGGCATCCTTTGATTCTGAAGCTGTGTTCTTTGGTCCTAGACTCTCTCACCACTGGGAATTTCCTCAGAATTTCCACTCATCTCAGCCTTTCACTATTCAATAGGTTTCAATGCGACCAGAGAAAGTAAATGAGTAACAAATCAGCCACTTCCCCACTGCCCTGAAAGGTTACCTCTATTCTGAATGTTAATGTGCTTTAAAATTCAGCATTGGTAGAGCTATTTACTTAAGGATCATTTATAATTGAGTGATAACAGTAGCCAGACAGAAAATAAACTGTTGTTTCCATCTTCTTAAACCCTGTTATAAATCAAAAGGTCAGATATTTGGCCTCAAAACCCTTTGCCTCAGAGATTAAAGTTATGAGTAGTCAGTTGGAACAGTGTATAACAGTACATTTTGCTAAGCGAATGTCACAGCTTGAGACATTAGCTGTGAAGTTTGCACACAGCTGATACATGGGAGAGAAGAGCTGCAGGGGGTTACAAGACTTGTCTACGTCCAAACTTTACCGAAGAACTAGATAATTTAGTCAAAATTCTGCTCTCTGTGGTGTTCGTTAAGTGCCTGTTTTGATTTGAACTCACAGTTCTAAAATCTAGTTTTTTAAAAAACAGAAAGGTAAGGATGGCACAGTGGAGCAGCGTGTCTCACAGCTCCAGCGACCCTGCACCGAACGTGTTGGGTTTCCACATTCTCTCTGTAGCTGTGTGGGTTTCCTCCCGGTGCTCCAGTTACCTCCCATGTCCCAAAGCATGCAGGTTAAATGTCATCCTGGTTGCCTCTAGCATGGATGGGCAGTATAATCTGACATGGGAATTTGGGGAGAATATATTCCAGGGAAAATTATTAGGAATGGGATTATTTTGTGAACTAGCATTACAATGAAGTGACATAATGATGTTCCTCCGTGTAATATGGAAATATGGGAAACAATTGGAAATTTAGTTCGTTGTGTGATTAATATTTCAATAATATTTGAATAATATTGTATATCTATATTGATTGATTAAGCTTTCTTGTTCATTTAAATAATTCAATACAGGTTATATGCACGAGATACATGCTCACCTCGCTTAAAGTAAAACATGAAGTCAGACTCATATTCAAACTCCTTTGTCTTCCTTTGAATTACTGTAATATTTTGAGGTGAGAAGACATAACAGCGGTAATGAGGTATTTTTAAAATAAACCCAAGACAGTTACTGACCTGTTGAAGCGATTTAAACACAGGAGCAGAATTAGGCCATGTGACCCAGCCACAATATTATCATGGCTGATTTGTTATCCCTTTCAGCTCCAGTCTCCTGCCTTCTCCCTGTAACCTTTGACACCCTGACTAATCACAACATACCAACCTCCACTTTAAATATACCCAATGACATGACCTCCACAGCTGTCTGTGACAATAAATTGCACAGATTCACTCTGGCTAAAGAAATTCCCCCTCATCTCCTCATCTCTGTTTTAAATGGACATCCCTCTATTCTGAGGCTATGCCCTCCAGTCTCATTTTCACCTGAAAGTTGAAAGTACATTTATTATCAATGTGTGTGCATATATGCAACCATTGGATTTGTCTCCTTGCAGGCAGCCACAAAGTAAGAAATCAGAAGAACTCATTAAAAAAAGACCAACAAACACCCAATGTGCAGAGAGAGAAAAGAACAAATCATACAAACAATAAAAGTAAACAAATAGCATTCAGAACGAAAGTGAGTCCTCAGGCATGAAGCCCAGAGGAGCTGGAGCAGGCCCACAGTGCAGCAAAGAGCGGAGCAGCAGGCAGAACTGGCCCGACCTTCGGCTCTGGTCCTGACACCCTGTCTTTTCAATCCCTCTGGCCCAGCGTTTAAATTGTCCAAACATCGGGTCATTCCTCGCTTAAGACCCGGGCCCTGTCATATCAGTACACTCTGTGCCTGCACCTTGCTGCCACATTTCAGCCTGTAGCCAACCTTTCCAAATCGTCCTGGCTCTTAGATTCATCAAACCTCATCCTTGATTTGGAGGGGCCAAGAATCTCCTTGGCTGCACATGTCCCGACTCCATCTTGAATATGCCTCGACCTCGCTCTAAGTTTGTCTTGCACCTGCATGCTTTGACCCTTGATTGAACCTAGCCTTTGCTCACCACTCCAGTGTTTGTGGTGATTGTTGACCATAATTTTGTCTTTACAGAAAAAAAAATTAATAAAGTACTCAGTTGTATTTATTGCAGTGAAAACCACCAGTCAGTTGTCACTCACCCTCAACAGCACCATCTTAAACCTGAGGAGACAGATAGGTACCATTCAAAAGCCTGAAAGGCCTCATTGGAAAGACAAGCTGACTTGTCCCACAAAACTGGTGAGTGAAGGAATGCAGCCAAACATTTTATGATTATGAAGACACGTAGTCCTTTTTTATTGTCATTTAGTAATGCATTATTTCCTCCGGTGTGATATCACAAAACACAGGACAAACCAAGACTGAAAAAACTGATAAAACCACATAATTTTAACATATAGTTACAAACAGTGTAACAATACCATAACTTGATGAAGAAGTCCGTGAGCACAGTAAAGTTCAAAGTTTCTCAAATGTCCCACATCTCACACAGACAGGAGAAGGAAGAAAAACTCTCCCTGCCATGCCGACCACAATCCGACTCTGAGTCATCTGAAAACTTCGAGCTCTGATCAGCTCTCCAACACCGAGTACTGAGCGCCATCTCTGTCTGAATGATTCGACCTCCTTCTCGGTCACCAAAAGCAGGCAAGGCCGGGGATTTTGAGGCCTACCCTCCAAAAGATTCACAACCGCTCAGTAACAACAGCAGCGAATGAGTGTTTCAGAAATTTCTCCAGATGTTCCTCTGTGCTTTCACGTCCATTCTCCATCAAATCAGAATTGTCCACGGCTCCTATTTAACGGATACAATATCGTTTTTCATGGGAGAGCTGCACACGCGCAGCACGCTGCCATCTTCTCCTCCTGCCGAATTTGAGCTAGTAGTAGTGTGATTACTTGGATCCAGTATGTTGAGGTTTTCTGTTAGTGCATCTTCAGGTGCATTGAAATGGACAGGATGAAAATTGTTGGTAGGGTGTGTAGGGTAACAAATATCCAATGTTCAATTTCACCTTCTTTGTTGATACTTTCATAATGGAGTAGTTGAGCAATGTCATATTTTATATTTCCTAATATAGGCAAACTCATGGCAGATGCAATTTAATGTGGATAAATGTGAAGTTATCCACTTTGGTGGCAAAAATAGGAAAACAGATTATTATCTGAATGGTGGCCGATTAGGAAAAGGGGAGGTGCAACGAGACCTGGGTGTCATTATACACCAGTCATTGAAAGTGGGCATGCAGGTACAGCAGGCGGTGAAAAAGGCGAACGGTATGCTGGCATTTATAGCGAGAGGATTCGAGTACAGGAGCAGGGAGGTACTACTGCAGTTGTACAAGGCCTTGGTGAGACCACACCTGGAGTATTGTGTGCAGTTTTGGTCCCCTAATCTGAGGAAAGACATCCTTGCCATAGAGGGAGTACAAAGAAGGTTCACCAGATTGATTCCTGGGATGGCAGGTCTTTCATATGAAGAAAGACTGGATGAACTGGGCTTGTACTCGTTGGAATTTAGAAGATTGAGGGGGGATCTGATTGAAACGTATAAGATCCTAAAGGGATTGGACAGGCTAGATGCGGGAAGATTGTTCCCGATGTTGGGGAGGTCTAGAACGAGGGGTCACAGTTTGAGGATAGAGGGGAAGCCTTTTAGGACCGAGGTTAGGAAAAACTTCTTCACACAGAGAGTGGTGAATCTGTGGAATTCTCTGCCACAGCAAATTGTTGAGGCCAGTTCATTAGCTATGTTTAAAAGGAAGTTAGATATGGCCCTTGTGGCTACAGGGGTCACGGGGTATGGAGGGAAGGCTGGGTTCTGAGTTGGATGATCAGCCATGATCATAATAAATGGCGGTGCAGGCTCGAAGGGCCGAATGGCCTACTCCTGCACCTATTTTCTATGTTTCTATGTTTCTATGTTTCTAATGACATTCAAGGACTCTTTCTCAACCCTTCAAGCTGTGAGATCAAATCCCTTCCATCACTACCTCTCCCAGAAAGCAACCTCCTTGCATTCCCATCAAAGCCTCCCATATTCTGTTACCCAGGGACAAACACAGTGTCCAATTAACCTACACATATGTAGGTTAATTGGGTTGTGGGAGTAAATCGGAGCATTAACATAGTCACAAATTTGCCAACTCCACACAGACAGCACCAAAGTTCAGGGTTGAACCCAGCTAGTCAGAGCTGTGATCAGCTCCCTCACTTAATTAAAGCATCAAATTCCACAAGGATACACCGGTGTCAGAGATCTCCGGGAACCAGGAAGCAGGGTATTTTCTCCTCCTGCATGTCACACTAACTGCATCATATTTATATTTTATTTATGTAGAGGTAGAGCATGGTAACAACCTTTTCCATCTCAAAGAGCCCAGATAACCCGACTGCACCCATGTGACCAATTACCCTACTGACCCATATGGATTTGGAATGTGGGAGGAAACCAGAGCACCTGAAGGAAACCCACACAGTCACAAGGAGAGCATATAATGTATACTGTGTATGGTTTTTAATGTAATTTATAGTTTTTTTTTCTCTATTGCTCTGTATTTTTGCCACAAAACAATAAACTCCACAATGCATGTCAGTCATAGTAAACCTGATTGTGATTCTGATTCTGTACACACTGATCAGTTTACATACTGCTGAATTCTCATGTGCAGACAATAAGCTGCAAACTATTTAAATGTCAAAACCAAACAATGATATGTCCATATTTATATACATACTTGCCTTTTTAATGGAAGCAGATGTGTTTGAGATTTATATAGACTTGTTCATCTGGTGAGAATATCACTTCCAAGTGAACAATTCAGCGGGTGTGGTGAAGTAATGTGTATATTAAACCTCATTACAGATTGGTGTCATCTTCATTCTGGAGTGGGATTGAACCAGGAGCCTTTTGAGTATGTGTTGGAAGTGACCACCAGCTCTCCACAGAAACAGCCTCTTTAGGTCTAATATAGAATGTTATTCATAATGTATACAGTAAATGCACTCAACACAGAGTAAATGCACAAAAAACCGGAAATGTTAGTTATTGGTAGCAATAAAACAAGTGTGAATCTTAAAAATAATCTTGATCATCTGGCCTTACAAATCAAGCTGACGTAAAGAATTTAGGCATTATTGTTGACTCTGAGCTAAATTTCAGATCACATGTTAGCCACACTACTGAGACTACGTTCTTTCATTTAAGGAACATTGCAAGAGTTTGATTTCTTTTACCATCTGAAGAAGCAGAAAAAATGATACTTGTTTTTTTTAGCTGATTAAACTACCATAATGCATTCCTTTCAGGCCTGTCTAAGAAAGATATAAATTGGCTGCAGCAAAATCCAGATGCAAGGATCTTAATGTAACAACCTTAATTGTATGTAAGGCCCTGAATAATATAACTCCTCTGTATATTTTGGAGTGTCTATCACTTTACATCCCTAATTGTAATCTTAGATCCAAGAATACTGGCTTGCTTAGTGTTCCTGGAGCCAAACATATAGGAACTGGTGATGTGGCCTTTTGTTTTCATGTACCAAAAATCTGGAATACTCCACTAAGTACACCAGGCTAGTACTGTGGAACATTACAAAACACTTCAAAAATACTACATTCTTTAATTTGCCTACTTATAGGATTACTTGATGTCTATTGATATTGATTATATTTACATAATTTGGTATATTAGTTTAGATTTTATTCTATATAATGTTTGTCTTTACTTATGATTTTAAATTTTGTCTCGTATTTTTATGACTATATTGAATTATCATTACAATCTGTGTAAAGCACTTTAACCTTATATTTTAATATATGAAAAGAACTAGGTGTCCCCTGCTTTTCGAACGTTCGCTTTACAAAATCTCACTGTTACGAAAGACCTACATTAGCACCCTGTTTTCACCAACAGAAGGTGTTTTCACTGTTATGAAAAAAGCAGCGCGCGATAAAAGGCAGTGCGCACCCTGAGCAGCTGCTCTCCCCCGGATTCGCAACGGCGTTCTCGCCGGCATTGCTTAAACACGAGCCTGTGAGCAGCCGTTTGCAAGATGAGTTCTAAGGTATCGGAAAAGCCTGAAAGAGCTCGTAAGGGTGTTACACTTGAGTAAAATTAGACATAATTAAGCGTTTCGATCGTGGTGAATGAAGTAAGGACTAAGTGAGTTTGGCTTGTGGAAGCTGACGAACATGATGTTGAAGAGGTTTTGGCATCCCATGACCAAGAACTGATAGATGAAGAGCTGATGCAATTGGAAGAGGAAAGGATAACAATCGAAACCGAATGAGTAATGATAAAGTACGACTTTAATTTTCAAAAGGTACGTCGATTTAGGGGATATTTGCAGGATGGTTTGAGCGCTTACAAAGAACTGTATGATCTAAAAATGCGCGAAGCTCAGCAGTCAAGCAAGCCTTCCACATCAGCCACAGCAGACGACGAACCTCGACCTTTGACATCGAGGCAGGCAGAGATAGGAGAAGATGAGCTGCCTGCTCTAATGGAAACAGACAACAAGATGACACCCCAGTGTCCCATCACCCCAACACCCAGGCCGTGGATAGATACCGATTCGCGGAGAATGCAGCAGTAGCCGGGAGACACACAGCACATCTTTAAGAAAAAAGTCAAAATAAACATGCTAATTAATTAAGTGCTGCCTGACATGTAATTGTCGGCCAGATCAGAGGTGATGCAATCGGCAATTGTCTCTGATCTGGGCCGACAATTACGTGCCGGGCGGCACCTAATTAATTAGCATGTTTATTTCTGCTTTTTTCTTAAAGATGTGCTGGATGCATCTCGGCTACTGCTGTTCCACTGCATGCTTCGTGGCAATGTATCGCTTGGCGGCCTGGAGGGTGGGGGCCACTGCACCACCCAAACTCCGACAAGCCTAACACACCATCATCAGTGTGCTGCGTGCTTTCCCATTTCCGGTAAGTGATACTACACTGTACATACATTATTTCTACTTTATATCGGCTGTGTATTTTTACCTGTTATTTGGTATGATTTGGCAGCTTCATAGCTTAAAGGTTACTGGAGAGCGTTTGCGCCGTGTTTTTGCTGATGGCGCTTGCGTGAGATTTTCGCTATGGAGAACAGTTCAGGCAATGATTGTGGAAAGGTATTTCTACTTTATATAAGCTGTGTATTTATCATATCATTCCTGCTTTTACTATATGTTACTGTTATTTTAGGTTTTATGTGTTATTTAGCATGACTTGGTAGGTTATTTTTGGGTCTGCAAACGCTCACAAAATGTTCCCATATAAATAAATGGTAATTGCTTCTTCGCTTTACGACATTCTGGCTTACGAACCGTTTCATAGGAACGCTCTACCTTCGGATGGAGGGGGAAACCTGTACAGTATATAAATAAATTAAGATTATTGTTGTTTTTTTTTTCTCAGCTCAAGCTGGTAAAACCTGAGGTACAGGGGTAGCCAAACACACTCATTTGTCAACTTCCAGACTATTTTAGTGGTGTTTAGTATTGTGGATTTCTGAAGATTTACGTAGATATTACTGTGTAGCCCTAATTGTTTAATCCTATTGTGTAGTGGCTGTGGGATGATACCAATTGAAAATATTACTATCGGGACAATATATACCTTGTTCATGTTCCGAAGTTTTTCAATATCCTCTTTTAATTGACTTTTGATGAGTTTGTATTTTAAAGCAAGCTTTGATGGATGATGTTTGCCATGAGGTTGTGCTTGTGTAAGTCATCAGATTGAGTTAAACTGCTACAGGATCCTGTAATGTGTTGGATTTTTCTGGTTTTACTTGGCATTTTCAAAATTTATCATTTTGAATTTATTGGTCTTTTGTTATGTACTTCTGATAATTTCTTTGTGTTAACCACCTGGTATTGCCACAAAGAACCTTTCTGTTTCTGGGAAAAGGTCTCCAAATCTGAGCCTGTCATGGTCCCTTCTGGCAATCCCCCACCATGCTATTTACCTCAGGAATTGGGCCTCAATCAACTCATTTAAATTCCAATCATTCCCAGGTTCCACTAATTACACACACCTGCTTCCCATCAGAAACTGCAGGATAAAGACCCCGTGACCACAACAAGGAGGTGCCAGTTTGTTGGTCGACTCTTGTATGAGTAGCCTCGTTCCATGGTTCTTAGGACTATCAGTTCTAAGGCTAGCATCGTTCCTGAATTCTCTACTAAAACCAAGACTTCAGCTAAAGTTTCTCTCTGGACACCAATTCCATGCTCGCTACGACCATAACGCCTTCTGACTTGGCCCCTGCGCCTGTGTTCAGCACTTGGGTTCATACCACCGCCACGTCCTTGCAACAGAACGAACTGGCCACGATTAACCCAGCGGACATGGATCCCGTACAACAGGCCCTGGCTGGGGCTATCTATTGTGCGCCAGCAACCAACTACTTTGGGAGATCACGGAAAACCTACGGACACCATCCACAAATGTGCAGAAGGTCAGTGAACAAGTGGACCGATTCTCGGCTTCTGTTTCCCCATCCCCTTCAAGGACCCCGACTACCCAAACCACACCGCTCGGGATGGCTTTGCCCCTGGAATCAACAACACCATCCCCTTGGGAGCCGTAAATACCCAAAGCTGAACCATACGCCGGGGACCTGGGTAGATGCTGGGCCTTCCTGTTACAATGCTCCCTAGTCTTTGAACTGCAGCCACGTACCTACACTTCCGATAAATCAAAGATTGCGTATGTTATGGGGCTGCTACGAGGGGATGCCTTGGCTTGGGCAACCGCGTAATGGGATAACTGACCAGAGATTTGTTCCTCCTACTCCTCCTTTGTCGCTGAAATGAGGAAAGTCATCAAACAATCCATTCGCAGTAAGGACGCCGCGAAATGGTTGTTTACTCTTCGTCAGGCTTCGCGAGGTGTGGCCAAGTATTCCATTGAGTTCTGGACCTTAGCAGCAGACTCCGGGTGGAATGATGAGACCCTACAGGAGGTGTTTCGACAGGGCCTCTCGGACAAGATAAAGGGTGAGTCGGCCGCAAGGGATGACACGGACTGTCTGGACTCTCTGATCTCGTTAGCCATTCGATTATATTATCAACTTCAGGAGCATCAGAGAGAAAGAACCAGTCGCCCTGCTCCTCAGGAAAGCCCACAGTCCACCTTACCAGTCTGAGCCAGCCCCCCTTCCCCAGTCACTCCCAGTGCGGCTCCTGCCCCGGCCGAACGAATTCGGAGGTGGAGAGCTGGGGATTGCCACTATTGTGGCCAGCCAGGCCAATTCCGGGATACCTGCCCTCAGCGGCCCAAAAGGGAGGGCTCACCAGTGAGAAAGGGAGTTTGGGTGAGCCAAATGATACTCCTTTCAGCACCCCTGACTCAGATGCAGATCCCGGCAACCATGAATTACCAACAATAGTCCCTGTCCCCATCTGCTTTGGTGGATTCCAGTGCTGAGGGCAATCTGCTGGACGAAGAGATAGCCACCCAGGCTGGAATACCTCGCGAGCCGCTAATGACCCCCCTGGAGGCCTGGGCCCTAGACGGAAAGCTGCTGGCTCGGGTGACCCACTGTATGCTGCCCCTGACCTTGATCCTATCCATTCACCTCAAGCCCCGGTAGTTCTAGGGTATCCATGGCTGACCCAACACAATCCCCATATAGACTGGTCTACCAGGAGGGTAGCGGAATGGAGCCCGTCTTGCCATGCCAACTGTCTGCAGTCAGCCCCATCTCCCAGAGAAACTACCGCAACCCCGCCTGTTTTGGAACCCCTCGACTTGTCCCGCGTCCCCACAGTGTACCATGACTTGGGACAGGTGTTCAGTAAACAATGGGCCCTGTCCCTGCCTCCGCACCGCCATCGATCTTCTCCCCGGGGCCCCGCTACCCACCAGTCGCCTTTTTAACCTATCCCGACCGGGGAGAGAGGCAATGGTGAAATTAGCAAGTCCCTCGCGGTGGGCATTATCAGGCCTTCATCCTCCCCAGTAGGCGCCAGTTTCTTTTTTGTAGAAAAGAAGGATGGGACTCTTTGCCCTTGTATCGACTACCAATATAATGTAACAGTTAAGTACAAGTACCATGTACCTCTCATTAGTTCGGCATTTGAACCACTGCATGGAGCCACCATCTTCTTAAATCTGGACCTTTGCAATGCCTACCATTTAGTCAGGATGAGGGAGGGGAACGAATGGAAGACAGCCTTCAATACACCTCTGGGCCACTTTGAATATTTGGTTATGCCATTTGGCCTCACCAATGCTCCTGCCATTTTCCAAACCCTGATCAATGACATACTGTGGGACTTTATCAATTGGTTCGTATTTGTTTACCTTGACAATATCCTGATATTTTCTAGCAGCCCCCAGGAACACGTACACCATGTCCGTCAAGTCCTCCAGCGACTGTGGGAAAACCAGTCATTTGCAAAGGCGGAGAAATGTGAGTTCCACGTTCCTTCGGTCAGCTTCCTAGGCTATATCATTGAAAGTGGGCAGGTAAAAGCAGACCCCGAGAAGATCCGGGCAGTGGAGGAATGGCCTGGACCCACGACACGCAAACAACTTCAACGATTCCTGGGGTTTGCAAACTTCTACCGCAGATTCTTCAGAGACTACAGTCGAGTGGCGCCCCCCCCCTTACCCGGCTTACCTCGCCTACCACACCGTTTTGCTGGGACTCTGAAGCGGACTCGGCATTCACCGACCTGAAGAGGCGTTTCACCACCGCTTCCATTCTGGTCCATCCGGACCCATCACGTCAATTCATCGTTGAGGTGGTCACCTCTGACTCTGGGGTAGGAGCATTTCTGTCCCAACAAGCAAGTTCGGACGAAAAACTTCACCCCTGTGCCTTCTACTCTCGCCGACTGTCCCCCGCCAAGCGGAATTACAATGTGGGGAATCGGGAACTGCTGGCGGTCAAACTGGCTCTGGAAGAATGGAGGTACTAGTTGGAGGGGGCAGAACACCTGTTTGTAGTATAGACTAATCATAAGAACCTGGGGTATATTCAGACCGCCAAACGATTGAACTCCCAACAGGCCCGTTGGGCATTGTTTTTTGGTTGGTTCAAGTTTACCCTCGCGTACCGTCCAGGATCCAAGAATGGGAAGCCGGACGCGCTATCCCGCCAGCATGGCTCCAAGGATGACACCTCCTGTCCCGAGGCTATCCTCCCACGATCCTGCGTGGTTGCCACCCTCACTTGGGAGATCGAGGCTAAAGTAAAGGAAGCCCAGCGGGACGACCCCGACCCTGGAAATGGACCCGGCGATCGCCTGTACGTGCCTGTCTCCATCAGGTCCCAGGTTCTCCAATGGGGGCACACATCCCGGTTCGCCTGCCACCCCGGGAGTGATCGGACCCTGGCTCTCCTGAGGATGCACTTTTGGTGGCCGTACATGGATGGGGACACCCGTTCTTATGTCTCAGCTTGTTCCATCTGTGCCCAGGGAAAGATCTCATCGATCTCCTGCGGGTCTACTTCATCCTCTACCTGTCCCTGGTCGTCCCTGGTCACACATCGCCCTAGACTTTGTCGCCGGTCTACCCCATTCCCACAAAAACACCACTGTCCTCACCGTGGTAGATCGATTCTCCAAAGTGGTGCACTTTGTGGTCCTCCCCAAACTCCCTTCCTCTCAAGAAACTGCAGATCTTCTCGTCCACCATTGTCTTCCGCTTCCACGGAATCCCCGCCGACATCATCTCCAACCGAAGTCCCCAGTTCGTCTCGCAGGTATGGAAGGCCTTCTGCCAAGCCTTGGGCGCATCGGTCAGCCTGTCATCCGGCTTCCAGCCCCAGACAAATGGGCAGATGGAACGGGTCAACCAAGACCTGGAGGCGACACTACATTGTGTAATGGCAAACAACCCATCGACCTGGAGCGACCACCTCCCGTGGGTTGAGTACGCCCACAACTCTCTGAGCTCTGCCATTGAAAGGTCTCTGTTCGAGTGCTGCCTTGGGTACCAACCCCCGCTGTTCCCCGTGCAAGAGGAGGACATTACGGTACCATCGATTCAGGACCATATTGATCGGTGCCGTAAGATTTGGGAGGAGACACGCACGGCCCTACTCAGATTAACAAATCTAAATAAGAAGACAGCCGACCGACACCGGACTCTGGTGCTGGAGTACCAACCTGGGCAGATGGTGTGGTTGGCCTCTAAGGACATCCCACTCAAGAACAAACATAGGAAACTGGCCCCTCGCTTCCTGGGACCATTCAAGGTTGAAAGGGTTATCAATCCCACAGCGGTCCACCTTAAGCTGCCAAGATCCATGCGCATCCACCCAACTTTTCATGTGTCTCAGTTAAAGCCAGTTTCCGTCAGCCCCTTGTGTCCCCTAGCCGAGACTCCCCCACCTGCCCGTATCATCGACAATCATCCGGCATACACCGTCCGACGACTACTAGATGTGCGCCATCGGGGCAGGGGTCTCCAATACCTGGTGGACTGGGAAGGGTATGGTCCAGAAGAGCGTTCCTGGCTCCCCCGCTCCTTCATCCTAGACCCTTCCCTCATCCAGGACTTCCACTGGACCATCCAGACAGGCCTGGAGGATCACCTGGAGGCTCCCGTTGAGGGGGGTACTGTCATGGTCCCTTCTGGCAATCCCCCACCATGCCATTTACCTCAGGAATTGGGCCTCAATTAACTCATTTAAATTCCAATCATTCCCAGGTTCCACTAACTACACACACCTGCTTCCCATCAGAGACTGCAGGATAAAGACCCTGTGACCACAACAAGGAGTTGCCAGTTTGTTGGTCGACTCTTGTATGAGTAGCTGCGTTCCATGGTTTTTAGGAGTATTAGTTCTAAGGTTAGCATCGTTCCTGAATTCTCTACTAAAACCAAGACTTTGGCTAAAGTCGCTCTCTGGACACCAATTCCACGCTCGCTACGACCATAACGCCTCCCGAATCGGCCTCCGTGCCTGTGTTCAGCACTTGAGTTCGTACCACCGCCATGTCCTTGCAACAGAGCCAGATGTTCAAAGCTTCCTTGTCATTTTTCTTGGCGGTTGATCGGGGCAGGACTGTGCAAGCACGTGCAAGTCAGTCTGTGAGGCAGCGGGAGTATTTAAAAGAGAGCAGTTTGACGGAGCGGGCGACGTTGTAGTGGGTGACAGAGTAGAGGGAGACAGAGTAGGAAGGCTTTGTCTCGAGAGGCTTCAGCGAGCAGAGGCTGAGGACGAGCCTCACTCCAAGTGAGGTAAGGCCGGGTAAGTTCCTTTAAAAGGAGAATGGTCTGCAGCGGTATTTTATTTGAAGCAAGGAAGGCGGCGAGGCTGTAGCATATTGGGTAGGTCATGACAGCTGAGATCAGCCCTGTGGTTTGTTCCTCCTGCAGCATGTGGGAAATCAGGGATACTTCCAGTGTCCCTGACGACTATGTGTGCAGGAAATGTGTCCAGCTGCAGCTTCTGGCAGACCGCATTGAGCAGCTGGAGCTGCGACTGGATTCATACTGGAACATCCGCGATGCTAACAAAGTCGTGATTAGCACGTTCAGTGAGTTGGCCACACCGCAGGTAAAGGCTACACAGGCAGAAAGGAAATGGGTGGCCACTAGACAGCGTAGCAGTAGGTGGGTAGTGCAGGAGTCCCCTGAGGTCATCTCCCTCCTAAACAGAAATACTGTTTTGGATACTGCTGGGGGAGATGTCTCATCAGGGGAAGGCAGCAGCAGCCGAGTTCATGGCACCATGGATGGCTCTGTGGCACGGGGGGGAAGGAAAAGGAGTGGGAGAGCTATAGGGGATTCGATTGTAAGGGGAATAGATAGGCATTTCTGCGGCCGCAAACGAGACTCCAGGGGGGTATGTTGCCTCCCCGGTGCAAGGGTCAAGGATGTCTCTGAGCGGCTGCAGGACATTCTGGAGAGGGAGGGTGAACAGCCAGTGGTCGTGGTGCACATAGGTACCAACGATATAGGTAAAAAATGGGATGAGGTCCTACAAGGTGAATTTAGGGAGTTAGGAGATAAACTAAAAAGTAGGACCACAAAGGTAATAATCTCTGGATTACTACCAGTGCCACGTGCTAGTCAGAGTAGAAATAGGAGGATATTTCAGATGAATACGTGGCTTGAAAAATGGTGCAAGGGGAAGGGATTCAAAGTTCTGGGGCATTGGAACCAGTTCTGGAGGAGGTGGGACAGGTACAAATAGGACTGTCTGCAACTGGGCTGGACTGGAACCAATGTCTTAGGGGGAGTATTTGCTACTGTTGTTCAGGAGGATTTAAACTAATGTGGCAGGAGAATGGGAACAAGTGCAGAGAGAGGGGTGTAAAATGAGGGTAGAAGCAAAAAGTAGTAAGGTGAAAAGTAAAAGTGGCAGGCTGGCAAATCCAGGGCAAAAATCAAAAAGGGCTACTTTTCAACATAATTGTATAAGGGCTAAGAATGTTGTAAAAGCAAGCCTGAAGGCTTTGTGTGTCAATGCAAGGAGCATTCATAACAAGGTGGATGAATTGAATGTGCAGATAGTTATTAATGAATATGATAATAGTTGGGATCACAGAGACATGGCTCCAGGGTGACCAGGGATGGGAGCTCAACATTCAGGGATATTCAATATTCGGGAGAGATAGACATGAAAGAAAAGGAGGTGGGGTGGCATTGCTGGTTAGAGAGGAGATTAACGCAATAGAAAGGAAGGACATTAGTTGGGAGGATGTGGAATCGATATGGGTAGAGCTGCATAACACTAAGGGGCAGAAAACCCTGGTGGGAGTTGTGTACAGGCCACCTAACAGTAGTAGTGAAGTTGGGGATGGCATTAAACCAGAAATTAGAAATGCGTGCAATAAAAGAACAGCAGTTATAATGGGTGACTTCAATCTACATATAGATTGGGTGAACCAAATTAGTAAGGGTGCTGAGGAAGAGGATTTCTTGGAATGTATGTGGGATAGTTTTCTGAACCAACATGTCAAGGAACCAACTAGGGAGCAGGCCATTCTGGACTGGGTATTGAGCAACGAGGAAGGGTTAGTTCGCAATCTTGTCGTGGGAGGCCCCTTAGGTAAGAGTGACCATAATATGGTGGAATTCTTCATTAAGTTGGAGAGTGATATAGTTAATTCAGAAACAAAGGTTCTGAACTTAAAGAAGGGTAGCTTTGAAGGTATGAGACGTGAATTAGCTAAGATAGACTGGCAAATGACACTTAAAGGGTTGACGGTGGATATGCAATGGCAAGCATTTAAAGATCGCATGGAGTAACTACAACAATTGTTCATCCCAGTTTGGCAAAAGAATAAACCAGAGAAGGTAGTGCACCCATGGCTGACGAGGGAAATTAGGGATAGTATCAATTCGAAAGAAGAAACATACAAATTAGCCAGAAAAAGCGGCTCACCTGAGGACTGAGAGAAATTCAGAGTCCAGCAGAGGAGGACAAAGGGCTTAATTAGGAAAGGGAAAAAAGATTGAGTAGAGGCTGGCAGGGAACATAAAAACTGACTGTAAAAGCTTTTATAGTTATGTGAAAAGAAAAAGATTGGTTAAGACAAATGTAGGTCCCCTACAGACAGAAACAGGTGAATTGATTATAGGGAGCAAGGACATGGCAGACCAATTGAATAATTACTTTGGTTCTGTCTTCACTAAGGAAGACATAAATAATCTTCCGGAAATAGTAGAGGATCGAGGGTCTAGTGAGATAGAGGAACTGAGCGAAATACATGTCAGTAGGGAAGTGGTGTTGGGTAAATTGAAGGGATTAAAGGCAGATAAATCCCCAGGGCCAGATGGTCTGCATCCCAGAGTGCTTAAGGAAGTACCCCAAGAAATAGTGGATGCATTAGTGATCATTTTTCAAAACTCTTTAGATTCTGGACTATTTCCTGAGGATTGGAGGGTGGCTAATGTAACCCCACTTTTTAAAAAAGGAGGGAGAGAGAAACCAGGGAATTATAGACTGGTTAGCCTACATCGGTGGTGGGGAAACTGCTAGAGTCAGTTATCAAAGATGTGATAACAACACATTTGGAAAGCAGTGAAATCATCGGACAAAGTCAGCATGGATTTGTGAAAGGAAAATCATGTCTGACGAACCTCATAGAATTTTTTGAGGATGTAATTAGTAGAGTGGATAGGGGAGAACCAGTGGATGTGGTATATTTGGATTTTCAAAAGGCTTTTGACAAGGTCCCACACAGGAGATTAGTGTGCAAACTCAAAGCACACAGTATTGGGGGTATGGTATTGATGTAGATAGAGAATTGGTTGGTAGACAGGAAGCAAAGAGTGGGAATAAACAGGACCTTTTCAGAATGGCAGGCAGTGACTAGTGAGGTACCACAAGGCTCAGTGCTGGAACCCCAGTTGTTTACAATAAATATTAAAGACTTAGACGAGGGAATTAAATGCAGCATCTCCAAGTTTGCGGATGACATGAAGCTGGGCAGCAGTGTTAGCTGTGAGGAGGATGCTAAGAGGATGCAGGGTGACTTGGATAGGTTAGGTCAGTGGGCAAATTCATGGCAGATGCAAATTAATGTGGATAAATGTGAGGTTATCCACTTTGGTGGCAAGAACAGGGAAACAGATTATTATCTGAATGGTGGCCGATTAGGAAAAGCGGGGGTGGGGGGGTGCAATGAGACCTGGGTGTCATTATACACCAGTCATTGAAAGTGGGCATGCAAGTACAGCAGGTGTTGAAAAAGGTGAGTGGTATGCTGGCATTCATAGCAAGAGGATTCGAGTACAGGAGCAGGGAGGTACTACTGCAGTTGTACAAGGCCTCGGTGAGACCACACCTTGAGTATTATGTGCAGTTTTGGTCCCCTAATCTGAGGAAAGACATTCTTGCCATAGAGGGTACCAAGAAGGTTCACTAGATTTATTCCTGGGATGGCAGGACTTTCATATGATGAAAGACTGGATCGACTAGGCTTATACTCTCTGGAATTTAGAAGATTGAGGGGGGAATCTGATTGAAACATATAAAATTCTAAAGGGATTGGACAGGCTCGGGTCAGGAAGATTGTTCCGGATGTTGGGGAAGTCCAGAATGAGGGGTCACAGTTTGAGGAAAAAGGGGAAGCCTTTTAGGACCAAGATGAGGAAAAACTTCTTCACACAGAGTGGTGAATCTGTGGAATTCTCTGCCACAGGAAACAGTTGAAGCCAGTTCATTGGCTATAAAGAGGGAGTTAGATATGGCCCTTGTGGCTAAAGGGATCGGGGGTATGGAGAGAAGGCGGTTATGGGGTTCTGAGTTGGATGATCAGCCATGATTGTACTGAATGGCGGTGCAGGCTCAAAGGGCCAAATGGCCTACTCCTGCACCTATTTTCTATGTTTCTATGTCAACATCTAGTTTGCTCAGATGACGGGGATGTCTTCAATTGGTTAATTTTTTCTTCATTGATGATAATGTCTTCATTTTTCTGGGTTGTGCTCTAATATAGGTTTAGTGGTTTATGCTTCTTATCAGAATTGCATATGCTTGAGTGGAGTGTTGATTCCTGGTTTTGCTGATGAAAGTATATCCTTAGAAGTTTTATCTGACTGATGTGTAGTGTTTTAATATCTGTTATTCCTCTTCCCCTTTCTGTCCTAGGCAGTGTGAATCTAAGGGCATTTGAATGAACATAATGTTTTCTGAAATTGGTCATTTCAGTTCTTATTTTCCTTTGTAAATTTTCCAGATCAGTTTTGGACCAAGATATTATGCCAAAAATACATTAATATATTATTTTCCCCCTGCAATAAACACCATGCTGGAAGAGAAACTCAGTAAGTCAAGCAGCATCTGTGGAAGGAATTGTTGATGTCCAGGTTTCAGCATCTGCAGTCTCTTGTGACTCCACACCTGTCTCTACATTCACCATTCCATCAGTTCAATACATTCTCTTACAATGTGTCAACACTTCTTACATTTACAGAAACTAAGGATGCATGAAATGTTTGGAAGGCTGTTACAGTAGACCCAGAGACTTATCACCCAGTGGTAATGGAACCTGGATCATGGTCCTTCCTTTCAGAGCCCTTGTGGTGACTGCACTGAATTACAGTGTCCTTCAACTGTAGTCTGGCAAACTGGGGTGTACCAGAGACATCCCTCACACTGAAAGATCAACAAACTTCAGGTAGACCATTGTGCACCTTCCCACAGGATTTTAAAAATCAAAATAAACCTTGATAATAAAAATATATTTACAAGAATAAACCATGCTATGCCTTTTCATTCTTTACATTCATAATCAATACCTTTAGTAATGTTCAATACAATCCTGCACATCAATAGCATTGCTGCCACTCATGTATCCCTTTGGATTGGTACATTGCTGCAATAATTGAAAGGCTTGCACAAGATTTACCTTAAAGAGGGACACGTTCAAGAACACCAGCTAATGAAATAAGGACCTGACCGTGGATTTAAGAACATACCTCCTGTAAGTCAGGGTAAGGTCATGAACTAGCTGAGATCTCTATTCATTCTACACACTGTACTTTACCTGAGTGTGAAGTCCAGAAATAGTTTGGATTATGCAAATCCAGTTTGGTGGCATCTTAAAGCTTTGATCTGCAAACAGATAATGAAGACGAGGTTCCTCACAAAAGAAGCACCACGACAGTTGAAAATTGGAAGCAAATGGGAAAAATTCTACTAATGCACAGCACATCCAGGTTCAAGAACAGTTACTTCCTTTCAACCAATTGGTTCTTGAAACAACCTGTACCATCCCAATCATTACATTAGATTAGGAACACCATGACCACTTGGATCACTTCATACAACAATAAAATAATTGTGCTCTTTTTTTCTATTCTTGTATCATTTACATATGACTAATGCATTTTTTTTCTTCTGACTGTTGTGTCTCTAATGTCTATGTATCTGTGATACTGCTGCAAGGAAGTTTTTTATTGTACCTGTATACACACATACTTGTGTATTTATTTTTTGGGATACAGTGTGGAATAGGCCCTTCGAGCCATGCTGTCCAGCAACCCCCAATTTACTCTAGCCTAATCACGAGATAATTTACGATAACCAATTAACCTATGAACCAGTACGTCTTTGGATTGTGGGAGGAAAGCGGAACACCGAGAGGAAATGAACACAGTCAAGGGAGAACGTATAAACTCCTTTCAGGCAGCAGTGGGAATTGAACCCAGGTCGCCTGTACTGTAAAGCATTGTGCTAACAACTATGCCACCAACATTTTTTCACTGCATTCTCCTCCAGCATTAGGAACAGAGAAACATAAATACCCAGCACAGACAAAGGCAATTCCCCTCATTTTGTCCATGTCACCAAAAATAGACATTAGCTTTCAGTTTAACTCAGCAAGCATGAAAAGCACAAATTGTGCTCATCTATTATATTGTGGATATCATCAACAGTAATTAACTGAACATAGTTACTGACCTCATGCAGACATACTGCCTGTTGGTGAATAGGTGACTGTTACACTGATCAAGTAAGTGACTTGTCACTTTATCAGATTTGCCAGCTGGAATCAGAGTGGCAAGACTGTAACTCCAACATGAGCAGCCATGTTCCCACTAGGAATCAGCCTCAAGTCACTAAAGTCACACTAGCACTGAGGGGCTGCAGTACTATCGGCAGATTGGGCCTTCAGCTGTTGAATGGGACATTAAACTTACTTCCTCTTTCATAGACTCTCAAGCAGGGGTTCTTAACTTGGGGCCCACAGACCCCTTGCTGAATGGTATTGGTCCATAAAATAAAAAAGGCTGGTAACCCCTGCTCTAGGGTAATACAGCCCAGCTCATCCATGCATTGACCATGGTGCTACCAAGCTGGTTCCATCTGTCCACATTTGGCCCATATCTATCCATATATTTATCCAAAATCCCTCTTACAGGTTGTAATTGCACCTGTCACTTCCTCTAGCAGAACATTCAATACACACAACAGCCTTTAGATGAAGGAGTCGTTCCTTGTGCCACTGGGCCACAAGGTGGCTAGTGGTTAGCACAAAACTTCACAGCAGCAGCAATCTGTGATCATGGTTCAATTCCCACCACTGTCTGTAAGGCAGTGGGTGCATTCTCTCTGTTATCATGTGTGTTTCCTCTGGGAACTCTGGTTTCCTCCAACATTTCAAAGACATATAGGTTAGTGTTTGGCTTAGTAGGCTGTGGGCATGCTGTGTCAATGACGGAAGCTTGGTAATATTTGCAGGCTGCCCCCTGCACATCCTCAGACTGTTTTGGTTATTGACATAAAATGACACATTTCACTCTATGTTTCAAAGTACATGTGACAAATAAAGCTAATCTTTAACGTTTTAAATCCTTTCCTTCTCATCTTAGAACTAAGCCCTGTAGTTTTTTGTTCCCTTTCCCTGGGTGTAACCCTCACGATTTTACATACCTCTATAATGTCACTTCTTATCCTCCCAAATGCCGAAGATTAAATTCCTAGCCTGCTCAATCTCCCCCCATAATTCAAGGAAGCAATACTGTTGTTGAGGGCACTGTAGCTGTAGAGTGCCTTGAGAACTAAAAGGTGCTACATAAATGCAATATCTTTGTATCTTGTAGGAGTGAACATGATTCATACACGTAGAAATTGGGATAATTTGATTCACCCTGTCAACTGTATATCCTGCATGATTTTATGCATTTCTGTAAGGCTGTCCTTCTATCTCCTGCAATCCAAGGAATAAAGTCCTCGCCGACCTTACCCCACTCTCTCATGTACCATGGTAATCCTGTGCAAAGATTATTATTGATTAGTAAGAATAGTCATAGACTTTTAGAGGAGAATGGGTGCTTATTTATATCACAAACACAGGAAAATCTGCAGATGCTGGAAATCCAATGTAACACACACAAAATGCTGGAGGAACTCAGCAGATCAGGCAGCATCTAGGGAGCATGAAGGCAGCATGAAGGGTTTTGGCCTGAAACGTTGACAGTTTACTCTTTTCCTAGATGCTGCCTGGCCTCCTGAGTTGTTCCAGCATTTTGTACGTGTTGCTTATTTATATGAATTCATTGCTTTACTATTAATAAAAGTATAACAGCGACAGATTTGAAATAAGTGAAGCATTTAGAAATCTTGCTTAAACATTATTAATATTAATCATTTAAAAAGACAATTGAAAAATATTCATGGAAATGCTAAACTACATACAGTATTTATTGTTATTATCACTGATTATCTAATGTTTACTCACAAGCAACAGAAGAACGTTAAGAAGGCATACGGTGCATTGGACTTCATCAATTGTGGGATTGAGTTTAGGAGCTGAGAGGTAATGTTGCAGCTGTATAGGACCCTGGTCAGACCCCACGGTGTACTGTGCTCAGTTCTGGTCGCCTCACTACAGGAAGGATGTGGAAACCATAGAAAGGGTGCAGAGGAGATTTCCAAGGATGTTGCTTGGATTGGGGAGCATGCCTTATGAGAATAGGTTGAGCGAACTCGGCCTTTTCTTCTTGGAGCGACGGAGGATGAGAGGTGATCTTATAGAGGTGTACAAGATGATGAGAGGCATTGATCGTGTGGATAGTCAGAGGCTTTTTCCAGGGCTGAAATGGCTAGGACGAGAGGGCATAGTTTGAAAGTGCTTGGAAGTAGATACAGAAGAGATGTCAGGGGTAAGTTTTTTACGCTGAGAGTGGTGAGTGCGTGGAATGGGCTGTCGGGGGCAGTGGTGGAGGCAGATATGATAGGGTCTTTTAAGAGACTCCTGGATAGGTACATGGAGCTTAGCAAAATAGAGGGCTATGGATAACCCTAGGTAATTTCTAAAGTAAGGACATGTTTAGAACAGCTTTGTGGGCCGATAGGACTATATTGTTCTGTAGGTTTTCTATGTTTCTATGTTCTATGGTCTATGAATAGTTATATATAAGTAGAGCAAAGTCAATGCCAACTGGTCCAACTATTTCCTATCCAACATCCTATGGATGTGCACACCAGGTTTTTGAGAATTTCAATGCATATCATCCAACATCACATGTCCACAAACATCTAGCTGGTGATAAGCCAGCGTGAGTATAAATATCTCACTGCTCTTGGATTGAAAGAAATCATTCGAGGTTTCAGTTGGCAGTAAAGATAATCATTTTCGGGCAGGTGGGCTCATCAGCCCGCCCAGGGGAAAGACAACTCTGATTTTAAACTTCCACTACTTTGTAGCCACACCCACCCATGGGAAAGGCTTCGGGAGTAAACCCCAAGGAAGAAATCTGGTGCCAGGATCCCTAAGGTAGCATGGTGTTGTTTACAACTTCACTCTGGCAACCTCTGAGACGACACTGGTGCCAAGCTGTATCAGCGCTTGCCCTTCCCTTAGACTACATCAGTGGCGTGGAGAGGGGGAACCCGCTGCATGGGCAACAGCCGATTCTTCAAATCCTGATGCCTGGGCTTGTGCCCTGGAGAGGACACAGTCCACCAGAGGCACAAACCCATGATCCCCTGGGATCAACAGCCGCCTACTACTACTAAGGATAATCATTATGTGTCTTTTTATTATGGGTGCGGTTTAAAGAATTGAGAGGCAGCACCGCATTCTGTATGCTAACAACATATTTTCCTGTGCCATCTTGGGCATACGTGTCACAGTTGTACCACACTGGGAGCAGGGTGGGCTACTGGTCTCCTCAAGTCTGTGCCACCATTCATATCTGATTCATTTTGGCCTCAGCTCCTATTCAGTACCAGTTACCCATAACCTTAGATCTTTGCGATATTTATCCATCTCCATCTTAAATATATTTTAAATAGGCATGTGAGATAATGCACTTTGCCTACCAGTCCTGGACTGCAAATGGCAGGGACATTAGATGCATTGATGCACTGAGGGACCTTGAGATGCACATTCAGAGCTCAACGAAAATTGTGATTGTGAAGAAGCCATTTAGCTTGCTTGCTTTCATAGGCAGGGATATTGAGCATAAGAGTTATGGCATTATGTTGTAACTGTACAAGACTTGAAATATTGTGTGTAATTCTGGTCACCACACCATAGAAAGGCAGCTTGAGCCCTGCCGGCCCATTGGTGAGCTGTTGACCATTGGGCTCCAAGGTTTTGAGAGCATCTGTATTTATTAATTGTTGTCCTAACAAGGTTGTTAAGCTCTTGTGATTTCTGTTTAATCTTGTTAAGCTTATATTGACTGGCATAAGTTTGTCACATGCTGTGATTATTTAAAGCAAAATCCCAATTAGTGCTTGTTTCCGTCTTTATATGGGAGTCTGTTGTTCCTCCACATCTTGGTTCAGTCATTGCCAGCGCTCTCTGTGGCAGAAAAGGTATAGAAACTCGAGAGATTCACCAGGAAGTTGCCTGCAATGGAGAGCTTAAATTACATGAAATGCGGGAAAGGCTGGAATTGTCCTCACTGGAGTG
The DNA here is from genome assembly GCF_963921235.1 of Mobula hypostoma. Classification (NCBI taxonomy): domain Eukaryota; kingdom Metazoa; phylum Chordata; class Chondrichthyes; order Myliobatiformes; family Myliobatidae; genus Mobula; species Mobula hypostoma. The sequence goes on from NC_086115.1 coordinate 4,704,360, forward strand.
CAGGATGGTGACGGAGGTTTAAAAGGTTATGGGTAGAGTAGATAGCCAGAGACACACAGGATTCTACAGAAGCTGGAAATCCAGAGCAGCACACACAAAATGCTGAAGGAACTCAGCAGATCAGGCAGCATCTATGGAGAGAATTAAGCAATCGACACTTTGAGCCGTGACCCTTCATCAAGACTATTCTTCTCCATAGATGTTGTCTGACCTGCTGAGTTCCTCCAGCATTTTGTGTGTGCAGATAGCCAGAGACTTTTTTCAGTGTTGATGGAGTATAAAACTAGAGCGCATTAGATTAAAAGAAGAAGAAAGATGTAAGGCGATCTAAGGGGGAAATATTTCACTCAGATGGTGGTGGGTATATGGAATAAACTGCCAGATGAAGTTGCAGAGGCAGGTACAATCACGGCATTGTTGAATGAGATGGGATATGAGTTAAATACATGGAAAATGGGATTTTCATAAGTAGGTAATCAACGGACGATATTCAGACTGATTTACACATTGAAACATACAGTGAAATCTGCCATTTGCATTAACAACCTAAGGTTGGGCTGGGGACAACCCATAGGAGTTGCCACACATTCTGGCGTCAATCTAGCACGTGCAAAATGCTCAGCAGAACAACACAGAAAACAACAATCAACACAACAACAGCAGCAAAACAAGTCCCTTTCTTCCCTCACACACACAGACAGCCCTGGAACCCCAGGACAGGCTTCCAGGCCTTCAGCTTCTAGTGTCCCTGCAGACTCACAGAAAGCTGCCCTCCAAGTCAGGCTAAGGGGCCTGTTTTGGTGCTGTTGTGCTCTGTGTATCAACGATCTAATAATCTGACTTCCACCTTCCAGAAAGCAAAAAAAAATCAATGGAATGTTGATAGGTATGTGCGAGTGATCAGGAAATAAATAGAAAGAAGATGGGCTAATGATATTGCTCTCCTGGGAGCCAACATGATTCAGTGGGCCAAATACCTTCTTCTGACATTTTATAAGAATAAGATATCCTTTTAAGTTTATGGAGACTGTATAGAGGATTGTCAAAAAGCATTTCACAGTAACAAATAACAATTCTTTCTTGGTCTCAGGGTTTAATTTTCCGCCATGTGCTGTTTTCAATGAAATGGTGTATTCATCCATGTTGACTTTCTGTTACTGCAAACAGCTTGTTTGCTTTTAACTGATTTGAGTTATAATGGTGCTGAAAGGAAAGCTACAAGCATATTTATTTAGAGAAACAGCACAGTAATAGGCCCCTCCGTCCGATGGGCCCCAGTCACCCAATTATATCTTTGTGAGCAATTGTGGATTGTGACCAATTAGCATCTCTGTCAACAATTAACTAATTAACCTAATTGGTTATTAATTAAATGAGCAATTAACCAATTGACCAATTAACCATATGTCTTTGGAATGTGGAAGGAACCCAAAGCACCCAGAGAAAACCCACATGTTCATGGGGGAGCATGCAAAGTCCTTACTGACAGAGGAAAACTGGACTTGGGTCACTGGCACTGTAATAGAGTTATGCTTCTGCGCCACCCAAGAGAAACTAGAAAGCTCTACATCAAGGATATTAAATTCTTAGTGACTCTGTCACTGACAGGAGAATGATTAACTCAACAAATACCACAGGTCATCTCAAATTTACTGAGGCCTAGACAGTGGGAAAAGAAAAGATGAAAAGACAAGTTGAAAAGTTGTATATTCTAAGGTTGCATTGAAATTGCAATAAACTGAGAAGTAACTTGCGGGGATAGAAGAGTGAACTAGGGAGTTGCAAAGGGAGTGAACCTTTTGATATGCTGAAAGGGAAGAGAAGGGGAATATGTGTCGGTTTGACAGAGTAAACCCATAGGAGCTGCAGTTTGCCACAAGCACACAATCCTGACAAAGCCAGCTCAGACTGCCTGGGTTTTTGAGATGTCTTGTTGGATTACACACATGTATAACCAATACTGACACTTGGCCTTGTAAAACACTGCATGTTGCAAGTGGTTCCAATCCACACCCCATCCAACATCCTGAGTCAAACCCAAGCCTCTTCACCTGTAACCCCTGTGCTCACTGACGTTCTTAGACTCCTAACCCTACAATACCGACACTATCAAATTCTCTTGATTCCCTAACTTTTCCTGCAGCCCTGCAACAACCAGTCATTTTCCTCCACCCCCTGACTATCATTTCCTTCCCCTCCCCCACCTTCTCATTCTGGCTTCTTTTTCAGTCTTGATGAAGCGTCTTGGCCTGAAATGTCAACTATTTATTCCTCTCTATAGATGCTACCTGACCTGCTGAGTTCCTCCAGCATTTTGTGAGTGTTGCATCACCATCAATGATCTCTGTCCTCAATCAATGCAAATTCTGTTTACCTTCTCAGCACTAGTACCTCACACCTGAATTCCCTCCCCAAACCTCTCTGCCCTTCTCTCCTTTTACCCCCTCTTGACCAGTGTTTTCCTCATCAGGGCCATTCATGGGTCTTTAGATTTGACCTCTTTGACATGGCCCCGTTTTGCGTTTATACACACACACACACACACACACACACACACACACACACACACACATACGTATGCACACGTATGCTGACTAAAGTTGTAGGTAGGGAATGGCTCTGCCAGCACCATGTCTTTTTCTGTTCAATGTGATAACACTTATCAATCATTTTGTAAGTTTTTATTATTGTTCTAGCTATCTTATCTCTCCTTCCAGATTTTAAACAAGCAATTGACTCTAAGAACATGAAAACACGAGGAATAGGTGTAGAAACAGACCTACAGACCCTCAACCCTGCCCTGCCAGTCAATATGATCATGGGTGATCGATGCTGGCCTGAAGTCCCTTATCTGCTGATTCCCCATAACATTCAGTTACTTGATCTTTCAAATATTTTTCTCCACCTTAAATAAGAGACAATTTTATTTGGTATGCGTACCCGTACACGCCTCATTAACATAATTATCTAAGGTTCAATTGTTGTTCAGACCCTGCCCTGTGTGACTTTGACTGTTGGTGCCAGACAAGGTGATTTGTGTATCTGAGCAACTGCTGATATCCTGGCATTTTCACACACAACACTCTCAACAGTTTACAGAGAAAGGTGTTAAATACAAAATTAAACATCCAGTGAGCAGCAGTTCTGTGGGCAAAAATGCCTGAGAGGAGAATGGCCTGACTAGCTCAAGCAGACAGGAAGGAACAATAACTCAAATAATCACATGTTACAACAGTGGGGTGAAAAGGAGCATCTCTGAACTCACTACACATCGCACCTTGAAGAGGATTAGCTACAGCAGCAGACCATGGACATCAATGCAGTGGCCACTTTATTAGGTACAGGAGGTAGGTAATAAAGTGACCACTGAGCGCATGTGTAATTGTTCAGTGAATTTTCCAGCAATTACACTACAATTGCTTCTGTATTTTTCTAGAGCCTTTTTAGTTTTCTGTAGCAGGTGTCATGACTTGAATCTGGGTATTTTGCAGTTTAATTGTCATCACTGGTACTTCTATTATCTCAAACCTGAGTATGAGATGACCATGTCTGTTTTTTCCCTTCTAGTCTTCCCTTTAGATTAGCTTAGATTCAATTTTATTGTCATTGTGCCGAGTACAGATACAAAGCCAATGAAATGCAGTTAGCATCTAACCAGAAATGCAAAGAATAGTGTTATTTACAAAATAACTGCAAATAAAAAGTAAGTGCTACAACACACAAATATAAAAGTACTGAGACAGTACAATACGGGTGCAATGCTGCTTAGCGCTGTGATGTGAGGTTCAGCAGGGTAACAGCCTCAGGGAAGAAGCTCTTCCTGTGCCTGCTGGTGTGGGAGCGGAGGCTCCTGTAGCACCTACCGGATGGGAGGAGAGTAAAAAGTCCATGGTTAGGGTGAGATGCATCCTTGATAATGCTTTTCACCCTGCCCAGGCAGCATTTATGGTAGATGTTGCCAATGGTGGGCAATTGGGTACCGATAATCCGCTGGGCAGTTTTCACCACACGCTGGAGTGCTTTGCGGTCCAATACGGGACAATTGCCAAACCACACTGAGATGCAGTTGGTGAGTATGCTCTCAATGGTACAGCGGTACAAGTCCATCAGTATCCTGGGACAGAGGTGAGTTTTCTCGATGCTCCGCAGGAAATAAAGGTGCTATTGAGCCTTTTTGATCAGGATGGAGGAGTTCAGGGACCAGGTGAGATCCTCAGAAATATGGACACCAAGGAATCTGAAGCTTGTTACATGCTCCACTACAGCTCCGTTGATGTAGATGGGGACGTGAGTGTGGCTCCTAGCATGTCTGAAGTCCACAATGATCTCCTTGGTCTTCTGGGTGTTAAGAGCCAGGTTGTTGTTGGCACACCACGCGGCCAGGTGCTGGACTTCATCCCTGTAGACCGTCTCGTAATCCCCTCTGATCAGGCCAACCACCGTGGTGTCATCTGCGAACTTGACTACGGAGTTAGAACCATGTACAGGAATGCAGTTATAGGTGAAAAGGGAGTACAGAAGAGGGCTCAGCACACAGCCTTGAGTTCAGGGTGAGAGTGGAGGAGGAGAGGTTGTCTAACTTAACTGATTGGGGTCTGTTAGTCAGAAAGTCCAAGGTCCAACTGCAGAGGGATGAGCTGATACCAAGCTGGTAAGTTCGGCGATCAGCTTGGAGGGGATCACAGTATTGAATGCTGAACTAAAGTTAATGAACAGCATTCTGATGTAAGAGTTGGGGCTGTCCAGGTGGGTCAGGGCAGAGTGAAGTGCTGTGGAGATGGCGTCCTCTGTTGACCTGTTGGTGTGATAGGCAAATTGATGGGGGTCCAGGGTAGTGGGCAGACAGAATTTCGGATATGATAGAACCAGTCTCTCAAAGCACCTTGCAATGATGGGGGTGAGTGCAACTGGACAGAAGTCATTCAGGCCCGTGGCAGTGGAATGCTTCAGCACTGGCACGATGGTGGTGACCTTGAAGCTCGTGGGTTCAACTGCCTGGGCTAGGGACAGATTAAAAATATCCATGAAGATCCCAGCCAACTGCCCTGCACATACTCTGAGCATTTGTTCTCTTGGTTCTTTCTTTGTTCATTCTTTGTTCAGGTAACACAATAAAATTTTGAGCAATAAGCTTTTTGTCTTATTCTTGACTTCTGAAGGACCTTTGGAGTGCAAAAGCATCAGGATCCTTTGCTCTTAAAGGAAGATTTTTCAGTTCCTTCATCCTAAGTTATGGTATTGTTACACTGTTTGTAACTATATGTTATAATTATGTGGTTTTGTCAGTTTTTTCAGTCTTGGTTTGTCCTGTGTTTTGTGATATCACACCCGAGGAAATAATGTATCATTTCTGAATGCATGCATTACTAAATGATAATAAAAGAGGACTACGTGTCTTCATAATGATAATCATAATCACTTGCTCAGTATGGCAACTGGTCCGCCCAAGACCAGAAGAAATTGCAGAAAGCTATGGGCACAGCACAGTTCAGAGGAAAACCAGCCTCTCCTCTGCGGGCTCTGTGGATACTTCTCACTGCCTCAGAGGTCCGGCCAGCATAACTGAAGTCCTCACCCACCCAGACATACTCTATTCTCCCCATTCCATAGGGTAAAAGATACAAAAGCTTGGAAACATGCACTTCAGGCAGAAGGGGAGCTTCTAGCTGCTATTATAATACCCTTGAACTGACCTTGCGCATTAAAGATAAATTCTTCACAATGTACTTTGCCTTGGCCATTGTCCTTTATTTGTACATGCTCTGCACTTTCTCAATTATCACAATTCCGCATTCTGCTGTTCCATTAAACTTGTATTTTGAAAGCATCCATGAGGATGACATGAAAAACAACAGTTTTCACTTTATCTCTGTACATATGACAATAATAAACCAATTCCAACAACTGGTTTGCTGGTTTGGCACAACTTTGAAGGGCCAAATGGCCTGTTCCTGTGCTGTACCATCCTATGTTTGATGTTCTATATTCTAACTTTGAATTCCAATTCAATTTCAACAATTGACTATTCTTGCCCCTATCCAGCTGTGTAGTGATAGTAAATACATGAGCCTCTGGCTCTAAGAAGGGTAAATAGTTTCCTGGAGTTAAGTAATAAAGACAGGTGCCTGTCATTGGCCTTAGGGGAGAGAGAGTTGGAGTTTGTAATTAGTCCTTACATCAGTTCCATACTGCTCTCTTTCTGTGAGCTATCTCACTGTGCATCCTGACTTGAGGACTGACAAAGGTATCATTACATCTGTAGTTAGCAGATTCAAGTGGCAGTCAGGCATCATAAGACTGACATGATTGATTTATTAGTGTCAACCAGAACTGACATTCAAAGGAGCAATTCTGGCAAGCAGAAGCAAGCATCATAAGCACTGAATCTGTAAACAATGTGCAGTCTAGAATTCTTATCAAAAGCTGTCTTCTCACACTCTTGGGGCCCAATTTACTGCAATTCAATACTGGGAAAGTCAAAGTTGGTGCTGTATTGTTATTCTGTTCTCATGTGCCTTTAGGCTGATTTGTAAGGATGAAATGAAACATCTGTTACTTACTGTCAAATAGCATTTAGTGACATAATATCAATAGCAACCTGAAATTAATATAATTAAAATGTCAGGTTGTCAAATTCTCTATGAACTTTGCGTAATTAGTTAGTCGCATTTTCCTTGGACAGCTGGATAAACCCCAGAACTCTTTCCTGTCCCTTATCTGGAGGCAGACCTCAAATACATCACGTAGGTAAATTCTGTGGGCGAAGAGTTCAGGCAACACCTGGAGCAAAGAATTGGAGTTGTACATGTTCACTCCAGAATGGGGCAAACAGACACAGGCTGATGAAACATCGGGGAAAAACTTCACCATACACCAAGGATGTACGAGAGGTGGTTGATAAGTTCATGGCCTAAGGTAGTCAATTTTAGAAAACCTAGCACATTTATTTTTTGACTAGTCCCCTCCTACATTTACACACTTAGTCCAGCAGTCGTGGAGCAGACAGATCCCTTCTTTGTAGAAGTCGGCGTCTTGGACCTCCAGAAAGTGGTCCACAGCAGGGGTGATTGATAAGTTCGTGACCTAAGGTAGAAGGAGATGAGTTATTAACTTCAAACTTTCTGCATTATCACTCAAAGAGTTGATCTGCACGTACATGTAACGAGAGCTGTATAACTTATCTTCTTCTACCTTAGGCCAACTTATCAATCACCCCGGCTTTGGACCACTTTCTGGAGGTCCAAGACACTGACTTCTACAAAGAAGGGATCTGTCTGCTCCACGACTGCTGGACTAAGTGTGTAAATGATGTTGAAAAATAAATATGCTAGGTTTTCTAAAATTGACTCCTTCTACCTTTGGCCATGAACTTATCAATCACCCTTCATATGATCTAAAGTGCATAGCCTGAAAAGTTGAACATACAACATGGAACATTACAGAACAGTACCAGCCCTTCAGCCCATGAAATTGTGCCTTTGGACCTACTCTAAGATTAATCTAATCCTTCCTTTCCTCTTACATAGCCCTCATTTTTTACCTTTCATCTACTGTATATACCTAAGAATCTCCTTAATGTCCTTGACGTATCTACCTCTCCCACTGCCCTGATAGTACTTTCCATGCACCCACCTCTCTCTGCTTACAAAAAACTTATTCCAAACATTCCCCTATACGTTCCTTAAAATTATGCTCCATGGTATTAGACAATTCCGTACTGGGATAAAGCCTCTGGCTATACAATTCAATTATGTCTATTTATAAAGGAACTGACCAAGGTTTTGAAGATAAGGAAATTCCAGGGGAAGAGCTAGGAACAAGCCAAATTTCTTGGAAAGCTAAGGAATGCATTGGTGTTAGGGTTAGGGCATGTCCACGATAACTCTCATCTATTTTTATAGAGGCACCATGGAAGCATCTTAGGTCGATCCGTCACAGCTTGGTATGACAAATACTCTGTTCAGGACTGCAAGGAACTGCAGGCAGTGAACACAATTCAGTCCATTGCAAAAAGCAGTTTCCCCTTTATTGGCTCTATTTTACACTTCCTGTTGTCTCAGGAAAGCAGCCGAAATAATCAAGAACCACTTCCAGCCCAGCCATTCTCTCTTCTCCCCTGAACAGGGTGTCTAAAAGCCTGAGAGTCCAGACTCAAAGGTCTGCTCCCACCCTGCTCCTATTGGACCACTCATGCACTGAAATGCAAAATGCTGAACTCTTGCTGGTTCACTCTACTTCACCATGACTGTGCACTTTTATTTGTTTACCTGCACTGCACCTTCTCTGTAACTATAACACAACATTCTACACTCTGTTTCACTTTTTACTACCTTGGCATATGTTGGGTGGCAGGGAAGAGATACGTATGTCTCTGCCTATGGAGCTGTAAGGCGCCCCTTCCCTCCACTAGACTGCAGATCCCTTCTGAACAAGGCGTAGCACCTGCTTAACCACCCCACTCCCCCCACCCCTGATCAGGGTCACGTGAAGTCACAAGAGTAGGTGGTGGATGGTCGTATGAGCAGCTGGTGCGTATCACAAGTCCTGGTTATTCGACCACTGACACCAGGCAGACAGTCTCTGAAGAGTATTGATAATGGCTTGGGTCACCTGTCTTGTAAAGATACTGCCCAGAAGAAGGCAATGGCAAACCACGTATGTAGGGTTTGCTAAGGGCAATTGTGGTCATGGAAAGACCAGGATTGCCCACATCATATGACACAGCACATGATGATCATGATGATATACTTACTGTATGTACGCATAATCTTTCCAGATGACACACAAAATAAAAGCTTTCTGCTGTATCTCAGTACATGCAACAATACTGATTCCTTCCCAAAAAGCTGGCATGGGATTGGTGGGCCAGATTTCTTCACACTGCAATGTAAGCTTGTCCCTCAGTCTTTGTGACTGGCATAGAATCAGCATTTTAGAGGCATGACTTTATGGAGCCAAGCAAATACCCACTGAGATATTAGAATTAATGAAAGTGCTTGGGCATTCTGACTGTGACACACAATGGAAACACTGGGTCAAACTGATTAGAACCTGGTTTTGTGCAAGACACTACCCAATATGAACAGGAGTCTTCAGTACTTAATCTTTGTAGAATGTGACACAGAGCACAATCATTAACTGGAAGCGAGAATATCACTTTTTAAGTTAATTAGTCTTCAATTATGTAAGATATATATAGTACAGGAAGTAGTCTAGTTATGCAGATGAATCTGGGCTGCAACCTTGCTTAAACTGAAAGAGATGAATATAGTGCATGAACTTGTATGAAACGATGCCTCACTTTGAAGCTTTCACATTTCATGTCTAGATTCCACTTGGAATAATTAAGCTGGCCGAACAGATTACTCTGTAGGCAGTCCATGGAACAATCGAATAGGCACATTGTATTAAAACCTCCAGTTGTTTGCTTTGTCTAATCAAGGATCTGCCCTAAAAGAGTGATTCTTTTATTATGCTGGCTAAGTCTTTGGTAAAGTTACACCACATGAAACAGCACATCACTCAGAACCATAGGAACTTAAAGACAGTCAACTAAAGTTCAAAGGCCAAATAAAGAAGGAACTACCATCCATCAGGGCAAAGGATATCATGAAAAACCAACTACATACTGGTCTATGAAACATGAGCGACTGAGAAGGAAAGCAAATTGGTAGAAGTAAAACAGATATAGTAAACCTCCAATAATCTACTATTCCATAGCTCAGAGCTGATGGTTTCAGTGTGCTCTCTTTATGGATCAAGGATCAACTTTATTTGCAAGTGTTACAAGTATTACAACATTTAGGAAATTACCATGATATGTTGGCACTACATGCAACAAAAAATGACAAAAATCAAGAATTACTCACTCAGCGGCCACTTTATTAGGTACACCTGTACACTTGATCATTAATGCAAATATCTAATCAGCCAATCATATGGCAGCAAATCAGTGCAGAAAAGCATGCCAACATGATCAAGAATTCAGATGTTGTTTAGGCCAAACATCAAAATGGGGAAGAGATATAACCCAAGTGACTTTGATCGTGGAATGACTGTTGGTGCCAGACTGGGTAGTTTGAAGATCTCAGAATCCGCCGACCTCCTAGGATTTTCATGCACAACAGTCTCTAGAGTTTACTGAGAATGGTGTGAGAAACAAAAAAAACTTCCAGTGAATGGCATTTCTGTGGGACAAGAAGCTTTGTTAATGAGAGAGGTCAGAGAAGAATGGCCAGACTGCTTCAAGCTGACAAGAAAGTGACAGTAACTCAGGTAGCCACACATTACAACAGTAATGTGCAGAAGAGTATCTCTGAATACACAACATGGTAGACCATGAAGTGGATGGGCTATAGCAGCAGAAAACCACAAACATATACTCAGTGGCTACTTTATTAAATACAAGAAGTATCTGATAAAGTAGCCACTGAATGTTTAAAGTGAAGTTAGATGTACAGATATGGGATAAAGTGTACATAAATTCTGAAATACCAGCATATATTCACAATGTAAGCATTATACAATGCTGTTTAAAGTGTTTACAATGCAGTGAATAAGGTAATAGATAGAGGTGGTTAGGGGGTGAGGGGGCTAACTGGAATGGTTAATCAGGTTAACTGGCTGGGAGAACAATCACTTGAAATGGTGTGAAATATTTGCTTTGATAGATCTAGAGCACTAAAAAGCAGTTTTCTGGGTGGGCAATATCTAGTTAACTGAAAAATACACCATAATACTGTGTACTTATAAAAAGAGTGAATTAAAATGGGTCTATGACATTGATATGAATAACATCCAATTTGGCACCACCAAAGTTCTGAAGGTGCCAGAGTTTCAAAGTTTTACTCTATCAAGAAAGCTGTTCAGAATCTACCCTACCTAAATCATCCTGGGCCAGTACACCTGTCACATCCTTCAAGTCATTATTCCAAGCAATGCAACCTTGGCTTCTCCATCTAATCTTGACACTGAACTCTCTCGGCATATACAATCTTCAGTATATTTTTCTGTACTGTTTCTAGGACTTTTACATTCTCCTTGATTTGGAGGCCATTGCAGGGTGTTTTGTAAAACTTTCCTGCCTATTGGCTCTTTGCCTCCATTTATGAATTCTAGGATCCCATTTACATTTTAATTCATTTTGCATATTTAAGGATCTATAAATATATGTGCCGAGAGCTGAGATTTCTGCATATGCTTTAGAATTGTACCATTTGCATTGTCACTCCTTATTCTTTCTGTTAAGGAGCATCACCTCACAGTTCTCTGCATTAAATTTCAATGTCCATTCAGGTAGCGCTCTTCTATCTTTTTCCACCATTTCCTTTACTGTTTACCACACAGATTTGGTGTTTTTGGAAATTTGGAGAAGTTATTCGGCACACGCATAACTAAGTTACAAATACAAATAAAGCAGAGATCTTGGTGCTGACCCTTGTGGTCACCATCTTTCAATGTGAACAATGACCATTACCCACTTCCCCGTACAGTTAGTAATTGCAGTTATTTAGATAAGAGTCACTTAAATAAGAGTCAAAATCAAGCTTATTATCATTAATATATATCATGAATTTGTGATTTTGTGACTACAGTGCAATACATAAAAATGACTATAAAAACCCAGGGGCTTAGTGTGGACATGGTCGAGGATTACAAACCCGGGGGTCAGTGTGGACATGGTGGAGGATTACAAATACCTGGGGATATGAATTGACAATAAACTGGACTGGTCAAAGAACACTGAGGCTGTCTACAAGAAGGGTCAGAGCCGTCTCTATTTCCTGAGGAGACTGAGGTCCTTCAACATCTGCCGGACGATGCTGAGGATGTTCTACGAGTCTGTGGTGGCCAGTGCTATCATGTTTGCTGTTGTGTGCTGGGGCAGCAGGCTGAGGCTAGCAGACACCTACAGAATCAACAAACTCATTCGTAAGGCCAGTGATGTTGTGGGGATGGAACTGGACTCTCTGACGGTGGTGTCTGAAAAGAGGAGGCTGTCTAAGTTGCATGCCATCTTGGACAATGTCTCCCATCCACTACATGATGTACTGGGTGGGCACAGGAGTACATTCAGCCAGAGATTCATTCCACCGAAATGCAACACAGAGCGTCATAGGAAGTCATTCCTGCCTGTGGCCATCAAACTTTACAACTCCTCCCTTGGAGGGTCAGACACCCTGAGCCAATAGGTTGGTCCTGGACTTATTTCCTGGCATAATTTACATATTACTATTTAATTATTTATGGTTTTATATTGCTATATTTATACTCTATTTTTGGTTGGGGCAACTGTAACGAAAATCAATTTCCCTCAGGATCAATAAAGTATGACTGTGACTAAGAATGTAGATTTTTAAAAAGTCCAAAAAAAAGCAAAATACTGAGGTTGTCATACCTCAGTCTGAACACATGGGGGCAACCAGTGTCCTCCAATGCTCCTCCTCCCCAATTACTACTTGATTATTTTCACCTGTATCTTGTTTCAGTTATCAGTGCAGCTGTACCTTCTTTTGCTTCTCGATTTAAGTTCCATCTGTCTTTGCACAGTCTTGAGTTTACCTGTCCCATGTGTAGTGATTCCTGAGTCCTAGCCTGTGTCCTCTACTAGCCAAACCACAAGCAAAGATACTTTCTTCAACTCCATCCTTGTCTCTGGTCTCCTCTGCACTTGGATCCAGCTGGTCTAATTCTCCCCTAATAGTCCACTGGTTAAAGGTATGGAACCTCACCATAACAATCCCAGATCAAATCCAGCACGGCAACGACCCTTGTAACAAAGGTAGTGTTCATGGGTTCATGGACCATTCTGAAATCTGACGTTGGAAGGAAAGAAGCTGTACCTGAAGCACTGAGTGTGTGCCTTCAGGCTCCTGTACCTTCTCCCTGATGATAATATTGAGATGAGGCCATGTCCTGATGCTGTGAGTCCTTCATGATGGATGCTGCCTTCTTGAGTCATTGCCTTTTGAAGATGTCCTTGATGGTTGGAGGCTCATTGCACCAGGGATCTAGTTTGACCTTGACACAGGTACTCTCTGTGTGGAATTTATATATCCTCATATGATTCTCCCCAAATACTCTAGTTTCCGTAGGTTAATTCTTTAGACTTTTATTTAGAGATAGAGCATTGCAACAGGCCCTGTCGGCCTCACGAGTCATCGCTGCCCAGTGATTCCCAGGGACCAATTGACCTACTAATACCTACGTCTTAGGAATGTGAGAGGAACAGGATCACTTGCAGGAAACACATGGGGAGAGCGTACAAACTCCTTACAGACCGTGGTAGAATTGAACCCTAATGCTGGCACTGTAATTGTGTCACATCAAACGCTATGATACAGTGCCACTTAATTTGCCACCTACAATAGGTAAGTGGCACAAAGAATACAAAGGGTATATTTGTTTGTTCACACAAATGACACTTTTCACTGCAAATTTTGATGTGCCCATGATAAATAAATCTGAATCTGAAAGTGGGGAATAGAGATTGGGTCAAGAAGTACCTCCATGCTGGGAAATTAAAACAAAATCACAATTGAGCATCACTTAAACAAGTGAAGAGCCGACATAAGCTGACAAGAGTTGAGCACAAATCACCGAGCATGACAAATGAGAGTTGACAGTACAGTGAGCAGTTATTGAAATTCAGGACTCTGATGGATGCAGATCTGCCTGTCACTCACTCTGTGTTATGTGCTGGGGCTTTGAGATAGCCATGAATGCCTATGATGGCCGTCCAGTATAACAGCCACCCGAAACAAGCCATGCCTGTCATGGTGCATGAGAAGTAGCTGGTCCTCAGCTTAATAAAACAAAAACATCTTTGCCTTGTCAATGTCAGGGCTGAGGAATTAGCAGTGGTGTCAAGTACTCCCAAGCACGTATTTATTCATACAGATGCAGAGTGTTTCCATCTCTTCTGATCCAAAAAATGTGTTCAGTCTCATCTTCAACTTTACATCTCCAGCTTGAAGCTTCTATTTTCTCACCACCTGTCTCGTAAATGGAGATGTTTCTAATTTACTGTCAAGCACCACCCGGGGGCCACCTTGTCCTTTAGACTTTTGACTTAACTTGTCCTTGAAGTTATTTGGCTGCATTTAAGCACACATCACAGAAGTGAAAGTATCACGTTCCATAAGACCATAAGACATAGGAGTTGATTTAGGCCATTCCACCCACTGAGTCTGTAACACCATTCAATTATGCCTGATTTTTTTCAGCCCTATTTTCCCTCCATCTTCCCATAAACTGAAGCCCATTACCTATAAATTTCTGCCTCTACAGCCCTCTGTTCTAATAATTTCCACAGATTCACAACCCATTGGCTAAAGAAATTCCTCCTCATCTCAGTTCTAAAACGACATTATTTTTTTCTGAGACTGTGCCCTTGGATCCTAGACTCTCCTACTAAGGGAAACACTTCCACTCTAGGCATATCCTCTAGCCTCCGCTTTCCCACACAATGCGATCCAATCACACGCTCGATTTCTCATTGGTAACACACACAAAATGCTGGAGGATCTCAGCAGGTCAGGCAGCATCTATGGAGAGGAATGAACAGTTGATGTTTTGGCTGGAGACCATTCTTCAGGACTGGGTCAACTCTACTTAAAATCAACTTAGCTTTTGGATAGCTCTTGTAGTTCAGTATCAAATTTTGCTGGATGAGGCTGTTATAAAGATTCTTCCTACATTAAGAATAACAAGTTGGTTGCTGTTTTTACTTTCACTTTTGAAGTCACTCTTCATACTTTTAGAGATAGGACCTTAATTTTCCAGCACTTATAGTTTTAACAATAGGAAGTGTATTTTGAACAAATATCAAAGAATATGACTAGCTCAGCACCTTGCTAGGAACTTGAGGTCCCACGATTGAAAAGAAACTGGGCTAACATAAACAGTTATCCATGGTAGTTCTCGCTTGCTAAATTGCTGGTAGTTCCCATGCACGACATCATCATGTAACGAGTTTGAACATTTCAAGTTTAATGGTCATTCAACCATACGACTAAATGAAACATCATTTAGTGCAAAACACAGTACGTACAGTCACACACAGCACACACACATTCACAAAAATGTCAGTACCTCCAGTTGAACTCTGTCTTTTTGTGTGTTTCCCCCTAGCTGTCAGTCTGTGGTTTTGTATAACCATGTGCTCCTGTCCCCACTCCTGCTCCTTTCCGGCCCTTGTATTACTGAGTACTCTGTCTCTCATCTGTTTCTCATTATTACCTGTGTCTCATTGTTCTCCACCTATCATCTGCCTCTGTTTATTGCTCAGTGTATTTCAGGCCTGTGCTTTCACCTGTTTGTTGCCAGATTGTGCCAGTGAATTTTCCTCAGCCTTTCCAGCATTCGTATCTGTGCTCTGTCCATCTGAATATCGACTCTGCCTGTTTCCCCATTCTGGTTTTTGAATTTCTCTGGATGTTTTGATCTCTGCCTGAACTTTGATGCCAACTTTGTTTGCACCTCGGGATTTGTTACTCAATTAATATCACTGTCAGGGTGCTGGAACAGACACCCAATCTCTGACCCAGTACTGTGCACACAGTGATATTAATCGGGGAAACAGGCAAAGTTGATATTCAGACAGACAGAGTACGTATATTAGTACAAGTTCCTGGGTGGTTGATGGTGCATGAGATGTTGTCCTGGAGCACGTTTCACATTTGGTAGAAACATTAGTAATACAGTGGTGAAAAATATATTTTGAGGTGTCAGAAGAAAATGCATTTTAGCATAACATTGGTCAAACATCACATGAAGACTGGCAGGTAAGTTAACTTACATTTTGGATGTGGCATTCAATGAATCTCAGTTTTTGTTTGGGTCTATAATGACAAAACTTTCTACAATATGTCCAGATATCAACAGAGGGCTCTTGAGCTGCATGTCCATAAATCCCTCAAACTACCATACATGTTGATAGGGCTATTCAGAAGATGTATGGTGTGTTGGCCTTCATTAGTCAGGGGACTGAGTTCACTCCACGAGCTAATGTTGAAGCTCTATAAAACCCTGGTTAGACCATGCTTGTAATATTGTGTTCAATTCTGGTGGCCTCTTTATAGGAAGATTTAGAAAGGGGTGCAGAAGAGATTCACCAAGATGCTGCCCGGATTAGAGAGCATGTCTTATGAGGGTAGGATGAGCGAGCTAGGGTTTTTCTCTTTGTAGCGAAGGGTGAAAGGTGCAACACACACAAAATGCAGCAGGAACTCAGCAGGCCAGGCAGCATCTATGGAAAAGAGTACAGTCGATGTTTCGGGCCAGATCCTTCAGCAAGTCAACTGTACTCTTTTCCATAGACGCTGCCTGGCCTGCTGACTTCTTCCAGAATTGTGTGTGTGTTACTTGGATTTCCAGTATCTGCAGATTTTCTCTTGTTTGTGAAAAGGTGACCGGTGACTTGATAGAGGTGTACAAGAGGCATTTACCACACGGATAGCCAAGGACTTTTTTCCAGAGAGGAAATGGCTAAAATGAGAGGATATAATTTTAAGGATGGAAGGGAAGCTTAGTGGGGATGTCAGAGGTAAACTTTTTTCACAGATGTGGGTGTGTGGAATATCCTGCCGGGGTAGAGATAGATTAGGGACATTTAAGGAACTCTTAGAAAGATGGAGGGCTATGTGGGAGGGAAGAGTTTGATTTATCTTAGAGTAGTTTAAAAGTCAACACAACATCATGTGCCGAAGAGCCTTCACTGTGTGTCGTGCTGTATGTTTTAAGCTAACTATGTATTGCTTATTCCTGACTGACTTTCATTCGGGGGTAGGGAGCTGATTCCTTCCACCACTGCAGAACTTGTAGTGAAGACTCTTGAAACTAGACTCAGGATTTTCAAGATTTTGACCCAGAGACAATGACAAGCCCTAATCCTTGCCTTTCTAGGTAGGTTGGGAAGTTCCTGATAAAGAAAATCTGATGTAGTTTATTTTCTACATGGGACTCTGCATGAATGGATTCAGAATCAGAATCAGAATCAGGTTTATTATCACTGACGTAGGTTATGAAATTTGTTGTTTTGTGACAGCAAATTGTGGCCATTACACAACACATTTCATGACAAGTGAAAAATCATTGCAGACATTACCTGCCCACCAAAAAGCATTTTCCAAAACTCCCTTCCAGAATAGCTTTCCACAGGGCTATTAAAACAAAAACAAAAATGTTGTGCCATCTTAATTTCTTCCTACAGGCAATGAATCTGATCAACCATTTTAGTTAACCCCCACCCCACCCCACTTTGTCTTTTATCCCAGTCATTGCACTGCATGGTAAACACTTTTTGTATTGCTGTTTACATTGCAAATACATTCTAGTTTTTATGAACATTTTATTCCATATCTATACTTTATTTTTATATAATTCTTTATTGTGCATAATTGTTAAATATCAATACTTTTTGTTCGTGTAGCGCCAGCACACCACAGCAATTTCCCAATACTCATAACTGTGTATGCCGAATAAAGTTGACCCTAATTGATCCACAAAAGAACAAAATAGTGAGGTAGTGTTTATGGGTTGGTTCATGGGCCATTCAGAAATCTGATAGTGGAAGGGAAGAAGCAGTTCCTAAAAGGTTGAGTGTGTGCCTTCAAGCTTTTCCTTGTACCTCCTCTGATGGTAGTTGTGCTGGAGTGATTGTCAATAGGGTACTGATCTTGGGGCTACTGTTCAGTAAATTATGTTGAGTTTCCTGAGTGTTGCAAGTTGAGAGTTTCCTGAATTGCACTCATCGAGGAAGGGAACTGTATGCGTTCACGCTACTGAGCTGTGTCATGAGATGGTGAAAAACTTTTGAGGAGTCATGAGATGAGTCGTTCACCACCAAATACCTACACTCGGAAAACCAATTATCAGAAAC
The DNA here is from genome assembly GCF_963921235.1 of Mobula hypostoma. Lineage (NCBI taxonomy): Eukaryota > Metazoa > Chordata > Chondrichthyes > Myliobatiformes > Myliobatidae > Mobula > Mobula hypostoma. Next base: position 4,722,241 of record NC_086115.1, read on the forward strand.
ATTATGTTATCTGGCTGGATTTGTGCTCCAACCAGACAACAAGGAAACAAAAATAACCAACTTCAACCCAAATGATTTATTTCCCGCGATAATATCCCCAGGCATTTTCCTTTTCACTCTCCTGTTATCATCACATACAGACTGCAATAACGGCAGATAGAAGGAATACTTCTCTACTTGGATCTTCAAGTACTATGGAAACAAACTAAATATTGGAATAAAACACACAGAAAAGCTATATTCATGTTGTATTAGTTCTGCCTTTGACATCACTACTAAAATACCAGTCCATTCCTCTTTGCTCCCACTGATATGCTAATAGAAGTTGCTGGGTGAATCATCAATCATTAAAAGATGAAATAGGTGCAAACTAAGGATTGAACTTTTCATAAATAATTCCAGGCTATTAATATATTTCAATTGCATTGAGTGGATTCCAGCATATTGCCCAATAAGCTCAGACCGAGTCAAATGGCAACTCTTGAAAGGACAGTTTGTGCATTGAGCGGTGGTTAACTCAGCATTTGGTTTAATTACTTCAGCAACCACGATCTGTGTATTAACAGCCAGGGTTGTGCCAGGGGCAAGGTCTTCCAGCTAGTAATTACTAACCACATAAAGTTTATGTGCATATGCACAGTAATTACGTTTTAATGACCTTGCACACCACCCCACCAATTTAATGGGATTGTGTTGAGAAGCAGATATTATCCACAGCTACTAAGTGATAAGAAGGATCCAGATGGACATAAGCTTCTATAACTTACAACATAAGTAAATAGAACTGTAATAAAAAGAAGGAAAATGAGGCAGTGTTCATGAGTTCATGGACTGTTCAGGAATCTGATGACAGAGGGAAAAAGGTGTTTCTGAATCATTGAATGTGGGTCTTCAGGCTTCTGTATCTCCTCCCTTATGGAGGTAATGAGAAGAGGGCGTATGTCAGATGGTGAGGGTCCTTAGTAAAGAATTCTTGTCAAGCTCATTACCTCTCCTCATATTCAATGGACATTGGACAAATAAGCAAAAACTTATATCTGTGGTCCATTTCATTGGAGTATTGTAATGATGACAGACTGCTTTCAATCAGCAAATCATACAAATATGTAACAATACATATTAATGAAGTCTCTGCTTTTAGAAAACATGTAATGGTGAACATTGTTGGCCAGTTCACCAAGATTCTCCTGGGCCTTCTGCCAATTCCTCCTCTGTTTATACAGCAGACAATTTGCCATCAGAAAATTTAGCATTCTCCCAAGATTGGTCTGGTGCATCAGCAGAAATGGTGTTCAAGTCCTGGTGTGACAATGATGTGACTCTGGTCATAGAGAACTTGACAATTGCAATAAAAGAATTGCTTCATCCAGCTCTGTCAAGGTTCATCCCACCTGACCATCACAGGGGTCTCATCCAGCTCCATCAAAGTCCAATCCACTCCACCATCAAGGGTGTCTTCAAAAGGCAGTGCCTCAAGAAAGATGCATCCATCATTAATGACCCTCACCATTGGGAACATACACTCTTCTCATCAATACCAATAGGAAGGAGGTACGGGGGCCTGAGGACACACACTCAGTGGTTTAAGAGCAGTTACTTTCCCTGCATCATCAAAGTTTTGAACAGCTCACGAATGCACGAACACGGCCTTGCTATTCTTCATGTGCACCATACATCTATCTAGTTATTTGTTTACTTATTATTGCAAATTACTGTAATTTTTTACATTTTGCAGTGTAGTGCTACCACAGAACCCCACATTTCATAATATATGTACATCACTGATAATAAACCTGATTCTTATTCTGATTCTGAAATTATCTATCAAATGTCAAATTTGAGAGGAGAAAATCAGTATGGCCATTACCTCATCTGCAGCAATGTTCTTGCATGAGGGAACTGAATCCAAAATCTACCTACTAATTGCAATCAGTTATTTACTGCATGGTTCTTGCATATTGAAAGTTTGGTTTCAGATCCTCTGTGAGTGTAACCTGATAACTCACAGCAATACCTGAACATGCACAGTGAATCTCAATGTTCCTACCACAGTCTGTCTCCCATGGCTGTCTCTTGCCTGTCAGTGGTTGGTGGAGGCACAGCTTTCTCCAATCTGCCACTGGAAGTGAAGGACCACAGCAGCCTCATGAGTGCGATCTAGGATCTGAAGGTTGAAGGCCAGTCTTCACACTACCGGCCAGTCTTTATAACTATAAATAGGTTTTGTATGTAATCTCACAATCAAAGAAATTGTGACTCAAGACTACATGATGCACCAAATATAGCGCAAGGTACAAAACTGGCCTCACATTGAGTGATCTCTGGTCTTCCTATTCTATTTTGCTAGAACACAATGCCTGAGCAGTCTGTAATACAACTGCATGAACATTGAATTCAGGTAACCTATTTCCTCCTTTGTCCCTTTCTCTCTCCTTCTGATCTACGCAGATCCACTCATCCATAGATCATTATTTCCTAACTCCTAATGCCCATTCCAGTCCCCTATCATCTGATTTCTTTCCCCTTTTCTAATGATCCTATCTAACCATCACCCCCACACTTTTTCCATTGTGTTTCCTACCCCCAATCTACCCAACTCTCTCACTTGATTCCACTTTTCAGCTTCCTTCCTGATCCTATCAGATTCCACAATCAGCTGCCCTTTGTTGCCTCCACCAGTCACCTCCCACCACTGGCACTACCTCCATCCTTCTTACCCCCACCTTACTCTACCTGCTAATGAACTCTTCTTCACCTGGATCCACCTATTGCTTGCCAGCTCTTGCCCCAGGCTTCCTCCTCACTTATTTATACCGGCTGAATGGTTGGGGGGTGGGAATCAAATTAAAGAGGCTAGGCGTGAGGAGGTTAGTTCAGAACAGAGGGATGGGAACCAGTGCAGAGAGACAGAGGGGTGTAAAGTGAGGGTAGAAGCAAAAAGTACAAAGGAGAAAAGTAAAAGTGGCAGGCGGACAAATCCAGGGCAAGCATTAAAAAGGGCCACTTTTCAGCATAATTGTATAAGGGCTAAGAGAGTTGTAAAAGAGCGCCTGAAGGCTTTATGTGTCAATGCAAGGAGCATTCGTAATAAGGTGGATGAATTGAAAGTGCAGATTGTTATTAATGATTATGATACAGTTGGGATCACAGAGACATGGCTCCAGGGTGACCAGGGATGGGAGCTCAATGTTCAGGGATATTCAATATTCAGGAGGGATAGACATGAAGGAAGGGGAGGTGGGGTGGCGTTGCTGGTTAAAGAAGGGATTAACGCAATAGAAAGGAAGGACATAAGCCGGGAAGATGTGGAATCGATATGGGTAGAGCTGTGTAACACTAAGGGGCAGAAGACGCTGGTGGGAGTTGTGTACAGGCCACCTAACAGTAGTAGTGAGGTCGGAGATGGTATTAAACAGGAAATTAGAAATGTGTGCAATAAAGGAACAGCAGTTATAATGGGGGATTTCAATCTACATGTAGACTGGGTGAACCAAATTGGTAAAGGTGCTGAGGAAGAGGATTTCTTGGAATGTATGCGGGATGGTTTTTTGAACCAACATGTCGAGGAACCAACCAGAGAGCAGGCTATTCTGGACTGGGTTTTGAGCAATGAGGAAGGGTTAATTAGCAATCTTGTCGTGAGAGGCTCCTTGGGTAAGAGTGACCATAATATGGTGGAATTCTTCATTAATATGGAGAGTGACATAGTTAATTCAGAAACAAAGGTTCTGAACTTAAAGAGGGGTAACTTTGAAGGTATGAGACGTGAACTAGCTAAGATTGACTGGCAAATGACACTTAAAGGATTGACGGTGGATATGCAATGGCAAGCATTTAAAGGTTGCATGGATGAACTACAACAATTGTTCATCCCAGTTTGGCAAAAGAATAAATCAAGGAAGGTAGTGCACCCGTGGCTGACAAGAGAAATTAGGGATAGTATCAATTCCAAAGAAGAAGCATACAAATTAGCCAGAGAAAGTGGCTCACCTGAGGACTGGGAGAAATTCAGAGTTCAGCAGAGGAGGACAAAGGGCTTAATTAGGAAGGGGAAAAAAGATTATGAGAGAAAACTGGCAGGGAACATAAAAACGGACTGTAAAAGCTTTTATAGATATGTAAAAAGGAAAAGACTGGTAAAGACAAATGTAGGTCCCCTGCAGACAGAAACAGGTGAATTGATTATGGGGAGCAAGGACATGGCAGACCAATTGAATAATTACTTTGGTTCTGTCTTCACTAAGGAGGACATAAATAATCTTCCAGAAATAGTAAGGGACAGAGGGTCCAGTGAGGTGGAGGAACTGAGCGAAATACATGTTAGTAGGGAAGTGGTGTTAGGTAAATTGAAGGGATTGAAGGCAGATAAATCCCCAGGGCCAGATGGTCTGCATCCTAGAGTGCTTAAGGAAGTAGCCCAAGAAATAGTGGATGCATTAGTGATAATTTTTCAAAACTCGTTAGATTCTGGACTAGTTCCTGAGGATTGGAGGGTGGCTAATGTAACCCCACTTTTTAAAAAAGGAGGGAGAGAGAAACCGGGGAATTATAGACCGGTTAGCCTAACGTCGGTGGTGGGGAAACTGCTGGAGTCAGTTATCAAGGATGTGATAACAGCACATTTGGAAAGCGGTGAAATGATCGGACAAAGTCAGCATAGATTTGTGAAAGGAAAGTCATGTCTGACGAATCTCATAGAATTTTTTGAGGATGTAACTAGTAGAGTGGATAGGGGAGAACCAGTGGGTGTGGTATATTTGGATTTTCAAAAGGCTTTTGACAAGGTCCCACACAGGAGATTAGTGTGCAAACTTAAAGCACACGGTATTGGGGGTAAGGTATTGGTGTGGGTGGAGAATTGGTTAGTAGACAGGAAGCAAAGAGTGGGAATAAACGGGAACTTTTCAGAATGGCAGGCGGTGACTTGTGGGGTACCGCAAGGCTCAGTGCTGGGACCCCAGTTGTTTACAATATATATTAATGACTTGGATGAGGGAATTAAATTCAGCATCTCCAAGTTTGCGGATGACACGAAGCTGGGTGGCAGTGTTAGCTGTGAGGAGGATGCTAAGAGGATGCAGGGTGACTTGGATAGGTTGGGTGAGTGGGCAAATTCATGGCAGATGCAATTTAATGTGGATAAATGTGAAGTTATCCACTTTGGTGGCAAAAATAGGAAAACAGATTATTATCTGAATGGTGGCCGATTAGGAAAAGGGGAGGTGCAACGAGACCTGGATGTCATTATACACCAGTCATTGAAAGTGGGCATGCAGGTACAGCAAGCGGTGAAAAAGGCGAATGGTATGCTGGCATTTATAGCGAGAGGATTCGAGTACAGGAGCAGGGAGGTACTACTGCAGTTGTACAAGGCCTTGGTGAGACCACACCTGGAGTATTGTGTGCAGTTTTGGTCCCCTAATCTGAGGAAAGACATCTTTGCCATAGAGGGAGTACAAAGAAGGTTCACCAGATTGATTACTGGGATGGCAGGACTTTCATATGAAGAAAGACTGGATGAACTGGGCTTGTACTTGTTGGAATTTAGAAGATTGAGGGGGGATCTGATTGAAACGTATAAGATCCTAAAGGGATTGGACAGGCTAGATGCAGGAAGATTGTTCCCGATGTTGGGGAAGTCCAGAACGAGTGGCCACAATTTGAGGATAGAGGGGAAGCCTTTTAGGACCGAGATTAGGAAAAACTTCTTCACACAGAGAGTGGTGAATCTGTGGAATTCTCTGCCACAGGAAACTGTTGAGGCCAGTTCATTGGCTATATTTAAGAGGGAGTTAGATATGGCCTTTGTGGCTACGGGGGTCAGGGGGTATGGAGGGAAGGCTGGGGCGGGGTTCTGAGTTGGATGATCAGCCATGATCATAATAAATGGCGGTGCAGGCTCGAAGGGCCGAATGGCCTACTCCTGCACCTATTTTCTATGTTTCTATGTTTCTATGTCTCTCCTTTAGTCTTTCAGTCCAGACTATGGGTCTCGGTCCAAAACATCGACTGTCCAGTTCCATTCCACAGGTGCTGCTGTGGACATCCAACAGCTTGTTTCTTGTTCCAATACTGCATTATTTAATGGATCCTTTAAAGTGTGAAAGGTCTTCTAGGACAACATTTCAAAGCAATGCTACACTATAACTCCAAATGTTTCGGTGCAGTCCCAGTTCAGTCCTTCAAATAATCTGTCACAATCAAGTGTAAAACAGCTATAGGGGTTTAACAGATTTGCTGGAGAGACAAGAGTGCACAGAACAATTGCATGGACCTCCGATGGGCATTATATTAATGGTATCAGTCCGCGAGGCCATGAGATGCAGTGAATAGCAAGAGTTCTCATAGAGCTGGGATAATTGACAGAGCCGAGATGTTACACAGGAATGCATGATGTTACTGCTTTCTGGTTAACCAATTGAGGATCAGGGATGTAGGATCACTGACTTGTTTCAGAGTTTTAGATCCTCCTTGGGGAAGTGTCTCCCAAGTGCGAGAATTGAACGGAAGACTTGGTGAAAAATTCACTCTCTCTCCTAAACATATCTCTTCATTTAAACCTCAGCCAGAAACATAAACGCAAAACTGAACTTACAACATTACTCTCACTGAAGACACAATTTGTCAGCACACACAATTACCAAGAGACACACATCAAAGTTGCTGGTGAACGCAGCAGGCCAGGCAGCACCTATAGGAAGAGATACAGTCGACGTTTCGGGCCGAGACCTTCGTCAGGACATCTCTTGTACCTCTTCCCATAGATGCTGCCTGGCCTGCTGCGTTCACCAGCAACTTTGATGTGTGTTGCTTGAATTTCCAGCATCTGCAGAATTCCTCGTGTTTGCAATTACCAAGAGGATGGAGTACAAGAGTAGGGAAGTATCTTGACTACCATACACTTTTTTTCCTATTTAAGGTGAAACATACTTGCATCGATGTCATGGAAGTCCGAAATAAAACCAAAAAATGCTGGAAGCATCTATGGTGAGAGAAACAGAACCAATGGTTTCCTTCATCAAAACTGGGGAAGAGGGAGAGTGAGCAAGTTTCAAGTTGCAGAGAAGATGGGCAGGTGGATGAATATGACAAAGTCAATGGTATGAGCGGGGCTGTGCTAGGGAGAACTACACTGGTCCACTGGTCATAATGGGATGACGATAGTAGTGAGAGAGAAATGTGGTACTGTTTCTGATCATTTCCCAGGACTCCAGCTAGAGAGAGACTGATGATGTATGGAGGGTAGGACTGTAATACTGTTGGAATGGGGGGTAAACTTGTTATTTTTCTTGTACTTTGTTTCCTTGTTTGTATTTTTATATAATTACCTATGTACGCTTAATTGTTTAGTGAATTTTCCAGCAATTGTAGGAGAGTTACTTTTGTATTTTTCTAGACTCTTCTTAACGTTACTGCAGCATGTGTCATGCTACTTAAATCTCACTATTTTATAGGTTCATTGTTATTACTGGAATGTTGTTATCTTTTTAGTCGGAGATGGTTTTTGATAGCAGGCAACCACTACCTCTTTGTTCTTTGTGTGTGTAACACTTCATAAAACAGGACATAACCACCAAGTCCCGTGACTCATTTTTGACTTTTGAACCTCTAGGTGGCAAAATTAGCAGGATCCAACAATACCAAAAGGGAGTTTTAAAAAGTCAACTACCTCAATGTTTCTGGAAAAACATTTATTTGTTCATTAGGTGGATCCCTTTGTAATTTCACCTGTCACAGATGTAAACTAGGTTCATAGGCTCCATTGAATTTCTGCAGTGACACTTGCTGTTAGAGAATGCTTTGTATTACTCCTTCTATCCATTCGAACAGAATGGCTACATAGGATCTGACAGGAATTTGCCTTGTTTAGCTTAGGAATTTATGACTTTGACTTGGATTTGAGAATTAAATTATATTCTTCCAACCTTAAAATAGACATTAAAGCTGCTTACAATCCCAGGAAAAAGTCATGTGAATTTTCACGCATCCCCCTCAATAGCGAGTACCACATTCCCATTTCATGGTGCGACTAATAAACCAGATGACAACTTAACTTCATATGAGATATGTTCTACTAAATGATTACTAGTATCTGTAGCAAAGTTGAGGGGCATTTCCAATAATAGAACTAAGGGACTATGAGACAGAAGACAGCTAAAAAGAAAGAACTTGGTCTTATTCAGTTTCTTTCATGATCTCAGGGGGATGACCTAAAGAACAATACAGCCAGTGAAATATATTCAGAATGTTGAAATACGAGGATAATTATGAGCCAATTTGTGTACAAGAATATCCAACAAATAGTGATGAAATAATACTCAAATTATTATTTTTAGTAATGGTGATGGGGTTTTTTTTGTTAAAGATCAAGTTCAGTTTATGGTCATTCAGTCCATCAGGTCTGCTCCCCTACTCCATTATGGCTGATTTATTAGCCATCTCAGCCTCATTCTCCTGCCTTCAGCCCATAACCTATGACATCCTTACTAATCAAGAACTATCAACCTCTGCTTGAAATATACCCAATGATTTGGCCTACACAGATGCCCATGGCAATGAATTCCACAGATTCACTACCCTCTAGCTAAAGGAACTCCTTTTCATCTCTTTTCTAAATGGATGTCCCTTTGTACCCTCTGGTCTTAGATGAACCTACTATGATAATCATCCTCTTCATATCCACTCCATTTAGGCCTTTCAATATTTTAATAAGGTTCCACTGAGTTCCCCGCCCCCCCCCTCACTATATAGATCTAAACTCCAGTGAGTACAGGCCCGGAATCTCCTCATACATTAACCCTTTCATTCCCGGAATCATTCTCGTGAACCTCCTGTGGACCCTCTTCAATACCAGCACATCTTTTCTTAGATAGGGGACCCAAAGCTGCTCAAAATGCTTCAAGTGTGGACTGACTGATGTTTTAGAAAATCTCAGCATTACACCTTTGGTTTTATATTCTAGTCCTCTCAAAATGAATTCTGACATTGCACTGCCTTCTTCACCAGTGACTCAATCCGCAAATTAACCTTTAGAGAATCCTGCAAGAGGATCTCTCATTTTTTAATTTTCTCCCCATTAAAAAAATAGTCTGTGCATGATGGTAAGAGGTCAAGGAGATTGTTTCATGAATGGGAGGGAACTGTCAATGCTAAAGGCCCTGACATCTCTGATGGATGGAAGAAAGAGAGACCCCAAAGTTCCTCTCAGTCCTTGCAATCCTTTGATGATTGTTTACTCAATCAGACATCACTGCCATTTATCATGCAACCATAACTGGCCTGAAATGAGTGAATTTTAAAAAGTCAGCTACCTCAATGGATGTGCAGTCTCAGGCAGGCAGATCAGGTAAGGATGGTGGAATTACTTTCCTGAAGGACATTAGTGACTTAGTTATGTTATCACGACTATCCAATAGTTACACGATCAGCATGATAGTTAAATGAACAGCTTCCCTGCTGTGTGGTGAGATTCAAATTCAAATCTCTAAATCAATTCTCTGCCACTATGAAAGGTAATCTACTAAATTAGCCTGCACATTACTCTACATATAAATAGAGGGCCATGGGATCTTTGGCTGCCACTTGAGGAAGTTTACAAGACCACAGTTAACACCTCATTTAAACCATAAGTCCTCCAAATGTGCAAGACTTAAATGCCAGCCGAAGTAATTCTTGCACTCAAACTTCTAGAGAGGACAGCAATAGAGCAAGAGAAGAACATTTAACTGAGTACAATGAGCAAAGAAGATGCGCAATGAATCCCACTTAAATGGAAAATTCATGGATAAGGAAGTAATGGAGCAATAGGTGTCTCAGGTGGAAGTATAAAAGGATAAGCAAAGGATCACCAAATGGTGATACAATCGAACAACAGGACTGAATTTGCAATTCATGGGCTACCCTCCTCCCACTCTCCACATCGCCATATCCCAATGGGCACACTAACATTCTCCAGCCACAAAGCATCCACCACAGCAGGACAGTGACTTTTCACCAGCCTCAGTGGTCAACCAGCATTGCCTGGGCTGCAAGCAACAAGAGCTAAGACCCTGCCCTCAGACCACTCCGATGGCCTGCAAAGATCCTGTGTCATTTGGTATCTTTCAAAAAGAATCAGGTAAAAATAATTAAATCTGAAAACTATTTAGAACATAGAGAAGTGCGACAAGTACAGGCCCTTTGGCCCATGATGTTATGCCGACCCACTCTAAGATCATGCTAGCCCTTCCCTCCCAGATAGCCCTCCCTTTTCTCTTTCATCCATGTGCCTATCTAAGAGTCTCTCAAATGTACCTAATGTACCTGCCTCTACCACCAGCCCTGGCAGCGCATTACATGCACCCACCACTATCTGTGTAAAAAACAACCTCTGATATCCTCCCGATACTTTCCTCAAATCACCTTAAAATTATGCCCTCTCACTTTTGCCATTTCCTCCTTGGGAGAAGGTCGCTGGCTGTCCACTTTAACTATGCCCCTTAATATATTATACATATAAAAATTATAAATGTGGAATGCATTTAAAATGCCTTAAGCTGTTCTTAATTAGTGTAATTAAAAACTTAAATATACAAATTGAACAAAAAATTACCTAAATTTATGCCTGACATAAAGACACAGTAGATCTGGCCTCTTGGCACAGCTACAATGCCCTGATCTCTTATTAAAGAGTTCAGGGACAGAGTTGCTCATTCTCTGAGTTCTCATGTGTCACCGACTTCTACACTGCAGAGATGCTGCAGATCTCCATGGTTCCATCAGTCAGTTATCAGCATTAGGAATCACAGAACTTTGTATCACAGAGGGAAGCTCTTCAGCCCATTGTGCCCAAGTAGATCTTGGAGTAGGTTGTTCAGTGTTGTCCCATTGCCTACCTACCATAAGACTTTGCAAAAAATCCAATTCATCTTCATGCCCAATTACATTTGAGAAGTTCCACCGAATATTTTCATCCCCTCCACTATCAGACTGATGAATGGCCAGTGAATGCAACTTAAATTATTGATTTTCTCTGCAGTATTTATTTATTTTGTAACCTATAATAATTTTATCTCTTTACATTGCATTCTAGTAGCAGAACAACACATATTATGTTGTATCATAATAAATCTAATCCTGATTCTGAATTTAGTTCCAGTACCATGAGTTTCAAATTCTTCCTGTATGGAGAAGACCTTTGTACTTCCGATCAACTCCTTATGCTTTGTGTACTGACCCCAAAGAAACAGTTTTTCCATATTTCTCTACCAAGCTCCCTAAAGTTTCTGCGTAAGCATCTCAAATTGGCTTCCCTACATTGCAAAGTTACTCCAGTTTTACAACACAACTTGCATTTTTATGGCACCATTACTGAAGGAAAATGTTCCAGAAAAATTGACAAACTAATGTACGTACAATATCCTTACAACACAGCAGAGGACCATTTTGAGCAGCTGAGTGTACGTCAGCTCATGAAGCAATCCCATCCCCCTGTAGCCTGCTGTGTCCGCACATCAATTAACTCCTCCCAGGATTCCATCCTTCATTGATCCACTAAGGGCACTCTGCAGTGACCAATTAACATGTCAACCTGTAGATTTTTTGGAAACCAGAGAATCCAAGCTGTAACAGGGAGAAGGTGCAAACTCCACAGAGACAGCACCAGAGGTCAGCATTGATCCAGAGTTACTGGAGCTGGAAGTCAGCACCTCAGTCATCTGTGCTATTGTGTATGACACTGAGCTATAGAAGGAAGAATTGCGATGTTGTCTTGGTCAAAGAATAAAACCCAGTAACCAATGAGCATGAAAATTAATGTGATCACCAAGAGAACCAGTGGTCTGATAAAGAAGGAAATTTCCCTGCACCTCTTTGACCTCTGGAGATGGGTTATCTCCAGAAGTGGTAGATTCAGATCCAATAGTAATTGCCAAGATGGGGTTTGATGAACACTTGAAGGAGATAAAAGGGAACGAGTTGTGAAATGGATGGCTCTACAGAAAATCAACACAAGCTCAGTCAATTGAAACGCCTGTGGAATATTTCTTTGTGATTTTGTGATAGTTTAAAGAATAAATTTTATTCCAGACCATTTCAGTATCTATGCATATTTTGCTCTGATATTCATTACTACAACACACATTATGCAGCTGAGTTGCAATAAGTTCAGAGTGTGGTTTCAAAAAAAGCCATTAATGGAATGCTTGCTATGAATCACGTACGTGCTTAAAATATTATAAAGGCATTACAACCCACTGTAGTACCAAAGCGAAGAGAAGGATTATAGCAGTGATGATTTTATGGTTCTTTTCAGATATCAAGGAGACAAGTCACTCTTCTGAGAGCACATAAGTTCCTCCCTGAAGTATTCATTTCTTAATCGCATTGGATTGGAAGATTGGAATAAAGTGTTAGTTTCCACACAAAACCAGATCCACAGCAATTCAATGCCTTTACCTATCACCCCACAGATCTCCTTGTTTATCTTGTAAGGTTGAGTATTGTTGTCTGGGTAGGAAAGCAATAGTAATGTTTCATTTGGCTGTGAGGATTCTTGTACCAGTTACAATAATAACTGGCTGGATAAAAGGAAAAGAAAGACATACAGAGAGCAGGAATCACATCTACTGAGTAACACAACCATTGAAGAGGGCTAGGCAGGGATGATGGAAAAGGTTATTGTGCATAATCTCTATGGCCTTGTGACTTTAATACAAATGCCACTCAGTCCAGGTAGTTTCATTGTGTATACTTTGCTCTGTTTATTATTTTATTAAGCATTGTGCAACTTCAGGGTGATGTTTTACAGAGGCTATATTTAATTAGTGATACTGGTGGAGTAGGCCTTTCCAACCCTTCGAGTCATGTCACTATCGCAACCCCACAACCCCGATTTTACCCTTACCTAATCACGGGACAAACTACAATGATCAATTAACCTACCCTGTATGTCTTTGGACTGTGGAAGGAAATCAGAGCACCCAAGAAAAACATATGCATTCCACGGGGAGAATGTAGGGAGCCTCCTTACAGGACAGTGCCAGAATTGATCTCCGAACTCCATAATGCCTTGAGCTATAGCAGCATCGCACTAACCACTATGCTACTACACTTACATTGCCTTAAATGTATTCTTTATAAATGCAGTGTACTAGATTTTAGGACTTTATTCCCTGGAGTGTAGGAGAATGGGGGAAATTTGATAGAGGTATACATAAGGTAAGGACGCTTTTTCCACTGAGGTTATGTGAGGCTAGAGCTAAAGGTCATAGGTTAAGGGTGAAAGGTGAAATATTTAACCTTTTTCCCTAAGAGGGTCGTGCGAGTGTGGAACAAGTTGCCAGCCAAAGTAATGAATGTGGGTTCAATATCAACATTTAAGAGAATTCTGAATAAGTACATGGTTGGGAGGGATATGGAGGTTATGGTCCAGGCATGGGTCAATGCGACAAGGCAGAATAATAGCTTGTCATGGACTAAGTGGGCAGAATGGCCTGTTTCTGCACTCTATGTACCGTATATGATTCAATTAGCAGCATGGGGGGGGCTTCTGGTTAATGAGACCCATTTCCCATCACATCTATTAATATTGTTGGTAAAACGCATGAATATTACAGGTGCATGGTTGAACTCGCTCTCTTGTTTGGAGGGCAGAGCAAAGTCAAGATGGCGCTAAACAGCAACTCCTTTGCTTGCATCTTCGGAATTGCCTCTATTTCTATCTTTGATATCTTCTTTTTTTCCTTTTCAAGGTTCTTTTGAAGACCCTGACCTGGAGTTGCACTCTGACTTCAGTTCTTTTCGGGAATAGGACCCGCTGTCAGGGCCTCATGACCAATCGCGTTTTGATACCGCAAGGACTCGACCTGGAAGACTAACACAGCTTCCGGGTGCCAGATATTCAGCTGTGCCCTCCGGACGCAGAACTCGGAAAAAGCAACGCAACAGACTTTTAACATCATGACTCAGCGAGTTGTTTGTTATGTCTCCCCTCTCGCTGTGAAACGGAGACATCTCTTTTTTTCCCTTATTATGGAGAGAGAGAGAGAGCCTGTCGTATGTCAAATTACTGAGTGAACAAGTAGCCTCTGGGGTACTGCCAGTCTGTGTCTTTATTGATGCTTTGCTGCACGTTTGAGTGCTCGGTGGGAGGCGCTGATGCTTTTATTGCTGGTGAAGTGGGGGAGGGGGTGTTGCCTTGCTGCTGCTTGTGCATGAGAGGGGGAGCTGGGGGGGCTTTGGGGTTCTAACATTTAACTGTCATTCATTCTTTGGGGCACTTCTGTATTGTCGTGGATGTTTGTGAAGGAAAAGAATTTCAGGATGTATATTGTATACATTTCTCTGACATTAAATGCATCTAGTGAACCTATTGTCGGGCACAGTATTGCTGAGTACTTGCGTGGCTCAAATGTTACTTGTGACGTACTAGCCCATGCCTGAATGTTGCCTAATCTTGCTGAGGAGTTGGGGATGAAATTGAACAGTGTGCAATCATCATTGAACACCTCCACTTCTGGGATAAAGCAGCAGAATCCAGTTGCAATGTATAAAAATTAATATAATTCATCAGATTTGAAGCACTATATGAGGCTGAGAAAGTACCGTCCAATTCCTAGAGCCAACTCGAGCAGGCTCAGTGCCTAATATCTCATCCAGGAGATAGGAACGTCAGCAAAGCATCCACTCTGCAACTCATTCTCAACTATTATTGCTTATTTATTATTATTACTTTTTTTCTTTGTTTTGTATTCGCAGTTTATCTTTTGCACATTGGCTGTTTGTACTTGTGTGCATTTTCATTGATTCTATTGTGTTTCTTTGTATCTGAGAAAATTAACCTCAACTTTGTAATTGGTGACATATATGTACTTTGAAAATAAACTTTCTTTGAACTTTAAACTTTGAAAACAACATTCCTTCAAAAAGATAGGATGTTGTGCTCAAATGGCCAGTAAATCCAGAGGTCTCTTTTGCAAATGAGCTCAGCAGTCTACAGAACATGAATTAAATTGCAGACATCTAATCTTCATTCCTGGTATGAACATCAATGGATGACTAGTCTCGCAGTCCACACATATGAAGTGCCAAGGATTTATATCCATGACTAAACTTTATAGCAGCATGAAACTGTAATTCACTCCCAAACAACAAACAGATGAATTACCAAAGGCAAACAGAAGTAATGTTACCAAAGTGCATACACGGAAGGTCGAATTTGAAGGCAGAATACGGGGCTGATGGCAGGGATCTTAGCAGTGTGAAGGAATGGAGGAATGCTGGTGTCTATGTCCATAAATTACTCAAAGTATCCACAAATATTTACTTATTTAAAGATATCGTGCAGAACGGGCCCTTCCGGTCCAGCCAGCAACCCACCTATTTAAACCTAGCCTAATCACAGGACAACTTAACAATGACCAATTAACCTACCAACCAGTATGTCTTTGAATTATGGGAGGAAACTCATGCAATCTTGGAGAAAATGCACAAACTCCTTACAGATGGCACTGGAATTGAACTCCTAGCTCTGACGGCCTGAGCTGTAAAAGTATCATGCCAACCACCATGCTACTGTGATGCCCTACAGTTGATAGGGTTGTTAAGACACATGGTGCATTGGCCTTCATTAGTCAAGGGGCTGAGTTCAAGATTTGCAAGGTGGTATTGCAGCTCAAAGGACACTGCTTAGACCATGCTTGGAATATTGTATTCAGTTCTGGTCACTCATGAAAAGAAGGATGAGGAAGCTTCATAGAGCTTTACAGAGGGTGCAGAGGAGATGTGTCATGATGCTGTGTGGATTAGAGAGTGTTTTTTATGAGAACAGGTTGAGTGAGCTCTTTAGAGTGAAGGAGGATGAGAGGTGACTTAATAGAAATGATAAGAGGCATAGATAAATGTACATCTCGAGACTTTTCCCCAGGAAGGAAATTGCTAATTTAAGGGGGCATAATTTTAAGGTGACTGGTGGAAAGTATAGAGAAGTAAGTTCTATTTTTACACAGACAATGCTGAGTGAGTTGAACGTACTGCCACGTAGATGGTAGAGCCAGATAAATTAGGGACCTTTAAGAAACTCCTAAATAGGCACATGGATGATAAAAAATGGAAGGAAGGGTTAGGTTGGTCTTAGAGATGGTTGAAAGGTCAGCACAACATAGTGGGGTGACGAGCCTGTAATGTTCTCGGTTCTGTGTTCTAGATCAGAAGGTTACAAGTTCAAGTCCTACTCACAAAAGTTAGGCTGATGTCAAAGTGTGGAACAGAGGGAGTATGAACTCTCTGAAGTGACATGTTATAAAAGTATTACATAATAGCTCTCTTGGTTATTACAGGCGACTGTGAATAATTTCATAGCAGTATGTTGAAAAGGCACAGGCAATTCCCCCCAGTGTCCCAGCAAATATTCATCCCTCTGTCATCATCAGTACACCTCTTACCTGGCTGTTACTGCAATACTCGTGACAGTTTTCTCTGCAGATGTTTGCAATTACATTTAGTGTGAATAGAAAATTCACCCATTGACTGTGAGTCTTTGGGATCACTTGACTTCTTGAAAGATCTTATAGAAATGCTATTGTACTATAACATATTAAACTATAAACACAAAATAATCTGCAGATGCTGGGGTCAAAGCAACACTCACAACATGCTGGAGTAACTCAGCAGGTCAGGCAGCATCAGTGGAAAAGATCGGTCGACGTTTCAGACCGGAACCCTTTGTCAGGACTGAAGAGGGAAGGGGCAGAGGCCCTATAAAGAAGGTGGGGAGGGGGTGGGAAGGAGAAGGCTGGTAGGTTCCAGGAGAAAGACCAGTAAGGGGAAAGATAAAGGGGTGGGGGGAAGGGAGGCAGGGTGGTGATAGGCAGGAAAGGTGAAGAAAGAATAGGGGAAAACACAATGGGTCCCACCAGGCACTTATCACTGTAAGTGCAAGTGCTACACCTGTCCCTACACCTCCTCTCTTGCCACCATTCACAGCCCCAAACAGTCCTTCCAGGTGAGGCAACACTTCACTTGTGAGTCTGTTGGGGTCATCTATTGCATCCGGTGCTCCCAGTGCGGCCTCCTCTACATCGGTGAAACCCGACGCAGATTGTGGGACCGCTTCATCGAGCACCTCCACTCCATCTGCCAAAACAGACAGGATCTCCCAGTAGCCACCCACTTCAACTCTGCTTCCCACTCCCATTCAGATGTGTCCATACATGGCCTCCTCTACTGCCATGATGAGGCTAAACTCAGGTTGGAGGAGCAACACCTCATATACCGTCTAGGTAGCCTCCAGCCCCTTGGTATGAACATAGAATTCTCCAACTTCCGGTAATTCCCTCCCCCTCCCATCCCCTATCCTTATGTCACTCTTCCCCCTCCCCCAGCTGCCTACCTCCTCCCTCTTGGTCCCGCCTCCTTCTACTACCCATTGTGTTTTCCCCTATTCTTTCTTCACCTTTCCTGCCTATCACCTCCCTGCCTCCCTTCCCCCACCCCTTTATCTTTCCCCTTACTGGTTTCTCACCTGGAACCTACCAGCCTTCTCCTTTCCACCCTCCCCCCACCTTCTTTATAGGGCCTCTGCACCTTCCCCGTACAGTCCTGACGAAGGGTTCCGGCCCAAAACGTCGACCGATCTTTTCCACTGATGCTGCCCGACCTGCTGAGTTCCTCCAGCGTGTTGTGAGTGTTACATATTAAACTATGATCTGAGTCTAAAAACACAAGAAAATCTGCAGTGCTGGAAATTCAAGCAACATACACAAAATGCTGGTGAAATACAGCAGGCCAGGCAGCATCTAAAGGAAGAGGTATAGTCATTCCACCAGCATTTTGTGTGTGTTGCTATGATCTGAGCCTGTTGTTTCGTATTACTCCAGTCTGGTAGGGATCAGAATAATAAAGCTTTAGTTGTGGAACACTGTTATTCAGTAAGATGCTGCCTCTCCCAGCTTATCACAACACTATCTAATTTTACTCTGCCTTCATCAGTTGTTTACAACAGTACGGTCTCTGATATATAATTAAGCACAAGGTCTAATTTTTTTAATATAATCATATACTTTGATTAACATTAGGCAAAACCATGTTTGACAATTGGTACTACAACAAACTCTTGCATATTCTTCTGCCTAATAATTCAGTCAAGGTTGTGATCCAGTTGTACAGAAAGAGAAGAATTTTGGACTAGCATACTCATATTTCTCATTTATTCCACACCATGGTCACGGGTCCCTTATTCATCAGGGCATACAAAACATCTTTGCAACAAACTGCATTTGATGAAGGTATATATGACTCTTTTAGATCATAGGCCATCCTGTCTTTGACATGCAGCAGTTGAAGATGTTATTAACACCACTGTACAGTATTTCATGAAGATGTACCATGCTCCCTGTGGGCACTTACAGTCTCTGTTTCTAAGAGGTAATAACCTAGCATATGTTTTAGTGAACAGAAATAGATAGAAATGGATCTCCGCAGACAACTTTGCTCAGGAGGTGGGCAACCAGTCAACTTCCTTTGACAGTCACCGTTAATAAGGCAGCCAGTAAAGGGAATACAGAGCAGTGAATCAACCAACAGGGCAAATTAATGGAACTGATTTCAGTTCTCCGCTTGGCAAGGACGTTCCCTGTTTGTACTTATGCATATATTGATTTAAGGTGAGACACCCATCCTCACTTCTCTTGCACAGCATAGTGACAGATTGTTTTTTTTTACCTTCCTCTTGTTGGTAGGACAGACATAGAGGTAGCTCAGCACAGTTTTGAGGCCCACTTTCTCATTCAGCTTCTCATATGTTGTTCCATAGTCGGTAGACCTGTAATTAAAATGTAATAAATAATGAAATGTTTTTTTAACAATCATGGCTCCATTGGCCCCAATCTGGGCAAAGCCATTAATTATGCACAATGTATAATGCTACATTTGCAATGATGTTGAAACACTTTGTCTGATGTGGGGTGTATGGTAGCATAGTGGTTAGCATAACGCTTTACAGGCCAGTAACCTGGGTTCAATTTCTGATGCTGCTTGCAAGGAGTCTGTATGCTCTCCCACTGGCAACGTGTGTTTTCTTTGAGTGCTCCCGTTTCCTCTCACATTCTAAAGGTGAGTTCTGATGCAGGGTCTCGGAGTGAAACGCCGATTCTTTGTTCCAGTTCAATACACACTGCCTGACCTGCTGAGTTCCTCCGGAATTTTGTGTGTGTTAACTCTGGATTTCTCGAATGCATCTTCTCTTTTGTTTACCTTCCAAAGGAGTATGGGTTAGTAGGTTAATTGGTCAATGAGTGCAA
Source organism: Mobula hypostoma (assembly GCF_963921235.1). NCBI lineage: Eukaryota > Metazoa > Chordata > Chondrichthyes > Myliobatiformes > Myliobatidae > Mobula > Mobula hypostoma. The sequence goes on from NC_086115.1 coordinate 4,741,518, forward strand.
CTGAGTGGTGCAGCTCCTTGGGATAGAAAGACATGTTACTGTGTTGTATCTCTAAATAAAAATAAAATAAAAAATACATTCTTACTGCTAATCTGTTGACAGAGAACAGCTATTAATAGCTGCTAATGAGGCCCATTGTTTTTAAGAGCCAGTTGAATTCCTGCACATCAGCTTGAAATAGGAAATACCTAATTCAGTTATCATTGATCTTGTCCAAGAATTCTAACATTAGTCAACAGCAAATGCAGACTGACAGTCTTGCCGTTTGCCCAGTCGCTTTTAGCACTTGTCATTGACTACAATTCAGCCTGGTTATTACACTCGTCGTCTTCACAGCGACTTAATTAAGGAAGGTTTTAGAAACTTAAGTGAAAGTCATTTGGTCCAAACTACGTTATGCATTTTCTAATCTCCTGTTCAAACTTTTCATCCCAGCTTTATACAGATAAAGGAGCTTTATTATTTTGTAGTGCATTCCCATGCAGGAACAGGGGATAGATAGGCAATTATGTGATTGGTACACAATGACATTGGCAGAATTGTTTGTACTGTAGATGTAATGTTGATATTTCTTCCCTCTCTCTCTGAAGTCACCTTTTGGTTGCAGTGAATTCTATTTGAGTCCAGATCAGTGACAGCTGTGCAGGAGTAATGAATATCCTCCAGGGTTGGTGTCCACATCAATACACTTCGAAGGTGAAACAAAAAAAAAGCCTAGAGTAACACACACAAAATAGCAGAGGAACTCAGCAGGCCAGGAGCATCTATGAGAAAGAGTAGTCAGTCAATGTTTCAGGCTGGGACCCTTCATCAGGACTGGAAAGGAAGGGGGGAGGAGTCAGCAGAAGAAGGTGGGGGGAGGGAAAGAAGCAGTACAAAGTGTCAGATGATAGGTGAAACTGGGAGAGGGGGAGAGGGATGAAGTAAAGAGCTGGGAAGTTGATTGTTGAAAGGGATAAAGGGCTAGAAAAGGGGGAATCCAATAGGAGAGGTCAGAAGTTCACTACATTTACTAGAGGACTGAGGATGAAACAAAAAAAGGCCTAGGGTAACGTTCCTTTCCATTGTCTCATGAATGCACCTTAAGTTGTGCTCCACATTTCTTACTGTCAATTTCCAAACTCAGTATTCTTCCAGCTCCTCTTCCTTCGCAAAACTTCTGTCAGTTTATCCTTCAGGTGGAAAGATCGTCAACTCTGGAATTTCCTTCCTAAACTTCATCTGTTTGAATCACTATCACAATCAAGGCATTTTAAAATTTCCTGAAATCACCCACTGCTTCCACTTAAATGCCAAACAAGTGAAGCTGGTTGACCTCTGGTGAATCTGCAGTATATTGATTTATGAACTTAAATTATCCATCTCCAGTTCAATTTGCAAGTTTTCAAGTAAAACTGCAGGAAATTACTTTGGCCTCCAGCAAGGAAATTTATTGGCATTTCATTACCTTGGCAAATTAGTCAACGGTTTATTATTATTGGCTGATTTAATGAATGTGTCTGAAACTTAGCCTGTGACCATAACATTTCAAACCAGGCATAAAATATTTCCTCCATTTGTTTGTGGAGCTAATGGGTCTTTCAACTGATTAAAAGGAAGTAGTTCTTTTTTCAAGTGGTGACTCCTTTTAACCTTTCCGTTCTGAATGTAACTCTGATAATTTTCCGCAGCCGCGGAGTCTAGTTATCATGTACAAGTCTTATCAGGATGCTCCATGTATTTCCTAAAGCATTATAGATAATTATAGCCAATGGTTACAATGCAGAGCTGTGCAAGAACACACTACTGGATCCTGGCTTATTGAAAGTTGCAGGTAGATGAAAAAGTATAATAGTCATTACTAATTGAGATAATGAACAGTGTTTCCACCATTTATTGGCTGTCTTGATATGAGCCTGAATAAGTGGTTATTTCTGTAAAGCTTGCTAAAATTTAATTTAAAATTAAAAATGTATCTGCCAAATGTTTAGTGCTATACATGTTTTGTGACACTCGCAGGATATTAAAACAAAATTATCAAATGCACACCAAGACCCCCTCCCCCAGTTATGGGTTTGCTTTGCTTGATTACTTTAGTGAATTCAGTAGGTTACACCACTTCCAGGAATAGCTGTGTTCCCGACAAGACGACGTTTACTCTATTGGCTTGACTGTGTAACCCGGTTTGGAAAAGCTGGGGTTTACACAAGCCCTGTACAACTCCAGAAAGACAGAAGGCATAGATTTACTTCTACTTCTAGGATTTCTGCAGTCAATGAGGCAACATGGTTGCCTGTTAGTGAGCTGTGCCCTGTTCAGAACTAAACTGATCTTGGAGCAGTATGTTCTGGCTTATGATCATTTATGTTTTGCATGTAGGCTAAGTTATAACAAGTACTATTAATGGCGTAGTTGTCAGTACATTAAGTTTCTGGTTCTGTATGAAGAATTAGTGGTGAGGTGTGGAGAGCTGTGGAAGAGAAGATACAAATGTGATACAAATGCTAAAGTGCTGGCTCTTCCACAGCCTTATCTACTCATTAATTCTTCCAGGCAGCTCTCCACATCTCACCATTAACTCATTATACAGTACTAGAAGCTTAATGTACAGATAACTATGCTATTAAGGTATTTCATAGAACGTAGAACGTTGTACAGTGTCTCACAATAGAGGCTCTTTGGCCATTGATACTGTACCAACCTTTTAAACTACTCCAAATTCAATCTAAACCTTCCCTCTCCTTTTTGACTCACCCTATCACAAGCACTCCACTTTTGTCTGTACTACTCTCTCCTCTACCTTCTCTTCAACTGAAAACTAACATCTCTCTCTTTCCAGTTCAAACAAAGGATTGTAGACTGTCTGTTTCTCTTTCCACAGATGCTGCCCACCCCATTGATTTTCTGTACTTGAGCATATTAATTCACCGAGGATAGTCTGAGGGTAAAGTGAGGAAATGGGTATGCTTATCAGTTAACCGGGATTACAAATTATTGTTTGTCACCTGAAGTTTAACCTTACTATCATAGATACTACTAAAGAAAACAACATTCATCCAGACCTCAGTGCACCCAAAAATATATATTACAAACAGAACATAAAACAATATATTACGATAAGTAAGTTAATAGTAGATAATTTAAAGTGCATGTAGTGCACAGCAGAGGTAAACAATAAACAATACAGTAAATAGACTCACACACAAAATACTAGAGGAACTCAGCAGGCCAGGCAGCATCTATGGAAAAGAGTGCAGTTAATATTTCGGGCCGAGACCATTCAGCAGGACCCTAACCCTTTAATGCTAGTGAATGCACCTTGGTGGTGGCAGGGTATTCATTAGTCTCACAGCCTGAGGAAAGAAGGTGTTCCCCAGTCTGGAGCTCCAAGTGCCGATGCTTCTGTACTTCCTTCCTAATGCTAGTGGATCAAAGAGATTGTGTGGGATGGGTTGGAGGGATTGTTACTGGTACCAAGTAAATTGGATTTTAATTTCTAAAGGCTGCCTGAACTGACTATTTGACTGAAGGTACCCAATACATCTGCTTTAAATTTCAGATGAGTTAAAAATCAACTCTTTGTCTGTAGTCACATGTAACCCAGATAGACCATAGGCAGCAACCTCCCTTACCAGAATGACCTAAGTGACAATGAACCAGTAGTTTCAGTATTGGGAATCAAAATAAAGAGGCTAGGCGTGAGGAGGTTAGTTCACAACAGAGGGATGGGAACCAGTGCAGAGAGACAGAGGGGTGTAAGGTGAGGGTAGAAGCAAAAAGTACAAAGGAGAAAAGTAAAAGTGGCAGGCCGACAAATCCAGGGCAAGCATTAAAAAGGGCCACTTTTCAACATAATTGTATAAGGGCTAAGAGAGTTGTAAAAGAGCGCCTGAAGGCTTTATGTGTCAATGCAAGGAGCATTCGTAATAAGGTGGATGAATTGAAAGTGCAGATTGTTATTAATGATTATGATATAGTTGGGATCACAGAGACATGGCTCCAGGGTGACCAGGGATGGGAGCTCAACGTTCAGGGATATTCAATATTCAGGAGGGATAGACATGAAGGAAGGGGAGGTGGGGTGGCGTTGCTGGTTAAAGAAGAGATTAACACAATAGAAAGGAAAGACATAAGCCGGGAAGATGTGGAATCGATATGGGTAGAGCTGCGTAACACTAAGGGGCAGAAGACGCTGGTGGGAGTTGTGTACAGGCCACCTAACAGTAGTAGTGAGGTCGGAGATGGTATTAAACAGGAAATTAGAAATGTGTGCAATAAAGGAACAGCAGTTATAATGGGTGACTTCAATCTACATGTAGACTGGGTGAACCAAATTGGTAAAGGTGCTGAGGAAGAGGATTTCTTGGAATGTATGCGGGATGGTTTTTTGAACCAACATGTCGAGGAACCAACTAGAGAGCAGGCTATTCTGGACTGGGTTTTGAGCAATGAGGAAGGGTTAATTAGCAATCTTGTCGTGAGAGGCCCCTTGGGTAAGAGTGACCATAACATGGTGGAATTCTTCATTAAGATGGAGAGTGACATAGTTAATTCAGAAACAAAGGTTCTGAACTTAAAGAAGGGTAACTTTGAAGGTATGAGACGTGAATTAGCTAAGATAGACTGGCAAATGACACTTAAAGGATTGACAGTGGATATGCAATGGCAAGCATTTAAAGGTTGCTGCATGGATGAACTACAACAATTGTTCATCCCAGTTTGGCAAAAGAATAAATCAAGGAAGGTAGTGCACCCGTGGCTGACAAGAGAAATTAGGGATAGTATCAATTCCAAAGAAGAAGCATACAAATTAGCCAGAGAAAGTGGCTCACCTGAGGACTGGGAGAAATTCAGAGTTCAGCAGAGGAGGACAAAGGGCTTAATTAGGAAGGGGAAAAAAGATTATGAGAGAAAACTGGCAGGGAACATAAAAACGGACTGTAAAAGCTTTTATAGATATGTAAAAAGGAAAAGACTGGTAAAGACAAATGTAGGTCCCCTGCAGACAGAAACAGGTGAATTGATTATGGGGAGCAAGGACATGGCAGACCAATTGAATAGTTACTTTGGTTCTGTCTTCACTAAGGAGGACATAAGTAATATTCCAGAAATAGTAAGGGACAGAGGGTCCAGTGGGATGGAGGAACTGAGCGAAATACATGTTAGTAGGGAAGTGGTGTTAGGTAAATTGAAGGGATTGAAGGCAGATAAATCCCCAGGGCCAGATGGTCTGCATCCCAGAGTGCTTAAGGAAGTAGCCCAAGAAATAGTGGATGCATTAGTGATAATTTTTCAAAACTCGTTAGATTCTGGACTAGTCCCTGAGGATTGAAGGGTTGCTAATGTAACCCCACTTTTTAAAAAAGGAGGGTGAGAGAAACCGGGGAATTATAGACCGGTTAGCCTAACGTCGCTGGTGCGGAAACTGCTGGAGTCAGTTATCAAGGATGTGATAACAGCACATTTGGAAAGCGGTGAAATGATCGGACAAAGTCAGCATGGATTTGTGAAAGGAAAATCATGTCTGACGAATCTCATAGAATTTTTTGAGGATGTAACTAGTAGAGTGGATAGGGGAGAACCAGTGGATGTGGTATATTTGGATTTTCAAAAGGCTTTTGACAAGGTCCCACACAGGAGATTAGTGTGCAAACTTAAAACACACAGTATTGGGGGTAAGGTATTGGTGTGGGTGGAGAATTGGTTAGCAGACAGGAAGCAAAGAGTGGGAATAAACGGGACCTTTTCAGAATGGCAGGTGGTGACTAGTGGGGTACCGCAAGGCTCAGTGCTGGGACCCCAGTTATTTACAATATATATTAATGACTTGGATGAGGGAATTAAATGCAGCATCTCCAAGTTTGCGGATGACACGAAGCTGGGTGGCAGTGTTAGCAGTGAGGAGGATGCTAAGAGGATGCAGGGTGACTTGGATAGGTTGGGAGAGTGGGCAAACTCATGGAAGATGCAATTTAATGTGGATAAATGTGAAGTTATCCACTTTGGTGGCAAAAATAGGAAAACAGATTGTTATCTGAATGGTGGCCGATTAGGAAAAGGGGAGGTGCAACGAGACCTGGGTGTCATTATACACCAGTCATTGAAAGTGGACATGCAGGTACAGCAGGCGGTGAAAAAGACGAATGGTATGCTGGCATTTATAGCGAGAGGATTCGAGTACAGGAGCAGGGACGTACTACTGCATTTGTACAAGGCCTTGGTGAGACCACACCTGGAGTATTGTGTGCAGTTTTGGTCCCTGAATCTGAGGAAAGACATCTTTGCCATAGAGGGAGTACAAAGAAGGTTCACCAGATTGATTCCTGGGATGGCGGGACTTTCATATGAAGAAAGACTGGATGAACTGGGCTTGTACTCGTTGGAATTTAGAAGATTGAGGGGGGATCTGATTGAAACGTATAAAATCCTAAAGGGATTGGACAGGCTAGATGCAGGAAGATTGTTCCCGATGTTGGGGAAGTCCGGAACAAGGGGTCACAGTTTGAGGATAGAGGGGAAGCCTTTTAGGACCGAGATTAGGAAAAACTTCTTCACACAGAGAGTGGTGAATCTGTGGAATTCTCTGCCACAGGAAACTGTTGAGGCCAGTTCATTGGCTATATTTAAGAGGGAGTTAGATATGGCCCCTGTGGCTACGGGGGTCAGGGGGTATGGAGGGAAGGCTGGGGCGGGGTTCTGAGTTGGATGATCAGCCATGATCATAATAAATGGCGGTGCAGGCTCGAAGGGCCGAATGGCCTACTCCTGCACCTATTTTCTATGTTTCTATGTTTCTGTGTTTCTATGTTTCACATTCTCCATTATGATTCCAACATTTTTATTCTTACGTCATAAAATTTCCAGGTGACGTAGATTTCCAGGTTTGCACTTAAACTGGAGGGGGATTAATATCTTAGAGGGAAATGTTGCCAGTACTGCGAGGTGGGGGTGGTTTAAATTCAAGTTGCAGGGAGATGGGAACCAGAGTGCCAGAACAGACTGTAAAAGCTTTTATAGATATGTAAAAAGGAAAAGACTGGTAAAGACAAATGTAGGTCCCCTACTGACAGAAACAGGTGAATTGATTATGGGGAGCAAGGACATGGCAGACCAATTGAATAATTACTTTGGTTCTGTCTTCACTAAGGAGGACATAAATAATCTTCCAGAAATAGTAGGGGACAGAGGGTCCAGTGAGATGGAGGAACTGAGCGAAATACATGTTAGTAGGGAAGTGGTGTTGGGTAAATTGAAGGGATTAAAGGCAGATAAATCCCCAGGGCCAGATGGTCTGCATCCCAGAGTGCTTAAGGAAGTAGCCCAAGAAATAGTGGATGCATTAGTGATAATTTTTCAAAACTCGTTAGATACTGGACTAGTTCCTGAGGATTGGAGGGTGGCTAATGTAACTCCACTTTTTAAAAAAGGAGGGAGAGAGAAACCGGGGAATTATAGACCGGTTAGCCTAACGTCGGTGGTGGGGAAATTGCTGGAGTCAGTTATCAAGGATGTGATAACAGCACGTTTGGAAAGCGGTGAAATGATCGGACAAAGTCAGCATGGATTTGTGAAAGGAAAATCATGTCTGACGAATCTCAGAATTTTTTGAGGATGTAACTAGTAGAGTGGATAGGGGAGAACCAGTGGATGTGGTATATTTGGATTTTCAAAAGGCTTTTGACAAGGTCCCACACAGGAGATTAGTGTGCAAACTTAAAGCACACGGTATTGAGGGTAAGGTATTGATGTGGATGGAGAATTGGTTAGCAGACAGGAAGCAAAGAGTGGGAATAAACGGGACCTTTTCAGAATGGCAGGCAGTGACTAGTGGGGTACCGCAAGGCTCAGTGCTGGGACCCCAGTTGTTTACAATATATATTAATGACTTGGATGAGGGAATTAAATGCAGCATCTCCAAGTTTGCGGATGACACGAAGCTGGGCGGCAGTGTTAGCAGTGAGGAGGATGCTAAGAGGATGCAGGGTGACTTGGATAGGTTGGGTGAGTGGGCAAATTCATGGCAGATACAATTTAATGTGGATAAATGTGAAGTTATCCACTTTGGTGGCAAAAATAGGAAAACAGATTATTATCTGAATGGTGGCCAATTAGGAAAAGGGGAGGTGCAACGAGAGCTGGGTGTCATTATACACCAGTCATTGAAAGTGGGCGTGCAGGTACAGCAGGCGGTGAAAAAGGCGAACGGTATGCTGGCATTTATAACGAGAGGATTCGAGTAAAGGAGCAGGGAGGTACTACTGCAGTTGTACAAGGCCTTGGTGAGACCACACCTGGAGTATTGTGTGCAGTTTTGGTCCCTGAATCTGAGGAAAGACATCCTTGCCATAGAGGGAGTACAAAGAAGGTTCACCAGATTGATTCCTGGGATGGCAGGACTTTCATATGAAGAAAGACTGGATGAACTGGGCTTGTACTCGTTGGAATTTAGAAGATTAAGGGGGGATCTGATTGAAATGTATAAAATCCTAAAGGGATTGGACAGGCTAGATGCAGGAAGATTGTTCCTGAGGTTGGGGAAGTCCAGAACGAGGGGTCACAGTTTGAGGATAAAGGAAAAGCCTTTTAGGACCGAGATTAGGAAAAACTTCTTCACACAGAGAGTGGTGTATCTGTGGAATTCTCTGCCACAGGAAACAGTTGAGGCCAGTTCATTGGCTATATTTAAGAGGGAGTTGGATATGGCCCTTGTGGCTATGGGGATCAGGGGGTATGGAGGGAAGGCTGGTGCAGGGTTCTGAGTTGGATGATCAGCCATGATCATAATAAATGGCGGTGCAGGCTCGAAGGGCCGACTGACCTACTCCTGCACCTATTTTCTATGTTTCTATGTAACAGATAGCAGAGTGCTTGTGGAGACAAATCTTGTTGAGACTCCAGACAAAGTCAGGGATCAACATTGTTGAGCATAGTAGGACTAATGTTTTGAGTTGCATATATTTCAATACAAGAAGTATTGTAGGAAAGACAGATGAGATCAGGGCATAGATCAACACATGGAATTATGATATTGTTGCCATTAGTGACACTTGGTTGCAGGAGGGGCAGAACTGGAGGCTCAGTATCTGGGGTTCTGTTGTGTTAAATGTGATAGAATGGGAAGAATTAAAGGGGGAGGGTTGGCATTACTAGTCAGGAGAAATGTCACAGCAGTGGTCAGTCAGACAGACAGGAGAACTTGACTTGAGAGGCTTAATGAGTGGAAATGAGGAATGAGAAGGGTGTGACCATGTTAATGGGGCTATATCTAAGATGGCCCAAAAGTCCAAGGAATTTAGAAGAACAAATTTGTAGAGAGATCACAGACTGTTGCAAAATATATGGGGTTGTGATAGTTGGTGATTATAACTTTCCACATATTGAGTGGACTCCCATACTCCAAAAGGACTAGATGGGATAGAGTTTGTCAAATGTGTTCAGGAAAGCTTCCCGCATCAGTACACAGAAATCCCATGAAAAGGTGTGCAATATTTGACTTCCTTTTAGACAGTGAGACAGGACAGGTGACAGAACTTTGTGTAAGGGAACACTTTGCATCTAGTGATCATAATGCCATTAAATGCGAGGTAATTATGGAAAAGAGTAGGTCTGATCCTTGGGTTGATATTCTATATTGGAAAAAGGCCAGTTTTGAAGGTATCAGAAAGGATCTGGCAAGTGTGGATCGGGACAGGCTATTTTCTATCAATAGTGTACTTAGTAAGTGGGAGGCCTTCAAAAGTGAAATGTTGAGGGTACAAAGCTTGTATGTGCCTATCAGAATAAAAGGCAAGGATACCAAGTTTAAGGAACATTGGTTTTCAAGAGATATTGAGACCCTGGTTGCATAGTAGGTACAATATAGGTAGGTAGGAACAAATGAGGTGGATGAGGAGTATAACAAATGCAAATGAAAGAATTCAGGAGGGCTAAAGGAAGGCATGAGGTTGCTCCAGCAGACCAGCTGAAGGAGAATCCTAAGGGCATCTAAGGTATGTTAAAAGCAAAAGGATTGCAAGAGACAAAATTGGTCTTCTGGAAGATCAGAGTAATCTATGCTTGGAGATAAAACGGTTGGGTAAGATCTTAAATGGGATTTTTTGCATCTGTATTTACCCAGGAGACGGACACGGAATCTATAAAAGTGAGGCAAAGCAGCAGCGTGGTCATGTACCCCATACAGATTAGAATCAGAATCAGGTTTATTATCACTGGCATGTGATGTGAAATTTGTTAACTTAGTAGCAGCAGTTCAATGCAATACATAATCTATCAGAGAAATAAAAGAAAATAATAATAATACATTAAATAAAAATAATAATAAATAAACAAGTAAATCAATTACAGTATACGTATATTGAATGGATTTTAAAAAATGTGCAAAAACAGAAATACTGTATATTAAAAAAAGTGAGGTAGTGTCCAAAGATTCAATGTCAATTTAGGAATCAGATGGCAGAGGGGAAGAAGCTGTTCCTGAATCACTTAATATGTGCCTTCAGGCTTCTGTACCTCCTACCTGATGGTAACAGTGAGAAAAGGGCATGCCCTGTGTACCGGAGGTCCTTAATAATGAACGCTGTCTTTCTGAGACACCACTCCCTGAAGATGTCCTTTGTAGGCTAGTACCCACGATGGAGCTGACTAGATTTACAACCTGCAGTCCTGTGCAGTAGCCTCTCCATACCAGACAGTGATGCAGCCTGTCAGAATGCTCTCCACGATACAACTATAGAAGTTTTTGAGTGTATTTGTTGACATGCCAAATCTCTTCAAATTCATAATAAAGTGTAACCGCTGTCTTGCCTTCTTTATAACAACATTGATATGTTGGGACCAGGTTAGATTCTCAGAGGTCTTGACACCCAGGAACTTGAAGCTGCTCACTCTCTCCACTTCTGACCCCTCTATGAGTATTCCTTCATCTTACCCTTCTTCAAGTCCACAATCAGCTTTCATCTTACTGACGTTGAGTGCCAGGTTGTTGCTGCGTTGGCATATCTCACTCCTGTACATCCTCTCGTCACTACCTGAGATTCTATCAACAATAACAGAGGAGGACGTGTTTGCTGTCTTGTGGCAAATTAGGGTGTATAAATCCTCAGAGTCTGACAAAGTGTTCCCTCAGACCGTGTGGGAGGCAAGTGCAGAAATTATAGGGGCCCTAGAAGAGATATTTTAATAATCCTGAGTGACAGGTGAAACACTAGAGGACGGGTAATGTAGTTCCACTGTTTAAGAAAGGCTCTAAGTGTAAACCAGGAAATTCTCGACTGGTCTGGTGAGCCTGACATCAATAGTAGTAAAATTATTGGAAAGTGTTGTAAGTCAGCATGGCTTTCTGTGTGGTAGGTCATGTCTAACCAATCTTAAAGAATTTTTTCAGGAAATTACCAGGAAAGTTGATGAAGGCAAGGCAGTTGATATTTCTATATGGATTTCAGCAAGGCATTTAAACAGGTCCTGAATGAAAGGTTGGTCAAGAAGGTTCATTGCTTGGCCAAGATATTGGGGTTGCAGGAGAAGCCAGAGAGTAACAGTAGATAGTTGCCTCTCTGACTGGAGGCCTGTGACTAGTGGTGTTCTGCACGTATCAGTGCTGGGTCTCCTGTTGTTTGTCATCTATATCAATGATCCGGATGATAATGTGGTTAACTGTATCAGCAAATTTGCAGATGACACCAAGATTTGGGGTCTAGTGGACAGCAAGGAAGACTATTGGAGCTTGCAGCAGGTTCTGAACCAGCTAGAAAAATGGGCTGCAAAATGGCAGATGGAATTTAATGAAGACAAGTGTGAAGTGTTGTAACTTTGAGAGGACCAACAAGGTCTTACACAGTGAACGGTAGGGCACTGCAGAGTGCGGTAGAACAAAGGGTTCTGGGAATACAGGTCCAAAACTAATTAAAAATGGCATCACACAATACTCCATAGTAGGCCTCACCAATGTATTGCACGATATAACATCCTTACTCCTGCGCTCAACACATTGATCTCTGAAGACAAGTGTACCAAAAGCTCTTTTTATCACCTCATCTACCTGTGTTGCCACTTATGGAGGTGACTGTAGAGGTCAATTCTTGATCAGGCATACGTGTTCACAGTGAGGACATGGGAGTTATCCTGATTGCGTGGGCATGACCATTACTGCTGCTTTCCCCTTCTGTCAGGCCATCTCCAGGTCTGTATAATGCCCATCTTCTAAGCTGCTGTGAGCAAGCTTAACTGAGCACGCCAACCAGTTCTTTCTCATGCGCTATGTTCCAGATGCCAAGGGGGAAGCACACTCCAAGTAATACTGGCTTTCACACAGTCTTTATACCTCTTACCATGTCTATCATGGTTTCTGCTTCCCTGTGATAATTGGCCATTGCTGCTTCAGGCAGTCTGGAGAGGCCCATGGTTCTTCCTGTCACGTCCAATGAAGTTGTGTTTTCAGGATCATGGCTTCGATAATGGTAGTGTTTGCATTTTTGAAGACTTAATATATGGTCCATGTTTCACAACCTCACTGGAGGACAGTGAATACACTGGTGGTATTGTTAGAACTTTCCAATATGATGGTGGTTGTTCATCATATCCAATGATGACAGGAAACCTGTGCAGGAGAGTTTTTAAAGTGGGACAGCCATTGCTCTGGGACAGTTCCACTTTCTCCATCTCAGAAGTCCAGGTCCAGTGGTATGAATAGACATCACAACTGGGGTCTTCCCTGGTTGCAAAGGGTGAACACAACTTCTGTGGCTTGTCATGCCCTCCGCTCTCCATGGAACATTGCAGAACTGCCTTCCTGGCTGTTGGCTCTCACAGTAGATCTCATCCGCCCAGTCCACCAGAGCTGACTTTGCTTGCTGGGATGGGTGTGTCTATATCTCACCGGGGAATGAGACGTGCTGGCTACCCTCACCTGGTTTAGCCCACCTGTCAAAGTGACGTACTGAGGTATGGGTGCTGTCACATGCAAACAGATACTTGGAGCCACAGTTGACAGCTGAGTGTCCGGGGGGACCAAAGGTAACATTAAAGATTACCTTCAAATTCTTCATAGTTCCTATCTTTTCAAAGTAGTAAGATCATTTCATTTCATCTCAACATACGAAGTCAGCTCTGGTGGACTGGGCAGATAAGATCTACAGTCATCTGGCATCTCCAAGCCTCAATGCTTGAAACCACAGTTCTGAATTGACTTACTGCTTATTTCTGACCAACTCTCAGTAACAAAGTTCACTCATTATTGAACATGTATGCAGCCTGAAGCACCTTCAGTAATTCTAAAAGACTGAAGTAGGGTAAATACTGAAAGGCTTTTATTCACAGTAAAACGTGACCTCCATGCTGAGTGTCTGCCCCTGGTCCGAGGGGGAGGAGCAGGGTGAAATCACCTTTATTCAGGGTCTGTGGGAGGAGCCATAGGAGCAGTCAGCAGAGGGACGTGTCCAGACAGGTAACCCAGTTACAACATATATCTATGGTTTGCCACACAACCAATGTTATTTAAAAGCAGCATGGTGTAATGTCCAACAACCACACAAGTTCACATGGCTAACCTGTTTGGCAAGTTTCCTGCCCCAATTGTATGGTTCCAAATAAATTAAGGGAATCCTGGCAATTTTCTCAATTTGCTTTTGTTCTTTAAGAATCATCCCAAATAATCTGCTGCCCTAATTAACCGGAGGCCAATTAGCTAGAATCCATTGTATTCAGTAGTTAATATCATGTGCTGATCTGTGTAGGAAGCCATCTTTTCCCACTTATTCAGAGGGTTCATCGAAAAATTGCAGTATGGTGTTCCAAAGGAACCTCTGTTTCAAGACATCTGGTGAACTTCAAGGAAGGTTTAAGATCACTTTTGTATAAGGGATAATTTCTAGGTCACATTTATGCCAGGAAATATTTACTGTATGGTAGAGATGCTCAGGGCTGCTCAGCTTCCTCATAGAGTCATAAAAGAGGCAACCGCCCTTCACGTGCAATGTGATTTACTTTGGTTTAGATGTTAAACTTGATTCCTCAACAATTGGCACATAGGAATGTGACACTGGGAAATTAAATGCTTTGTCCTTCAGTCTGCTTTCTGAAGCAGGGTGTAACAAAATACTATAACAATTATCGGGTTAGAATTAGGCCAGTCTGTGTATTGAGTGTACTCTGTCATTCAGTTTTCCATTTCAACCCCATTTTCCTGCCATTTCCCATGAATCCCTTCAGCAATCAAGAACCGATGTACCCACTGACTTGCATCTACAATCCTCAGTTGCAGAACACCCCTTTACAATGAGGTTGTGCTCCCTGATCCTAGATTCACACTCTAATGGAAACAAACGCTCCAAGTCAACTCTATCCATGCCTTTCAGAATTTGTTAGGTTTACATAGAACATAGAATAGTACAGCACAGTACAGGTCCTTCGGCCCACATTGTTGTGCCGACCCTCAAACCCTGCCTCCCATATAAGCCCCCACCTTAGATTCCTCCATATACCTGTCTAGTAGTCTCTTAAATTTCACTAGTGTATCTGCCTCTACCACTGACTCAGGCAGTGCATTCCACGCACCAACCACTCTCTGAGTAAAAAACCTTCCTCTAATATCCCCCTTGAACTTCCCACCCCTTACCTTAAAGCCATGTCCTCTTGTATTGAGCAGTGGTGCCCTGGGGAAGAGGCGCTGGCTATCCACTCTATCTATTCCTCTTATTATCTTGTACACCTCTATCATGTCTCCTCTCATCCTCCTTCTCTCCAAAGAGTAAAGCCCTAGCTCCCTTAATCTCTGATCATAATGCATACTTTCTAAACCAGACAGCATCCTGGTAAACCTCCTCTGTACCCTTTCCAATGCTTCCACATCCTTCCTATAGTGAGGGGACCAGAACTGGACACAGTACTCCCAAGTGTGACCTAACCAGAGTTTTATAGAGCTGCATCATTACATCGCGACTCTTAAACTCTATCCCTCGACTTATGAAAGCTGACACCCCATAAGCTTTCTTAACTACCCTATCCACCTGTGAGGCAACTTTCAGGGATCTGTGAACATGTACCCCAAGATCCCTCTGCTTCTCCACACTACCAAGTATCCTGCCATATACTTTGTACTCTGCCTTGGAGTTTGTCCTTCCAAAGTGTACCACCTCACACTTCTCTGGGTTGAACTCCATCTGCCACTTCTCAGCCCACTTCTGCATCCTATCAATGTCTCTCTGCAATCTTTGACAATCCTCTACACTATCTACAACACCACCAACCTTTGTGTCGTCTGCAAACTTGCCAACCCATCCTTCTACCACCACATCCAGGTCGTTAATAAAAATCACGGAAAGTAGAGGTCCCAGAACAGATCCTTGTGGGACAGCACTAATCACAATCCTCCAAACTGAATGTACTCCCTCCACCACCACCCTCTGCCTTCTGCAGGCAAGCCAATTCTGAATCCACCTGGCTCTGGATCCCATGCCTTCTAACTTTCTGAATAAGCCTACCGTGTGGAACCTTGTCAAATGCCTTACTAAAATCCATATAGATCACATCCACTGCACTACCCTCATCTATATGCCTGGTCACCTCCTCAAAGAACTCTATCAGGCTTGTTAGACATGATCTGCCCTTCACAAAGCCATGCTGACTGTCCCTGATCAGACCATGATTCTCTAAATGCCTATAGATCCGATCTCTAAGAATCTTTTCCAACAGCTTTCCCACCACAGACGTAAGGCTCACTGGTCTATAATTACCCGGACTATCCCTACTACCTTTTTTGAACAAGGGAACAACATTCGCCTCCCTCCAATCCTCCGGTACCATTCCCGTGGACAACGAGGACATAAGGATCCTAGCCAGAGGCTCAGCAATCTCTTCTCTCACCTCGTGGAGCAGCCTGGGGAATATTCCGGCAGGCCCTGGGGACTTATCTGTCCTAATGTATTTTAACAACTCCAACACTTCCTCTCCCTTAATATCAGCATGCTCCAGAACATCAACCTCACTCATATTGTCCTCACCATCATCAAGTTCCCTCTCATTGGTGAATACCGAAGAGAAGTATTCATTGAGGACCTCGCTCACTTCCACAGCCTCCAGGCACATCTTCCCACCTTTATCTCTAATTGGACCTACCTTCACCCCTGTTATCCTTTTCAATGAGATACCTCCCTGCATCCTTCTGAACTCCATCAAGTATAGACCCAGAGACATCAAATGCTCCCTAAAGGTTAAGACTTTCATTCCTGGTATAATTCTTGTGAATCTTCTCTGGTCCCTATCCAGGGGAAGCACATTGGGAGCTCAAAATTGCCCCCAGTATTTCAAATGAGGTCTGACCAGTATTTGATGGCACTAATGGCTTTTTTCATTTCAAATATCCCCATTTCTCCTGAGTGATTTTGTTTTGTGGTTCATTTTGGTATCCACACTTTCAAATTTGTCAGTCAGCCTGAAATGTGAAGAATTGCTGTACACTCCACAATCAAGCCCACCTAAATATTTAGTATTCACATTAACTGAACTAATTTAGGAGACTGCAAAGCCAGCACTTTGCAAGTGCATCATAATTGGCCAATTTGCCACTGCTCCTGACAGTCAGATTGCGCTCAAACAATACAGCAGCAGGAAGTGAGTGACAGTCTCCATTTTGATTTCATCATGTTCAATTTACATTTGAGAGCTATAATATGCAAATGAGAAAACTACCTGTTAGTTATTTATCACTGGTACTTTCTGCTTCTCCTGAACTGTCAGTTAATGCAGGGTGACAGTGGGCTGCCTTCTTGAAATGCAGAACATATCACAAAAAAAACACTTTGCACTCAATGTCAGTAAATGATCATGGACTTCAGGAAGGGGAAGTTAGGAGAACATACACCAGTCCTCACTGAGGAGTCAGCAGTGGAAAGGGTGAGCTTCAGCTTCCTGGGTGGCAACATTTCGGAGGGTCTCCTGCGCTGGTTACATTGATACTGTCATGAAGAAAGCACAACATCAGCTATATTTCATTTGGAGTTTCTGAAGACTGGAGAATTGCACATATCACTCCACTCTTCGAGAAGGGAGAGATGCAGGAGAAAGAAATTATAAGCCAGTTAATCCAACCTTAGTGTTTAGGAAGACATTGCAGTCAATTGTTAAGGATGTGATTTCAGAGTACTTGGAGGCACAAGATAAAATAGTCTGTAGTCAGCACGATTTCCTCAAGGGAAAATCTTGCCAGGTGAATCTGTTGGAATTCTTTGAAGAAATAACAAGCAGGATAGACAGAGGAGAATCAGTTGATGATTTATACTTGGATTTTCAGAAGACCTTTGACAAGGTGCCACACATAAGGCTGCTTAAACCCATGATATTACAGAAAAGATTCTAGCATGGATAAAGCAGTTGTTGATTGGCAGGAGGCAAAGAGCAGGAATAAAGGGGGCCTTTTTTGGTTGGCTGCTGGTGACTAGTGGTGTTCCACAGGGGTCTGTGTTAAGACTGTTTCTTTTTACATTATATGTTAATGACTTGGATGGCGGAATTAATGGCTTTGTTGCAAAGTTTGAGGATGATACAAAGATAGGGGGAGGAGCAGGTGGTTTTCAGGAAATAGAGAAGCCACAGAAGGACTTAGACAGATTATGAGGATGGCAGATGGAATACAATGTTGGGAAGTGTAGAAGAAATAAAGGGATAGACAATCTTCTAAATAATGGAAAATTCAACAGTCTGAGGAGCAAAGGGACTTGAGAATTCTTGTGCAGGATTTCCTAAAGGTTAATTTGCAGGTTGAGTCAGTGATGAGGAAGGCAAATGTGATGTTGGCATTCATTTCAAGAGGACTAGAATATAAAAGCAAGGATGTCATTTTGAGGCTTTTAAAGCACTGATAAGGCCTCACGTGGAGTATTGTGAGCAGTTTTGGGCCCCTGGTCTTAAAAAGGATGTGCTGACACTGGAGATGGTTCAAAGGAGGTTCATGAAAATGATTCCAGGATTGAACAGCTTGTTATATGAGGAGTGTTTGATGGCTCTGGGCCTGTATTCACTAGAATTCAGAAGAATGAGGGGTGACCTCATTCAAACCTAGCAAATGGTGAAAGACCTTGATAGAACAGATGTGGAGAGGATGTTTCCTATGGTGGGAGAGTCTAGGACCAGAGGACACAGCCTCAGAATAGAGAGGTGTCCTTTTAGAATGGAGAGGATGAAGAATTTCTTTTGCCAGAGAGTAGTGCATCTATGGAATTTGTTGCCACAGGTCGTTGTGGAGGCTAAATCTTCATGCATATTTAAGGCAGAAGTGGAAAGATTCTTGATTAGTCAGGACATGAAGGGATACAGGAGATGACAGGACATTGGGATTGAGAGGGAAAAATGGATCATCATGAAATGGTGGAGCAGACTTGATGGGCCAAATGGCCTAATTCTGCTCCTATATCTTATGGTGTCCTGGTCATTTCAGTTTCAGGAGATTTTAAGTGTCATCAAAGACTAATAAATTTCTTTCGATGTACCATGGAGATCATCCTGACTAGTTGTATGAATAATCCAATACACAGCATCGTAACAGGCTGCAGTAGATTATAGTCAAGCCAAGTCAAGTCAAGTTTATTTATAGGCATCAGTTAGTATCGTAAGACCATAGATTTGCGCCTTGGAAGGTTTCCAGGACGCAGGCCTGGGCAAAGTTGTATGGAAGACCGACAGTTGCCCGTGCTGCAAGTCTCCCCTCCCCACGCCATCGATGTTGTCCAAGGGAAGGGCATTAGGGCTGATACAGCTTGGCACCGGTGTCGTTGCAAAGCAATGTGTGGTTAAGTGCCTTGCTCAAGGACACAACACGCTGCCTCAGCTGAGGGTCAAACGAGCGACCTTCAGATCACTAGACCGACGCCTTAAGCACTTGGCCACGCGCCAACACATTTAAAAACAACCCATGTTGACCCAAGTGCTGTACAGATCAGATCAGATAGCTAAAATCACAAATACAAAAAGACAGACATAACCAACAAGGCAAACAGCTTATAGGCACAAAAGAAACAACAGAAGGGCCTGGGCACAAGCCAAAAAATCAGCCACATCAGGAAGAATCAAACACTAGTGAATAAAAGTAAGTTTTGAGCCTGGATTTAAAAGAGTTGATGGAGGGGGCAGATCTGATAGGAAGGGGAATGCAGTTCCACAATCTAGGGGCTACAATAGCAAAGGCGCGGTCACCCCTGAGCTTAAGTTTAGATCGTGGGACAGCCAGGAGCCCCTATCAGCCGACCTGAGAGACCTGGAAGTAGAATAAGGGGTTAGAAGGTCTGCGATATAGGAGGGGGCCAGCCCATTTAGGGCTTTATAAACAAACAGGAGAATCTTAAAATCAATTCTAAACTGTACTGGCAGCCAGTGGAGGGAGGCCAGGATAGGAGTAATATGGTCCCTGTTCTGGATTCAACCAGCTCTGTCATGGGCACAGTCCTTCTCACCACTGAGGACACCTTCAAGCACTGGTGCTTCAAGAGGTTGCTGTTTATGGATAGGAAAGATTTAGAGGGATAGGGGCCAAATGTGAGCCAATAAGATTAGCTTGGAAGTGTTTGGCCATGGAGGATTTGTGCCAAGGGGGCTTTCTTCACACTATGTAACCTATGGCTTTATTGTTACTGACACCAGCATTTTATTTCAGTTCCAGTTAATTTAAACTGACCAGTGACCACAGTGCAACTTTATTTCTGAATTCTTCCTCCATCATCCACCAGATCTATTACCTTTCCACACTTGAACAGAGTGAACTACAAAAAATAATTAAAGAGCAGGAAATCTTAAATAAACTTCATAGCAAATCCTCCTGCTTCTGAAGTAGTGTCATGCTTGAGATGTTAACCTGCCGTACCTCTTTTCAGACTCTGATTCTCCATCTGAGCTCTTCCAAGATTTGCAGATTTATCGCTCCAATTCTAATGACATTTGCTGGAGTGAGCAGCCTTTTGTAATTTGCAGCCCATTTGAATTATTATCTGTGTGCTCATTAAGTGAGTGTTTGAATTAATCTCTTTATAATAGATTTAAACCGTTCTCATGTTATAAATGAGGAGGATTTGCTGTCCAGACAATCTAACAGTGATAAATTAATGCATATTCAGTTAAAATTGATATAATTACTGGCACTAATTATTTGAACTTATGAGTCTGCTTCAAAAATGTGAGATTTATCATAACTTGTTGGGAGCTGTCCTTGCTTTTCTGCTTACCTTCTGATCGTCTTTGAGCAATTCCAATATGCATTCCTTTGCAATGTTGATTTCAGAATCAGAATCGGGTTTAATATCACTGACATGTGCTGTGAAATTTGTAGTTTTGTGGTAGCAGTACAGAGCAATACAACAAAAAGAGTCAGAGAGTCATAGAAAAAGACAGCACAGAGACAGGCCCCTCATCCCATCTGTGCAAAACCATTTAAACTGCCTACTCCTTTCGACCTGCACCGGGACATAGCCCTCAATACCCCTAACATCCATGCAATCGAGCTCCCATGCACCACGTGCACTGGCAGCTCGTTCCACACTCTCATGACCCTCTGAGTGAAGACGTTTCCCCTCATTTTCCCCTTAAGCATTTCATCTTTCACCCTTAACCCATGAACTCTAATAGTGTCCCATCTAACCTCAGTGGAAAAAGTCTGCTTGCACTTACCCTATCAATGCCCCTCATAATTTTATACAGTTTTATTTAATCTCCTCTCAATCTTCTATGTTCCAAGGAATAAAGTCCTCACCTATTCAATCTTTTCTTACAACTCAGATCCTCCAGAACCAGCAACACCTTTGTAAATTTTATCTGCATCCTTCCACCTTATTCACATCGTTCCTGTAGAACAGGTGACCAAAACTGCATACAATACTCCAAATTTGGCCTCACCAGTGCAACATCAACATAACATGCCATCTTCTGTTCTTAATTCTTTGGTTTATAATGGTCAATGTTCCAGAAGGTTTCATCACAACCTTACCAACCTGTGACAGCACTTTCAATGAATTATGGACATGTATCTGTAAGTTACGATAAAAATGTTACAAGGATATTGCCAACACTTGAGGACTGGACATCCAGCAAAAGCATGAATACATTAGGACTTGATTTCCTGGTGTGCAGGTGCATGAGGGGAGGTATCGATAAGGTGAAAGCTTGCAGGTTGCATGAGTCTAGAAATAGAGGTAATCATTTTAAGCTGAAAGGTGAAATATTTAAGGGGAGCTTCTTCACCCAGAAGATGGTGTGAGTGTGGAACGAGCAGTCAGCAAAAGTGGAGGATGCAAGTTCAGTTATAATGTTTAAGAGAAGTCTGAATAGGGAGATTCAGATTTGATGGGAGGGGTATGGAGGGTTCTGGGTGCCGATAGATTTAAAATAAGTCTTTCACCCCATTTCCCTTGTTCACATAACACTTAGAGGATTCAAAGTATGGGCAGCGACAGCCAATGCCTTCTGTTTGCCACCTCTGGGGTTTTCCCTTTGGATTGGAATACATCACACAGTCCTGCAGAATCAGGCTTTCGGGATGACAGTAGGGCTTCCATCTGTGTAGCTGATCCTAGATCAGCACCAGACAAGGCAAGGGTGGTCTTTAGTTATTTAATTGTTCTTTACCTTTGGAGACCCCAGCCACCCATGTTACCATCCCACCCATCTCACCTATTTAAAACTACTTCCCTCAACTCAACCACTCTTCCTAATCGCTGACTTCCTTCCCTGATTCAAACAGCTCACCTCAGCTGATAACCCTGTCCAACTCGAACAATCCTTCTACCCACTGATTCTAACCCCAACTAAACTCCCCCTGACTGATGATTAAGTCTGGATATTCCTGACAAATGGAGCCTTATCACTAACAGAACTTCCCTACTCCTTAAGCGATAAAACCCCCTCATGAATTGTCAATATTTTGGGTCAACACCTTGTATCAGGATTTTGACTCAAAACATCAACAATTCCTGTTTCCCCTCGCCCCAGTTCTGCTCAAACCACTGAGTTCCTCCAGCAGATTTCTCTTTGCATCAATTACCTCTTCCACAGTCACTTATGTCTTCTGTTCCTAATTCAGCTCCCCTGATCAAAGATTCCTGTTCCAATTCTATTACTCTCTGATTAATGGCTTTATCTCCAGTTCAACTACTCTCTGACCAATAACCCCCATCTCCAGTTTATCTATCCCGCAACCAATGTCATCTGCACTTGACCCATTTGCCACACCCCTCCACTCAATTACCAATGAACGTACAAATGAAGAGCACCAGTAGGTTATTCAGATTTTTGAGCCACTGCACCATTTAATTCAATCATGGTAATTTCCCCACTGCATTCCTTCTAGTCCTGGTAACCTTCCACCCCTTTGCTCACCTATCTCAACTCAGTGTTGATCAAAGGCTCAGGTTCTAACGCCCTCTGCAACACCCATGTCCAAAGAGAAAATAAATCTATCCCTTGTCTAGTTTCCCAGTACAAAGTGTCATGCAGAATTGACTGCTTCAGGTAGGGAAGGTATGATGTGGCATACCCTGTCTGGAGGACAATTAAATATTGAATTTCAATCCATCCTAGAGACAGGCAGCTTTAGCATTATCTGTAAAGAGGTAATTATTGGTGCAGATGCAGCACATACCAGTGGGTCAGAAGCTTCTTTTAAATAGTGTACTATAACATAAGGAAAAATAACGTTCTCATTTAAAATGTTAAAACCTCAGGTTCAAGTCTCTTCAGAACAGTGCTGATGACGGATGACTGACCTGAAATGTTAACACAATTTCTCATCCCACAGATGCTGCCTGATCCGCCAAGATCTTCCAGCATTTTCTATTTTTACCTGATAAAAAGGATTTCTCCCATGTTTTCTCCTTTCAATTCCTGAGAGATGCAATCAGGAGGGTTATTTATTCATTTATTAGGGACAAACATGAGATACAATGTCCACTCTTCATTCTCCTTTCCACCAGGGCAAAACCTAAAAATCTCCTGCAGGTGAGGCTATTTTCTCCTGTGTGGCTATTTAATCCTAGTGAAGCTACTGCCCAAACTACGCACACACAGGAGTATTGGAACACAGGAGATTTGATAGATGCTGGAAATCCAGAGCACTGCACGCAAAATGCTAGAAGAACTCAGCAGGTCAGGTAGCATCTTTGGAAATGAATAAACAGTCGATGTTCTGGGCTGAGAACCTTCCTCAGGACTGGAAAAGGGAGAAGACATCAGAATAAAAAGCTGGGGTAAGGGGTAGGAGGACTGGCAACATTTGTGGATCAGCTGCCATGTCTCCTCCACAATTTCCATCAGCATAGGTGCACCACAAGGCTGTGCACTTAGCCCTGTTCTACTTGCTTTACGCTGATGACTGTACAGCTAAGTAAAGCTCCAATGCCACATTTAAATTTGCTGAAGACACCACTGTCATTGGCCGAATCAAAGGTGGTGATGAATCAGCATCTAGGAGGAGGATTGAAAATCTGGCTAAGTGATGTCATAACAAACAATATCTGACTCAATTTCAGCAAAACCAAGGAGCCGATTATTGAAGGAAACTGGTGGTCCTCGAGCCAGTCCTGGAACATCAGCAGCTTTAAATTCTTCAATGTTATTATCTCAGAAGACCTGTCCTGGGTGTAACATCTGTGTAGCGCTTGTCTTAACTCATGTGATGGGTCACCACACTCATTATGAGAAAAAACAAAGTACATAGTACTACACTTGATGCTAGCAGGCCATCAGAAGGAGGCAGGGAATAGAAGACACACACTTCTGGAAGTAAGTTTTGTTTATAAAATTAAAAACAAGATATACAAAATACTTACATGAATAAGAACAATTCAAAATTTCAACCTTCTGTTTAGGTTCCAAATCTCAGATAGCAAAGAAAAACAAATTCCTGTTTAGTTAGAATCAATGATAATATAATCAGTGAAACCCTAATCCTTTCTTACTCCAATTTCTCTAACTAATTAGATCTAGTATCATACCCCATTTAAAGGTTTACAGGCTAAACTTTCTTTTTTTTATTCCTAGTTAGTTAATTTCAGTTCCAGTCAACATGTCCACAAATTCAAATGCAAAAATTATAGCAGCTCCTTTCACAATTCTCCAACCTCACAACTTTTAAACAAAGTAAATCTCATTCAGTAACTTATCACAGTCTTTGCAAAAATAATCATTTCTTGTAGAAAATCAAACTCAGGTCCTTTGAATGAAGATAAAATTGTACATCCAACCATATTAAATCCTCTACATCATTAAATATTTCATTCCCATCTTGGGTGGCTCGCCATCTTGTTTTTTTATTTCGTTGGATGAAATAGTTGATCATCCACAGAAAGTTGATTCACAATATTTACACAAAAGAAGCCCTAACCAAATCCTTTGGTGTGATTTAACAGAACTAATGCCTGGTTACATGGTAGAGATCTTGGACACTTGTCTCTGCCGATATTGTTTTGTTACAGCTGCTGCTTGTTATAGCCACAGCTTCAATAGATCTATTATGGATATCAACTCTCCTCCAGAGGCTTCATCCTGAGGTTTTCAAGTAAGTAGGGTAGAGATACTCACTACTAATTCCACTTTTAACAGTTTATATCTTTAGTTTCTAATAGTTACGTTTCTCTTGCTTTCCCACGCTGCGTCAGCAACGCCTCGTTCTCACATAGCTTTTTCTCCCCCAGTATTTTTAATTCAGTAAACCTGGCTTTCCTCCGTCCACAGGTGGAGCTTTCTAACATTACATCTTTGGGTTTAATTAACCAGGTTACATGGGCGCAACGAAGGAAGCATGGTAGCGCCTCAGCCTAGAAGTTTGCGAAGATTCAGCATAACATATAAAACTTTGACAGACTTCTACAGGTGTGTGGCGGAGAGTGTACTAACTGGTTGCATTATGGCCTGGTATAGAAACACCAATGCTCTTGAATGGAAAATCCTAGAATGGCCCAATCCATCACAAATAAAGGCCGCTCCACCATTGAGCACATCTACATGTCACAGGAAAGCAGCATCCATCATCAGGGACCCCAAACATCCCCTTCTTACACTGCCATGAGGAAAATACATGAGCCTCAGGGCTCACACCACCAGGTTCAGGAACGGTTATTACCGCACCCCCCACCACCACCACCACCATGCCACTCCCCCCACCGTCCCAATCAACAGGCTCTTAAACCAGTGGTGAGAAATTCATTCAAAGTCACTTGCCCCATCCCTGAACTGTTCTCACACCTATGGACTCACTTTCAAGGATCTTCATCTTTTGTCCTCAACTTTAGTGCTTAATTATTCTTATTATATTTTTATTGTTTCTCAGGTCAAGCTGGTAAAACCTGAGCTACGGGCATAGCTAGACACAATCACTTCTCAATTGCTAGGAACTTTCAGTCCATTCTATTGGTGTTTTGTATTGCGGCTTTCTGGAGACTTACATAAATACTGCTGTGTAAACCTAATTGTGTAGTAACTTTGGGATGATACCAACTGTAGGTAGCAGCTATTGGAACAATGTTCATGTTTCACAGTCTTTCAATTTCCACTTTTAATTCAGCATATTTCTGGTGTTTTTCACTTATTGATTTCTGTATGTTATGTGTGTTTGGAATGACTTAAGTATGTTGTTCTTGCTTGTTTATCCTGTAATATTATATCCGATCAGTTATTATGGATTGTCCTATCTGTAAGCAACACACATAAAAGTTGCTGGTGAACGCAGCAGACCAGGCAGCATCTCTAGGAAGAGGTGCAGTCGACGTTTCAGGCCGAGACCCTTCGTCAGCTGACGAAGGGTCTCGGCCTGAAACGTCGACTGCACCTCTTCCTAGAGATGCTGCCTGGCCTGCTGCGTTCACCAGCAACTTTTATGTGTGTTGCTTGAATTTCCAGCATCTGCAGAATTCCTGTTGTTTGTCCTATCTGTGATAATGGATTGGTTGGAATATAGCTTGTGTGACTCTGACTCTTAAATTAATCAGTTTGTATTTATAGTAAAGCAGAGTTTCATTTATGAGTTTGTATTTTAAAGCAAGATTTTGGTGAATGATATTTGCCACTTGATTGTCCCTGTGTAAGTAATCAGATTGAGTTAAACTGCTGTAATGTGTTGGATTATTTATGATTCCTTTTGGCATATTCAACATTTATCATCTTGGATTTGTTGGTATTTTAAGATATATTTTTGATACTTTCTTGTGTTAACCACCTGGTCCTGTGCTGCCACAAGGAAACCCTCTGTTTCTGGTCTCCCAATCTGAGCCAGGTATTCAACACTTCCTTGTCAATATCTAGTCTACTCAGATTGTGGGATGTCTTCCATGGAAGGTCATGATCTCCTTTAGTTAACTTTTTCTTCTTAAGTGATAATTTCCATATATTTCTGGATTGTGCTTTCATTTAATTTGACTGGTGTATATTTGTAGGAATTGTATATGCTTATGTGCAGTGCTGCATCTGGTTTTTGTTGATGAAAACATATCTCTCGAAGTTTTATCTGATTGTTCTGCAGTTTTTAAAATCATGTCATTCCTCTTTCTCCTTCTGTCCTATGTAGTGTTAATCTAAGTGTGTTCGAGTGCATATTGTGTTTTCTAAAATTAGTCACTTCAGTTCTTATTTTTCTTTATTAAATTTCCACATCAGTTTTGGACCAATATATTATGCCAAAAGAAAAATTTAATGTGGGTATAGCAGAAGTGTTTATTGCCTTTGTTATACTTTTACTGTTGAGCTCTGTTTGGCGGATTTTCTTATGCCTTGAAGTAAATTCTGTCAGAAGTTTTCCCTTTATCACATTAACATCTCTTTCCTTTGCTTGCTACTTATATATTTCATATTCATCCATCGGTTCTAATGTATCCTGCTGCTCTGTTTTATATTCCTCTATGTTTCTTTATGTTTAATGTTCTGCACTTATCTAGTCCAAAGTTCATGTTTATATCTTTAGAAAATAGCTCTACTATTTGAATTAATTGCTTTAACTTTAATGATGAGGAAAAGGGATGGAAAAAATACCAGAAGGGAAAATAGATGTTCATACCATTAGATTGGAGGCTACTTATATGAGGTGTTACTCCTCCACCTTGAGTGGCCTCATTGTGGAAAAAGAGGAGGTCATTGACCAACATGTCGGAATGGGAATGGGATAGGAATTAAAATTGTTGGCCTCCGGGAAGTTCCCCTCTTGGTAGATGGATTGGAGATGCTGAACAATTTACGATCTATGTCAAGTCTCACCAATGTAGAGGAAGCTGCATTGGGAGCAATGGATACAAAAGACGACTCCAACAGATTCACAGGTGAAGTATCGCCTCACCTGGAAGGACTGTTTAGAGCCCTGAATGGAGGTAAGAGGGGAGGTGAATGGGAAATTGAGATTAGAGGGAGGCAAGAATGGACAAGGGATCATGGGTAGATCGATCCCTGTGGAGTGGAGAGCATGAAGAGGTAAAGATGTGTTTGGTACTGTGATCCCATTGAAGATGGCAGAAGTTTTGGAGAATGATGTGTTGGATGCAAAGGCTCATGGGGTGTTAGCTGAGAACATAGGGAACTCTACCACTCTTAAGGTGGCAGGAAGGTGAGGTGAATGCAGGTGGAGGAGATGTGAGTGAGGGCAGCCTCAACGGTGGAGGAAGGGAAGCCCATTCTTTGAAGAAGGAGGTCATCTCTGATGTCCTGTTAAGGAAAGCCTCATTCATGGAAAAGATACGGTGGAGCCAAAGGAACTGAGAAAAGGGATTAGCATTTTTACAGGAAGCAGGATAGGAAGAGGTAAAATCAAGATAGCCATGGAAATTGGTAAACTTACAAAAATGTTGATCTCCAGAGATGGAGCCAGAGAGATTGAGAAAAGGGACAGAGATGTCAGAAATGGATCAAATAAATTTTATTTTAAGTGGACCATGTGAATTAAATGCATTGGATGTACACACACAAGCATACACATACTTAATAAGTACATTCCTATAAATAAACATATGTGCATGCATACACACTTGTGGCGTTAACATGGATATGCGCACACAGCCACACATATACAGACATCGAGGTACACATGCATAACACACTCACTCTCGCAGCTGCTGTAAATTAGAGTTTATCAGCCTCTTTCTCCTATTGTCGGCACCAGGTGATTGCGGCTCTAGCTGAAACCAATTTGTTGAGAACTAATTTGGGATTAAACAATGAAAACATTTGTATTATTTTACCTCAGTCACTCTGCTATAACCAGTACTATTTTAAATTAGAAACCACAATCTGTTTTCTTCCATTCCTTAAGCTAAAGTTCATATTATTTTCTACGGAGATCTGTGCTGCATCATCTTCTGGAATGTTCTTTGATATTGGGAGATCGATCAGCCAATATAAAAAGGTAAATTTACCTTTTGGCAGATTTCCCTCTTCTGGAAGGAAGGCATCTAATCCTTGAATACATTCTATAAAATAAAATCTCACAGATGTTGGAGAAGTGATACATTGTTGAACTTCACTGAAGATAAAAATCTCTTCCCTTTGCTTCACAGAGTAGTGCCTTTCAATCTGCTCTGCCATGAGTATGATACATAAAGGTAAGAACGGGGGTAATTATCTCAGGATTTATTTCTTGAGAAGAGGAGATGAGCTATTTTCTAATCTCAGAGCACTTTTTTGCAAGGCTTTTCATCATCAGAATGAAGAACTGCATTTTAAAAGATATAACCCTGACTCCAATAGCTAGATGTCCCACTGCAAATATTTCTCAGTGGTGTATGCTTCTTTTGAGATTTAAGTCCGTGCATTGCTCTACCAATTTTGTTGCCAAAATGGTAAAATCACATTCACTTAGAGACTTCAGAAACACAACAGCTCAATGTCCATTACGATGAAAAAATAATTCTTCACAGAAATAATTTTCTTAATTGACTCCATACCATTCTAAGACCTATCAAGTTAATTTGAGCTACAGTCCCAAGGATCACCACTACCCCCACCTCACCTACCCGCCCCCCCACATTTTGACTGAAAGACGTTTTTTTCTTGCTACACCTTATCAATTTAAAAAATATAAAATAAATCTGTTATGTTTTGTAACTCTAAAATACAAAACTAATTAAAGGGAAACACAGAGCCAATAATCCATATCTTGGTTTCATTTTTACTTTAAGTGAGGCCCAGACATATGACGTTTTGCTGTATTGACGTATGCTATTCATGTATTTTTACATATAACCTGTAATGAATTATGTAAACAACAAAGAATGCATAATCAAGCAAGACATTTGCAGTATTACTCAAATATTAACAAAATATTAAATACATAACAAAATCAGCTTTAATATCACTGGCATACAGTATGTTGTGAATTTTTTTGTTTTATGGGGGCAGTATAGTGCAATACATAATAGTAAAAGAACTACTAATTGAAATATAAATATACTGTATATACTTGAAAATGTACAATATATATATAAAATTAAATATAGTGAAAAATAAGAAAAAATAGTGAGGTATTGTGCATGTGTTCATTGTCCATTCAGAAATCTGATGGCGGAGGGGATGAAGCTGTGCCTAAAGCATTAAGTGTATGTCTTCAGGCTCCAGTAGCTCTTCAGCAATGAGAATAGATCACGTCCTGGATGATGGGGACCCTTAATGATGGATGTTAAGAGTGATGGGATTTTTTTTTTTACGTGTGCCTGCGTGCATGCAAGTCTGTGTGTGCGCGTGTCTGTGCGTGGCATCTGTGATGATGTATTTTTCATGGCTTTTACAAGGTGCGAAGCGAGAGAGAGACTGTGTGGCGGGCTACTCCTCACACTGACATTTTCACAGTATTTTCCCTTTATTTTACCAGGTCGAGTTGCGATCTCGACACTCAACCCAGCACGGATGGAAAGCGTACTCGAGAGCGGACCCGACTAGTTTCAAACCTGGGAACCTCCACTCCCAGGTCCAGCGCCGATGTCGTTGCACTACCAGCCGGCCCTAGAGTGATGGGATTTTGAAAAGTATGAATTTTCAAAAAGGTATGGAAGGTCTTGAACTACCTTTTTAAGGCTGCTGCTGGGTTATACCGGTATTGGCTGATCGTTGTCACTTATACCAAGTGAAAAGTTCTGTTTGCCTGCCATCCAGACAGACAACTTCATACATATGTGCATCAAGGCAATAAAGAGAAAAATAAAATGCAGAACATTGTGTTACAGTTACAGAAGTAACTGCAGCTTTGTATGCAGATACAAACTCAATTCATGTTTACAAATGTTAAGATTTTGGTGTTTTTACAGTTATAAAAGAGGGTGAAGTTCTCGTTAATTCAATCTGTGGCAGCAACACACAGAATTCTGAAGGAAAACAGCAAGTCAAGTAACATCTGTGAAGGGGACTAAACAGTCAACATATCGTGCTGAGGCCCTTCATTAGGATGAACTTTCTCTGCCCAGCCTGATAAAAGGTCTTGGCCAAAACTTTAATAGTTTATTCCACTCCATAGATGCTGCCTGACCTGCTGATTTCCTGCAGTATTTTGTGTAAGTTGCTAAACATTTACCTTGTTGGAAGGGCAAGGTATCATAGGTATCAGAGCAACACACAAATAATGCTGGAGGAACTCGGCAGGCCAGGCAGCATTCAGGGAAAAAAAGCACAGATGATGTTTTGGGCTGAAACCCTTCAGCAGGACTGGAGAAAAAAAGCTGAGGAGTAGATTTGAAAGGTGGGGGAGGGGAGAGAGAAACACCAAGTGATAGGTAAAACTTGGAGGGGGAGGGGGAGGGACGAAGCAAAGAGTTAGGAAGTCTATTGGTGAAAGAGACAGAAGGCCATGGAAGGAAAAAGAAGGGGGAGGAGGTGCACCAGAGGGAGGCGATGGGTGGGCAAGGAGATAACATGAGGGAAGGGCAAGGGAATGGGAAATGGTGAAGGGGGGCGGTGTGAAGGCATCACTGGAAGTTTGAGAGATCTGTGTTCATGCCATCAGGTTGGAGGCTACCAAACAGAATATAAGGTGTTGTTCCTCCAACCTAAGTGCGGCCTTATCCCGACAGTGGAGGAGGCTATCGATGGACATATCGGAAAGGGAAGTGGAATTAAAATGGGTGGCCACTGGGTGATCCTGCTTGTTCTAGCAGAAGGAGGGTAGTTGCTCGGCGAAGTGGTCTCACAATCTGTGTCGGATCTAAGATTACAGCAGGAATACTGAACCCAGTATATAGCCCGTGTCTCCTCACGTTTTGGGGGCCTGAATGACAGTGAGAGAGAAGGTGTAGGGGCAGGTGTAGTACTTGTTCCGTTTGCGAGGATAAGTGTCAGGAGGGAGATCAGTAGGAAGTGATTAATGGACAAGGGTGTCGCGTAGGGAGCGATCCCTGTGGAAAGCAGAAGGTGGGGGGAAGGAAAGATGTGTTTGGTGGTGGGATCCAGTTGGAGGTGGTGGTAGTTTCAGAGAATTATGTGCTGGACGCGGAGGCTGGTGGAGTGGTAGGTGAGGACAAGAGGAACCCTATCCTGGTAGCATGGCTAGAGGGTGGGGTGAGAGCAGATGTGCGTGAAATGGAAGAGATGCGTTTGAGAGCAGAGTTGATGGTGGAGGAAGGGAAGCCTCTTTCTTTCAAAAAGGAAAGCATCTCCTTCATTCCAGAATGAAAAGCTTCATCCTGAGAGCAGATGCAGCAGAGACGGAGGAAATGAGAGAAGGGGATGGTGTTTTTTCAAGTAGCAGTGTGGGACGAGGTATAGTCCAGGTAGCTGTGTGAGTCCGTTGGCTTACAATAGACATCGGTGGATAAGCTGTCTCTGGAGATAGAGACAGTGAGATTGAGAAAGGGAAACAAAGTGTTGGAAATGGACCAGGTGAATTTGAGGGCCAGGTGGAAGTTGAAGGCAAAGTGGATGAAATCGACAAGTTCAGCACGGGTGCAGGAAGCAGCACCAATGTAGTCATCGATGTAGCATAGGAAAGGTGTGGGACAGTCACCAGTGTAGGCTCGCAACATAGACTGTTCCACATAGTCAACAAACAGGCAGGCACAGCTGGGACTCACGCGAGTTCCCATGGCTACATCTTTTGTTTGAAGGAAGTGGGAGGACCCAAAATAGAAATTATTTAGAGTGAGGACAAGTTCTGCTAGGCGGAGGAGATTGGTGGTGGAGGGGTCTGGTGTCCAGAAAAAAAAATGGAGAACTTTGAGGCCTTCCTGGTGGAATATGGAGGTGTATAGGAACTGGACATCCATAGTGAAAATAAGATGATGGCAGCCAGGGAACCTGAAATCCTTAAAAAGATTAAGAGCATGTGAGGTGTTATGGATGTAGGTGGGAAGGGACTGGACCACGTGGGATAAAACAGAGTCGAGGTATGCAGATATGAGTTCAGTCGGGCAGGAACAAGCTGAAACAATGGGTCTACCTGGACAATTGGGTTTACGGATTTTGGTCGGGAGGTACAAATGGGAGGTGGGGGGTGCGGGAACTGTGAAAGTTGGTGGCAGTGGATAGGAGATCCCCAGAGTCAATAAGGTTAGTGATGGTGTGGGAGACGATGGCCTCCTGTTTCTTAGTGGGGTCTGGCTCGAGAGGTAAGTAAGAGGAGGTGTCTGAGAGCTGGCACTGGGCCTCAGCAAGGTAGAGGTCAGTTCACCAGACTACTACAGCACCCCCCTTATCTGCGGGTCTGGTGGTGAGGTTTGGATCAGTGTGGAGAGAGTGGAGATCTGAGCAATATCACCTCTGGTTTGACAGAGGTTTGTCATGGACAAATCCCTCCCATGATACTGGTGATTACTGACAATCACATCATCAATTTGATACCCAGTTTAATCACAACCAACAGGAGTAATCTGAATGGGGAAAATTCATACATGAGACGATCTAGGCAATCATCATCTCCATTATGTGCCATGTCGTATGACATGGGCATTCATGGCATCACCACCACGGTTGTCATTGGAAATTTTTTCTACAAAAGTGGTTTACCTTTGCCTTCTGCGCAGTGTTTTTCAAGATAGGTGACCCCAGCCATTATCAATACCCTTCAGAAACTGTCTGCCTGGTGTCAGTGGTCTCATAACCATAATTTGTGATATGCTCCAGTTGCTCATACGGCCAACCGTCACCTGCTCCCTTGGCTTCACATGACCCTGATTGGGGGGCAACGCAGATGCTACACCTCGTCTAATGGTGACCTGCAGACCAGCGGAGGGAAGAATCACCTTACACCTCGTTTTCTATCTCCTGCCCACCCTCAAATCTAGGCAAAATTTCAAAATTTCAGGGTGAGACCCTTCATTAGGATCCTTAAACAGATCCTTAAACATCCTGACGAAGGGTCTCAGCCTGAAACGTCGACTGAAACTCTTCCAATAGATGCTGCCTGGCCTGCTGAGTTTACCAGCAACTTTGATGTGTGTTGCTTGAATTTCCAGCATCTGCAGAATTCCTGTTGTTACGTTTCCTTAAACATCCTTACTCTTTTCCATACAGGCTGCCTGACCTGCTGGGTTCCTTCAGCATTGTGTGTGTATTTTGGATTAACAGCATCTGCAGATTCTCTCATGTCTGAGATAGTGAAACCATTCCATCCTGCATCAACAATCACTCCACAAAGTCACTTAGATCACATTTCTTCCCCATTCTGATATTTGGTCTGAACAACAATTGAACCTTGTACAACCCCAATAAGTCATCAGGTTGCATCAAGGGAGAGAGAGTTTAAAAAAAGTGAAAGGGGGCAAATGGCATATCGTATGCCACTATTCCCAAAGAGACATTGAATTGTGCATTATTAGGTACTTGGCGAGGGCCAATAAAAAGAAGGTATGTTTAAATGGAGTGGCCATTCTGGAAAGGTGTTAGTGTTAGAGTCTAGAGTTCAGGCTTTGGCTCATCGAGCCTTAAGAGAACAGAGGTGTGGGCAGTAGGCAGATTTTTTGTTACTTATTCTTTATTACTTTCTTATTACATATTTAGAGCAGTGGAGATGCCAAACAGCATACTGGAATGCTCCTCTTCTGGGATGTCAGAAGGCAGGTAAACCTCCAGCGTCCTTGAAGATTTCACTGCAAGAATGCCTCCAGCTGCAGCTTCTAACAGATTGGGTTAAGGAGTTGGAGCTGGAATTGGATAAGCTCTGGATCATTCAGAAGATTAATGGGTTGATAGACAGCACATACATAGAGGATGACCTAACAGAGGAAAAACATAGCAGTCAGGTCTCTAGTACTAAGACAGACTCTGTGGCTTCAAAGGGAAGGGAGGCAAAGAGGCAAACTGTAGCGGTAGGGGATTCATTGGTTTAGGGAACAGAAAGGCATTTTTGTGAACAAGAACAAGATTCCTGGATGGTATGTTGCCTCCTGGATGACAAGCTCAGGAACATGTCAGATCAAACTTGGGAGATTTAGAGGAGCAAATTTGTAGAGAGATCACAGATTGTTGGGTGGCAGTGTTAGCAGTGAGGAGGATGCTAAGAGGATGCAGGGTGACTTGGATAGGTTGGGTGAGTGGGCAAACTCATGGCAGATGCAATTTAATGTGGATAAATGTGAAGTTATCCACTTTGGTGGCAAAAATAGGAAAACAGATTATTATCTGAATGGTGGCCGATTAGGAAAAGGGGAGGTGCAACGAGACCTGGGTGTCATTATACACCAGTCATTGAAAGTGGGCATGCAGGTACAGCAGGCGGTGAAAAAGGCGAACGGTATGCTGGCATTTATAGCGAGAGGATTCGAGTACAGGAGCAGGGAGGTACTACTGCAGTTGTACAAGGCCTTGGTGAGACCACACCTGGAGTATTGTGTGCAGTTTTGGTCCCCTAATCTGAGGAAAGACATCTTTGCCATAGAGGGAGTACAAAGAAGGTTCACCAGATTGATTCCTGGGATGGCAGGTCTTTCATATGAAGAAAGACTGGATGAACTGGGCTTGTACTCGTTGGAATTTAGAAGATTGAGGGGGGATCTGATTGAAACGTATAAGATCCTAAAGGGATTGGACAGGCTAGATGCGGGAAGATTGTTCCCGATGTTGGGGAGGTCTAGAACGAGGGGTCACAGTTTGAGGATAGAGGGGAAGCCTTTTAGGACCGAGGTTAGGAAAAACTTCTTCACACAGAGAGTGGTGAATCTGTGGAATTCTCTGCCACAGCAAACTGTTGAGGCCAGTTCATTAGCTATGTTTAAAAGGAAGTTAGATATGGCCCTTGTGGCTACAGGGGTCAGGGGGTATGGAGGGAAGGCTGGGTTCTGAGTTGGATGATCAGCCATGATCATAATAAATGGCGGTGCAGGCTCGAAGGGCCGAATGGCCTACTCCTGCACCTATTTTCTATGTTTCTATGTTTCTATGTTGTGATTGTAGATGATTTTAGGGGGGGAGCGTCGATTCAGACCTTGAGAGGCCTGTATCAGGCATTTTTGTGCGTTACAAGGCGCAGATTGGAAGTCTGTGTGAGGCACCACCCCTCGCATTGACACTAGAGCAACATGCAGTTAAGTGCCTTGCTCAAGGACACAAACATGCTGCCACAGCTAAGGCTCGAACTAGCGACCTTCAGATCACTAGATGAACGCCTTAACCGCTTGGCCACATATTAACTTTCCACATATTGATGACAACTCCCATTCTGTAAAAGGGCTGGATAGAAAAGTGCTTGTCAAATGTGCTCAAGAAAGTTTCCTTAATCAGTACTTAAAAGATCCAACTACAGAGAGTACAATACTAGATCTCCTATTATGTCATGAGACAGAGCAGGTGACTGAAGTTTGTGTAAGGGAACTTGTTGCATCTGGTGATCATAATTAGTCTCAAGGTAATTATGGACAGGCATAGGTCCTTGGGTTGAGCTTCTAAATTGGAGAATGGCCAACTTTGACGGAAACGGAAAGGATCTAGAAAGTGTAGATTGGGACAGGTTGTTTATTGACAAATGTTTACTTTGTAAATGGAAGGCCTTCAAAAGTGAGTTTTGGAGAATACAGTTTGTTAGTTCCAGTCAGAATACAAGGCAAAGTTACAGGTTTTTGGAACCTTGGTTTTCAAGAGCCCCCAAGGGATTCTACAGATATATTAAAAACAAAAGGATAGCATGGAACAAAATTGGTCCTCTGGAAAATGAGAGTGGTAATCTATGCATGGAGCCAAAAGAGATGGGGAAGATCTTAAATGGATTCTCGTATCTGTATTTACTTGGGAGACAGACACAGAGTCTAGATGTGAGGCAATCCAGCAGCGAGGTCATGAACTCTATACAGATTATAGAGGCGGAGGAATTTGTGTTTTGAGACAAATTAGGATGGATAAATCCCCAGGGACTCACCAGGTGTTTCCTTGGACCCTCTGGGAGGTAAGTGCAGAGACTGCAGGGGCCCTAGCAGAGATATTTAAAATATCTTTGGCACTGGTGAGGATTTGGAGGATTGTCAGATAGCTAGTAAGGCCTAAAGGCCATAAAGTATAGGAGCAGAATTAGGCCCTTTAGACCATTAATTCTGCTCCACCATTTCATCAAGGCTGATCCATTTTTCCTCTGGGCCCCAGTCTCCTGCCTTATCCCCGTATCCCTTCATGCCCTGACTAATTAAATATCTATCAACCTCTGCTTTAAGTATACTGAAAGATGTGGCCTCCACAACTGCCTGTGTCAATGAATTCCACAGATTCACCACCCTCTGGCTAAAGAAATTCCTCCTCATCTCTGTTCTGAAAGGACTACCTCTATTCTAAGGCTGTGTCCTCTAGTCTTAAGCTCGCCCTCCATAGGAAACATCCTCTCTACATCTGCTTTGCATTCGATAGGTTTCAATTTAGTCACTCCTCATTCTTCTCAATTCCAGTGAGTATAGGCCCAGAGCCATCAAACACTTTTCAAATGACAAGCATTTCAACCCCATGTGTGGCACCTTGTCAAGTACCTTCTGAAAATCCAAGGTGTTCCATTGTTTAAGAAAGGCTCTAAGAAAAAACCAGGAAATTATAGGCCAGTGAGCCTGACACAATTAGCAGGAAACTAGTTTGAAGGTATTCTAAGGGCTGTATATAAAAGTATTGTGTAGACAGGGACTGATCAGAGATAGTCAACTTGGCTTTGTGCATGATAACTTGTGTCTAACCAATCTTATAGAGCTTTTTGAGGATATTACTATAAAAGTTGATGAAGGCAAGGCAGTGGATGTTGTCTACATGGACATTAGTGTGGCATTTGATAAGGCCCCACATAGGAGGTTGTTCAAAAAGGTTCAATCGCTCAGCACTAATGATGTGTTAGTAAATTGGAATAGACATGGGCTTCTTAGTGGCAGTGGACCGTTGCTTCTCTGACTGGAGGCCTGTGACTAGTGGTGTGCTGCAGGGATCGGTGCTGGGTTTGTTTGTCATTTATAACAATGATCTGGAAGATAATGTGTTAAACTGGATCAGCAAATTTGTGGATGGCACCAAGACTGGAGGTGTAGTTGGTAATGAGGCAGATTATCAAAGCTTGCAGTGGGAACTAGACCAAGTAGAAAAATGGGCTAAAAAATGGCAGATGGAATTTAATGCAGACAAGTGTGAGGTGTTGCACTTTGGGAGGACAAAGCAGGGTAGGTATTACACGGTGAGTGGTAGGGTACTCAGTGCAGTAGAGAGGAGAGATTTGGAAATACAGATCCATAATTCCTGGAAAGTGGCATCACAGGTAGATAGGGTCATAAAGAAAGCTTTTGATATATTGACCCTCATAAATCAATGTATTCAGTACAGGAAGTTAGGTGTTATGTTGAAGTTACTTAAGACATTGTTGAGGCCTGATTTGGAGTACTGTGTGCCGTTTTGGACACCTATCTGTAGGAAAGGTGTAAATAGGATTGAAGGAATGCAGAGAAAATTCACAACAATGTTGCTGGGACTTGAGTTATAGGGAAAGGCTGGATAAGTTAGGACTTTATTTTCTAGAACAAGGAAGATTCAGGGGAGATTTGATAAAGGTATACAGAATTATGAGGGTTATAGATATGGTAAGTGCAAGTAGGCTTTTTCCAATGAGGTTAGATGGGACTACAACTAGAGGTCATGAATTCGTTTTTTTAATGATTTTTTTTTAGTTTTGTAGTCACAGTCCAAACATATGAAAGGTAACCCAAGAAAGGCGTGTACATTGAAAATGAGTGCAATATCCCTGCATGTTCAGGTAGTTGCTGATGAAGAACAAAAATAAACACGTTCAAAGAGTCCCTGATCCCATCAAGGTACGTTGGGACTAGAGATATGGGTGAATCTGCAGTCTAATTTGTTACAAATCTCTGCCTCTTTCTCTTTAGGCACACTATATAGAAGCTCAGGTCCAACACTATATTGCAAGTATACAACATGGTTTTTGGGTCCACTAC
Organism: Mobula hypostoma; assembly: GCF_963921235.1. Taxonomy (NCBI): domain Eukaryota; kingdom Metazoa; phylum Chordata; class Chondrichthyes; order Myliobatiformes; family Myliobatidae; genus Mobula; species Mobula hypostoma. The sequence goes on from NC_086115.1 coordinate 4,779,821, forward strand.
TTTTCATGTTAATGATTTGGATGCCAGAATTGATGGCTTGGTGTTTGAGTTTGCCGACCGACTACACAAAGCTAGGTGGAGGGGCAGCTAGTCTTGAGGTAGCAGGAATTCTTCAGAAGGACTTGGACAGATGAGAAGAATGGTCAGAGATCTGGCAGATGAAATACCTTGTCAGAAAGTGTATGGTCATGCATTTTGGTAGAAGGAATAAAGCCAAACAATAGTTTCCAAATGGGGAGCAAATTCAGAAATTGAAAATGCAAGTGGATATTCGGAGGCCTAGTGCAGGATTCCTTAAAGGTTAACTTGCAGGTTGAGTCAGTATTAAGGAAAGCAAATGTAACATTAACGTTCATTTTCAGAAGACTGATATACAAATGCAAGGATGTAATGCTGAGACTTTATAAAGCACTGGTCAGACCATATTTGGAGACTGGTAACTATTTTGGGCACCATATAAAATAAAGAATATGCAGGCATTGGAAAAAGTTCAGAGGAGGTACACGAGAATGATCCCAAGAATGAAAACCTCTGACCCTGTTTTCACTGGAGTTTAAAAGAATGAGGGGAGGATCTCATTGACATTTACCAAATATGGAAAAGCCTAGAAAGAGTGGATGTGGAGAGGATGTTTATATTATTTGGAGAATAGACAAGAGGGCATATCCTCAGAATAGAATAACATCCCTTTAAAACAGAGATGAGGAGGAAATGGCACACCTCAAGGTAGTGTGATTAGCCCGTTACTTTCCATCATTATGATCAATGATGTCTTCACAAAGGTACCAGTGGAAATAGGCAGGTCACTGTTTGCGGATGATGGGACCTTGTGGAAAAGAGGCAGGAACATGGAGCATGTAATCAGGAAACAACAAGGAGCAATTGATGAAGTGGCGGAGTGGGGTTATGATTGGGGATGTTGATTTTCAGTAAAAAACCTCAAACTGTATTTTTCACCAGGAAAAGAACTGAGGTAGGGAAGAAGTTAAGGATGTATGGGATTGAATTAGAAAGGGTTGGATCATTTAAATTTCTGGGAGTTATATTTGATTCACGATTAACATGGGCAGATCATATCAGGAAAGTTGAGGAGAAATGTAAAAAAGTAACAAATGTGATGAAATGTTTGACTGGTAAGGGAATGGGGAGCAAGTTGTTCAGCGTTGAAGAGAATGTGCGTGGTTTTAGTAAGATCTGTGTTGGACCATGGAAATATAGCATATAGATCAGCAGCTAGGTCTCTTATAAGGAAACTGGATGTGATTCAGGCTCAGTCTTTGAGAGTGTGTAGTGGGGCTTTTAAAACATCACCAGTGTCATCCCTACAAGTAGAAATGGGAGTAATGCCTTTGGAACCAAGAAGGATGCAATTGATGGCAAACTACTGGGCTAATTGCAGGGGCACAATGAATTCTCACCCTGCTAAAGGAGTGTTGCAGGAGTGCTGGGAAAGTGGGAGGTTTCAGAGGGATACCTTTTATTGGGGAGGGAATGATATTGCTAAAGATTGTGGAGTGTTTCATCTAAGGATAAGTCCTTCAGTAGTTTATCTGGTGGTAGTTCCACGGAAGTTTGTATGGCCTGACATAGACTGGCATTTGTTAGAGGTAAGAAGGAAAGGAAAATATAAAACTGATTTGGTGAATGCATTTAACTGTCATGTGATGGAAAAGTATAGTGATTATACTCAGATTTATATGGATGGTGCTAAGGAACTGAAACAGGAGTGACAGGGTTTTGGGGTAGCTATACCAGCAAAAGAAATTGGAATCAGCAGAAAAACATCTAGTAAGTTAGGGGTGTTTACAGTGGAGATGCTGGCAATGTTGGTTGCGCTGTGATGGGTGGAGAAAGCTAGACAAGTCAAAGTGTTGATATGCTCAGATTCATCCTTAGTTCTAGCAAGTTTAAAGTCTTTTCACTCAAACAGTCGGCAAGATGTGCTTTACGAAGTGCTTCAGTCAGTCACAAGAATTGCAAATCAGGGGGGTCAGGTAAAATTTCTATGGGATCCAGCACATGTAGGGGTGAAGGGGAATGAGAGTGTGGATGAGTTGACAAAGAGGACGTTAAAGAAAGAAAATATAGAAATGCACATTAGTATCAGTAAAGCAGAGGTTAAGTGTGTAATCTGGGAAAAAATCAACCAAATGTGGCAAGAAAGATGGGACAGAAAGGGGAAAGGGAGGCATTTATATCAAATACAAAAGAGTGTAGCAGGTACTAGGGTAGGTAGTGGATACAGAAGAGAGGAAACTGTGTGGACTAGGTTAAGGCTGGGGCACTGTGCATTAAACAAAACATTGAAAATGATAGGGAAACACCAGACAGGATTGTGTGAGGAATGTCAGGAAGAGGAGTCAGTAGAACATATAGTTCTGAGTTGCCGGAAGTATGGGTTACAGAGAGAGATGATGAGAATCAATCTAAGGGAATTGGGGGTGCAGGAATTCACATTAAAAGGGTTGCTGGGCATGGGTGAGAGAGCAGAGGTTAGGGTATTTTTAGCTTTCTTAAGGGATACAGGGGTTTTTTTATAGGATATGATGGATAAGCTGGAATAGGGTACTAGGATGGCCAAAGATGGGAGGATAAAGTGAAGGCTGGGGTATGTGTGTGTGTGTGTGTGTGTGTGTGTGAGATTGGGTGAAGGGATTTGGAATGGAAGTCTATTGCACACTCCGGAGCAGAAGGTGGTGGTAATGCACGATTAAGCTGGGTGCCAACCGCCGTAAAACAAGATGGAGAAGAAGAGAAGAAGAGATGAGGAGGAATTTATTTAACAAGAGGATGGAATTCATTGTCACAGATGGCTGTGGAGGCCAAGTCATTGGGTATATTTAAAGTGGAGGTTTATAGCTTCTTGACTAGTAAGAGTGTCAAAGGTTAGGGGAGAAGGCAGGTGAATGGGGTTGAGAGAGAAAATAAAACAGTCATGATTAACTGGCAGAATAGATTTGATGAGTTAAATGGCCTAATTCTGTTTCTATGCCTTATGGTCCTCTGGCAGCCCAAGCCCAATCTCTTTGAATCATATAAAGTTTTTGCACTCCTTTGTTTCTGCTACTGTCTCCTGGTCAACATCAGAGGTGGAGATTTTTGCCAATGATTGCACAGCATCCTGTTTGATTCGGAATGAATGATGCAGCTAATATGTACATACAGCATACAGTAGAACCAGGAGATAAATCAGTCAAGGGTTGATAAGTGCCAAAATCTATGCATACCACCAAAGTGCCAACGAATGATCAACTCTAACAAGAGAGAATCAAATCATCAATTCTTGAAATTGCCATCACTGAGTCCCTAGTATTTAATATCCTAAGGTCACCCATTGTTCAAAAGCTCAACTCTGCTACATAGAAACCAAGACTGCAGTGTAGTGTAGCAGGTACAATATGACATAATGGTTAACACAATCGTTTTACTGTGTCAGCAATCACAGATTCCCATCACTTTCTGTAAGAAGTCCATATGTTCTCCCCGTGACTATGGGGATTTTCCTCTGGGTACTCAGTTTTCCACCAACACTTTAAAGACATATGGGTTAGATTTACTAATTTGTGGGTGTGCTATATATTGCCGCTGGAAGCATGGTGACACTGTGAGGTTCTCCCAGTAAATCTTCGGACTGTCTTTGAGTCATAGAAAAGTACAGTTCAGGACAGGTCCCTCAGCCCATCTATTTCTTGCTGAACAATTTAAACTGCCTACTCAAATCGACCTGCACTGGAACCATAATTCCCCATACTCCTACCATCCACGTACCAATCTAAAATTCTTTTGTATGTTGAAATCAAGCAAGCACTTGCACTTGCACAGGCAACTTGTTACACACTCTCAACACTCTCTGAGTGAAGAAACTTCCCGTCATGTTCCCCTTAAACCTTAACCCTTAACCCATAACCTCTAGTCCCACCCAACCTCAATGGAAAAAGCCTCCTTGCATTTACCCTATCTATACCCCTACTGTTCACTGTAGAAGACCTACCAATGTGGAACACCTTACACTTCCCTACATTAAATTCCATCTGCCATTTTTCAGCCCACTTTTCCAGCTGGTCCAGATCCCGCTGCAAGCTCTGATAGCCTTCCTCGCTGTCTACTACATACCAAGCTTGGTGTCATGCAAAAACTTGCTAGTCTAGTTAATCATATTATTGTCCAGATCATTGATATTGATGACAAAGAACAATGGACCCAGCTCCGATCCCTCGGGCATGCCACTAGTCAGAGAGGCAACCACCTACTACCACTCTCAGGCTTCCCCCACAAAACCAACCCAATTTACTACTTCATCTTGAATGCCAAGCAACAGAACCTTCTTGATCAACGCCCCCACGCAGGACCTTGTCAAATGCCTTGCTAAAGTTCATGCAGGCAACATCCACTGCCTTGCCTTTATCCACTCTCCTGGTAACTGTGTTGGTCACTGACATAAAAATGACACATTCCATTGTTAATTTCAATGTTTTGATGTACATGTAACAAATAAAGCTAATCTTTTTCTTTTGGCCACAAAAGCAAGACCGAAGCTTAATATCTTTTTGCAAACTCTCAGAACATGGTTCAGACTGAAACCTGGTTGGATTCTGTATCTTTAAAGCACCTTGGGATGGTCATCTGTATTATAAAATGAAGGCCCTACACAAATGCATTTGTTCTTTCAGCCTTCCACGCCCCGGAGATTCCCTAGCCTGGCGGAGAGCTGGGTGAGGCTCCTGAAAGAATCAGGTGGCGTATTGGACTGTTATCACTTTATAGAGCAATACAGTACAGGAATCGGTCCTTTGGACCAGGATGTTTGTGCTTCATGTAACTTAAGTTAAACCTAATCTATCTGCCTCCACATGATCCATATCCCCATTCTCTTTAGTGCAGATTGTAGCACACACATCCTCATGGTAAGCTTGTCCTCAGTCTTACTTTCCTCTATTTATACTGATATCTATAATGCACTGAGATATGGATTTAATTAATTTCATAGCAGCCAGTTCTTGTCCAGATTGTTTCTATATGTTTTTCATACTCTTGGGTCCCAATTCCTTTTAAGTTACTATCTCTGCAGATTCCAAAAAATGCACTGAGGTGTCATCAGCTCTGACACCTGAGATTTCTGCTTGATGAGACTCTGCTCCCAGTGGTACAATTGCTTCAGGAAGCAATTGGTTATCTGTGGAGACAACAGTTAAATAAAACATACCGTATGCCATCACTTTAGCAAGCTCACTGACCTTTACTTCCTTGCCATTCTTTACCAGTAATTCAGAAAATCAAACATATCCTGAAGATTCTTAACTCAAGATAAATGCTGTTTGGACAACTCAAATCAAATCCAAAATCTGAAGGGAAAGGAGAAAGGGAAAATTTTAGAATTCGGACCCAAGAGAATTCATCCTGTGTAACTAGGGCAAATAAGACACTGACAGATTAGTTATAAACGGGTTCTTGGGGACCAGAAACACATCCATCCCAATCATGCATTGTCATTGCTTAAATTAGTGCACCAGGGAACACAGATGCGATTGTCTTTAACTAGGACAGGAAGGATCACAGGACACGTCCACAACTGAGGCAGGGAGAAAATAGCTCCTTTGCTTACTAGTGGCCAAGTGGGAACTTGGGCATATATCTTCCTTGGATCCAGGGGTGGATACACTCTCAGAGGCTCCATTGCAGGATCCCTTGCCCTGTGTTCATCTTTCTGGCTCTGGTCACTGAACACATTGTTACAATTTGTTTTTAAGTTAGGGATACTGCACAGTAACAGGTCCTTCCACACCAATGAGCCCCTGCAGCCCAGTTACACCACGTAACCAACTAACCTACTAGCCTGTACATCTTTGGAATGTGGGAGGAAACCGAAACACCCGAAGGAAATCCACACAATCCACACTTTGATGTATATCCTCGATGATTCATAGCATATTAATTTCTGGAGGTCCAGAGTCCCTGTTTTATATTGCGATAAGGAAGTGGCTTTCACATTAACTTCCTTCGCTGTGAAAATCTTCCGCATCTTGCCTTTTGAGCAGACACATAATCAGAAACCAAAACCATGGTCAAGTGTTGAACACAAATGACACATTTCACTGTGCATGTGATCAATAAGTTCAAGTTCAAGTTTATTTTCATTCAACCATACACATGTATATCACCAAACGAAGCAACGTTCCTCTGGACTGAGGTGCACAATACAGTGTATATATATAACTCACACATGACACTAAGTAATATTACCACAAATAAATTACAATATAATATATTCCAAATCTGAGTGCCAGCAGGGTTATGAAGAAGGGATAAGGATGGAAAATTGAGCTGAGGTGAGGAAATTTCTATGAAAATCTGTGCAAAGATTATAGACTGTGAACGAGATGGAGAAAAACTCTTACAGTGCTGGGAGAGTCAGTGACCTGTCATTCCCACCAGCTGCATATTCGGTCACTACCTCACACTGTTATGAAATGTCAAAAGGAGCCCAGCCAGGCTGCTCTCATCCATTTATCTCCATTGCTCTGAGCTGAAAAACAAGGTATTTATTTTCTTGTCAGCTTGTTGATCCAGGCCACAATATTCAATTTTTGAACAAATGTAGGTCTTTAAGGACATTGAAGTTGGACTAACTGTGACAAGGCTGATAGGGATGTTCCCATGCACATCTAAAGTGGATAGGAAGCTGTGCCGGGAATATGTCAGAGTAGGGGCATAATGGGGGCTGTGGATACACTGTGTGGGGGTTGGGACACCACAATGACCACTGTAACAAGAGTTCAGCAAAACCAGCCAGTGAGATCGCCAGTACATACACAGATGAAAGAATCACTGGCAAGCACAATATGTATTGCCCAGCCCTAACTGCTCTCAACCTGAATGTCTTGTGAGCCAGGTCAGAGGGCAATAAGGATTTAACTGCATTGATGGCGGTTTGGAGTTACATATAATACTAGAGGAGATAAAGACATTGGTAAACCAGGTTGATTTTTATAACAACAACCATAGTTTTCTACAAGAGAAAGCATCCTTATTCAGATGCATCACATTGGTATCACAACTGCTCTGCCCAGAAGACCACAGTAAGTTGTAAACAGTTGTCAACTCACTTATCCAACTGGTGCCAGCCATGCCCAGAAATGACATGGAATCAGAAGTTGATGTTCTATTATGGTCATCACAGGCATGCTGGGCTAAAAGGCTGGACGCTGTGCAGTACTATTCCATGTAATGGAGAGTAAATACAGGCTGATGGTCCAGTGGAGCAGTTAGGGAATACTGGACCATCAGAGGTACAATAGAAACACAATAAAATAGAACATGGGACAAGCTGTAAGTTACTGAGCCTTCAAACCTGCATCAGCATTCAATATGATCATGGCTGACCCTCTTTCTTAATACCCTTTCTCTCATACATTTTTATACCAGAAAATCTGTCTACCTCCTCTTTAAATAAATTCAGCTTCTTGGTTCCTTCTGCAATGGAAAAATTCTCTTCATCTCAGTTCTCAATCATCATTCCTGTGAGATACAGATCCATTCTTCCCAACAGCTCATAAAAGATCTCATGGAATTATTCTGATGAAGTCCTGTCATTTTGAGCAATAATTCTACCAATGTAACTCAAACTTTTGTAAGAACACCACTGTTGGTAATGCATGGTTATTTGAGTTACTGTCACCTTCCTGTCAAGTTGAACCAGTCTGGTTATTCTCCTCCAACTTCTCTCATTAACAAGGCACCTTTGCCCACAGAACTGCTACTCGCTGGATGATTTTTGCTTTTCACACCATTCTCTGTAAACTCTACAGACTGTTGTGCGTGAAAATCCCAGGAGATTAGCAGTTTCTGAGATATCCAAACAATACTGTCTGACACCAACAATCATTCTGTGGTCAAAGTCACTTCTTCCCCTTACTGATGTTTGGTCTGAGCATCAACTGAACCTCTCAACCATGTCATCATGCTTTTATGCATTGAGTTGCTGCCACATGATTGACCGACTAGATTATTTGCATTAATGAGCAGATGAACAGGTGTAACTAATAAAGTGACCACTGTGTGTATGTGTTGTCTTACACATGAAATCATCCTCCAAATGTGTCCCATTGACTTTGAAGCACTGGAAGTTCTGAGGTTGTGAGAGATGCTTTACTAATGAACGTCACAAAATAATATTATATTGTGTAATTTCAAGATTGACTCTTTTGCATCAAAAAATATACTAAGACGGAAAGAAAGTTAACAGTGCAGTGTTGGCCAAGTGACTTTAATCAACTTTATTTGCTCTGTGACAGCCTCGTAAAGCTTTCTACAGCAGATTACAATTTAGCTCCTGTAGAGTGTCCTAGGAAGAAACTGTAAACCACATAGACCACATGTGGCAGTAACTCACATGTTTATGGTGCTCATTATTTATACATTGTTCTCTGAAACATTTTAGAGGACAATAGTTTACATGGGGAAGGGTAGATTAGAAGGATCAGAAAAAGAGATAATGACATAGAGAATTCTTATTAATATAGAGATACTGCACAGTAACAGGGCCATCTGGTCAATGAGCCTGCGTTGCCCAATTACACCCATGTGACCGATTAGCCTACTAACCCACATGTCTTTTGAATCTGGGAGGCAACTAGAGCACCCTGAGTAAACCCACACAGTCACATGTAGAATGAATTTGTACAAATTCCGTACGGGCAGCAGTGGGAGTTGACCCTGGCTTGCTGGTGTTGTATTATCATTACTTTAACTGCTGTGCTACTGTGCGAATCCTATGTTGAAGTAATCTTGAAGGACATTATCACTGCCTTCAAGTGGCAGGGAATTAAGAAACAAATCCCAAAGCAATGTGCTGGACACAGTTATGTCTGTATAGATGATTCACGTCCCACAGAGCTTGGAAATAGATTTAGTGACTCTAAGACTGATTTTACAGTCACATGTGACTGGAGATGTCCACATTGCTCCCACTGACTCTAAGTTCCAACTCTGGGAACCCCGCTCTTTTGTATGCCAAACAAGATCCCTGATCACTATCACTGATGGCAGAACACAAGACCAAAGCCACCTCAGGATGGTTGAGGCTGATAGCAAACTTTGCAGTCTCAGTGTGGCTATAAGCTCAGGCTGGGCAGTCACTAAAAGGATAGCTACATTCAGTTAAGGCACATGCATCTGAAGAAGAAGTTTGACTGATTCCTTTCCCCTTTAAATAGAGAGAGGCTGGACAAACTTGGGTTCTTTACTCTGGGGCAGCAGAAGCTGAGAGGAGAGCTGATAGAAGTTTATTAAATTATATAGGGAAGACAGCCTTTTTGTCAGGGTCAATGTGTCTAACACTAAGGTAAGGATTCAAAGTTTAAAGCAGATGTGCAGTGCAAGTTTTTTTTACACAGAGTAGTGGGTGCCTCAAATGCGTTGTTATGGATGTTAGTGGAGGAAAATATGAACGGTCTTGCTCCAAAACTGTCTCAACTCTTTATTCCTTTCCATAGATGCTGCCCGAGTTCCTCCACCGCTTTGTGTGTGCGTTACTCTGCAGGATTGAGCATCTGACTGTGCGGAGAATGGAGGGATGTGGACATTGCACAGGCAGAGAGATTAGTTTAATTCGGCATTTGACTGCTACTTTACTTTGTTCAGCAAAACATTATGACCTGAAAGGCCTGATTCTGTGCTGTATTGTTCTCTGTTCTATGTTCTACTCAGCCTGGTGAATTCAACCAGCACCATTGGAAGTGAAGCCAATTTCTTGCATGTTTAAAGTTCAAAAGTACATTTATTATCAAATTATGCATATTATATGCAAGCTTGAGACACGTCTCCTTACAGGCAGCCACAAAACAAAGAAACCCAATAGAACCCATTAAATAAAGAAGACTGTCAAACATCCAATGTACAGAAAGAAAAACAAATCACGCAAACAATAGAAGTAGGTAAATAATTTTCAGAGCTGAAGTTAACAAACACGAAGCCAGTCATCATGCTACAGATCCAGGAATGATTAGTTACAGGCTACAAATTCAGTTCAGTGCAGAGACAAGTCAACATCACAGAGCAGTGAGATGAACACCGGTCCATCCCTTGCCTTTGGCCCGGACACGCATATCAAATCCAATCAACTTTAATTATCATTCAAACATGTATGCCATTCTACAATCATCCTGCACCTTTGAGACATCAGTTCACACCATAAAAATGCCAGACCGTACAGACAGTTCAAAAGCTCATCTCCGAAAGGGAAGTTACAATTGCAGTGATCCCACCCAAGAAAAAATGAGATTAATACATTAATTTATGGTTTTGTTTGCTACCAGCATATCATCACTGTGCTTCAGCAGTGTCATCTTAAACCCGAGGGACTGTAATGCATACAGAATAGATATCCACACCACTAAGCCGTTGTCACCTCCACGGTGATGTTTCTGCAGAACCAGAAGTGAAAATCAAGAATTATAAATGTTACTTGAAACCTGAGATTGAGTTCACCCGAATCCATCTTTGGCTGTTTGCTGAATCTACATAGTTCAAAGTGTACGTGTGTGCTGACTACATTCAGGAATTGGCCTCACACACACTATTTCTGCACTCTTTGTCCTTCGAGTGCAATGCTGTTTAGGCAAAAGGATTATCAAATTTTAGGCACTGGCCCACAGACTGATGACCCCTTGCTAATATAATGGATAATGATGCCTATTTCACTTCAGGAACAGACAGTCTGTGTTTCCGATAGAGCGGGCCAAATCTCATCCAGCCTCATGTAATAAATATGACATGTAAAAGGAGCTTTATAGTGACAGCCAATCTCTTAACAGTCACAGGATTGCAGTTGGTTTGAGGAATAGCAAATGTCACATTGATGTAACTGATAAAACTTTTGAGGTTGTAGGATTTTAAACTCAGTCACTGCAAATTACTCCATTTTTCTCTTGTACCTTCCTTGGTTGCTCTTCTATTTAAATTCATAAGCATACAAGAATAAAAATCAGCTAATATCGTTGTCTTCATTCACTGTGTCAAACAATTCAACACATGTTGTCATAACCTGTCAATGTCATGATGGCATCATCGTTAAACATTTCATTGAGACAGCAATCAGCTGGAAGAACTCAGTTGATCCAGCAAAATTTGTTTGGGGAAAGGAATTGTCAATATCTGTGGTCAAAAACTTGCAGTAGCATGTTTGATTCCTGAGCATTAGTCCTGATGCAGAGTTTTGACCTGAAGCATAACAGTTCCTTTCCTCCCACAGATGCTGCTCGAACTGTCTGCTGCTCCAGATTCCAGTACCTGCAGGCACTTGTGTCTCCACTTAAGCATTTGATACACAAGAGCCAGCTCCTCAGTGTCCAATGGTAACAGTGGAGCTGGTCCTTTGTGAAGTTTGCATCAAGCTTTTTTGCATCCCTCAGGATGACCTCCTGCACCTTAGACATTTTCTTGCACTGGAAGACCAAGGTGGATCTTCCAACAGCCGTTGGCATTTGCCCAGAGTGTCCCGCAGGGAACAGCCAATAGAGCATGGCATCCCCTGTTATGCAGCCACTCGGGATAACCCAGAAATAAAGACCACTATGTCCTGTTCTAGATCTCCTTGGTTTCTCTTCTACACCCATAGCCCTTACTTGGTTAAGCAGTTGAGGGAGAACAAAACATATAGCTTTCATGTAAGCAAAACAGCTTGTGAGATGGCATCTTTGATAAGGAAAATAAAGCCAGTATCCCCTTTGCAGGTCTGTTCCTCTAGCACATTCAATTGGTTAAACCTTCCCCCCATTTACCAGTTAATCACATACTGTACATTAATAGTTTACAAAAACATACTTTTGATTTAAGTATTCTGGATTCATTATGTCACTGGAAAGCTAGATTGAACTACCATAATTGCCAGATTTGGGAGTATTAACTATGAGAAGAGATTGGACAGAATCCATAACATCAGAGGCTAAGGAGAAACTTTACGGGAGTTTATAACATCTCGATATAAACTTCTAGTTATACAGCTACGATCAGAACCCATGAACACTATCTCACTGTTTTGCACTGATGTCCAAGGTGCAGGACAACCGGCAGCAGTTGGCATTTTCCCAAGAGCGTGCCCCAGGAATACGACATTCCCTGTTGTGCAGCCTCACTTGCACCGTTTGTTATTTATTCACTTATTGTAACGTGGTGTTTTTATGTCTTGCACTGTACTGTTGCCACAAGTGATAGTAAACCAGATCCTGATTCTGATAAAATTGTGACAGGCCTCAGCTGAATAGATGCTCAGAGTCTCTCTCCCAGAGCAGAAATGTCAGCTGTGAGAGGGGAGTGGGGAAGAGTTTAAAGGAGAAGTGTAGGGTGATTTCTTACATAGAGGGTTGTAGGTGCCTGGAATGCACTGCCGGGGGTGGTGGAACCAGACACACTTGTGGCTTTTGAAAGGCATTCAGGCAGTTCAGGAACATGAAGTAATATGGATCATATGCAAGTAGATGGCATTGGTTTAACTTAGCATCATGCTCAGTGCAGACATTATGGGCCGAAGGGCCTGATCATGTGCTGTACTGTTTGACGTTCGTTGTTCTATGTATGGTTATTACTGATACCATGCTGTTGGGATACAGAAGAGAGAACTTTGATTTTGGAGCTGCACCTGGCATAATGGGCCAAAAGGCCTCCTGTGTGCTGAGAGATGGACTGATTGCACTTGGGGAACAAAGTTATGTCTAGATCAGCAACTGGAACAGTGCCCAATGTTCTGTTATAGCCCGAAAATTAATTGCTCTAAAAATGCAGAATTTGTCAGATTCTTGGAAAGTATATAACACCTTTAATTCTGAACAGTATTAAATTGTCAAATTTTTTTTGTAGACAGGCCAATTGTGCAATAGATACTTGGGCTTTCATTGATGGATTTAGCCTCTGCATCAATCTGTGCAAAACAAAGCAAAATGAGTTTTGCTGCTTACCGAACCAGGCGGACACAATGCAAAATAACTCATGGCATTTAACAGCCATCACTGGTTGAAGGCAGAAAGGGTGACGGGTAGTCAGTAGGTCAGGCATCAGCTGAACTGGGTTATAAACAAACTACAAGAGAAACTCAGCGAATCAGACAGTATCTGTGGGATAAAGGGATTGTAGATATGGTTCCACCCAAGCCCATGTCTAGACAAATTTTCAGAATATACATCTCCAGACTCTTCTATCCCAATGTAATTGGACACTTGAACAAACCTCTCATATGCTAAAGATGAATTATTGATCTCCCAACCTACATCATCATGGCTGTTGCATTTTATCTTGTCTACCCGCCCTGCACGTAGCTAAGAAAGCACAACAGTGCCTCTACTTCCTTAGGAGTTTGCAGAAATTTGGCATGACACCTAAAACTTCGACAAACTTCCACAGATGTGTAGTGGAGAGTATACTGACCGACTGCATCATGGCCTGGTATGGAAACACCAATGCCTTTGAGCAGAAAATCCTACTAAAGGTAGCGGATTCTGGCCAGTACGTCACAGGTAAAGCCCTTCCCACCATTGAGCACATCTACACATCTGCAGGATCCATTATCGGATTATCTCGGTGCGAAGGGAACACATATCATAGTCTCTCAAACTCTGTCTTATTATTTTGTACATTATTATTGCACAATATTGCATGTTATTGCACATTGGAAATTATTATTGTGTATATTATTATTCTGTACTTTATTATTAGTTAATATTATTATTTTATCTATTATTATTTATTATTATTATTGTGTTGGCACATGGCCAAGTGGTTAATACGTTCGTCTAGTGGTTTGAAGGTTGCTAGTTCGAGCCTTGGCTGAGGCAGCGTGTGTGTCCTTGAGCAAGGCACTTAATCACACATTGCTCTGTGATGACACCGGTGCCAAGCTGTATGGGCCCTAATGCCCTTCTCTTGGACAACATCGGTGGCGTGGAGAGGGGAGACTTGCAGCATGGGCAACTGCCGGTCTTCCATACAACCTTGCCCAGGCCTGCACCCTGGAAACCTTCCAAGGTGCAAATCCATGGTCTCATGAGAGTAATGGATGCCTCTCTTTCTTTCTATCTTTCTTTCTTTCTTTCTTTCTTTCTTTATTTATTTATTGATTGATTGAGTCATTGATTGATTTATTGATTAATTATTGCTAAGTGTGTTTTTAAATATTGCTGCTGTAATGAAATAATTTCTCACCCAGGATTTACAAAGTATTATTACTATTATTTCATCATACACACCTTGAGATTCATTTTCTTACAGGTATTCTCAATAAATCCAAAACCATAATAGAATCAATGAAAGACCACATCAACTGGGAGTTAATCAGTGTGCAAAAGACAATAAACTGTGCAAATACAAAAAGAAAGAAATAATAACAAATAAATAAGCAGTAAATATCAAGAACATGAGAAGAAGAGACCTTGAAAGTGAGTCCATAAGTTGAGGGATAATTTCAGTGATGGGGCAAATGAAATAGAGTGAAGTTCAGGACCCTGATGATAACTGTTCCTGAAACTGCTGGTATGGGTCCTGAGGCTCCATCGCCTTCTTCCTGATGGCAGCAGTGAGAAGAGAGCATAACAGGGTGGTGGTGGTCCCTGATGATGGATGCTGCTTTCCTGCGACAGTGCTCTGTGTGAAAGTGCTCAGTGGTCGGGAGGGCTATACCCACGATGGATTGTGATGCTGCTAGTTAATATACTCTCCACCGCATATCTATAGAAGTTCATGACGCATATCAACAGTGGTGTCATCAGCAAACATGAATATGGCATTGGAGCTGTGCTTAGCCACACAGTCATAAGTGTAGAGTGAGTTGAGCAGGGAGCTCAGCACGCAGCATAATGGTACACTTGTGCTGATGGGGATCGTGGAGGAGATGCGATTGCTAATCTGAACTGTCTGGGGCTTGATAGTGAGGAAATCAAGGATGCAATTGCACAAGGAGGAATCGAGGCCAAGGTCTTGAAGCTTATTGATTCATTTTGAGGGAGGATAGTATTGAATGCCAAACTGTAGTCAATAAAGAGCATCCTGATGTATGCCTCTTTGCTGATCAAATGTTCCAGGACTAAGTGACAAGCCAATGAGATGGCTTCTGCTGTGGACCTGTTGTGCCGGCAGCAAACTCCATGGTCAAAGTAACTTATCTCACATTTTTTCACCATTCTTTTGTTTGGTCTGAACCTCTTAACTATATCTGCATGTTTTGTGCATTGAGTTGATGCCACATGGTTGTTTGATTAAATATTTGCATTAACGAGCAAGTTAGTGGATTACCTAATAAAGGGGACACTGACTGTATATTCAGCTTTTAACAAATATTTCCAGCATCTACAGTATTTTATGTTGGCTGTGACGAAATCAAGGACTATAGACAACGAGCCAACAGTGGGTTGCAGTACACTGGAAATGAAATTGGCATTTGTTTGTTATTGTTCCACGCGCCAAGATAAAGTGAAAAGCTTCTCTTGTATTCTGCTCACATGGATCAGATCAGATCATTACACAGTGCATTGAGATAGTCTAAGGTAAAACAGTAACAATGCAGAATAAAGTGTAACAGCTACAGAGAAAGTGCAGTGAAGGTGCAAGATCATAATGTGGTAGATTGTGAGGTCAAGTGTCCATGTGTTGTACTAGGGAACTGTCTTATAACAGTGGTATGACCTTTTCCTTGAGATGGTAATCAACACACACTTCCTTTCCAGAGCACATTTTCAGAAACAAATTGGTCCGGTGGCAGTCTGTACTGGGGTTGGAGGTCTGTGTGAGGGGGTGGATGGGTGCTACTGTTGTCTTGTTTTGCTTTGTTGTTGTTGCTAATGCTCATGTTGTTTCATTGAACATTGGGAGGAGCTAAATTGACACCAGAATGTGTGACGACACTTGTGGGCTGCTTCCTTCACATCCTTGAGTGTGTTGGTTGTTAACACTAACAATGTAAATTGATGTACATGTGATTAATTAACTTGAAATCTTAAATCTGGTCATTTGCACCAAGGGACACCACAAAGGCGCTGTCTTACAGCCATGTCCATCGCTCAAAGGAGATGTTAAACCAAAATCTAACAGCAGCACTTGGACAAGAAAAGCGTCTTTTTTCTCTCTCATTCCACTGCCCAATATTGAGTTTTCAACCAAAGCTGAAAAACTGCAGTGTTGTAGAATGAACAAGTCCTTAAATGTGCAGGGCAAATTTTTTATACAGAGAGTGACTGATACCAAGAGTGCAGAGCCAGGAGTAGTGATGGGTACAGAAACAAAAGTATGAGATGGTTAAGGTTCTTAGATGGGCACATTGCTGTGCAGAGAATGGATGGATATGGACATTGTGTAGAAAGAAGGAATTAGTTTAATGAGGCAATTAAATCAGTCTGGCACAATATCATGGTCCGAAGGGACTGTTTCTCTGCTGTTCTATTTTATGCATATACCTTCAGTGCTTCACTGGATCCATCTGGGCCTTTGACAGTTGTGATTCTTACAACATTGTAGCGATAATTCAGTATATCAATGCTGTGATGTTATTTTGTGCATCAGGAGTAGCTATTCAACATAGAAGCAGGCCTTCAGCCTGCTTAAACTGTACGAATCATCAAACCCATTAGCACAAATCCCCCTATTTCTTTATTTACTGGGATGCAGTGCGGAATAGACGCTGCAGTCCTTCGAGCCGCACCGCCAAGCAATCCCTCAACATACCCACCTCCCTTAGACTTACCGCTCACCAACCCATGAGCAACAATTACAGTGGCCAGTTAAGTCACTCATTTTTTGGTTGTGGTAGGTAGGGAACCGAAGCATTTGGAGGAAACTCACCCAATCTGTACAAACCCAACAGAGGCAGTTTCAGGATTAGGTCACACAAGCTGCAAGGCAACGTCTCTTAGCTGTGCCAATGTGCAACTCAGGCTGTAAAAGATGGTTCATAACTGCAGGTTCTACAAAATTCATCAGGTGAACTAAGTGCCCTTCAAACCAGACAGGACGGTGCCTGTGGTCTGCAGCGAGTACAGTTTGGATTAAGACAAATGTACTTTGGAGGTCACCAAACAATAAGAGCTGACAGTGAATGTCAGGTACTCCATTTCTGAGAGCAGAGTGAGCTTCCAGGAGATGAGATTCAATTAGGCAACAGGTCAGGTCATTAAAGATTGAGTTTTCCAAATACACAACTGTTTAAGAGAGACATACACAGTAACCAAGCAGGGAAACGAAGTGAAGCTGTTTTCCACCATAGTTGGCTTTCCTTTGGGAGTGTTATTATCACTTAATATCAGTGCTGCAATTCAGTGTCCATTAGATTCTGAAAATTTTCATACTATGGGCTGTATTCGGGTATTTCTTCAGCCATATCACTATTTTGGCACCTCAGCCCCATCAATCACCTCCTGCCCATGGCACCCCACCCTCCCAACCTGTGACACAGTCTGTGGATCCACAAATGGCCTGATCTGCCACAGCATAACTCAGAGAACCACAGCAGAAGCCTGCCCTCCTCCATCCCAAGGGATGCGTTTGTGGCATGGGAAGGAGTGGAGAGGAGAGGAGTGGGACATGGGGAAGAAGGACAGTCGGTATTTCTGAAGTGACATGCACATTGAGCAGGAGGCTTAAAACACAAGTTCACCTTTGCAGGACAGCCAGGTTTGAGTATTATAAAAAGGTTTTATAAAGCAGAACATTGAAAGAGATCTGCAGGTCAGGTAGCATCCAAAGCACACCCATTTAAGGTGATCGGAGGAAAGTTCAGGGGAAAAGTCAGAGGTAGTTTTCTTTACACAGTGATTGGTGGGAGGCTGGAATGCACTGCTGTGTTTAGTGGCAGAGACTGATACAACAGGGACATTTCAGAGAGATAGGCACATCGATGTAAATGAATTAGAGGGTCCTGATAAAGAATTTTGACTCAAGATGAAGACTGGCCATTTCCCTCAGTGGATTTGTTTGACACATTGAGTTCCTTGAGCACTTTTATTGTTGCACCCAATTTCCAGCATCTCTCCTATCTTCAGCAAAGGGAAGACCTGCTCAAAAACTTTTGTTTTTGTGAGCGTAAAACAGCAAGGATAATTGTCTTGTTTAAGTGGGGGAACAAGTGGAATTGTCATCAGCTTTGTATCTCTCCCTGCGAGAGAAGGACCCGGCTTGTGTAACCTGCCAGTGAGAACCCAGATGTGCAGACTCCACTGACTATCAGCCAGGCTTCTCATCATGCATAATGAATCAACCTTCAAACTTTTCCATGGAATCTGAGTTGTTGCAGTCTCTGATTCAAACATTTCCTTTCCTTGCCTACAGGCACAATTCCATAAAAGCTTCTATGCACATAAAGATTTTCTTTGGATCTATCAAATATTATGACAGCACAGTTCTCAGCGTTTGCTGCTTGTTATGTTTGAACAGCTTTGTTTACTGGCTGCTCTCATGTCTTTCATGATTGGCCATTATTAGCACAATCTCCCATCTTAAGTGAAATATTTTTAATGCTTTTATTAGCTCAGTTCATCTCTGGTTAGTAGATAGATGAGAGACTCTTGGGAACTCCAGCTGGCTTGGAAAATAGATCTAAAGAGAACTCGTCTCTCAATGAGCATTGCAGTCTCACTCCTTGTACACTATCAAAAATAGCAGTGTGCAAGAACATGTGACCTTGACAGAATCCTACAGCACAGGGAGAAAGCTCTTATTAGTCTCGCTCTCCTGCTCTTTCTCCACACTCATGCATATTTTTAAAATCTTTTTTCAGTATATCTCCGGCTCCCATCGGAATGGTTCCATTAAATTTATTCCCACTATCCTTTCTAGTCGCATAATCGATGTTGTGACAAGTGGTTCAGTGAAGAATTTGTTCTTTTACTTGGTAATTTTTTATTGTTTTAAACCCCAATTATTTCAAACCTGTGCCTGTCTTCAATCAGTGTTTGACCAGCAGATTTTAGTTTCTCCTTATCTACTTACTTTTCTTTTTTAGACCGTTCTGGCCCAATGAGCTCACACTGCCCAATTACACCCATGTGACCAATTATTCTACTAACCTGTACATCTTTGGAATGTGGAAAGAAATAGGAGCAACCAGAAGAAACCCACACGGTCATGGGAGAATGTACAAACTCCTTACATACAGCGGCGGAAATTGTACCTGGGTCGCTCCTGCTGTAAAAGCACTAGACAAACCACTATGCTACCATACCTATCAAATCTGTAACAACACCTTTTCACTCTGAACAACTGAGAAAACAAGAAAGACAAGCCGCAGGGTGGTGAAGTAGTTAGTGTACAGTTTCATTGTTTCAGGATTCAATCCTGAGCCCTGGGTGCTTTCTGTGTGGAGTATGCATGTTCTCCACTCTACCCCATGGCTTTCCCTGAATTCCTTGATTTCCTAGCACATCTGAGAAACTTGTTTAGTTAAATGGTCACAGAAAATTACTCCTGGTGTCAGTAAGAGGCAGAAAGAATCAAAGGCTCGAGAATGGGCATGTGTGAATAGCAGGAGTATTGGGGGAAAGAAAAATAGGAGTGATGGGATTGTTCTAGGAACAGTGGTCACAGATCCTGTGGAAAAATGAGAAAAATACATCAGGAAAACAAGTATAAATGTCTTTGTTCTGTACAATGTGTTGTAACAACACACTCAGACGATGCAATATAGAAGGGTACAGCACAGGAACACAATGTTGCCCCAAACTAAATAAGCTGATGATACCTAACTACACTCTTCCTTTCTGCCTGTGCCTGGTCCATATACCCCCATACTCTGAATATGCAAGTGCCCATCCAAGAGTCTATTAAATGTTTCTACCATATCTGCCTCCTCCACTACCCTTATCAGTGGATATCAGGCACCTGCCACTAAGGGAATTAGGAATGCCAGGAAGGACCATGAAAATTCCTTGGCAAATAGGATTAAGGTGAATCCCAAGGCATTCTATACATACATCAAGAGCAAGGGGATAACTAGGGAGAGGGTGGGACCACTCAAGTATAACGGGGGGAATATTTGCATGGATGCGGGGAATGCGAGTGAGGCACTTAATGAGTACTTTGCTTCAGTGTTTACCAAGCAAAAGGATATGGAGGACCAGGAGATCCGTGCTGACTGTATAAATATGTTAGAGTGTTTAGAGGCCAAGGAGGAGGAAGTGTTAGTTCTCCTGATGAGTATTAAGTTGGATAAGTCCTCAGGCCCTGATGGGACTTACCCTAGGTTGTTGTAGGAGGCAAGAGACGAGATTGCTGACCATTGACCAGTATCTTCATGTACTCTCTAATCACAGGTGAGGTCCTGGAGGACTGGCTAGTGACTAATGTTGTACCTCTATTTAAGAAGGGAACAAGGGAAAGTCCTGGGAACTATAGACCAGTGAGTCTCATGTCAGAATGTCAGTTGTAGAGACAGTTGAACATCTGGGAACCCATGGCCTAATTAGGGACAACCAGCATGGCTTGTTGCATGGCAGGTCGTGCCTTACCAACCTGATCGAGATTCTTGGCAAGGATTGTTGAGGGTAGAGCAGTGGATATTGTCCACATGGTGTTGGAAAATGTCCCTCATGATAGGCTAATCCAGAAGACTAAAATTCATGGGGTCCATGGCAAATTGACTGTTTAAATTCAGAGCTCGCTTGTGGGTGGAAGGCAGAGGGTGGTGTTTGAAGGGACACATTTGAGCTGGAACTCCATGACCTCCACCAACACAGGTGCACCATAGGGCTGTGTGCTTTGCCCCCGGCTCTACTTGTCTTACACTTATGACTGTGTGACTCAGCACAGATCCAATGCCACATTCAGGTTTGCTGATGAAACCAGTGTTGTGGGCCAAATCAAAGGTGGTGATGAACCAGCATACAGGAGAGAGATTGAAAATTTGGCTGAATGATGGCATAATAACAACCTCTCACTCAGTGTCAGCAAGACCAAGGAACCAATTGTCGACCTCAGGAGAAGGAAACCAGAGGTCCATGAGGTAGTCCTCATCAGAGGTGAAGAGGGTTAGCAACTTTACATTCAGAGGACCTGTCCTGGACCCAGCACATGCGTAATTGCAAGAAAGCATGGCAGCGGCTCTGCTACCTTAGAAGTCTGCAGAGACTCAGCATGACATCTGAAACTTTGACAAATTTCTATAGATATGCAGTGGAGCCACAGCCTGGCATGGAAACACCAATGTCTATGAATAGAAAATCCTACAAAAGGTAGTGCATTTGGTTCTATACCTCAGGGGTAAAGCCCTCCTAACCATTGAACACGTCTACATGAAGCGCTGTCATAGGAAAGCGGCATCCACTATCAGAGATCCCCAGGTCATGCTGTCTTCTTGCTGTTGCCATCAGGTAGAAGGTATAAGAGCCTCAGGACTCGCACCACCAGGTTCAAGAACAGTTATTACCCTCAACCATCAGTCTCTTGAATAAAAGGGGATAACTAGCCACACTTGTCTGAGCATTGAAATGTTCCTACAGCTAATGATCTCACTTTAAGGACTACCTCATTATCTCATGTTCTTGTAATTTATTGCTATTTATTTATATTTTCATTTGAATATTTTGTTGTCTTCTGTACTTCGGTTGATCTTTCTTTGATCCTGTTATAGTTACCCTTCTATAAATATGCTGAGTATGCCCGCAGGAAAATGAAGCTCAGAGCTGTATATTGTGACGTATACGTACCTTAATAATGAAACTTACTTTGAACTTTGGTGAAGGATGAGTTCTGTTGCTTTTTTATGTGTGTTCATTGTTTTAGTATCAATAAAAGTATAACAGAGACAGACTGAAATAAATGAAGCAGTTTAAAAATTCTGTTCAAAATTAATTAATATTAACCTTTTAAAATTACAATTGAAAAATAACGTAATTTCTAAATAGTATTGTTATTGTAACCATTTACCATCCAGACTGATGTATATACCAAGTCTGTGAGGATTTCAAAATGTATCACAAGACCATAAGATGTAAGAGCAGAATTAGGCCATTTGGCCCATAGAGTCTGCTCTGCTATTTCATTATGGCTGATCCAAATTTCCTCTCAGCCCCAATCTCCTGCCTTCTCCCTGTATCCCTTCATGCCCTGACATTATGAATCTATCAAGCTCTGCCTTAAATATACCCAGTGACTTGGCCTCCACAGGCACCTGTGGCAACAAATCCCACAGACTCACCTCTTTCTGACTAAAAAAAATTCCTCCTCATCTCTGTTCTAAATGGATGTCCCTCTATTTTGAGGCTGTGTCCTCTAGTCTTAGACTCCCGCGCCATAGGAAACATCCTCTCCACATCCCTTCTATTAAGGCCTTTCAACATTCGATAGGTTTTAATGAGGTCACCTCTCATTCTTCTGAATTCCAGTGAGTACAGGTCCAGAGCCATCAAACGCTCCTCATATGCAATGACCTTCACACCTGGAATTATTTTCGTGAACCTTCTTTGAACCCACTCCAATATCAGCACATCCTTTCTTAGATAAGAGGTAGAATTAGGCTCACAATGCTCACAATGTTCCAAGTGAGGCTTCCCCAGTGCTTTACAAAGCCTCAACATTACAGCCTTGCTTTTATATTCAAGTCCTGTCAAAATGAATACTAGTATCCCATTTGCCTTCCTCACCACAGACTCAACCTGCAAATTAACCTTTAGGGAATCTTGCACAAGGTTACCCCAAGTCCATTTGCACCTCAGAATTTTGAATTTTCTCTCCATTTAGAAAATAGATGAAGCTTTTATTTCTTCTACCAAAGTGCATGACCATACACTTTCCAACACTGTACACCATCTGCCACTTCCTTCCCCATTCTCCTAATCTGTCTAAATCCTTCTATAGTCTCGGTAGCCTCAAATCTACCTGACCCTACACCTGTCTTTGTATCATCAGCAAACTGTGTAACAAAGCCATCAATTGTTAGCTAAATCATTGACATATAACATAAAAAGAAACATCCCAACACAGACCTCTGTAGAACACAACTGGTTACCGGCAGCTAAGCAGAAAAAGCCTCCCTTATTCCCACTCTTTGCCTTCTGTCAATCAGCCAATGCTCTATCCATGCTAGAATCTTTCCTGTAATACTGTGTTTTTTTTTTCAACTTGTTAACTGGCGTCATGTACGGCACCTTGTCAAAGGCCTTCTGAAAATCTAAGTACACAACATCTATCGATTCTCTTTTGTCTATCCTGCTTGCTACTTCTTCATAGAATTCCAACAGATTTGTCGGGCAAGATTTTCTCTTAAAGGAGCCATGCTGACTACAGCTTATTTTATCATATGCCTCTAAGTGTCCCAAAGCCACATCCTTAACAGTCAATTCCATCACCTTCCCGACCACTAAAGTCAGACAAACTGGCCTATGATTCCCTTTCTTCAGCCTCTCTCTGTTCTTGAAGAGTGGTGTGACATTTGCAATTTTCCAGTCCTCCAAAACCATGCCATAACCCATTGAAGCAACACACATAAAAGTCGCTGGTGAACACAGCAGACCAGGCAGCATCTCTAGGAAGAGGTGCAGTCGACGTTTCAGGCCGAGACCCTTCGTCAGGACTAACTGAAGGAAGAGTGAGTAAGGGATTTGAAAGCTGGAGGGGGAGGGGGAGATCCAAAATGATAGGAGAAGACAGGAGGGGGAGGGATGGAGCCGAGAGCTGGACGGGTGATTGGCAAAAGGGGACACGAGAGGATCATGGGACAGGAGGTCCGGGAAGAAAGACAAGGGGGGGGGTGGGGAAAGCCCAGAGGATGGGCAAGGGGTATATTCAGAGGGACAGAGGGAAAAAAAGGAGAGTGAGAGAAAGAATGTGTGTATAAAAATAAGTAACAGATGGGGTACGAGGGGGAGGTGGGGCATCAGCGGAAGTTAGAGAAGTCGATGTTCATGCCATCAGGTTGGAGGCTACCCAGACGGAATATAAGGTGTTGTTCCTCCAACCTGAGTGTGGTTTCATCTTTACAGTAGAGGAGGCTGTGGATAGACATGTCAGAATGGGAATGGGATGTGGAATTAAAATGTGTGGCCACTGGGAGATCCTGAACATCGACTTCTCTAACTTCCGCTGATGCCCCACCTCCCCCTCGTACCCCATCTGTTACTTATTTTTATACACACATTCTTTCTCTCGCTCTCCTTTTTCTCCCTCTGTCCCTCTGAATATACCTCTTGCCCATCCTCTGGGTTCCCCCCCCCCCGTCTTTCTTCCCGGACCTCCTGTCCCATGATCCTCTTGTATCCCTTTTGCCTATCACATGTCCAGCTCTTGGCTTCATCCCTCCCCCTCCTGTCTTCTCCTATCATTTTGGATCTCCCCCTCCCCCTCCAACTTTCAAATCTCTTACTCACTCTTCCTTCAGTTAGTCCTGACGAAGGGTCTCGGCCTGAAACGTCGACTGCACCTCTTCCTAGAGATGCTGCCTGGCCTGCTGCGTTCACCAGCAACTTTTATGTGTGTTGCTTGAATTTCCAGCATCTGCAGAATTCCTGTTGTTTCCATAATCCATTGATTTTAACATTTTTATGCTTCCACAATCTCTTGAACAGTGGGAGGTAGACCATCTTTTCCAGATGACTTATCTAACTTCAGACCTTTCAGTTTCCCAAAAGCCTTCTCCTTAGTAATGGCAACTTGATTCACTTCTGCCCTGACACTCTTGAACTGCCAGCATACTGTTAGCGTCTTCCACAGTGAAGACTGATGCAAAATACTCAGTTCAGTTCGTCTACCATTGCTATGTCTCCAGCATCATTTTCCAGTGGTCCAATATCTACTGTCGCCTCTTTTACACTTTATATATCTGAAGAAACTTTCAGTATCTTCTTTAATATTATCGGCTAGCTTATCTTCATATATTCCATTTATTCCTTCTTAATGACATTTTTAGTTGCCTTCTGTTGGTTTTTAAAATCTTCCCAATCCTCTTAACTTCTCACTAATTTTTGCTCTATTTTATGCTTTCTCTTTGACTTTTATGTTTCTTGTTAGCCATGAATGCAACATCCTGCCTTTAGAATACTTCTTCTTTGGGATGTATCTATCCTGCACCTTTCTAATTTCTCCCAGAAATTCCAGCCATTGCAGCTCTGCCATCACATTCCTGCCAATGTTCTTTTCCAATCAATTTTGGTCAGCTCCTCTCTCAAGCCTCCATAATTCCCTATACTCCACTGTAATGCTGATACATCTGACTTTACGTTCTCCGTCTCAAACTGGAATGTGAATTCTAACAAATTCTGATCAGTGGCCCCAAAGGGTATCTTTACCTTAAGCTCTCCAGTCAATTCTGGTTCATTACACAATACCCAATTCAGAATGGCTGATTCCTCTAGTTGGCTCAACCATAAACTAATCTAAAAAGCTATCTCCGAGGCATTCTAGAAACTCCTCCTCTTGGGATCCAGCATGAACCTGATTTTCCCAATCTACCTGTATATTGAAATCCCCATGACTGTTGTAACATTGCCTATCTGACAGGCACTTTCTATATCCCATTGTAATTTGTAGACCACATCTTTACTGCTGTTCAGGGTCTGCATATAATTCCCATCAGGGTCTTTTTATCTTTGCAATTTCTTAGCTCGACCCACAATGATTCTGCACCTACTAATCCTATGTCACCTCTTTCTAATACCTTGATTTAATTTTTGACCAACAGAGTCACGCCACCCCCTCTGCCTACCTGCCTGACCTTTCGATAGAATGTGTATCCTTGGGCATTAAGCTCCCAGCTATAATCTTCTTTCAGCCATGATTCAGTGATGCCCACGTCATATATGCCAATCTGTAGCTGTGCTACAAGTTCATCTACCTTATTCCAAACTCTGTGTGCATTCAAATATAACAGCTTCAGTCCTGTATTCACCCTTTCCAATTTTGTTTGCCTTTTACATTGCAACTCATCCTGTTGACTGCATTTTGCCCTGTCATCAGCCTCTGCAATCTTACTATGCAATGCCTCTGTTTGTAAACCATCTACCCCATCATCAGCATTATTACTCTGGTTCCCATCCCCCTGTCAAATTAAGTTTAAACGTTTAC
This sequence comes from Mobula hypostoma, assembly GCF_963921235.1. Taxonomy (NCBI): domain Eukaryota; kingdom Metazoa; phylum Chordata; class Chondrichthyes; order Myliobatiformes; family Myliobatidae; genus Mobula; species Mobula hypostoma. Next base: position 4,805,843 of record NC_086115.1, read on the forward strand.
AAACAATGTTACATGTTCTTGCAATCATCCAGCTGGTGCAGCCATGAAACCATTTCACTGCTTTTGAGTTGTAAAAAATCATTTACTGCTTCATCTGGCAGTAAAGATGACCATTATATATATTTTTTTATTATGGGAGGAGGTTTAAAGAACCAAGAGCAGCACTGCCAAACAAAATTCGTGTTTGTGCCACCCTGGGCATATGTGCCATAAGCTCACCACCCCCGCTACGTCATGCTGTCGAGGCTGTGAGTTATGAGGTGAAGTTGTAGACAAACTACTGGGAAGGGTAGGATAAGAAAAGAATGAATATCAATATAAAATTACAAGTCAGTCCGGAAGAACCCTGGAGTCAAAGACACTGCAGTCTCCAGGAATCTACAACGTTTGTATATGAAAGGCTGGTTTAATCAGCACAGAGTGGAGCTCCCAGGTTTCAGTAAACTATGTAGGTTTCTAATAACCAATAAAAGATACACAGATGCATTTCTTTTAAATGGCAACACTGCTTCCTTGACCTGACCTTTGTTAACCTCTCTTGTTATGATCACATCACACCACACCTGTCAAAGAGACCAGACAGGTGATATTTTCTTAATTCCTCCGTCCTTCCCTGGAGTGGTCTGTGCTTAATGTCTCTCCAATATTTGCTGAGGTCTAATTGTCAAATTAATGCAGATTAAGAGCCTGAGCATAAACCAGTACCCCGTGGCAGTGAACTGCGATGTTTTGATCTTCACACTGGTTTAATTTCCCTAATTTTATCATGCAATGACTGACCCTTATGATAACTCACCTAAAATTAGTGTTTTTTTTAAAACTAGAGTGATGTTAATATATAAGATGACTCATTTTTTATGATATGTAAAGCAATATGTAAGGAATGGGTGCATCAGGCACTGCCACAGGCTAATTCCAGAAATAGGTTGTAAATTGAGCAAAGGATATTAATTTAAAGTTATTCCCTGGCTTAAAGTTGAGGCAACCATACCCGAACTTCTTGAGGTGCAATACTCCTATGGTATTACTCATGCACATGTGACCTAACTGCCATGTTGGTCTCTACTGCCCCATTTTCACCCTTGAAAACTGAAACCTCAGCTGTACAAATTTCTGGCATGTGTTATTAAATGACTTGAAAACCTAGATCTGAATTTCTATTACCCTGCAGAAGTTCCCTTGCTGAATAACACATTTAAAATATTGCACCTCTGAAAATTCTGAAATAGATTCCAAGCAGTAATCACTTTGCCATCATTTCTGTGCTCTGATGGAACAAAATTATAATGGTGTGACTCTAGGAGATGCAGGAAGGAAAATGAGGGTGTAAATTCTCCGGCAATATCCAGGGAATCAGCAAAAGGCAATAAAATAACATTTACACACCATTGTGATTTTCACTACAACTGATAATTTGTTCTTCTGGTTGCTGACCTAGGGTCACTGACAATGTGGAAAGATGGATGTCTTGAAAATATGATGATCTTACTCACTCACACACACAGACACAGGGAGAACAATGAGCTGACAAGTTCCAGAATAAGAATTAGCTGGTCATCCATCACAGAGATGAACAATTCTTCTTTTCTTGCTGTCCTGTTCACATGTATGCTAGGCCGCTGATCATGAACAGAATTTTTTATGGACTGATTTCTGAAAGATCATTTGCTTAAAGCATTAATTTGGATGAATCACTATACAAGAGCGGACAACTAAAGTTATGGCAGTGCTTTAGCATAACAACATTACTTTCCAGTCCAGAGGCAGACTGATCTGGTTGCCTACAGGCTCTGTTCTGATCTTCCTCTTTGTCAAATTCAAAGTAAAATGTAGGATATAAAACTGATGATTAATTCCATCACAATTCCTTCTTAATCCAGGGCTGTGTTTCAATTATCTCTTTTACTTTACAATAACATAAACACAATGAGTACCTTACCACAAAATCCACTTCATCATGATATTGTCTGCTGACGATGTACTTTCTACCTGTGACACCCTGTTCTGCACTCGGTTACTGTTTCACCTCACACTCTCTCAATCAACTGTTATACGGATTGATCTGTGTAAACAGGATGCAAGACAGGTTTTTCACTGTACCTCAGTACATGCAACTATAATTAAATAATTTACCCTGCCACATAGGTGGACTGCTACAAAACCTAGCCTGTTATTTTAATCTATGATCCAAGTGTATCTTTGACTTGTTTCATCATGGCCGGTGTGACAACAGACCAAATTATCAGAAGATTGATGCCGATAAGAGGACAATGGGGGAACATTCAAAATGCTAATAAGAGAGAGCCGAGAGAGATTAACGAAAATGAGACACAGTTCCGAGTATTGTCAGAGACCGGTTGCTTTGAACCTGAACTGTTTGAAGTTTGATGGACAGGCGATACCCCAGCAGGGGAATAAAAGGGACAGGTTCACTAAGGCAACAGACACCACGACACCACGAGGTAACGAGACCCTGGAAGCGGTGTGCCACCACAAGTTGCTGGGAGTTTTGGAGGTCTGGTCGCGGGACCAGCCATAGACGCACAGGGTGGAAAGATACGGTCGGGCGGGAACCTGGTGTGTGTGTCCGCCCTTGCCTGGGTGCCGGGTTCACTGCAGAAGAACGATCGTATCTGGAACGGAGGGTTCACAGTCAGTGACCTCAGAAGACATTACAAAGGGCTCGCCCGAAAGCCAACTGTGAGGAATATTGAAGGTCTGTTTGGAATCCGATTTGCATATTCATTCATTCTCTCTCTCTCCCCAACGGCACGACGGCGATTACTGCGAACTGAACTAAATTGAACTGAACTCTGTGTCACTTGTGACTGATCATTTTACCCCTAGACTGCGATAGAGCTTGATTGACCCTATTATCCTAGTCCTGTGTACATGTGTGTTTATTCATTGCTAACCTGTTGCATTTATATCCTTACTGTTGCTTATTTCTTTAATACAACTTTCTTAGTTCCAGTAATCCAGACTCCAACTAAGTGGTCCATTTCTGCTGGTTTGGCAACCCAGTTACGGGGTACGTAACACAGGGTATGGAAATACCAATGCCCAAGAACAGAAAAGCCCACAAAATGTAGTGGATGCAGCCCAGACCATCACAAGGAAAGCCCTCCCTGCCATTGAGCACAACAACAAGGAGAGCTGCCACAAGAAAGTAGCATCCATCTTGAAGGAACTCTATCATTTCAATGCTGTCATCAAGAAGGATGTACAGGGGACCTATACATACCTTTTGGGTGATGGGGTGGAGATACAACTCTACCAAAGGAGTTGTAAAGTTCTCCTTCCCTCCATTAGCCTGCAGTTCACCCTTGGACAAGGTGTAGCACTGTTTAGTCCCCAATCAGGGACATGTGAACATGGTGGATGGTTGGTGCATATCACAAGTCCTAGTTATGCAACCATTGATGCCAGGCAGACAATCTCTGAAGAGTACTGATAATGGCTGGGGTCACCCGTCTTGTAAAGACACTGCCCAGTAGAAGGTAATGGCAAACCACTTCAGTAGGAAATTTTGCCAAAAACAATCATAGTCACAGAAAGATCATGATTGCCTACGTCATACAACATGACACATAACAAAGGAACGCTGCATATTTTGATAATAAACTTACATTGAACTTTGAAATGACTTGGTTCAATTGGTGATGACTTGCTACAATGAGGCAGACTACTATAGATTGCTATATGTTTATAAACTCCTGACAAAACTATGCACAAAATGACCTTCTCTCTTTCCTTCATATTTTTGACATGTTTGAGGTGTAGTGTTGTAAATATAACAATGCATATAGGGGTGCATTTAGCAGAATAATTCAGGTGCATATAGACTGTCTGTATGTTCTGGACACTTTATGAAACACAAATTCCAGTGTGCACCAAGTATTCTCACAATTTTATATGAATGGGTGGCATGTATATGGAATGAGCTGCCAGAGGAAGGGGTTGTGGCAGTATATGGACAAGTATATGGAAAGAAAAGGTTTACAGGGTTATGTGCCAAATAACAGACAACCGTAGGTGAGCAGCATGGACAATTTGGATCGAAGATTATGTCTGTGTGCTACATAACTCTATAACTCGAAATGAGGACTTTAGTTAAAGAACAGAGATCAGTATGGTGTAGTCGAGAGCACTGAAATAGCTCTGTAGCACTGTACTAGAGATCGGAGATGATCACGTAGCAGAGAGATAAAGTGGGGCATTACAGAGCTGGTAATAGGCAGAGAAAGTCTGCATGATGTGCATGAAACTGCATGATGTGGGAGCTGCTGGACCCCACTGTGGTTCCTGGTGACCACATCTGCAGCAAGTGTTGGCTGTTTGAAGAACTCGGGCTCAAAGCTGATGACCTGGAATCTGAGCTTCAAACACTGCGGCACATCAGGGAGGGGGAGGGTTACCTGGGTTCTCTGTTTCAGGAGGTAGTCACACCCATTAGATTAGACTGCGAGTGAGGCGGGTAGTGGGATCCAAGAGACAGTGCTGGAGGAGTCTTAGCTCTTGAACTTGTCAACAGGTCTGAGATTTTTGCTCCCTGTGTGGATGAGAGTGGGGGCTGTAGGAAGGATGAGCAACCTAACTGTGGTACCGTAGTTCAGGGAGCCATTCAAGAGGGGGGAATGAAGAGAAAAGAGAATGTAGCGGTAATTGGGAATAATATAGTCAGGGGACTAGACAGAGTCTCTGTTGCGAGGATAGAGCATCCCGAAGGCTGTGTTTTGCTTGCCTGGTGCCCAGGTTCGGGACATCTTATCTGACCTACAGAGGAATTTGCAGTAGGAGGGGGAAGCTCCAGTTGTCGTGGTCCAAGTGGGTATCAACAACATAGGTAGAACAAGGAAAGAGGTTCTGCTGGGGGAATTTAAGCAGCTAGGATCTAAATTAAATAGCAGAAACAAAAAGGTAGTAATCTCTGGATTACTACCTGAGCCACGTGCAAATTGGCATAGTGTCAAGAAGATTATAGTGTTAAATGCGTAGATCAAGGATTGGTGTGGGAGAAGTGGGTTTGAATTCATGGGAAATTGGCACCAGTATTGTGGAAGGAGGGAGCTGTACCAGTGGGGCGGGATCCATCTGAATCATGATGGGACCTGGATCCTAGAGAATCGCATAACTAGGGTTGTGTGTAGGGCTTTAAACTAAATAGTAGGGGGGTGGGTTCAACAGATTGGAGAAGTATGGATAAAGTAAAAAAGAAAAATGTGGATAAAGATAAAGAAAAAACAAAAGATAAAAAAAAGAAAGGTAAGAATGGAGTGAAGAAAAGTCAAGTGCAAAAGAGTAAAAGATTACAAGATTTTAAAAGCACAATGAGTGTAAGGGCACTTTATTTGAATGCCTGTAGTATTCAAAACAAGGTCAGTGAACTTGTGGCTCAAATCAGTACAAAGGGGTATGATTTAGTGACCATTACAGAAATGTGGTTGCAGGGTGAGAGGATTGGGAATTAAACATCCAAGGATGTCAAGTAATATGGAAGGATAGGCAGGAAGGTAAGGGAGGTGGGGTAGCACTTTTAATTAAAGATGAGATCGGGGTGAAAGTGAGAGACAATATAAGATCTAAGGAGCAGAATGTTGAATCCATATGGGTAGAGATTAGAAATAGTGAAGGGAGAAAAAAATCACTGGTGGGAGTTGTCTATCGGCCACGGACAAATAACACTACAGTGGCACAGGCAATAAACAGAGAAGTATCTGAGGCATGTAAGAAAGGAAAAGCAGTTATCATGGGGGACTTTAACTTGCACATAGATTGGGTGAATTAGGTTAGTTGAGGCAGTCTTGATGAGGACTTTATAGAATGCATCCGTGATGGCTTTCTTGAATAGCATGTTACTGAATCTACAAGGCAACATGTTGTCTTAGGTCTGGTCCTGTGCAATGAGACAAAATTTAGGTAAATCTGGTGATCTTGCAGTTAGGGATCTTCTTGGAAAGAGTGATCACAGTATAACTGAGTTTCTCATACAAATGGAGGGTGCAATAGTTTGATCGAAAACTAGTGTCTTATGCCTAAACAATAGAGACTACAATGGGATGAGGAAGGATTTGGCTAGTGTATACAGGGAACACAGACTATATGGTGAGACAGTTGAGGAACAGTGGAAGACTTTCAAAGAGATTTTTCACGGTGCTCAACAAAAGTATATTCCAGTTAAAAGCAAGGACAGTAAGGGTGGGGAGATCCAGTCTTGGATAACTAAGGAAATAAAAGAACGCATCAAACTAAAGGCTCGTGCATACAAAGTCCCCAAGAGTAGCGGGAAACTGGAAGATAGGAAAACTTTAAAAAGCAACAAAGAACCACTAAGCAAGCAATAAAGAAAGGGAAGCTAGATTATGAAAATAAGCTAGCACAAAATATAAAAATGGATAGTAAAAGTTTTTATAATTATATAAAGTGGAAAAGGTTGGCTAAAGTGAATGTAGGTCCACATAACCATATAACCATGTAACAATTACAGCACGGAAACCGGCCATCTTGGCCCTTCTAGTCCTTGCCGAACTCTTACTCCCACGTAGTCCAACCGACCTGCACTCAGCCCTCAACCCTCCATTCCTTTCCTGTCCATATAACTGTCCAATTTAACTTTAAATGACAACATCGAACCTGCCTCAACTACTTCTGCTGGAAGCTCATTCCACACAGCTACCACTGTCTGAGTAAAGAAGCACCCCCCTTGGAGGTTGAGAAGGGGGAATTGATATTGGGTAATGAGGAAATGGCCGGGGTTTTGAATGACTATTTTGTGTTGGTCTTCACAGTGGAGGATACATCTAACATGCCAAAGAGAGATGTTATGGATGTGATGGGAGGTGAGGACCTCGATACGATAGCGATCACTAAAGAGGTAGTGCTCAGCAAACTTGTGGGCCTGAAGATAGACAAGACCCCTGGTCCTGATGGAAGGCATCCAAGTGTATTGAAAGAAATGGCAGAAGTTATAGTAGAGGCTTTGGTGATGATTTATCAAAAATCTCTGGATTCTGGGTAGGTTCCAGCAGATTGGAAGACAGTGAATGTCACGCTACTGTTCAAAAAAGGATGTAGGCAAAAGGTAGGTAACTATAGGCCAGTTAGTTTAACATCTGTAGTTGGGAAAATGCTTGAAGCTATCATTATATAAGAAACAGCGAGGCAGCTGGAAAGAAATGGATCCATCAGGCAGATGCAGCATGGATTCAGCAAAGGCAGGTCCTGTTTAACAAACTCACTGGAGTTCTCTGAGGATATAATGAGCGCACTATATAAAGGGGAAGAGATGGACGTTATTTACTTGGATTTCCAAAAGGCATTCAATATACTGCCACATAAAAGACTTATCCATAAGATAAGGATGCATAGAGCTTGGGGTGATGTGTTAGCATGGATAGAGGGTTGGTTAACTAATAGAAAGCAGAGAGTTGGGATTCATGGGTGTTACTCTGGTTGGCAATCAGTGGTGAGTGGTGTGCCACAGGGATCGGTACTTGTTTTTTACACTACTTATTTATCTATACTGCATTTTATACAATACAGTTTGGTGGATAATACTGTTCCGGCTGACCGGAAGTGCACTGAGAGCGGTAAGCGTAAAGGAATTGGGTGCTTACTGTTCTGGCTAACAACAGATGGTGCAATCTGGGGCATATTACGATTGAGGAACGTGTTTGCAGACTGGATATTGAACTTTTTACTGTTGGACTTCGGCCACATTCCACCGTGATACAACACTTGGCGGCACGGGAGGTCGTTCCTGCCTGTGGCCATCGAACGTGCAGCTCCTCCCGTGGAGGGTCAGACACCCTGAGCCAATAGACTGGTCCTGGACTTATTTTCCATCTGGCATAGTTTACATTTTGTTGTTTGATTGTTGGGGGTTTTTGTATTACTATATTTACACTCTATTCTTGGTTGGTGCGGCTGTAACGAAAACAAATTTCCCTCGGGATTAATAAAGCATATCTATCTATCTATCTATATTATAGATAAACAGATATGTATATAGATATGGATACATATTTCTTATTGTATATGTATTGCACCGTACTTCTGCTGCAAAACAAATTTCACACCATGTATCAGTGATAATATATTTGGTTCTGATTCACAAGGCTCATGTAGCCGATGAGGCAATCAAGACTGATGGCTCACATAGCACATATGCACTGAAGCTTGACACTTCAAAAGGCTTACTTCCCTCTACGTATACACAGCATATATGGGGTAGAAACAAGGGAGAAGAAAAACAGATAAGAAATAGTACAAGACTAATGGAAACTTTGGATCGAGAAACATTCATCCAGGACTCCCCTGTTGATGTCAGCTTGTAATTGTCATGGTTCTGTTTGGCTGTTCCCCTTTAATGCCCCTTTCTTCCTGATTATACCCTAATTTCAGCCATTAGATTTCCAATTGCTGCTAGTTTACTTAATTACAGTACACCTGGTTTGCATCAGAGAGTACGATGGCGTCACTACACAGGTTGCCAGTTTGTTGGTTTAGTCTCGTGTGATACCTCGTTCTCTTGTCCGTTTAGAACCATTAGTTCTAAGTTTAGTTTCCAAGTTCTGCTCTAGTTTCAAGATAGTCCCTGTAGATCCCTTCTCCTTGTCAAGATTCCTCCGGTTTTCTGTTCTACATCCATGTCTACGCCAGCATCCCCAACTCAGTCAACGTGCCGGTGTCCTGCACTTGGGTTCTCCTCAGTCGCCCCGTGCAACAGTTATAAAGGAAAAGATTTGTCCTGAAGGCATACCATGGACTCCATGTAAACTCTTTCTATCTACAATGGGCATATCAGTCTTGGACTCAAACAATTTCTGAAATAATTATTCATAAGAAAACAATTCTTCACCCCTGAAGAAGATGGCAGAATTTGTCATCAAAATGTTGTTTATAATCGATACCTGTACCTGGCTGGAAGCCTGAGAAGGATTTCTTCATCATATATGCCAGGAAAGCATTAGATCCTTTTTCAATTATGTACTGAGATAGTTTCTTTGCTCTTTAATAGGTCACGCTGGAGAGTTAAGTGATTCCAATATTATTTTGTTTGATTACAGAATGTACAACGAGAAGGTATATTGTGATTTCAAAATAGCAGAGAACACAGAAATGTGTACAAAAGCCATTTCATAAGCAAGTCTGATCTTTGCAATGGACTGTCTATAATTTATGTTATTATGGAATAACAACAGAAAATGCTGGAGATATTTTGGCAGTATCTGTAGTGAGCTGTTAGCATTTCAGATTGAGAAAAGGTGACTGAAAGGAAACGTTCAAAGTTCAAAGTAAATTTATTATCAAAATAGATACATGTCAAAAAATATTACCCTGAGATCATTTTTTGTAGGCATTCACAGAGGAACAAAGAAGTACAATAGAATCAGTGAACAATTACAGGCAAAAGCTGGCAAACAACCAACGTGGGAAAGAAGATGAACTGTGCAAATACAAACAAGAATCAAATAATAATTATAAATTAATAATACTGAGAATATGAATTGTAGAGTCCTTGAAAGTGAATCCGTTGACGTATAGTTACTAACATGTTGAGTCTATCTTGCACTTTGTTTTTATTTCAGATTTACAGCATCTACATTTTTTTGCTTTTCACTTATATGGTTATGAATTCTCTCACATGTGAGATAACCACTGGACACTAACAGGGAAAAAAAAAGTTTGTACTGCAATTTCATTGTGTGGCTCCCAGATCCAATTCAGAAAATACACAGAAATTCTGTGCTATTTAACTTATCGGTATTCCTCAGGAGGTTACGTTACATTCAACATAGTTCGGTGTGAGAAATTTCCACCATATACTTTCCTGAACATTATTTAAAAAGTCCTTATTCCTGCTACAGTGCTACCATAAATCAGTAATATTTAATTAGCAATTTCTGCAACCAAAGAAAGGTGACTGGATTTTTAAAGGTGGTAGAAAATATTCAACATTTCTTCCCGGTATGATCAACATTTCAAAGTTTGGCATAACGCCATAGCAATCTCGAAGGTGATGAGGGACTTAGAGTAAGGAGCTAGCAGTAAGAAAGACTATTAAAGCTTCTATGCCTAATGGTCAAATTCCTCAGTAGTCGCTCTTCACAGCTCCAGCAACCCAAGTTTGAAACTAACCCCAAAAGTGTCTGCATGGAGTTTGATCATAAGACATAGAAGCAGAATTAGGTCATCCATCCCATTACATCTGCTTCACCGTTCGGTTGAGTTATTATCCCTCTCAACCCCATTCTCCTGTCTTCTACCCGAAACCTTTGATGCCCTCAGTAATTAAGTGCCTAGCACTCTCTGCTTTAAATATATCGACTGATTTGGCATCCACAGCCATGTCCGGCAACGAATTCCATTTCCACAGATTCACCTTCTATTCTGAGGCTGTGCCCTCTGGTCCTAGACACTCGCTGTATTGAAAGCATCTTCTCCAAGTCCACTCTACCTAGGCCATTCTAGTTTACTTGTTTGTCCTGTGATCAGGTGGAAACACATCAAAGTTCAAAGTCCAAAGTAAATTTATTGACAAACTACTTTTATATTAGCATATACTACCTTCAGATTCATTCCCTTGCAAGCATTCCCAGTAAAACAAAGAAATACAATGCAATAATTGAAAAATACACACAGGCAAAGAATGACAAACAACCAATGTGTAAAAGAAGACAGACTACACAAAAATGTTTATATTGAAGTTATGCTATTCATAGGTTAATTAGTTACTGTAAATTACTCCTAGTGCAAACTGGTGGGTGGAGAATCAAGAGCAAGTTGAGAAATAACTGATTACAGTGAAAAAATGGGGAGAGGGATATACAGTTGTTCTGCAATTCAACATGGCCATGATGGGCTGAAATAGGTGAGATTAAAGGATGGCTGCTGACTGACCTCAACCACAAGTTGCTCGCTCAACTGACCCCATGCTTGGATACTGCATAACAACCAGCCCATAATCTCCAAAGCTCACTATTTTACAGTATATATTAGTTTAAAGTGGAATTACCCCTCCCTCACATATTCTGTGGGGAACTGAAGTTCAGTGTTGTCAAACAATTACTTTGCTCTATGCATTCACAGAGCATATGTGATAGAGATAAAACAGAATAAAAACTCAAAAGCAAATAATGCAAGAATATTTGAACTTTTAAATCTGTGAACATTCGTACCAGAACAAATGTCTCCTTTATTGATGTCAGCTTGTAATAAATGTGCTTTGTTTCGATTGTACACCCTGAACTCAGTGTAAACGCTTTCCTGTAGGTAGGTGCGTAGAACTGCACATACTACTCCAAAATGGCCCTTACCAACATCTCATACAACTTTAATGTAAAATCCCAACTCCTATACTTAATACTCTGATTTATTAAGGCCAATGTACCAAAAGCACATGCACATTGAAATATTGAAAAATACATTGAAATATGTCATTTGCTTCAAATCAAGTCAACAAGGGTTGTACTAGGCAGCCCAGAATTGTTACTACGCTTCCAGCATCAACATAGCATGCCCACAATTCACTAACCCTAACAGTATGTCTTTAGCTTGTAGGACCCTATCTACCTGTGATGCTACTTTCAAGAAATTACTTAACTGTCGTCCCAGATCGCTTTATTCTACGACACTCCTTAGTGCCGTACTTTTCACTGTGTATGTTTATTCTGGTTTGTCCTCCTAAAGTGAAACACCTCACACTTGTCTGCATTAAACTCCATCTGCCATTTTTCAGCCCATTTTTCTAGCTGGTCCAGATCCCACTGCAAGCTTTGATAGCCTTCCAACACACTCCCTTCAACTACTTCAAGAATTCAGTAGTCACCTTGTCATGATTTTAGATTTAACGAGGACAGATTTGTGTGAGCCAAGTATGTAAAAGGGGGTGGACGCAAGGTGTATGGAAGATGAACGAGATCAACCCTGATTGCTTAAATGATTAAGTAGGCTTGAAAAGTTAATGACCTCCTACTGCTCCAAAGCTCGAGTCCCATTGGAAGTGGAACACGGAAAAGGGAAAAACCCTGAGAAAATAAATCAAAGGGCAAAGTATCCTGCATTCATGATCATTTGTAGTGCCCTCAAACATGAGAGAAAAACTGAATTTGTTGCCTAGACCTTTTTTCCCCTAAATCATTGATGTAATGAGAGAAAAAATTACTTTCATCTCATGAATTAGCAAAAAAATGTCTTACCATTAAGCAATAAAAATTTCATATTAGATGCAAAATTTATATAAGTTTGCCCTTTTATAATCTGATAAGACTATAAGTGCCTTTTGATATTAAAACATTTATGATGCCTACAACTTGTTCTGTTCATTTACAGACGTTGTGGCAAGGGTTTTGTTCTTCGTCACAAACTCCTTCTATATTGTCAGGAGAACTCTAACAAGCACACAAACCCTCAGAGGTGACGAGAGATATCTTGAAGTCCATGTAGCAGAGTTCCAAATGCTTAGCAATATTTTCTTTGTTTCACCAAGCTTTGAAGATGAAGAGTGACTTAACATACATGCAGGAGGGAAATTTTCTCAAAATTGCATTGAATAGGAAACAAAAAACTATGCAATTGATATCATTGTATTTTAGCTCCAGGGATCCATCTTCAATTCTAATCTTGGGTAATATCTGTATGGAATTTTCACCTTCTTCTTTTGATTGTATGGGTTTCCTCTAAGTTCTCTCAGATCCCAAATCCGAGCTATAGGTAAGTGGGTGATTGTAGATTGCCCCATGTGCAGATAAGTGATAAAGGAATCTAATGCACATGTGTAAGTCTCAGGTTGGCAAAGTAAATAAGGTAGGAATGGTAGTGATGAGGTAGTGCTTCAGAGCTAGCAGGGAGTAGTGAACTGAAGGGCCTCTGTAATAACTATGTAAGTTAACTTAGTTCTGCTTAAAGCTGACACCCTAAACCAAATATTTGTTGAATTGTCCCACTATCTCCTTCTTTTAATACTGTACTAAACTAATCATTAGGTAATGAGTACTATAAAAGTCACCCATGTTACTATATAGGTTACTTGTCGTTTAATCGCTTTATTATAAAACCTGCCATTGTTCATCTATATTAACCTAGAATTTGCAGTTGCTTTGAAGACAAAAATGTCAGCCTCGGCTAACACGACAATGTAAGACTAACCCTTCTTTCTGTTTGGCGATAGATATCAGGCAACGTCTGTGCTATGGGGGATTTCCCTTTCACAAATGCTACCTGACTTGCTGAGTTCCTCTTGCATTTGGTGTTCATTGCTCAAGATAACTAGTATCTGTAGAATCTCATGTGTTTCTGATATCTATGCTGTGCTGCCAAGCTCAGTGTCTGTGCTTGTGAACTCCCTCACTTTCACAGTGATCCTGCTCACAGAAGTTGTCACCATAGAGTCAGTGAGCTGGCATGAAATTCGGGTGTTTTATGAGCTTTTGTTGCTATAAAGGCCATGAAAATATGAAGCCTTATTGAATAAGCAATTTTTTTTTAAACACATCAACGGTTAGTGGCAGGAGCTGACCTATTTGAGGATTAAATTGGGAGCTGGATGAATACCTGAATTAGAGGGGAATAGGGAGAAGCTGTATGGGAATAGGGCTAGAGGGGTTAGCTGATCCAGACTTGATGGACCAAATGGCCTTTTTCCATGTTGTAACATTTCTGCAAGTGAGCTGCATTGAATATTTCACAGTTTTCTGAGACAGAACAGTGGTCAACAATATTCACAGTAATGAATTGTCACTTTTACATTCAAAGATTCAACATACCTTTATTATCAAGGTATGTATGCAGTATACAACCCTGAGATTCATCTTTCCCACAGACAGCCACGAAACAAAGAAAACCATGCAATTCCTTCAAAGAAAAACATCATTCTCTCCCCACACACAAAAAACAAATTACATAAACAGCAACCAAAAAAGATTGAAGAACACTGAATATAAAACACAAAATCAAAAGAGTCCAGGCATATTCAGTTCAGCTCAGTTTTCATTATCTGCAGACCACCACGGTCAAAATCACCCAAAGCAGTAACCAGAAACCAGATTATTGGAGTTCATATATTGATTATCAAAGACAACAACATTCAAAAATGCTGTTCATTTAAATCACTAAATTTAAATGGTTAAAATATGTAAAAAGTTGTAAAGGTTGATCTAAATGAACCATTTCATTGCCACCATCACAAATGGTTTAGCGCAATCACTTTACAGCACCAGAGATCACCTATCAGGATTTAGTGTCCGCAAGGAGTTAATATGTTCTCCCCACAACTGAGTGGCTTTTCTCTGAATCCTCCCATGTTCCAAAGATGTACAAGTAAGTTGCAGGCATGCTATGCTATGTTCACACCACTTGCGGTCTGCCCAACACACTGTTTGTGTTGGTCGTTAACACAGAATGGCCTATTTCACTGTATGCTTCCATGTACATGTGACGAATAAAACTAATCTGGTCTGAAGTCCCTTGGCTGGTGACAGTATCTACTTGCAATTTCATTTACTAACACTTCACTCAACTACCTCCTGCCTACAAGCAGCTTCCTTCATCTTTTTTTTAGTGTGAATATTTAATCAAAAGGAATTGTGGAGGAGTGCACTTGAAGGCCTAAGTGTCTTTGTGCGAAGTTTATATTAAATACAAGAGAAACAAAGGCTGAATGATTTATCCTCAATACACTGATGTGTTGTTGCCTTCGAGCACATTCAGAGGTCTGAAGCAATGTTTCATAATTTACTGATGGGATAATACTGAGGACAAGAGTAATTCCCATTACTTAACCACAGAAGGTCCGACTGAGGCAAGTACATACATGATGATAAACACAACAATGTGAAGGATGTTGTCCAACATGTGTTTCCCACATTTAGATTGGGAAGAGTGGCATCTCACTCCTTGGCTGAGCACCTAGATGCATTAAGCAAGCATCACTTGTGCAATCAATATAGTACAGCTCAAAACTTAGCATTTAGAAATTTTCATTCCTATAAAGCAACATAGGAACTTTTCCTCACAGAGGATGGTGAATCTCTGTAACTCTGTAACTCTCTATCCAGGAGTGACATAAAGGCTAAGCAACTAGAGCTGCACAAATTGGGGTGTTCCAAGGGGAAGGCATGCACTTTAGAAAATCAGTGAACTAAAAATAAGGGAACTGGCTCAGAAGAGAGGAGGGCTATGGTCATGTTGAATGGCAAGTTAGGGCTTGAGGACTAAATGGCCTGCTCCTGCTCCTCTTTCCTTCTACTGCTATTGTGGATATCAGAGAACTGAAATACAGATGTAAAGCTCTAAGTATTCAGCAATGTGAAGGGGAGGAGAAGATGGCGGCACGATGCAGTGCGTGTGGCCACTCCAAAATGATATCGCATTTGTTAAGTAGGGGCTATGCACAATCCTGATTTGATGGAGACAGACATGAGAAGTACAGAGGAACATCTGGAGAAACTTCTGAAATGCCCACTTTGCTGCCACTGATACCGTGTGATCGAGAATCTCCGAAGGGGAAGGCCCCAGATCCTCGGCTTTGCCTATTGCCTGTTGCCGGGGCTGGAGTCGAAGCACTCGGCAGAGATGGTGTTCGGTGCTCGGTGTCAGAGGGCTGGTCGGAGGCTGGAAGTTTTCGGACGAATTCAAGAGTTGGCTGTGGTCGGGTGCTTTCAGAGTGCTGCATCAGCAAGTTTGCGGTGCTGGAGGTTCATGGCAGGGAGAGTTTCTCCCTTCTACCGTCTGCATGAGATTATGGGACTTTCGAGAGACTGTGAGACTTTTCATTACCGTGCCCATGGTCTGTTCCTTATCAAATTATGGTATTGCTTTGCACTGTTGTAACTATATGTTATAATTAAGTGGTTTTTGTCAGATTTTCAGTCTCAATTTGTCTTGTGTTTCTGTGATATCATTCTGGAGGAACATTGTATCATTTCTTAATGCATGTATTACTAAATGACAATAAAAGAGGACTGCGTGTCATCTTAATCTAATCTAATCAGGCAACATCAGTATCGACTGATTAGAGTAGATTAGATTCAACTTTATTGTCATTGTGCTGAGTACAGATACAAAGTCAATGAAATGCAGTTAGCATCTAACCAGAAATGCAAAGAATAGTGTTATTTACAAAATAACTGCGAATAAAAAGTAAGTGCTACAGCATGCAAATATAAAAGTACTGAGACAGCACAATACGGGTGCAATACTGCTTAGCGCTGTGATGTGAGGTTCAGCAGGGCCACAGCCTCAGGGAAGAAGCTCTTCCTGTGCCTGCTGGTGTGGAAGTGGAGGCTCCTGTAGCGCCTACCGGATGGGAGGAGAGTAAAAAGTCCATGGTTAGGGTGAGCTGCATCCTTGATAATGGTTTTCGCCCTGCCCAGGCAGTGTTTATGGTCAATGTTCTCAATGGTGGGCAATTATTGGGTGACAGCTAATGCTCCAAGCTGACCTTGAGCAAATGAAACTCTTCTCTTCCTTTCTGTTTAGCATCAGTCATACACAAAGGTACATGGATAGCTACTCTGCCGTGGCAACCAGATAGCACTTAATTTACTCAACTGATAATCCAGAAACCAAATTCAAATCCTACCGAAGCAAATTTGGAATATAAATTCATTTCACATTCTGGGAGTTTGGAAAAGCCACCAATTCATCTTGGTAATGATGAATACAAAAACTACTTGTGTGAAAAAAAACTCATCTTATTCACTAATACCTTGGGGAAGGGGGGACATCATTCTCACCTAGTCTGGCCCATAACATGTTATCGAGTCTGAAGTGGTTTTGCAATCCACTCATTTCAAGGTCACTTCAGAAGGGGTAATAAACGATGGGCAGAACTTGAAACATGAATGAATATATTCAAAGAATAACCTGTATCTTTTATTTATTATGGATGCTGTCTGACATGTTGCCTATTTTGTGAATTACCATTTTGGTTTGTATTGTTTTTTTAATAGTACTGTATTTGATAACTCAGACACTAAAAAAATAATTATTATAGCTGTAGTGTCTCAATCCTTAAGCTTTTCATTTTTGTTGAAGGTATTGAAGGTATTAAGGAAGCATGGTCGTGTGGTGGTTAGCACAACACTTCACAGTATCAGCAACCCAGGTTCAATTCCTGTCACTGTAGGTAAGGAGTTTGTTTGTACTCCCTCTAACCATGTGGGTTTCCTCTGGATGGTTTAGTTTCCTCCCATAGTTCAAAGATGTACCAGTTGGTAGGTTAATTTGTCATTGTAAGTGATTGATTGATTAGGCTAGGATTAAATTGGGGGTTGCAGTGTGATGTGGCTCAAAGGGCAGGAAGGGCCTACTCTTCATTCTATCTCAATAAACGTTCCATCTTTTTCAGGGCGGTTAGTCCACCTTCGGTCCCCACCTGGCACTCAGCTCTCACCTGTGACTCTCTGTAGCTGTTTACATGCGACAGCATCCACACCCCGGGCAACGGCTTCGACAAGCCAGCTAAACCAGCTGAGGGTGGTAGCCGATGGGTCTCAAACCCTCGGTGAGATAGGGAGTTGTCTATCCCAGCATGTGAAGACAGACTCCGGCAAATTGAGCGGACGAGACCAATGGAAGGTCCAACGGTCAAGAAGGCGGTCTCTGCAAGCGTCGTGGAACGTGTAGAGCGGGACAAGACACAGAAGACTTCCTGGACATCCACTGCACCTAGTCCCATCTCCAGCCGTCTCGACTCTTGTCTTGCCACTGGATCCAGATGGGAATTGGGAAGAGAGAGTGAGGCTGACGCTGCGCAACTCTCCCTCACTTAAATCCAAACCACGCGCTAGTCTCCACACCATCACAATGGTGTCGAGGTCCTCATCGACGTTGACAATGGACGAACGCACACAATCTCAATAAATAAACAAAGTATATATATTTTTAAACTTGTTTTTGTTTTGCCTTTCTATATCTCTCTCTTAGTCAAATTTATGTTTCACTTTTTAAATGTGTTGACATTGAATTTACAAAATCCAATTACCACTAACTCACTCTTTATAATTCCCCATCCTTCAATTTGATTGATGTTTAATTGATGGAACTGGGGAATTGCCAGCAGGAGCCAGGAGTTTTTAGCCATCCCTAATTGCCTTTATGAAGATGATGATGAGTCATTGCAATTCTGTGGTCAAGATGATCCACCATGCTCCAAGGGAGGGAGTTTCATAACTTTAAACTAGCAGCGGAGAAGGAACAGTGATATATTTCCAATTCCAATTGGTGTGAGACTTGGAAATAAACTGAATTCTTCTGATTCAGATCTTAACAATCTATTTCCTTCACTGTCTCATCATCAGTTAACATCGTCAATGTGCAAAAATACATAAGTATCCAATTGTCCAAGGACAAGTATAACCAATGACATAAGTTTTTCTTGTATTGACTCAAGAGGTATGGGTATCACTAACATAACCACATTTGACTACTCATCCTTAATAAAGATAGCTTTATTTGTCACATGTACATGGAAGCATACAATGAAATGCGTCACTTGCATCAATCACCATCACAGTGTTACGTGTGCTGGGGGCAAACCCAAAGTGTTGTCATGCTTCCTGTGCAAACACAGCATGCCCACAACTTACTAACCCCAATCCATATGTCCTTATAATGTGGGAGGAAACCGGAGCACCCAGAGAAAACCCGTGTGGTCATGGAGAGAATGTACGAACTCCTTGCAAACAGCGACGGAAATTAAATCTCAATCTTACACCTGTTATTGTAAAGCATTACGTTAACCACTACATCATCATCTCACCCCTTGAGCTGCCTTCCCAAACTGTTGCCATCTAACTGAAGAAGTGTTTTGGGTAGAGAGTTCCAGAACTTTGATCCAGTAATGATAAAGAAATGACGATATACTTCCAAGCTTGGATAATGTGAGCCTTGCAGGTGAGATTCCCTAGCACTGTTATTCTTGTTTTTCCAGGTAGATGAGAACAAGGGTTAGGGAAATAAATAAAATGCTGCTGCACATCTTATCAGTGGCCCAACTGAAGCCACCATTGGATTTCACTGATTGGAGCAAATGTTGAGATGATACTGCAGTATTGGGTGGCAGGATGGAGATACATCTCTGGCAAAGTAGGTACCCTTTCCCTCTGCTAGCTTGAAGGTCACCTGTGGGCAAGGTGTAGCACCTGCTTAGCACCCCCCAGAAAAATCAGGGTCACGTGAAGCCATGAGAGCAGGTGGTGGATGGTCGTATGAGCAGTTTGTGCATTTCACATGTCCTGGTTATGCAACCACTGACACCAGGCAGACAGTCTCTGAAGAGTATTGATAATGGCTGGGATCACCTGTCTTGTAAAGACACTGCTCAGAAGACTAGCGATAGCAAACGACTTCTGTAGAAAAAATTGCCAATAACAATCAAGGTCATGGAAAGACCATGCTTTCCCATGTCTTACAACACAGCACATAATGAACGAACGATTCCATTTACCTGGAAAACTGTGGCTTGGGAAGTCAGTGAATCCTCCCAAGCTCACATGGCCCGGTAATACTTGCTTCTACACTTCCCACTTGGTAAAGAACCGTTTCTGTATCAAATGGCGGTTCAAAGAGTGATCAGGTAATTGTAATGCAGTCTGAAATCATTAATGGATGCACAATACAGTTGATAAAGGGGGTATTGTGGCAGCACAGTAGTAGAACAGTTACCAAAATGCTTTACAGCATAATTGATTACCGTTTGGGGTTCAATTCCCAGTCCTGCCTGTAAGGTGTTTGCACGTTCTCCCCATGACCATGATGGTTTCCTTCTGGTGATTGGGTTTCCTCCAAAATTCCAAAGACGTATCGCTAGGGTTAGGTTTAGTGAGTTGTGGGCATGTCATGTTGGCACCGGAAGCATGCAACACTTGTGGGCTGCTCACAGCATGACCCTCTGACCGTGTTGACCATTGACGCAAAACAACACATTTTACAATATATTTTGATGTATATGTGACAAATCAAACAAGCCTTTGTTTACATTTCCCTTGTTGACCCTTCACTGCAACTTTCGGTTGGATCCTGTGCACAGCTGAGGCACTGTTGAAAGAATAAAACGGTATAGATACAACAATATTTTACTGTCATTGATGCTAATTGACCGTAATTATCATATATTGTCTCATTAAAAACGATGCTTGAAGCAAAATAGAAAGAGAAAAAAAACATCTACAAATAACTAGCAAGTCAGGCAGCATATGTGGAGAGAGAAAGAGTTTTCTTTCCGGGTGAACAAGGTCATCAGCCTGACATGTTACAGAGTAATGGAAGAGCAGGAACTGGGTTCAGGTCCTGATCTGATGGGAGGGTTGGGGGAACTGAACCATATCCAATCAATTGTGAGAACACGTCACTCATGTATGCGGCTGATTAGTTGTGCAATCGACTGATTGGGCCTCCTACGTGTGGAAGATGCTGCCTTTTCTGCATATCGGCTGTCAAGTACATCTGCTTTTCATCTCAGGCCTAGTTTATCAGTGTTGCCCAGATTTTACAATGGCTAACATAAATCAGTAAAAATATTTAATTCTACCACTCAACTCCACGCATAAGTAACTGGAATTAACTACTTGGGGAAGGGAGCTGCAGGGAGGAGACTGGTGCATGGTGTGGGAAGGTGAGGTCTGGGCCACCATTTGCAAGGTCAGACTTCCATGACATCTGGGAGACAGAGCCCATAGAGATTTGAGAACATTGCAGGGTTTGTGGTAGAAATTGGTGATGTGGCTGCAGATAAAAAAAAGTCTCAGTATGGCTTACTACGAATCCTAGCTTATCATAACTCCACGTGTTCTTGTGTGTTCCTGGAGTGATCATCAATAGTCAGTTCTTGCACACTGGGTCTAACCTCATTCATTACATTCCCAAAGGACTGTGGAACAGAAAATAACCTAAGTTGAAATGTGTCTGACTTAACATCAGATGCACAAGTTGATTCACAGTGAGATGTGCACAGTTGAATTTCAGTCTGGATTGATGTAAAATGTCCCAGATTTGGTTATTAGCACATCTCCCTTCCTGGTAGGAAACCAGACCAAAGCTGATGAGTGCCAGCTTGCTGGCAGGTTAAGTATGAGCCTACATTTCTTGGTGCCTTACAACCCTGTCTCACCTCTTTATACTGGCTGTCTCCTCAATGTCATAGAGTCATAGGGCAATAGGCAAGTCCCTTGGCCCAACTGTCTATGTCAACAAAAATTCCCAACAAATCTAGTTTCATTTGCTCACACTCTAAACCTTTTCTGTCCACGCCAATACCCATACCTTTTAAATATTGTTAATGTGCCTGCCTCAAACATTTCCTCTGGCAGCTAATTCTAGATATGGATTACACTCTGCATGAAAAAATCTGTCCTTCTGTATTTGATTAAATCTCACCCCTCTCACCCTAAACTTATGCCCGCTAGTTCTTGAATCTCTAGCCTTGAGATTGTGTGCATTTACCCTATCTAAGCCCCTCATAATTTTATACACCTCTATACATGCCGAGTAGCAGGGTGGAGATATGTCTCTACCAAAGGAGGTGTAAAGCGCTGCTTCCCTCCGCTAGCCTGCAGGTCACCCTTGGGCAAGGTGTAGCACCTGCTTACACCGACAACCCCCTCCCCGACCCCACTCAGGGTCACATGAAGCCAAGGGAGCAGGTGATAGATGGTCATATGTGCAGTTGGTGCATATCACAAATCCTGATTATGCAACCACTGACTCCAGACAAACAATCTCTGAAGGGTATTGATAAAGGCTGGGATCACCCGGCTTGTAAAGACAGTGCCCAGAAGAAAGCAATGGCAAAACACTTCTGTAGAATTTGCCAAAAGCCATCATGGTCATGACCACGATTGCCTACATCAGATGACAAGGCAAATAGTGACTACTTTACACTCTCTACCTGAAACATCAATCCCTCTGCCTCCACAGATTCTGCCTGATTCACTGAGTTCCACTTGTAGCTAATTGTTGCTCCAAATTCCAGCACCTCCAGTCATTTGTTTCTTCTACATTTGCTCAAGTATTTCTAGCACTTGCTCTGCTTTATTCAGACTTCAAACAAATCCAGTTCTTGATTTTCTTTGTTTTATTTTGTCTGAATTTTCATTTGGAGTTTTGTGTACTCAATACCTCTGGGCAGCAAACAAGTGACATTTATTATTTCTCCTGCACTTACACAAGGAAATATCTAATTAGTTCCTAAATGACAGACAGAGCAACAGAGTGATACGTTCATTAAAATGGCCCCTGGACCATCAAAACCCAGACAATAAAAAAAAAGACAATAAAAGTTGGGTAACCTATCATTTAAAGCAATATTTTTTTTTGTATTTCCTGACATCTTCTAACACTGTCACAATTGGCTTTCTGTAATTCAAGTTATTGATTTTCACCAGAATGCTTGTGAGGATACTGCCCTTGATTCAGACTCTAATAACCTTGAGGACTTGCAAATCTCTGCTTTGGGAGCTCCGAACACAGGCTAAAAAATGGAAGAGCAGACTTACATTCATATAGTACCTCTCTTGTGCTCAAATTATCTCATGGCAATTACTTTCAATCTCAGAATATAAGGATGCCCTTTTAGAACAGAGATGAGGTGGAATTTCTTCATCCAGATGTAGGTAAATCTGTGGAATTCATTTCCACAGCTGGCTTTGGTGGCTTGGTCATTGGGTATATTTCAAGCAGAGGTTGATAGTCTTGATTAGTAGGAGGTCAAAGGTTACAGGGAGAAAGCAGGAGAATTGAATTGACGAGGATAATGAATCAGCTATGATAGAATGCCAGAGCATACTCAATGGGCCAACGACCTGATTCTGCTCCTCTGTCTTAAGGTCTTATGATAGGTTGTCAATAATGTTTGAAAAGAGGTTGGCTGTGAAGGCCAATGAACATGAATCATGCTTCCAAAACCTTGTTTATTTCTGATTTCTGCTTTTCTTTTCAAAACAAATTCAGCAATGATGTTGAAACATGGCCGATCTCGATAAGTATAGACCATGTAACACCATGTGTATAATCACTGATGAACATAATCAGCCCTTCTGCTTGAGAGGTAAAATTGGCTAGAGCTCTGTAGTAGAAATGCGATCACAATTAGTTCCTCTTTTCTGAGAAAATCGCAAAACATTTTAGAGTCCTCCAAAGTTTGAAAATAAACCAGTGAAGTGCTGGAAAATATTGTGGCTGTTCTGGTCACTGCACCTGATAAAGAATAGTGTGATCTTAGAGAGGGTGCAGGAAGCATCGAAGGATGGTTGGGTAGGGGGCTTCATTCATAAGATCAGACTGAAGAAGCTGAGAACTGAGAGGAGCATCACAGTAAGTTTTAGAGAGGATGCTCTCTATATTGTATGCAAGGGACATGAATTGAAAGTGATGGGCTAAAGTCTAAAGAGTGATGTGAGGGTAAATGATGTACTCAGAGAGTGGCTGTAGTCTGCATTTTCACTGTCCATAGTGATAATGGAAACAGACGATCAAGGCTTTCAAGACAGACTTGAGGGAAAATCATTTGAGGAATTGTTTAGTGTCATTTTTCAGTACATAAGTGGAAGGAAAAAGAAATGATTGTTACTCTGGATCCAATACAGCAAAAAAAAAATCACAATAACCATAAATACCACAATAAAAACACAATAACTATAAATACATAAGATTAATTTATATACATATGTACAAATGTGATGGGATATGATAATGGTTAAATTACTGACCTGGTAATTCAGGATCCTGAGAGAAATCCCACCATTTTTAAATTTAGATTTTAAATTCTACTGTATATTTTGAATTCAGTTAATAATTGAAGTTTTGTGAGTAAAAAAAAGTTACAGATTTAGAATGGGAATCAGCATCAGGTTTAATGTCACTGGCATTTGTCATGAAATTTGTTATTTTCCTGCATCAGTACAGTGCAATATATTTTTTAAAAAGGCCAATAAGGCTGGTTGAACGTGAAAAAAAAACCATCTTGACTAGTTTGTTTTGACAAGGTTGACAAATCTTTTTGTTTGAAATGGGTGGAAAAAGCAGACTGTCAGCTGACGTTCAAACATCATTTAATGTGGTAGTGTAAGGACACTGAGCATTGATCTGGCAAAGGCAAACTCAAACTAAGCTGCCCCATCTTATCCTTTGCCCTCTCACCTGCTCTACCAGCAGCATCAGTTCACCGCCACTTGTTGTCCTTCATTTTCTGTTTCTAAACCTCTCTGATGACCTGCAGACTCACTCTCAAGCACTCTATACTTTCACAGTAATTTTTATCTGCAGCTGTGTTTCTCATGTTGATTGTTTGCTAGCCTTTGTTTATGTATAGTGTTTCACTATTTTCCTTGTACATCCCTATAAGATAATAAAACTTAAGGTAGATTCAGATTCAGATTTATTTATCTCATGTACATTGAAACATACAGTGAAATGCATTGCTCAGGTTGACCACCAACACACCTAGGGATGTGCTGTGGGTAGCCTACAAGAGTCACCACACACTCCGGGGCCAACAGAGCATGCTCACAATGTTTGGCTTCAGAAACATCCAGGAAGTTCAGTGCTCCTATTGGAATTAGAGTTTATTATTGTCTTGTGAAAATACAAGACCTGACAAAGGGCGGATGAGCTCCTTGTGAGCCAACGGCCATCTTCCGTGGAAGAGATTAAAGCCTCACCATGTATCTACGAATCGTATGCTATGCACCCAGTTAGAAGAGACATGATGAACTTGGGCGCTGCACCGTGTGCTTGGACCTGCCCAAGGCCTATGTCTAAGGAAGGGCCAAGCTTGAAGAAGCAGCCGCGGCTGGAGGCCAACACAACCTAGGGCTCGAGTTCGGCGGGGGCGGTGGCGGGCGGCGCCAAGGCGGCCAGCGAGAACAAACTGGAGGAGAGGCTGTACTCGGTGCTATCGCAAGATCGAAGAAGATGGAGGTGCATAGCTGCTAACCCCGGATACGAGACGGCACCCACTGACTGACTGACTGACGATGAAGATGAACTTGATCTCATAACTTACCACCCATGCCCTGGCATCATATTGCTTACATGCACTGGAGTTTCTCTCTAATTGTAACACTATATTCTGCATTCTCTTGTTGATTTTCTCTTTGTACTATCTTGAAACACTTGTGTTTTGAAATGCTCCGAGTAGATGGCATGCAAAACAAAGTTTTTTTAAATGATATTTTATTTACTTAGAGATACAATGAGCCACGCATCCAGCAAAGCACCTCTTTAAACCTAGCCTAATCAAAGTTCAAAGTAAATTTATTATCAAACTACAAAATATGTCACCATATATAACCCTGAGATTCATTTTCTTGCCAGCATACTCCATAAATCCATGACAGAATAATTATTAAGGCATCCGTTAGTCTTGCGAGACCATGGATCTGCGCCTGGAAAGTCTTCACTCTCCAGGGTGCAGGCCTGGGCAAGGTTGTATGGAAGATCAGTAGTTGCCCATGCTGCAAGTCTCCCCTCTCCACGACATCAATGTTGTCCATGGGAGGGGCATTAGGACCCATACAGCTTGGCACCAATGCCGTCGCAGAGCAATGTGTGGTTAAGTGCCTTGCTCAAGGACACAACACGTTGCCTCGGCTGAGGCTCGAACTCACGACCTTCAGGCCGCTAGTGGAATACCTTAACCACTTGGCCACGTGCCCACACAATAGAATAATAACTACAACAGATTCAATGAAATATTGCACCAGCCTGGGTGTGCAACCAGTGTACAAAAGACAAGCTGCGCAAGTACAAAAATAACAAAATAATGATAATAAATAAATAAACAATAAATATTGAGAACATGAGATGAAAAGTCCTTGTAAGTGAGCCCATTGTTTGTGGGGACATTTCCATAATGGGGCAAGTAAAGGTGCGTGAAGTTATCCCCTTTGGTTCAAGAGTGTGATGGGTGATGGTTAATAACTGTTCCTGAAACTGGTGGTGTGGATCCTGAGGCTCCTGTACCTTCTTCCTGACGGCACAAGTGAGAAGAGAGCATGTCCTGGGTGGTGGGGTTCCTGAAGATGGAAGCTGTTTTCCTGTGACAACGCTTCATGTAGATGTGTTCAGTAGCGGGGAGGGCTTGCCCCATGACTGACTGGCTCATATCCACTAGTTTTTGTAGGATTTTCCATTCAACAACATTATTGTTTTCATGCCAGGCTATAGAAGTTTGTCAAAGTTTTAGATGTCACGCCAAATATTTGCCAACTCTTAAGGAAGTAGAGGAACTGTTGCTGCTTTCTTTGTAATTACGCTTAAATGCTGAGTACAGGATAGGTCTTCCGATATAATAACACCGAGGAATTTAAAGTTGCTGACCCTCTCCATCTCTGATTCCCCCAGTGAGAATTGGCTCATGGACCTCTGGTTTTCTCCTCTGAAATCAATAATCATCTCCTTGCTGTTGTTAACATTAAGAGGTTGCTACGGCACCACTCTGCCAAATAATTAATCTCCTTCCTGTATGCTGATTTGCCATCATCTTTGATTCGGCCAATGACAGTGGTGTCATCAGCAAACTTGAATGTGGCATTGGAGCTGTGCTTAGCCAAACAGTCATGAGTGTAAAGTGAGTAGAGCAGGGGGCTAAGACAGAGTCTGTGGTGTTCCTGTGCTGATGGAAATTATGGAGGAGATGTTGTTGCCAATCTGAACTGACTGGGGTCTGCAAATGAGGAAATTGAGGATCCAATTGCACAAGGAGGTATTGATGCCAAGTTTTGAGGAGTTGATGATATTGAACGGTGATCTGTAGTTGATAAAGAGCATTCTGATGTATTCATCTTTGCTTTCCAAATGTTCCGGGACAATTTACAATTTCTAATTAAACAACTAACTGTCGCATCTTCGGAATGTGGACGGAAACCAGAGCACCTGGAGGAAATCCATGCGCTCACGGGAAGGAGGTACAAACTTCTTATGGATAGCATTGAACTTGAACTCCAAAGTCCAATATACGAACTGCTACACTACCATGGTGCCCACACTCCGGAGGCTCTAGTTTCCTCCCACATTCCAAAAAGATGCACAGGTTCGTAAGTTGAGGGTATGCTGTGTTAGCACTGGAAGCACGGCGGCGCTTAACGGCCTGCCCCCAGCATATCCTCAAACTGTGTTAGTACATGTCACAACAATTAATCAATTACCAATTAACCATTCCTTCTCTCACTGCTGAGATAAAGTAATAACATCTGCTGTTTCTTAGTATATTTCAGCAAGGTGCTGGGAAAGGGGTTAGGGTGATGGGACTTCAGTGCCTTGACCCCTACCTAAATGGAGGCAATGCTCACAGAACCGTTCGTACAGTATCTTACACTGCTGAGAGCACTGAGCTTCCTGTTCTTGTTTCCTTTCGTCTCCTGGGGGATTGGTTATGTTTGCAAGGGCTGAGCACAGAATGGATGAAGGGCAACTGAAAAGTGCCTGTGGGGCTTTCAGGCTTTTGGCATTCTGACCACAGAACTGCTTGTAGAGAGTGGTCACCACTTATTGATGCTTGTGGAGGTGATACAGCAGAACTGTCCACTTCAATCCCACTTCTTTCTTTTATTCTTCAAATAAAGTTAAAATTCATCTGCCCTAGTCTTCATGGAATTCACTCCCAAACCCTGAAACTGGCACAGAACAAGCTGCAAGAATGAAACTCGTGGTATTTAGCTAATCATTAATGCCTCAGTGGTACTGCAGTCAGTTTGATTCAAGTATATGCTCCTTCTGCTTTTATTATTGATGTCCTTTGTTAAAATTCATTCTCATCCATTAGCTTGTGCCATCACTTTTACTGCATGTGGCTTCAATCAAGAGGCACTTTGACCAATAGTGCACAAGATTAGGAACCAAAGTTGGCTGCTAGGCCAGTTGAATCTGCTCCATCATTCAATCATGGCTGATTATTTTTTTCTCAACTCCCATTGCCCTGCCTTCTCATAACTGTTAATCCCCACAACAATCAGGAGCCTATCAGTCTCTGCCGTAAATGGACCCAAGAACCCATCTTCCATATCCCTCTGTGGTCTGTGGACTGAATTCCATGGATACATCACCTCTAACTGAAGAAATTCCTTCTCATCTCTGTTCCAAACGGACATCCCTTTATTCTGAGTGTGCCCTCAGATCCTTGAATCTCCTCACCAATGGAAACATGCTCTCCATATCCACTCTATCTAGGCCACTGCAGCTAAGAATGAAAGAATAATTCACTACTGAAGATATGGCTCTCAGTCAAGGCACTAAGCATAGGCCTCATATAACAGAAATTACTCCATGAACTTAAACCAAAGGGGCACAGGCAGGCTATGCTCCATGTGCCTGCATCACTGAAACAGGATATCTTATCAATAGACAATAGACAATAGGTGCAGGAGTAGGCCATTCGGCCCTTTGAGCCAGCACCGCCATTCACTGTGATCATGGCTGATCATCCACTATCGGTATCCAGTTTCTGCCTTATCCCCATAATCTTTAATTCCGCTATCTTTAAGAGCTCTATCCATCTCTTTTTTGAAAGCATCCAGAGATTTGGCCTCCACAGCCTTCTGGGGCAGAGCATTCCATATATCCACCACTCCCTGGGTGAAAAAGTTTTTTCCTCAACTCCGTTCTAAATGGCCTACCCCTAATCCTTAAACTGTGGCCTCTGGTTCTGAGCTCACCCATCAGCGGGAACATGCTTCCTGCCTGCAGCGTGTTCAGTCCCTTAATAATCTTATATGTTTCAATAAGATCCCCTCTCAGCCTTCTAAATTCCAGAGTATACAAGCCCAGTCGCTCCATTCTTTCGACATATGACAGTCCCGCCATCCCGGGAATTAACCTTGTGAACCTATGCTGCACTCCCTCAATAGCGAGAATGTCCTTCCTCAAATTTGGAGACCAAAACTGCACACAGTAATCCAGGTGTGGTCTTACCAGGGCCCTGTACAGCTGCAGAAGGACCTCTTTGCTCTTATACTCAATTCCCCTTGTTATGAAGGTCAGCATGCCATTAGCTTTCTTCACTGCCTGCTGTACTTGCATGCTTGCTTTCAGTGACTGATGTACAAGAACACCTAGATCTCGATGTGCTTCCCCTTTTCCTAACTTAACTCCATTTAGATAATAATCTGCCTTCCCGTTCTTACCACCAAAGTGGATAACCTCACACTTATCCAAATTAAACTGCATCTGCCATGCATCTGCTCACTCACCCAGCCTGTCCAAGTCACCCTGCATTCTCATAACATCCTCCTCACATTTCACACTGCCTCCCAGCTTTGTGTCACCAGCAAATTTGCTAATGTTACCTTCAATTCCCTCATCTAAATCATTAATATATATTGTAAACAGCTGCAGTCCCAGCACTGAACATTGCGGTATCCCACTGGTCACCGCCTGCCATTCTGAAAGGGACCCGTTAATCGCTACTCTTTGTTTTCTGTCAGCCAGCTGATTTTCAATCCATGTCAGTACTCTGCCCCCAATACCATGTGCCCTAATTTTGCCCACTAATCTCCTATGTGGGACTTTATCAAAGGCTTTCTGAAAGTCCAGGTACACTACATCCACTGGCTCTCATTGTCACACCGCTGGCAACTGACAAAAAAAATCATATGTACAGTATACACAATTAAATGAACGCGCAAAGAACAAGCCTGGATTGGCAAATATGGTGTAGTTAGGTGAGATGACCTCTGTCATCTTTGAGGGACAATCATCCTCTTGGTTCAATTATACAAAAGGCTCGAGCACCAAGTAGCTGATATGTTTCACGAGGGATGGAAAATGGAAGAGACTGTGAACAATGGTAATTAATGCTACACTTGTTCTTTATTCTGGTTTATTAGCTCTGATTACATGGATCATAATAAATTATTTTATCTTTAGGTAATGAACTGAGTTATTGTTTCACATTGTCAAGGTGACTCTAAAAGCTCAGCTAGCTTATCACACTTAAATAAAATTGACAGAGCTGTATTTCTATTTCTATCGTTGATACAGGTCCCACTTCACATGTCGGAATATCCCGTGTAGAATATGGGGCGGGGGGCAGTTGGTATAGTTGTTGCTAGATGAAGCTGGAGAGTTGGATGGGAATTCTATTATGTGCAAGATCTAAATTTCCTGTTCAGTTCTATTGCTCTCCCAGATGGGTGGAAATCCTTTCCTTTCTGGTGCCTGTAATATGGTAAATGACTTTCATTTTCCAGGAGGTCCAACAAGCAGTTGAAGTTCCAGTAATGCTGATGCATGGCTCTGATTATTGCATACCCAAAGCCTAATGCCACACTCATTTTGGAGGAGCAACACTTCATGTTCCAACTGAGTAGCCTCCAACCTAATGGTATCAACATTAATTTCTGGAATTTTTTTCCCCTTCTCTCTTTTTCCATTTCCCATTTTGGGTCCCCTCTCACCTGCCCATTACACCCATCTGGTGTCCCTCCTCCTCTTCTTTCTTCCATGGTTCACTGTACTGTCCAATGAAGTTCCTTCTTCTTCAGCCCTTTACCTCTTCAACCTATTACTTCCCAGCTTCTCACTTCATCTCTCCTTCCTCAACCACCCACCTTCCCCTTCACATGCTTCACCTACCATCTGACACCTTGTATACCTTACCTTCCCCATACCTTATTATTATGGCTTCTCCCCCCTTCCTTTCTAGTTTTTATGAAGAGTCTTGGCTTGAAGTGCCAATTGTTTATTCTTCTCCAGTGGTGTTGCCTGACTTGCTGAGTTTCTCCAATAGTTCTTGTGTGAAGATGGAATCTTCTCCATTTGGGTAGGAGTTGAGTGTGAAAAATCCATCGTGCACTAAGGTAAGTCATCAGGAATGACTTTAGGATCCATCAATCTTTATCTCAGAAGAAGAGCCTCTCATTGCAGCAAATGTTTTTCATTCATTCATGTCTACACTGAACCTCATCAATTCCTTTAGATGAACTGTAGAACCTATTTGGATGCATCACAGCTTGTTATAGCAATTGCTCTGCCCAAAACTGCAAGAAAGTGCAGAGATTTGTGGACACAGTTCAGCACATCACAAAAGTACCAACGTTCACTATGGAATCTGACTACATTTTCAGCAAATCAAAGATTCCACGTATCCTGGACATTCTCTCTTCACACCTCTCCCATCGGGCAGAGGATTTAAAAGCCTGAAAGCACACATCATCAGACTCGAAAATAGCTTCTACCTCACTGTTATGACGATTGAACGGTCTCCTAGTATAATAAGGGTGGAGTCTTAGCCTGACAATCTACGTCGCTATGACCAATAGTCTGCCTGCACGGCACCTTGTAACTCCATATTCTGCATTCTGTTGTCACTTTTCCCCTGTACTCCCTTGACATACTAATGTAGTGGAATGATCTGTATGGATGGCATAAAAAGGGTGCATGTGACAATATTAAACTAATTATTAATTTTAACTTGCAATTAATCTATTCATGTATTATAATTGGCCCGGCTAACATCTATTTTCCCCTCCCTCCCTCCCATAACCACCCCAGAGCCTTTGAACTAAGTAATTTGCTTTGACCTTTCAGAGGATCAGGTTTTTGTTATGACAATTCAGCACTGCTATAGCTATCTTTACTATTACCTTTTTCATTGTGGAATACATTTCATTGAATAGATAACATGGAACATTACAGCACAACACAGGTCCTTGGGCCCACAATGTTGTGCCGACATTCTAACCCTTTCCCTCCTATATGCCCTTCCATTTTTCTCTCACCCTTGTACCTATCACAGAGGCTCTTACATGCCCTTACACTTCCTCCCTTACCACCATTCAGGGCCCCAAACAGTCCTTCCAGGTGAGGCATCACTTCACCTGTGAGTCGACTGGGGTGATATACTGCGTCCGGTGCTCCCGATGTGGCCTTTTATATATTGGTGAGACCCGATGCAGACTGGGAGACCGCTTTGCTGAACATCTACGCTCTGTCTGCCAGAGAAAGCAGGATCTCCCAGTGGCCACACATTTTAATTCCACATCCCATTCCCATTCTGACATGTCTATCCACGGCCTCCTCTACTGTAAAGATGAAGCCACACTCAGGTTGGAGGAACAACACCTTATATTCCGTCTGGGTAGCCTCCAACCTGATGGCATGAACATTGACTTCTCTAACTTCCGCTAGGCCCCACCTCCCCCTCGTACCCCATCTGTTACTCATTTTTATGCACACATTCTTTCTCTCACTCTCCTTTTTCTCCCTCTGTCCCTCTGAATATACCTCTTGCCCATCCTCTGGGTCACCGCCCCCCCCCGTCTTTCTTCCCGGACCTCCTGTCCCATGATCCTCTCGTTTCCCCTTTTGCCTATCACCTGTCCAGCTCTCGGCTCTATCCCTCCCCCTCCTGTCTTCTCCTATCATTTTGCATCTCCCCCTCCCCCTCCAGCTTTCAAATCCCTTACTCACTCTTCCTTCAGTTAGTCCTGACGAAGGGTCTCGGCCTGAAACGTCGACTGCGCCTCTTCCTATAGATGCTGCTTGGCCTGCTGCGTTCACCAGCAACTTTGATGTGTGTCGCTTGAATTTCCAGCATCTGCAGAATTCCTGTTGTTTGTCCCTAATGTACCTGCCTGTATTATCACTCCTGGCAGTGCATTTCATTCACCCACCACTCTCTGTAAAACATTTCTGCTATCCCCTCTATACTTCCCTCCAATCGCCTTAAAGTTATGCCCAAAGTATCAGCCATTTCTATCCTGGGAAAAATCTCTGGCTGTCCACTTGTTCTATGTCTTGTCTCATTTTTTTACATTTCATTTAAGTCACCTCTCATCCTTCTTCACTCCAAAGAGAAAAGATCTAGTTCACTCCACCTTTCCTCATAAGACATGCTCTATAATCAAGAGAGCATCCTGGTAAATCTCCTCTGCCCCCTCTCCAAACCTTCAACACCCTTCCTATAATGAGACACATAGAACTGAAGATAATATTCCAGAGTTTTTTAGAGCTGCAACGTTACCTTAACAAAATAGAAACTACACAGGGAATTGAACATGTATCTGACCAGATCTCTAGCTGCCCAATCTCATTAAGAGAAGAGCTGCTGTGTCCGAGCATCCGGAGACTGGAATTCAACCATGACCTCTAGAGTCGTCTATATGGAGTTGGACAGTTCTCCCTATGGCCGTGTGTGTTTCATCTGAGTGCTCTGGTTTCCTCACACGTTCCAAAGATGCGCTGGTGGTTAGGTTAATTGGAATCAGAATTCGGATTATTATCACTGACATATGTTGTGACATTTGTTGTTTTGTAGCAGTAGTACAGTGCAGTACATAAGATATGCTATAAGTTATGGGGAAGAATCTGTTCCTAAAATGTTGAGTGGCATCTCCAGATTCCTAGACGTCCTCCCTGATGGCAGCAATGAGAGGTGGACTTGTCCTGTGTAGTGAAAGTCCTTAATGATAGATGCTGGCTTCTTAAAGACCATCTTTGTTGATGTGTTCGATGGTGAGGAGGTTAGTGTCCATGATGGAAATGGTTGAGGAGGTCAGTGTCCATGATGGAGATGGTTGAGTCTGCAACTATCTGCTGCCTCTTTCGATCCAGGGCATTGGAGCTTCTATACCAGGTGATGGTCAAAATGCTCTGCACAAACACAAGGGATTCCCCTCCATAGATGCTGTCTGACCTGCTGAGTTCCTTCAGAATTTTGTGTGAGAAGCTTTCCATGGTACATTGTTGAAATTAGCTGGTGATTGGCTTTTCCCCAGGGCAGAAATGGCTAATATAAGGAGCAACATACACAAAAGGCCGGAGGAACTCAGCAGGCCAGGCAGCATCTATGTAAAAGAGTGAGCAGTCAATGTTTTAGGCCGAGACCCTTCATCAGAACTGGTGAAGGGTCTTGGCTAGAAATGTCAAAGTTTACTCTTTTTCCATAGATATTGCCTGGCTTCTGAGTTCCTCCAGCATTTGGTGTGTGTTTTTGGATTTCCAGCACCTGCAGGTTTTCTCTTGATTGTGAATATAAGGAGGAATAACTTTAAGGTGTTTGAAGGAAAGTATAGGAGGTGTTTATTTTATACACAGAAAGTGGTGGGTGCATGGAACATGCTGCTGGGTGTGGTGGTAAAGGCAGGTACATTAGATACATTTAAGAGACTCTTAGGCACATGGATGAAAGAAAAATGAAGGGCTATGGAGAAGGAAGGGTTAACCGCAGGTCAAAGGGCCGGTGCTGTACCGTTCCATGTTTTATGTTCAATCCAAGTTGCAGTTTATCTGTGAGTGAGTGGTGAAACCTGGGAAAAATTGATGAGACTATGGGGTGAATAAAGGAAAGATTAATGTAACATTGATGGAATTTGGTGTTAGATGGTCTATGTGGGCAGAAGGGCCTGTTTCTGAGCAATATATTTTTAAACTTTATGACCACTCTACCAAATGGTAGCTGGCACTGGAGATGAAATCACACAGCAGGAGTGGTGCAAAGCAGTAACTCATTGAGACCTGTATCCCCACGTGATGAGGGTGAAGTTGGTCGCTGAATTTGTAGTCTCAGCTGACATCCTTTCCCATCTGATATTCCTGCTGGCAAGTTCAGTTGTATAATGAGCAGAGAAAACCAAGCAGTATTCACTCATTGTAAGAATATATTTACAGATCACTGCGCACACAGAGTTTAATAACCCAAGCCACCACATCTCTTTCATGTGGACAGACAGGTGGTAATAAAGTCCTGACATTGCTTTTGGGGAAATAAAACACTGATAGCAGTAACAAAGTAATGGTGTCACTAACTTGGGGCATCCATGCAAATTATTTCATTCAAAGTTGAGCATTCTGGGCTCGGGTTATTGACTTCCTATATATACACGCATCGTTGATGCATCGACCTTCATGAATAGAAGAAAATAGGAGCTGGAGAAGGCTAGTAAGCCCTTCAAGCCTGCTCATCATTTAATACTATCTTAGCTGATCTACGTTGGCCTGAACTCCATGCCCTCTGTTGCTCAATCTATCAAATATTTATCCATTTCCACTTTAAATACTTGTAATGATCCATTTTCCACCAGCCACCAGGGTAGAGAATTTCAGAGTTTCATCTCTCTCTGTGAGGAAAAAAAATGAATCTCAGTTTTGAATGATGAGCATATTTCTACAGATGTACAGTCTGGAGCATTCTGGCTGGTTGCATCAGTGCGACCAGTGGAGTATGGCAGCTCCAAAGCTCACAATCAAAAGAAGCTGCAGTGGGTTGTAGACACAGGCAGCTCCATCAGGGCACAATCCTTCCCACCATCGAGGATATCTTCAGAAGGCGATGCTTCAAGAAGTTGGCGTCTGTTATCAAGGACCATCGCTATCCAGGACATGCTCTCTTCTCCTCACTACTATCAGGAAGGAGGTACAGGGGCTTGAGGATGCACATTCAATGTTGTAGGAACAGCTTCTTCATGTCTGCCATCAGATTTCTGAACAGACTATAAACCCATGAACACTACCTCACTATTCCTCTTTTTCACTATTTATTATTGTAGCATATTGTAATATTTAATGTCTTGCACTACTGTTGCTGCAAAACAACAATTTTCACAAGATACTGTTTGCCAGTGATAATGAAACTGATTTTAATTTGATCATCCGATATACACCCCCTGATGTAAGATTTCACCACAACAGAGTGTAAAAGATGCATTTCACTAAAGAAGGAAACCACGGACTGCAGAAGCAGTGAAGAGCAATACAAGAATTCAGCTTGCTGTGATATAGTTGAGATATGTAAGATTTCGTATTGTGAAAGAAAACTATAAATCCTTGAATTACAATAAATATTAAATCTGGAATCATACTGTTAAGAATAGATAAAGAATCCATTTTTTAAGTAGTTCAGGGAAATAGCAATTATAGATTTGGCTGAATGTTTAAAACACTGGGTAGTTAGCATGATCTGTACAGCTGGTTACAAAGCTCAATATTCATCTCCTTTTAGGGTTAAATACTTTAAGCAGCCACCTTCAGGGCTAATTGTTTAGACACAATAACGGAAAGTCATCTGCTTTGAAAGTGAATTATCACCAACTTACTTTTTTCCCCATTTCTTGTTTGATCAATAATTGTTCAAGCAATTACGGGAATAAGTTTAGAATAACTATTGAGCTTGTCAACAGAGAGGAACTGAATTAGCACTCCTTTACAAATATCCTTCGAACATAATTGAACTTTTGTAGCTTCAACTTCTTAACAGCCTACATTAGGACTGGCCTTTATGTACCTGATCAGGGACCAATTGAATCACACAAGGCATTTTCATTGAGCTTGAAGCAGGATATTTGGAAATAATTTTATTAGTTTAAAGTTTGCTAATAAATCTGATAAAGTTACACAGATTATAATCATGAAATGTTTTTTCTCTTTCCCTGGCGAGTGGTGAGGTTTCTTACTTATTACAATAAAAAGTGAGGCTATTTGTGCCATCAGTTCCATACTGTCTTCCAGCAGATTAATTCCACTGGTCCAATTTCTATTAATAATCTGTTGTAACCTCATGTAATCTCTTTCTCATGCCGTCTTGACTCACCTTTGATTCCTTAGTCTGCAGATTTGTGGACTCAGCTCAGCACATCATGTAAAACAACCTCCCCTCTGTCCATGCCTCCTGCTGCCAACATAATCAAAGGCCCCTCCCACCCCAGACATACTCCCCACACCCTCCCTTCAGGTAGAAACACAGAAGCATGTACCACCAGGCCCAAAAATAGCTTCTATCCCACTGTAATTAGACTATTGAATGGACGTCTCATATGACGATATGGATTCTTCACAATCTATGTTGTCATAACCTTGCACCTTATAGTCTGTCTGCACCATACTTCCTCTGTAACTGTAGTACATACTAGCTTTTCCCTTGTACTACCTGATTGTACTGATCTAAATAGAGGGCATGAATATAGGTGATAATAATAAACTGATTCACCATTTTTTCACTCACTGACACACCAGGGACAACTCACCATGGACAATTAAACTACAAACACATCTGTTCGGTGTGAGGGGAAACCAGAGCATACAGAGGTATCCCACAGGGAATGTGTAGACTGTGCATGAACAGCACTGCAGGTGGGAAGTGAACCAGGATCGCTGGAGCTGTGAGGCAGTGGCTCCATGACCTGTGCCACTCTCTCACCTGAAAGGAAGGTGGAAGGAAACATATGAAGTGCAAGTGTACTACTTAGCGGTATTCCGGGGCTCTGTTGTTCTAGATGCCACAGAGCGGGTGAGAGGGATTGGAGGAGGAGGGGAAAATCTCACATGACAGTGCTCAGTCAGGACAGACTGGAGAACTCTTCTAATAAGACCATAAGACCATTCAGCCCATCGAGTCTGTTCTGCCATTCAAACATGGGCTGATCCAATTCTTCCATTCATCTTTACTCTCCTGCTTTCACCCCATACCCTTTGATGCCTTGACTAATCAAGAACCTATCTATCTCTGCCTTAAGAGCACCCAATGACTTGGCCTCCACAGCTGCCCGTAGCAACAAATTCCACAGATTTACCACCCTCTGGCTGAAGTAATTTCTCCGCATCTCAGTTCTAAATGGACGTCCTTCAATCCTGAAGTCGTGCCCTCTTGTCCTAGAATCCCCTGCCATGGGTGGAACTAAGAAATAAGAAAGGTATGACTACGTTATGGGGCTATATTACAGACCACCCAAGAGTCTCAGGAATTTAGAGGAACAAATTTGCGAGGTGATCGCAGACTGTTGCAAGAAACATAAAGTTGTGAAAGTGGCAATTTTAACATTCTACATATTGTCAGGGAATCCAATACTGTAAATGGACTAATGGGATGGAGTTTGTTATATGTGTTCAGGAACATTTCTTTCATCAGTACATAAAAGTCCCAAGGAGAGCGTGCGTGATACTTGATTTGCTATTAGGGAATGAGACGGGGCAGGAGACAGAAGTTTATGTAGGGGAACACTTTGCATCTAATGATCACAGTGCCTTTACTTGCAAAGTAAATATGCAAAAAGATAGGTCTGGTCTGTGGGCTGAGATTCTAAATTGGAGAAAGGCGAATTTTGATGGTATCAGAAAGTCCATTGCCAAGAAGGCCCACTAGCACATTTACTTCCTGAGAAAGCTAAAGAAATTTGGCCTGTCCCATAAAACCCTCACTAATTTTTATAGATGCACCGTAGAAAGCATTCTTCTAGGGTGCATCACAACCTGGTATGGAAGTTGTCCTGTCCTGTATGGAAGAAGCTGCAGAAGATCGTGAACACAGCCCAGCACATCACACAAACCAATCTTCCGTCCTTGGACTCACTTTACACTGCACACTGTTTGAGCAGTGCTGTCAGGATAATCAAGGGTATGACCCACCCAGCCAACACACTTTTCATCCCTCTTCCCTCTGGGATAAGGCTCAGGAGCTTGAAGACTCGTATGGCCAGATTTGGGAACAGCTTCTTTCCAACTGTGATAAGACTGCTGAACGGATCTGACCCGGATCTGGGCCGTACCCTCCAAATATCCGGACCTGCCTCTCGGTTTTTTTGCACTACCTTACTTTCCCTTTTCTATTTTCTATTTATGATTTATAATTTAAATTTTTAATATTTACTATCGATTTGTTCTCCAGGGAGCGCGAAGCGCAGAATCAAATATCGCTGTGATGATTGTACATTCTAGTATCAATTGTTTGGCAACAATAAAGTATAAAGAAATAAAGTAAAGTAATAAAGGACCTGGCAAGCAAGAATTGGGACAGGCTGTTTCCTGGCAAAAGCGTACATGGTAAGTGGGAAGCATTCAAAGTGAAATATTGATAGTACAAAGCTTGTATGTGCCTGTCAGAATAAAAGATAGAGATAGCAGGTGTAGGGAATCTTAGTTTTCAGCAGACATTGAGGCCCTAATTAAGTAAAAAAGGGAGATGCATTGTGGGTATAGGCAGGTAGGAACAAATGAGGTACTTCTCTGGTAAAAGAAATGAAAGAAAATTCAGGATGGCTAAAAGAATGCATTGGGTTGCCCTAGCCGACAAGGTGAAGGAGAATCTTAAGAGATTCTACAAATACGTTAAAAGCAAACAGATTTCAAGGGACAAAAACGGTCCTCTGCAAGATCATGTGTGGAGCTAAACGAGATGGGTGAGATCTTAAATGAATTTCTTGCAACTGTATTTACTCTGGAGATGGACACAGTCTATGGAAGTGAGGCTAAGTGGCACCAACTTCATAGACCCTACACAGCAGTGTTTCCCAACCTTTTTTAGCCTAATGCCCCCCTAAAGCATGTTCATTCTTGCCATGCCACTCTTAGGCACAATATACTTTCTTGCACCCCCCCCCCCATTGTGTAAAACATGTCTACCATATGCTAACATGAGAAAAATGATTCTGCTTTAAATTGTTATTTGTCTTTAAACTTAGCTTACACAGTAACTGAGTGCAGTACAGCAGGTTTGATATCAATCAATGTGAGCCTTGTGTTTCTCTCTCCCCTCCCCACCACCTTCTAACTCTGACTCTAGTCCTGCTGAATGGTCTCTCCCTGAAACGTCGACTGTACTCTTTTCCATAGATACTGCCTGGCCTGCTGAGTTCCTCAGCATTTTGTGTGTGTTGCTTGGATTTCCAGCGTCTGCTGATGTTCATTTGTTTGTGATACTTGAGCTTGATAGTTCTTTGCAAGAGGTGAAATATCTGGTTTAAGTTCTGACAGCAAAAGCCTTAAGTCCCCATGTGTAACAATGTCCAACTGGTTTCTGTTTTCTGTGAGTATGTGGTTCACTGCACTGAAGCCTCTTTCAACAAGGTAGGAGGATGGAAATGCAATGAAGACAATGCAATGCATTGTCATTCAAAGAAGATGACAATGTAGTCACGTTCCACAAAAGCCAACATTTTGAAAAGCATTTTTGCTTCTTCATTATTTTGAATTTCCATAAATTTTTCTTGTAAGCTCTCTTCATGTTCTTCCACCTTGTGAACAAATGGGTTAATTACCAGTCCAGAATTTCCAGTTCATTCAACTCCTTGAATTGAGTCCGAAAATCCTTCTTCAGTGATAACAGGTGTGAACAGTACTCTTGCAAATCACTGTCTGTGAAAGAGAGTGCCTTACTTCCCATACAGGGAAACTGTGAAAATGCCTTTCTCCCAATATTTTGCTTATATATTTCCAGTTTTCTGATTAAAGTGGACACTGCCCTTTTTGCCTAGATTAAATTGTAATTCTCACCCTGCAATTTCATATTTAGAATGTTATTTTTTCATACAGATTGGCTTTTGGTACGTCACATCTCCACATAGAAGTTCAATCTTGTTTCTCAAGCTGTTGTCGACTTTGAGTAAAAATTCAACCACACTGTGAAAAAGATCAAAGAAACAATTTAAGCAGCAGCTTTTTGATAGCCAATACACTTCAGTGTGAAAAGCAAGGTTCAAACTCTTCTTCGTTGTCTTGGCATAACTGGTGAAATATTCTGCTATTTAATGGATGCACTTTAATTTTGTTGAGAGCAGATATCACAAGAGTCATGCTTGAAAAAAGTTGCTGGCTGAGGTTTTTGGCTGTGAGATATTGACAATGAATTACACAATGGATTGCAAACAGACTTGGAATCTCTTTTTTCATAAATGCCACTAAACCAGCATGGTGACCTGTTATTATATGATGCTCCATCTGTTGCACAGAAATCATGTTCCTAATTGGAATTCTTTTATCCTCAAATACATCTTGAGCTCATCGTGGATTGATTCTCTGTTGATATTCGTTTTTACCTTTTTACAAGAGAATCTCTTCATAACCATTTGCGTTTTTGGCAAACCCATACATATGTCGTTAGCAATGCTTCATTGTCTTGCACAGTTCACACATCCAGTTGTATCCTAAATTCTGTTGTTTGTAGCTCTGTGCATAGTTGAAACTCAATGCCTTCACTCATTTCATCAATGCGATGAGCTACAGAGTTTTTGCTCAGAGGAATTGATTTTAAAATACTGGCATCCATTCTGAGAACAGTGGTGAGCACTTCTGATACAGCAGGCATTATAATCTTTCACCAATTGTATGAGATTTTCTACACTTGGCAATCATTTTGGAAATGTTATAAGCAATGAGACCGCTACCAAAGTCATTTTGAAAAGAAAAAGTGTTCTGGATGAGGGACAACAGGTTGGCTGACTGGCTCTATTTCACCCTTTGGTTCCGGCTAGTGCTGTATCATTGCGTGACCTGTTTTTTTGTAGATCTGTAGAGAAAGTTGAGAGGGTGTACTTGACTTACCAACTGTTAAATTGCATGAACAGGTTCAGTGCCATGAGTCAAGAGGAACTTTTGGGCACCCTGGTTGCTAAATTATGCATCCTCAATAATGTCTGTTTCGTTGGTAAGTCAGACGAGATTGTCAAGTTTCAGGTGCATTGTGTCAACGAATGCTCACTGCCTACAGAGCTATGGTTCTTCCTGTGTTCCAATGCCCCTTTTTTTCTGGAAGTGCTTGCTCTACTAACAGTCAGTCAGGTCTCATGCCTCAAGTTAGGGTGCCACTTACCGCCCTCCAAGTATCTTGAATGCCCCTGATGTCTTCCATTTCCCCTAATGCCCCCTTTGGACACATAACCACCCCCATTGGGAATCACTGATATACAGATTACAGAGAAGGTATTTGCTGTCCTGAGGCAAATTAGGGTGTATACATCCCCAGGGCCTGACAAGGTGTTCCCTTCGTCCCTGCAGGAGACAAGTACAGAAATTGCCAGGACTCTAGCAGAGGTATTTATTTCATCCTTGGCGACCAGAGGATTGAAGGATAGCTAATGTTGTTCCGTTGTTTAAGAAAGGCTCAAAAAATAAATCAGGAAATTATAGGCCGGTGACCCTGACATCAGTAACTGGAAAATTATTCAAAGATATTCTAGGAGACTAGCAATATAAGTATTTGGATAGACATGGACTGGTTAAGGGTAGTCAGCTTTGCCTTTTGTGTGGTAGGTCATGTCCAAAGAGCCTTATAGAGTTTTTTGAGGAAGTTACCAGGAAGTTTGATGAAGGCAAGGCAGTGATGCTGTCTTCATGGACTTTAGCAAGGCATATGACAAGGTCCCTCATGGGAGGTTGTCAAGATAATGTAGTAAATTGGATTAGACGTTGGCGTTGTGGGAGAAGCCAGAGAGTGGTAGTAGAGGGTTGCCTCCCTGACTGGAGGCCTGTGACTAGTGGTGTACCAACGGGATCAGTGATGGGCCCTTTGTTGTTTGTCGTCTCTATCAATGGTCTGGATAATAATGTGGTTAACTGGCTCAGCAAATTTGTGGATGACACAAAGATTGGGAGTGTCGTGGATGACACAAAGATTGGGAGTGTCGTGGATGACACAAAGATTGGGGGTGAAGTGGATGACACAAAGATTGGGGTGTAGTGGACAGTGAAGAAGACTATCAGATATTGCAGTGGGATCTGTATCAGCTGGGAAAATAGGCTGGAAAATTAGGATGGAATTTAATGCAGACATGTGAAAGGTGTTGCACTTCATTAGGACCAGGGTAGGTCTTACACAGTGAATGGTAGGGGACCGAGGAGTACAGTAGAACAAAGGGATTTAGGAATACAGGTCCATAATTCACTGAAAGTCCTTGTGCAGGGCTCCTTAAAAGTTAATTTGCATGTTGAGTCAGTGGTGAGGAAGACAAAAGCAATTTAGCATTAATTTGAAGAGGACTAGAATATAAAAGCAAGAATGTGATGTTGAGTCTTTGTAAAGCACTGGTGAGGCCTAATATGAAATATTGTGAGCAGTTTTGGGCCCTTCATCTAAAAAAGAGTATACTGACATTGGAGAGGTATCAAAGGAGGGTCACAAAAACTCTTCCTTCAGTTAGTCCTGACGAAGGGTCTCGGCCTGAAACGTCGACTGCGCCTCTTCCTATAGATGCTGCCTGGCCTGCTGCGTTCACCAGCAACTTTGATGTGTGTCACAAAAATTATTCTGGGTTTGAAAGGCTTGTCATATGAAGAGTGTTTGACGGCTCTGGTCCTGTACTCACTGGAATTCAGAAGAATGGGGGGGTGACCTAATTGAAACCTATTTTATGTGAAAGGCCTCGATAGAGTGGAGAGGATGTTTCCTATGGAGGGAAAGTCTAAGACCAGAGGAAATAGCTTCAGAATTGAAGGGTGTCCTTTTAGAATGGAGATGAGGAGGAATTTCTTTAGCCAGAGTGGTGAATCCGTGGAATTCATTGCCACAGGCAGCTGTGGAGGCCATGTCATTGGGTGTATTTAAGGCAGAGGTTGATGGATACTTAATTAGTCAGGGCATGAAGGGATACGGGAGAAGGTAGGAGACTGGGGCTGGGAGGAAAATGTATCAGCCATAATGAAATGGCGGGGCAGAATCGATGGGCCAAATGGCTTAATTCTGCTGCTATATCTTATGGTCTTATGGTTTTATGGAAAGTGGCATCACAGGTAGATAGGGTCATAAAGAAAGCTTTTGGTACTTTGGCCTTTATAAATCAAAGGAAACACACTCAAAATGCTGGAGAAACTCAGCAGGCCTGGCAGTATCTATGGAAAAGAGTACAGTCAACGCTTTGGCCGACAGCCTTCATCAGAGTCAACTGTACTCTTTTCTATAGATGCAACCTGGCCATGAAGGGTCTTGGCCTGAAACGTTGACTGTACTCTTTTCTACAGATGCTGCCTGGCCTGCTGAGTTCCTCCAGC
Source organism: Mobula hypostoma (assembly GCF_963921235.1). Classification (NCBI taxonomy): domain Eukaryota; kingdom Metazoa; phylum Chordata; class Chondrichthyes; order Myliobatiformes; family Myliobatidae; genus Mobula; species Mobula hypostoma. The sequence goes on from NC_086115.1 coordinate 4,849,529, forward strand.
ATTTTGAGTATGTTGATTGGATTTCTAGCATCTGCAAATTTTCTCTTGTTTGTATTGAGTGCAGGGTATGGAATGTTACGCTGAAGTTGTCTCAGACATTGAGGCATAATTTGGTGAATTGTGTGCAGTTTTGGTCAGCTACCTACAGGAAAGAAGTAAAATAAGGTTGAGAGGAAGCGTAGACAGAAGAGGAGCGTCCGCTCGCTCTGGATGAACCAGACCTGGTGGCATCGAGATTCATTGTCACTGAGGAGGACGTTAGAAGGGCCTTCCTGAAGATAAATCCAAGGAAGGCGACGGGCCCAGATGGCGTCCCAGGACGGGTTCTCCGGGCCTGTGCAAGCGAGCTAGCTGGAGTGTTTGCTGACATCTTCAACTGCACCTTGCTTCAGTCTAAGATCCCCTCATGTCTTAAGAAGGCAACGATAATCCCAGTGCCGAAGAAGAGCAAGGTGGCATGCCTGAATGACTATCGACCTGTGGCTCTGACATCAATTGCTATGAAGTGCTTCGAGCGATTGGTTATGGCACACATCAACCACAGCCTACCGGTCAACTTCGACGCTTTGCAATTCACCTACTGGAGCAACAGGTCAATGGCAGATGCCATCTCTCTGGCCCTACATTCCTCCTTAGAACACCTGGAGAATAAAGACGCATATGTAAGGCTCCTTTACATTGACTACAGCTCTGCATTTAATACTATCATTCCAAATAAACTGATTCCTAAGCTCCAGAACCTGGGTCTTAGCATTCAGATCTGCAGCTGGATCTTCAACTTCCTCACAGACAGGACCCAGGCTGTAAAAATAGGGGACAAGCTCTCCTCTACAACCACTCTGAGCACCGGTGCCCCACGAGACTGTCTACTCAGCCCCCTGCTGTACTCAGTGTACACCCATGATTGTGTAGCCAAGTTTTCCTCGAGTTCAATATACAAACGTTTGTATAAGTTTGCTAATGACACTGCAATCGTAGGCCATATCTTGGGTAATGATGAGTTTGAGTACAGAGTAAATTATGAACCTGGTGGCATGGTGCGAAGACAATAACCTATCCCTCAATGTCAGCAAGATGAAGGAATTGGTTGTTGGCTTCAGAAGGAGTAGCGGACCGCACGACCCAATTTACATTGGTGGTGAGCAAGAGGAACAGGTCAAAAGCTTTAAGTTCCTCGGGGTCAATATCACAAATGACCTGACTTGGTCCAACCAGGCAGAGTCCACTGCCAAGAAGGCCCACCAGCGCCTTTACTTCCTGAGAAAACTAAAGAAATTTGGCCTGTCCCCTAAAACCCTCACTAATTTTTATAGATGCACCATAGAAAGCATTCTTCTAGGGTACATCACAACCTGGTATAGAAGTTGTCCTGTCCAAGACCGGAAGAAGCTGCAGAAGATCGTGAACACAGCCCAGCACATCACACAAACCAATCTTCCGTCTGTGGACTCACTTTACACCGCACGCTGTCAGAGCAGTGCTGCCAGGATAATCAAGGACACGACCCACCCAGCCAACACACTTTTCGTACCTCTTCCCTCCGGGAGAAGGCTCAGGAGCTTGAAGTCTTGTACGGCCAGATTTGGGAACAGCTTCTTTCCAACTGTGATAAGACTGCTGAACAGATCCTGACCCGGATCTGGGTCGTACCCTCCAAATAGCTGGACCTGCCCCTCGGTTTTTTGCACTACCTTACTTTCCCTTTTCTATTTTCTATTTATGATTTATAATTTAAATTTTTAATATCTACTATCGATTTGTACTCCAGGGAGCATGAAGCGCAGAACCAAATATTGCTGTGATGATTGTACGCTCTAGTATCAATTGTTTGGTGACAATAAAGTAAAGGAAAGAGAATATGGAGAAATTTGCAAGGATGTTGCCAGGTCTGGAGGACCTGAGTTATAAGGAAAGACTGAATAGGTTAGGACTTTATTCCTTGGAACACAGAAGATTAAGAGGAGATTTGACAGAGGCATATAAAATTATGAGGGGTATAGATAGGGTAAATGCAAGTAGGCTTTTTCCACCGAGGTTGGGTGAGACTACAACCAGAGGTCATGGATTAAGAATCAAGGTGAAAATTTCATGGGAACATGAGGGGAAATTTCTTCACACAGAGAGTCATGAGAGTGTGGTACAAGCTGTCAGCAGAAGTGGTATACGTGACCTCGATTTGAATATTTAAGAAAGGTTTGGATAGGTACATGAATGGTAGGGTTATGGAGGGCTATGGTCCCATTACAGGTTGATGGGAATAGGTTGTTTAAATGGTTCGGCATGGACCATATGGACTGAAGAGCCTGTTTCTGTGCTGTACTTCTCTATGACTCTAGATGCTGGGGACACAAGGTAATCAAGGAGCTAGAGCATCAAGTCAGAAAGAGGTAACTTTGGCACAGCCCCTATTGAATAGCAGTGGGAGACTCACAGGATTAAGTAGGGCTTTTCCTGTGCTTTGTTTTATGTTTTACTCCAAAATGGGTTAGAGTTAGTAAGTTGTAGGCATGCTGTGTTGGTGCCAGAGGCACAGTGACATTTTCAGGCTGCCCCAGCACACGTCATTGACACAAATGGCACACTACACTGCATGTTTGGATCTACATGTGACAAATAAAGCGAATCTTCAACATTTCAAAGCTACACTGGCCATCAAGCACCTATTTGATTAAATCATAGCTAACTCTGTTTATTCTCTACAGATGTTACCACTCACACACAAAGGGCAATTTACAGTGCCAGTTAACCTAACTGCATGCAAGAAGCTGCAGAGAGTAATGGACTTTGCCCAGTTCATCACAGTTGCTTCCCTTCTCACCCTCAGAGGTATCTACAGAAAGTGCTGTCTCAATAAGGCAACATCAATCATCAAAGATCCCCACCATCTTGGCCACACAAGCTTAAAGCTTAAAGTTCCACACCAGCTTAAAGCTTAAAGTCCCACACCAACAAATTCAAGAACAGCTACTTTGCTTCAATCATTCCATTCTTGAACCAACTGGCACAACCCTAATCATTACAGTTTAGGAACACTTTGTATTAAAATTGACTTTGAGTTTTTTTGTGTTTAATTGTGTTTTCTTGTAGAAATTTTGCATAATTTATGTTCATATTTTTCTTGTGAATGCTGCTTACCTGCTGCCCTGTGACTGTGATGCTGCAGCAAGTTAACTTTCTATTGCACGTGTGCACACATGTACTTGTTCACCCGATAATAAACTCAACTTTGATTTTGTTCTTTGGGAAGTGAGGGGAAATGGGAACTATCAGTAGAAACCCATGTGGTCACAGAGCAAAGGTGCAAACTCCAAACAGGCAGAGGTTGGGAATGAACCGGGTGAGCAGGAACAGTGAGGCAGTTGCTCTGTTAGCTAAGCCCTGTTGCATCCACCTTGGGAGAAAAACACGTTCATCCCTCTTGATATAAAACACGATCATCCCTCTTGAAAAAAACACATGGTCATCCCTCTTAAAAAGCACGTGGTCATCCCTCTTAATAAAACTCATGGTCATCCTTCTTAATAAAACTCATAGTCATCCCTCTTAAAAAACACATGGTCATCCCTCTTGAAAAAACACACGGTCATCCCTCTTGAAAAAAACACACGGTCATCCCTCTTAAAAAACATGTGGTCATCTCTCTTAATAAAACTCATGGTCATCCTTCTTAATAAAACTCATGGTCATCCCTCTTAAAAAACACGTGGTTATCCCTCTTAAAAAACACATGGTCATCCCTCTTAAAAAACACATGGTCATCCCTCTTAAAAAACACGTGGTCATCCTCTTAAAATACACATGGTCATCCCTCTTGAAAAAACACACGTAATCCCTCTTGATAAACAACAAATGGACATCACTGAACACGTGCTTTCATACATGCATTGAAGTCCCAATCACTTTGTGACTTGTGGAACCTAAATGAAATGGTTCCAGGAAATTAAAAGAACGCTGCTTGTCTTCACTTTTTGGAGATTAGTCATCTCAGAAGCTTGGACAATTTCCTTTCATCATTACAGAAAAAATAACCCACAGAAGTCCTATTTTTCTTTTAGTAAATGCATTAGAGATTTGTTAAACCTAACATACATAAGAAATGATAATAACAGACTACAGATCTAAAGAGTGGGCAATTGCACCAAATTGAAATGCCATGGGAACGTTGTGTATTCTCAAGAGAAATCTAGCACCCTGCCAATCCCAGAGGCTGTCGATTTCCAGCAGCATGTTTGGTTTATTTATAAACCTTCAGTTTAGTTCCTTCATGGTGATGCTGATTCACGAGCAGGAAACTCCTTCATCCACTCCATCTGCCCGTTATCCATACAACTCCTCCCACTGCTCTCACTGCTCCCACCTGCCCTCCACCTGCCTCACTTGATTCCACCTTCCTCTCTGATCAGGTTCCATCATCAGCAGCCTTTTGTTGATCCACATCTATCACCCCCCTGCCTCCGTTGCTCTTTTTACCTTTGCCTCCATCTGCTCATCACTCCTTCTCATCTGGGTCCATGTGTCACTTGCTAGCTGAAGCTTCACCTTTTCCCTTCACTTTTCTACACTGTCAATTTCCCCATCTCAGCCCAGATGAAGGAGTTCAACCAAAAGTGTTAACTCTCCATTCCTTCCACAATTTAACAAAGAGATTTTTGTTATTTTGGGTGATGGATGGCACTGCACCCACCAAACTCACTATTCCACTGTTGTATCAATGTTACCATCCTCTAACCAGGATTTACACCTGCTGAATGATGTTTTAAATCCTATGGACGACAAGTTTAATTAGTCAGTGCATGAGGAATTAAAATACTACTCATTATCTAATTTATATCCAAAACCCTAGCTCTGCCTAACTTAAAGTAGTGCTTTAGGTTTAACTTCTGTGTGCTATTTATAGTCAGAGAGACCTCTCCAACACTCCCTTTCATTTACTTCCTTTTGTGATTGAGTAGAGTAGGTGTTAGTACCAACACAACAACCTTGTACATCACTTATTTAGCAGCCAAGTACCACATACTGTCAATGTTATAAATTGCTGCTGCACTAGGAGTGGATAAGCTCAGTATTTTTTCTACTGCACATCCAGGATCTCTTTTATCCCGTCTACTAGCTAACTCACTGAGCACATACACCTCTTACATGTCAGGCTTCTTAGCTATATGATACTAATCTTTACCCAAGTGGCCACTTCATTATGTATCGCCTGTACCTAATAAAGTGGCTGCTGAGTGAACGTTCAGGGTCTTCTGCTGCTGTAGCCCATCCACTTCAAGATTTGATGTGCTGTGCATTCAGAGATGCTGTTCTGCACTGCACACCACTGTTGTAACATGCGGTTATTTGATTTACTGTCATCTTCTTATTAGCTTAAGCCAGTCAGGCTATTCCTCTCTGACCTTTCTCATTAATAAGGCATTTTCACCCACAGAAATGCAGCTGACTGGATATTTGTTTTGTTTTTTTGCACCATTCTCTGTAAACTCTAGAGACTGTTGTGCATGAAAATCCCAGGAGATCAGCTGTTTCTGAGATACTCAAACCACCCTGTCTGGCACCAGCAAAGGAAAATGAGGGAAATTATGAGGAGCATATTCAGGCTTTTTCCACTGAGGTTGAGTGAGATTAGTCACTTCAATCACATTTCTTCCCCATTCTGATGTTTGGTCTGAACAACAACTAAACCTCTTGTATGTTTCTGTAACGTCAAGTGTCTGTATGTTTTTATGCATTGAATGGCTGCCACCATTGGCTGATTAGATATTAGCATTAATGAGTGGTGTACAGGTGTACCTAATAAAGTGGCCACTGAGTGCATATAAAGCGCTTGCATTTTTTATCTTATTTGAGACATAACCCATGGAGAAACAGCGACTGCGGTACTCAACTTCAGGCAGGCATCTTCCAATCACCCCCTCCTCCACCCCTGTAGCCAGATCTCCGTAACTGAGGTTTCACACATATTTGCATGAAGGTTGTAGTTTCAATGGGCATACTTAAATTATATTGATTTTATGTCAAGTTACACTTGTGTAAACTGCAGAAATAAAACACAATTTCTGCAACTCAAGTAAAGCGTGATATCAAAATATGCACTGATCTTAGCAGTGGATAGAAGTGTAATTAGTTGGGATGCTGACTAAACTGATTCAAGTTCTAATTGACCCTGATCCTATGGGTTTAACTCTTATGCAATGAATTCTACTTTCAAACTGGCAATTCTATGCAACATGGATCTATTTCAGTTTGCATGTGTAATAAGTGAAAGTAAATTAGTTATCCTTTTTACATCACTCACAATTTTCAGTGACACATACCATCTTGAATGAAATGTGGCAGCATCCCTTTACTCACTTTGGGCTATTGCACTTCCGTAATTTCTGTATGACATAAAACATTAATTTGCCTACTGAGCAAATGCCGGCTCACAGGACAATTTTACCACCCCCTCCCCCCCACTAATTTCCCCTGTAGCGTGTTCTCCCCACATTCCCATGCTATCATCCTACCACTCATTTATGTACAAAGAGTAACATGCAGTGGCCAACGTGTTTGGGATGTGGGAGGAAAATGGAGCACTGAAGGAAACCCTCATGACTGGAGGGAGGATGTGCAAACTCTATGCATGCAGCACTGGAGGTCACTGGAGCTGTAACTCCACTGGCTCTGGCATGGTACAGCCACTGGTCTTTCTCAATGCCCATCCACCAACGTCCAGCAACAAGGACATTCCACTGGACTGGATCAGCAAATCTGCAGACGACACCAAGATTGAGGTTGTGAAGAAGGCTATTAATGCTTGCAGTGGGAGCTGAGCTAGATGCCAAGATGGGCTGAAAAATGCCAGATATAACTTAATGCAGACAAGGGTGAGGCGTTGCACTTTGTGAGGACAAACCAAGGTCGGACCTACACAGGGTACTGAGCAGTGTGGGAGAATAGAAGGATCTGGCAATACAGACCCATAATTCCCTGAGAGTAGAGTTACAAGTACGAGGGGTGATTGATAAGTTCGTGGCCTAAGGTAGAATGAGTCAATTTTAGAAAACCTAGCACATTTATTTTTCAACATAGTCCCCTACTACATGTACACACTTAGTCCAGCGGTCATGGAGCATACGGATCCCTTCTTTGTAGAAGTGGTCCACAGCAGGGGTGATTGATAAGTTCTCAGCCTAAGGTAGAAAGAGATGAGTTATTAACTTGAAACTTTCTGCATTATCACTCAAAGAGTTGAACTGCATGTGCATGTAATGAGAGCGTCTTGGACCTCCAGGCGGCCCACAGTAGGGGTGATTGATACGTTCGTGGCCTAAGGTACAAGGAGATGAGTTATACAGATCTTGTTACATGCACGTGCAGTTCAACTCTTTGAGTGAAAATACAGAAAGTTTGAAGTTAATAACTCATCTCCTTCTACCTTAGGCCACAAACTTATCAATCACCCCTGCTGTGGACCACTTTCTGGAGGTCCAAGATGCCGACTTCTACAAAGAAGGGATCTATATGCTCCGCGACTGCTGGGCTAAGTGTGTAAATGTAGAAAGAATAAATGTGCTAGGTTTTCTAAAATTGATTCCTTCTACCATAGGCCACAAACTTATCAATCACCCCTCATAGACTGGATCAGAAAGAAACTTTTTGTAACATTGGTTTGCCTAAATTAAAGTATTGGGTACCGGAGTTGGATGTTATGTTGAAGTTATATAAGATTTTGTGGTGAGGCCAAATATGGAGCATTGCGAGCAGTTCTGGTCACACCTGCAGGAAAGATGCCAATAAAATTGAAAGTGTGCATATTGCTGGAACTTAATGACGTAAGTTATAGGGAAAGGTTGAATAGCTTAGGACTTTAATCTCTGGAGCAAAGGAGAATGAGGGAAATTATGAGGAGTATATTCAGGCTTTTTCCACTGAGGTTGAGTGAGATTAGAACTAAAAGTTATAGGTGAAGGATGAAAGGTTAAACATTTAAAGAGGTACTACTTCACTCAGAGGGTGGTGCCCGTGTGAATGAGCTGCAAGCAGAACTGATGGATGTTGGCTTGATTGCAACATTTAAGAGAAATGTTAACGAGTATGTAGATGGAATGGGTACGCACGGCTATGGCCAAGGTGTGGATTGATGCAACTCAGTAGAACAAGTGTTCAGCATGGACTGGCGGTGCCAAAGGACCTGGTTTTGTGCTGTAGAATTCCATGGCTCTATGACACTATGTTACAAGTGGTCTCAGGCAATTGATGAGCCCAACAACCAAATACCTGTGGCACACAATCAAATTTACCATCCAGATCCAGATGTAATAAATAACCTTATGGCTAGTTAAAGGCAGTTCTCCTTGCTCAATGTTCATTCTTCATCCAACACCACAAAAACAGATGACCTGTTTGCTGTTCATGGGAGCTTGTTTGACACAAATGTAATGCTGTATTTGCTATATAACAGCGACTGATGTACTTCACTGTCTGAAAGCTCTTTCAGACATCCCAAGGTCACTTAAGTGTTATCTAAGGCATCTTTCCTGTTATAGGGAGAGGAAGCCATTCAGTCCATGCTGTTTATGTCAACCCAAAATATTTTTGAGATTCATTCTACTTTCCAATGCTCAGTACATATTCTTGTCGTTAAGACACATCAACATATCACCCAGGTACATTTTGAGGGTTTTGACTTTCACTGTTATTTTAAACAGACCCATAAAACCATAAAATACAGGAGCAGAATTAGACTATTTTGCCCATGAGTCTGCACCAGCATCCGTTCATGGCTGACTTCAACTCCTTTCTCTCACGTTCTGTCCATAATCCATCAGCCCATTACCAATCAAGAACCTATCAATTTCTGCTGTGAATCCCCTGTAATCAAAAAGCTGCAAATATTAGAAATCTGAAACAAAAACTGAAAATGTTGGAAATACTTGGCAGGTCAGGCAGCGTCTATGGAAAAAGAAAGAAGAAGACAGAAACAACTTCAAGCAACTTTGATGTGTGTTGCTTGAATTTCCAGTATCTGCAGAATTCCTCGTGTTTGCGAGAAACAACTTCAAGTCCTCTTTGCACAAATTTATTTCCTCTCAATTCTGCTCATCTGTGTGATCAGAGGAAGCACAAGTTGATCCCACAGCCCCTCAAGACTGTTCCCCTAAATAACACATACATACTTTGATAAAGGAAATGCCTTGACATTGTTTCCATAAGTCAATTTGATTGTGGTTGATCTGATTACTGACCTCAACCACACTTTCCTCTCTGTTCTCCATAACCCTCTATTCACCACTAACACAAAAATCTTCCTCAACATTAAATATTCATTATCTAAACAACCAATGAAGCTTTGATAGAATGTTTGTAAATCTGTGAAACACCACTATGAGATTTTCTGTTGAAAGAACATTCACTAACTTTAATATCCTCACTATTCCCCCAATCCTCTGTTCAAATTTATTGACCTTCCATTTTAAAAAAGCTCTCCTGCCCTTATCCAAATGCATTGCTCCCAGATGATATCATAATAAAATTTCAAAATGAGCTTCTTTTATCCAAATTTGTGCAATATGTGAACCAAAGTTTGGTATTTTAATGTTGCACATTGTTGCTGAGGGGTTTGCAGATTACCAAAGTGTTTTCAAAGTCCAAAGTCCAAAGTAAATTCATTATCAAAGTAAATATATATCACCATAAACAACCTTGATATTAATTTTCTTGCGGGCATACTGAATAAACTCACAATAGAATAATACCTATAATAGAATCAGTGAGAGACCACACTGACTTGAGCATTCAACCAGTCAGCAAAAGGAAAAACAAATTGTGCAAATTCAGAAATGAATGAATTATAATAAATAACTAAGTGCTGTCATGCTTTCTTTGTAATTGCCCTTACGTGCTGGACCCATAACAACTCCTCTGAAATGATAACACCGAGGAATTTAAAATTGCTGGCCCTCTCCATCTTTGATCCTCCGACGAGGACCGGCTCATGGCCTCCTGTTTCCCCCACCTGCAGTCCATAATCAGCAACATCTTGCTGACGTCGAGTGAGAGGTTGTCGTTCTAGCACCGCTCAGTTGGGTTTGCAAACTCCCTCCTGTAAGCTGGTTCACACCATCTTTGGTTCAGTCAACGACAGTGGTGGTGTCAGCAAACTTGAATATGGCATTGGAACTGTGCTTAGCCACACAGTCATAAGTGTAAAGTGAGTAGAGCAGGGGACCAAACACACAGATTTATGGTGCACCTGTGTTAATTGCTAATGGAGATTGTGGAGGAGATGTTGTTGCCAATCTGAACTGACTGCGATCTGCAAGTATCCAATAAAGGATCCAATTGACAAGGAAGGTATTGAAGCCAAGGTTTTGAATCTTATTCTTAGTTTTGAGGGGATTATAATATAGAATGCCAAGCTGTAGTTGATAAAGCACATCCTGATAATATGCATCTTTGCTATCCAGATGTTCCAGTGTTGAGTGAAGAGCCAATGAGATGGCATTTGCTGTGGACTTGTTGCATCAGTAGGCAAATTGGAATTGATCCAAGTTGCTTCTCAGGTAGGACCCCTCAAAACATTTCATCTCTATGGATGCAATGCAACTGCAAAGGAATGATTGTCATTCAGGCATTTTACCACGTTCTTCTTATACCTGAAGTCTGCTTGAAGCAGGTCATACGTCAGACTGCTGAAGCGAGAGGTTAAAGATTTCAGTGAATACTCCAACCAGTTGATGAGCACAGGTCATTAGTACTTGGCCAGGTATCCTGCCTGGGCCGTATGCAGCTTATGCAGTTAGTGCAGGTCCAGCAGAAATTCCTTTTTCATTAATGAGTAAAATTAAAACTGAGAATGCAGATCACTAGATATTAAGGTGCCTGACATACTCAGCAGCTCAGGCTGCATCTGCGGGGAATGGAACAGAACTAATAATCTGGCACAATAGCCTAGCGAGTAGATTGATGTCCCACACCTTCAGGAACCTGGGTTCAATCCTATCCTCTGGCACTCTGTGTTATGCTTGAACTTTTGATCTAACCATTTATCTTGCAAAGGCTGTTGCACCTTTTTTGTCTACTTGTATGGCATATTCCCTATAACTGGAACAGTATATTCTGCATTCTGTTTTGTTTTTCCTTTGGTACTACCTCAATGTACATTATTTGAAATTATCCATCTGATTATCATAGAACAAAAGATTTACATTGTATCTCAATATGTAAGACCGCAAGCCCATAAGATATAGGAGCAGAATTAGGCCATTTGGGATGTTGTCTGCTCTGCCATTTCATCATGGCTGATCCATTTCTCCTCTCAGCCCCAATCTCCTGCCTTCTCTCTGTATCCCTTCCACACTTTTACCAATCGATAGTCTATCAGACTCTGCCTCAAATAATTGTAAAGATTTGGCCTCCCAGCTGCCTGTGACAACATATTCCAGAGATCACCACTCTCTGGCAAAATCAATTCTCCTCATCTTCTTTCTTAAAGGACACCCCTCTATCCTGAGAATGTGTCCTCTGGTCCCAGATGTTCCCACCATGGGAAACATCCTCTCTACACTCCACTCTATCAAGATCTTTCATGTTCGATACATTTCAATGAGGTCACCCCTCATTCTTCTGAATTCTAGTGAATACAAGCTCAGAGCCATCAAACTCTCTTCATATGACAAGCCATTCAATCCTGGAATCATTTTTGTGAACCTCCTTTGAACCCTCTCCAGTGTCAGCATATCAGTTCTAAGATAAGGGGCCCAAAACTACTCACAATACTCCAAATGATGCCTCACCAGTGCTTTATAAAGCCCCAGCACTACATCCTTTCTTTTATATTCTGGTTCTCTTGAAACAAATGCCAGCATCACATTAGCGTTTCTCATCACAAACTGCTGAACCTGCAAATTAACCTTTAGAGAATCCTGAAGGACCCCAAATCCCTTTGTGCCACAGATTTTTGTCTGTCACTCTAGACAGATTTATAACTGTGTCATATTCTTTCCATTTCTTGATGATTGACTTAACTGTACTCCAAGGGATGTTCAGTGACTTGGTAATTTTCTTGTATCCATCTCCTGACTTGTGCTCTTCAATAACCTTTTCGCAGAGTTGCTTGGAGTGTTCTTTTGTCTTCATGGTGTATTTTTTGTCAGGATACTGACTCACCAGGAGTCGGACCTTCCAGATACATGTATATTTTTACTACAATCAATTGAAACATTTTGACTGCACATGGTGATCTCCATTTAACTAATTATGTGACTACTAAAACCACTTGGCTGCACCAGTGATGATTTGGTGTGTCATATTAAAGCGGGGGCAGGGGTGGAATACTTATGCAATCAATTATTTTGTGTTTGGCATTTGTAATTAATTTAGGACACTCTGTATAGATCTGTTTTCACTTTGACAGAGAAAAATCTTTTTTCTGTTGATCAATGTTGATTCGAAGAAGGAGTCTGAGAGTCTGAGTGGGAGTGCCGAGAAAGACATTTTTGAAATTTTCGTTATTTTTTTTCTCCAACGGCTTTCTGAGAGGCGGGACTGCGCAGGCGTGTGACGTCGGGCAGTGCAGCGCGGCAGATTTAAAAGGAACAAAGCCTCATAGAGCGGGCAGCGTAGTTTGCGGGCGGCGGAGTGAGCCGGGAGCAGAGTGAAGACTTAAGGCCTTCGGCTCAATGGGCTTAGGCGGAAGCGGGCGAGGTGAGGAAGGTTTGACATTCATTTTCTGCTGCTATTTGAGGAGAGGGGCATTATGACTGTGAGGGCAGTTTGCTGTTCTCGGTGTCGGATGTGGGAGGCCCTGGAGTCTCCAAGCCTCCCGGACGTCTACATCTGCGCCAAGTGCATCGAGATGCAGCTCCTAAGGGACTGCGTTACGGAACTGGAGCTGCAGCTCGATGACCTTCATCTGGTCAGGGAGAGTGAGGAGTTGATAGAGAGGAGTTGCAGGCAGGTGGTCACGCCGAGGCCACGGAAGGCAGACAAGTGGGTCACGGTTAGGAGGGGGAAGGGGAAAAGTCAGGTGATGGGGAGTACCCCGGTGGCTGTGCCCCTTAACAACAGGTACTCCTGTTTGAGTACTGTTGGTGGGGACAGCTTACCCGGGGGAAGCGACAGTGGCCGTGCCTCCGGCACAGAGTCTGGCCCTGTAGCTCAGAAGGGTAGGGCAAGGAAGAGGAGGGCAGTTGTGATAGGGGACTCGATAGTAAGGGGGTCAGATAGGCGATTCTGTGGACGCAGTCCAGAGACCCGGATGGTAGTTTGCCTCCCTGGTGCCAGGGTCCGGGATATTTCTGATCGTGTCCAAGATATCCTGAAGTGGGAGGGTGAGAAGCCAGAGGTCGTGGTACATATAGGTACCAATGACATAGGTAGGAAAAGGGATGAGGTCCTGAAAGGAGAATATAGGGAGCTAGGAAGGGAGTTGAGAAAAAGGACCGCAAAGGTAGTAATCTCGGGATTACTACCTGTGCCACGCGACAGTGAGAGTAGGAATGCGATGAGGTGGAGGATAAATGCGTGGCTGAGGGATTGGAGCAGGGGGCAGGGATTTAAGTTTTTGGATCATTGGGACCTCTTTTGGCGCAGGCATGACCTGTACAAAAAGGACGGGTTACACTTGAATCCTAGGGGGACCAATATCCTGGCAGGGAGATTAGCGGGGGCTACTGAGGTGACATTAAACTAGAATGGTTGGGGGGTGGGAATCAAATTAAAGAGGCTAGGCGTGAGGAGATTAGTTCACAGCAGAGGGATGGGAACCAGTGCAGAGAGACAGAGTGGTGTAAGGTGAGGGTAGAAGCAAAAAATACAAAGGAGAAAAGTAAAAGTGGCAGGCCGACAAATCAAGGGCAAGCATTAAAAAGGGCCACTTTTCAACATAATTGTATAAGGGCTAAGAGAGTTGTAAAAGAGCGCCTGAAGGCTTTATGTGTCAATGCAAGGAGCATTCGTAATAAGGTGGATGAATTGAAAGTGCAGATTGTTATTAATGATTATGATATAGTTGGGATCACAGAGACATGGCTCCAGGGTGACCAGGGATGGGAGCTCAACGTTCAGGGATATTCAATATTCAGGAGGGATAGACATGAAGGAAGGGGAGGTGGGGTGGCGTTGCTGGTTAAAGAAGAGATTAACGCAATAGAAAGGAAGGACATAAGCCGGGAAGATGTGGAATCGATATGGGTAGAGCTGCGTAACACTAAGGGGCAAAAGACGCTGGTGGGAGTTGTGTACAGGCCACCTAACAGTAGTAGTGAGGTCGGAGATGGTATTAAACAGGAAATTAGAAATGTGTGCAATAAAGGAACAGCAGTTATAATGGGTGACTTCAATCTACATGTAGACTGGGTGAACCAAATTGGTAAAGGTGCTGAGGAAGAGGATTTCTTGGAATGTATGCGGGATGGTTTTTTGAACCAACATGTCGAGGAACCAACTAGAGAGCAGGCTATTCTGGACTGGGTTTTGAGCAATGAGGAAGGGTTAATTAGCGATCTTGTCGTGAGAGGCCCCTTGGGTAAGAGTGACCATAATATGGTGGAATTCTTCATTAAGATGGAGAGTGACATAGTTAATTCAGAAACAAAGGTTCTGAACTAAAAGAGGGGTAACTTTGAAGGTATGGGACGTGAATTAGCTAAGATAGACTGGCAAATGACACTTAAAGGATTGACGGTGGATATGAAATGGCAAGCATTTAAAGGTTGCATGGATGAACTACAACAATTGTTCATCCCAGTTTGGCAAAAGAATAAATCAAGGAAGGTAGTGCACCCGTGGCTGACAAGAGAAATTAGGGATAGTATCAATTCCAAAGAAGTAGCATACAAATTAGCCAGAGAAAGTAGCTCACCTGAGGACTGGGAGAAATTCAGAGTTCAGCAGAGGAGGACAAAGTGCTTAATTAGGAAGGGGAAAAAAGATTATGAGAGAAAACTGGCAGGGAACATAAAAACGGACTGTAAAAGCTTTTATAGATATGTAAAAAGGAAAAGACTGGTAAAGACAAATGTAGGTCCCCTGCAGACAGAAACAGGTGAATTGATTATGGGGAGCAAGGACATGGCAGACCAATTGAATAATTACTTTGGTTCTGTCTTCACTAAGGAGGACATAATCTTCCAGAAATAGTAAGGGACAGAGGGTCCAGTGAGATGGAGGAACTGAGTGAGTACATGTTAGTAGGGAAGTGGTGTTAGGTAAATTGAAGGGATTGAAGGCAGATAAATCCCCAGGGCCAGATGGTCTGCATCCTAGAGTGCTTAAGGAAGTAGCCCAAGAAATAGTGGATGCATTAGTGATAATTTTTCAAAACTCGTTAGATTCTGGACTAGTTCCTGAGGATTGGAGGGTGGCTAATGTAACCCCACTTTTTAAAAAAGGAGGGAGAGAGAAACCGGGGAATTATAGACCGGTTAGCCTAACGTCGGTGGTGGGGAAACTGCTGGAGTCAGTTATCAAGGATGTGATAACAGCACATTTGGAAAGCGGTGAAATGATCAGACAAAGTCAGCATGGATTTGTGAAAGGAAAATCATGTCTGACGAATCTCATAGAATTTTTTGAGGATGTAACTAGTAGAGTGGATAGGGGAGAACCAGTGGATGTGGTATATTTGGATTTTCAAAAGGCTTTTGACAAGGTCCCACACAGGAGATTAGTGTGCAAACTTAAAGCACATGGTATTGGGGGTAAGGTATTGGTGTGGGTGGAGAATTGGTTAGCAGACAGGAAGCAAAGAGTGGGAATAAACGGGACCTTTTCAGAATGGCAGGCGGTGACTAGTGGGGTACCGCAAGGCTCAGTGCTGGGACCCCAGTTGTTTACAATATATATTAATGACTTGGATGAGGGAATTAAATGCAGCATCTCCAAGTTTGCGGATGACACGAAGCTGGGTGGCAGTGTTTGCAGTGAGGAGGATGCTAAGAGGATGCAGGGTGACTTGGATAGGTTGGGTGAGTGGGCAAACTCATGGCAGATGCAATTTAATGTGGATAAATGTGAAGTTATCCACTTTGGTGGCAAAAATAGGAAAACAGATTATTATCTGAATGGTGGCCGATTAGGAAAAGGGGAGGTGCAACGAGACCTGGGTGTCATTATACACCAGTCATTGAAAGTGGGCATGCAGGTACAGCAGGCGGTGAAAAAGGCGAACGGTATGCTGGCATTTATAGCGAGAGGATTCGAGTACAGGAGCAGGGAGGTACTACTGCAGTTGTACAAGGCCTTGGTGAGACCACACCTGGAGTATTGTGTGCAGTTTTGGTCCCCTAATCTGAGGAAAGACATCTTTGCCATAGAGGGAGTACAAAGAAGGTTCACCAGATTGATTCCTGGGATGGCAGGACTTTCATATGAAGAAAGACTGGATGATCTGTGCTTGTACTCGTTGGAATTTAGAAGATTGAGGGGGGATCTGATTGAAACGTATAAGATCCTAAAGGGATTGGACAGGCTAGATGCAGGAAGATTGTTCCCGATGTTGGGGAAGTCCAGAACGAGGGGTCACAGTTTGAGGATAGCGGGGAAGCCTTTTAGGACCGAGATTAGGAAAAACTTCTTCACACAGAGAGTGGTGAATCTGTGGAATTCTCTGCCACAGCAAACTGTTGAGGCCAGTTCATTGGCTATGTTTAAGAGGGAGTTAGATATGACCCTTGTGGCTACAGGGGTCAGGGGGTATGGAGGGAAGGCTGGGGCGGGGTTCTGAGTTGGATGATCAGCCATGATCATAATAAATGGCGGTGCAGGCTCGAAGGGCCGAATGGCCTCCTCCTGCACCTATTTTCTATGTTTCTATGTTTCTATGTCAAAAAAGCCAGATTAAATCCATTGTGATTCAATGTTGTAAAACAATAAAATGTGAGAGAGGAGCATGCCCAGGTGGATTGGAGAAGTATACTGGCAGGGATTATGGCAGAGCAGAAATGGCTGAAGTCCCTAGGAATAGTTCACAAGGGACAGGATGGCCATGTCCCAGAGAAGAAGTAGTTCTTAAATGGAAGAGTAGGCAACCGTGGCTGACAGGAGATGTTAAGGATCACATAAAAGCCAAGGAAAGGGCATATAAGGTAGCAAAAGTGAGTGAGAAGTTGGATGATTGGGAAGCATTTAAAATCCAACAAAAGCCAACTAAAAAGGTATCAGAAGGGAAAAGATAAAATGTGAGGGCAAACTAGCCAATAATATAAAGCAG
The DNA here is from genome assembly GCF_963921235.1 of Mobula hypostoma. NCBI lineage: Eukaryota > Metazoa > Chordata > Chondrichthyes > Myliobatiformes > Myliobatidae > Mobula > Mobula hypostoma. The sequence continues at coordinate 4,866,723 of NC_086115.1, forward strand.
GATACTAAAATTGTTTTCAGTTATATAAAGAGTAAAAGAGAGGTGAGAGTTGATATTGGACCGTGGAAAATGATGCTGGTGAGGTAGGAATGGGGGATGGAGAAATAGCAGATGAACTTAATGGGTATTTTGCATCTGTCTTCACTGTGGAAGACAGTAGCAGTGGAACATTTTGGAGGTCTAGAGGGAAATGTAGGCAAATGGCTGTAGCTTTGGTAGGTACCTTGGTCAGCATAGATGAATTGGGTTGAAGGGCCTGTTTCTATGTGGTATTATTTGATGAATCTATGAAATGGAGCTAGGGGAAGTTCATGAGGGTCTGAACTTGTCGGGCTGAGGTCTCTGCTGTGAGTCCCGTTAGACAGATTCATTCTTGGACACTTGTGTTGAACATATAAAGGATAAAAAGTTTTTTGTTAAAATACTAACTAAATAAAATAATACCATTAAGTAACTTAATCCACCAGTATGTTGCACAATTAGTGGAGGTAAGCGATGATGAATTCCTTGCCCTTCACCTGCTTCTTGGTGCTCCTTTTGAAGGCTACTGAGATTCACCTCATCCAAGGTCTTATTTCAGTGACAGGCGACTCCAACAGCTCAAGATTCTGTCTTCCTGCTGTGGTTGGACTTGTATCCCCAACAGACTGCAGCAGAGTGTGATTGAAAATGGTTGCTTCATTGGTGACCTGCTAATAGCAAGCCTGTCCAATTGAGTTCACGCCTCACTAGTTGCCTTTGAAGAGCAGATATGTTTCACTTGGACATTTTTCCATAAGCCCTTTTATCTTGGTGTTCAGTTTGTAATGAGAAGAGCAGTCATGTTTAGAACAGTGCCTTTTTAGACTGCTGTAGACAGATACTGCTATTAACACTGAATTTTACGTGGTTGAGTCCCCATTTTATTAATCACAAAGCAACGAATATTTAATGATAATAAAATGTTCGTGGATGACTTTCTTCGGAGTTCTTTTATTTAATTACAATTCACCCTTGAAGTACAATCATAATACTATTTCTGCATAATGTCAAAATATGACTGTGTGGAGTGAAGATCTTGTGGAAAAAGTGAACTTGCTGGACTACTCATTCAAAAGATTGAACTACTGATCACAGGCTCATGAGTTTAAATCCCAATGGTACATCTGGGGCATTAAAATTCAACTAATGAATTTGATTATTTAGAAAGGAAAGTCCTAGTGTAGGAAAGGGGAATTAAAAAACTACTGGATTGCTATAAATACCTCTTGCTTTTAAAAGTCAAAAAGTTCTAAGTAAAATTTATTATCAGAGTGCATACATGTCACCACATACAACTCAGAGATTCTTTTCCCTGTGGGCATTCTTAACAAATCTACAGAACAGTAACCATAAACAGGATCAATGAACAACAAACAGCAAATATAAATAATTCGCAGTAAATAATTTGAATGGAATAATAAGATGAAGAGTCCTTAAAGTGAGATCATTGATTATGGGAACACCAGAAATAGCATAAGTGTAGTTATCCTTTTTTGCTCAAGAGCTCGATGGTTGGTAATTGTCCTTGAACCTGGTGGTGTGAGCCCTGAGGCACTTGTGCCTTCAACTTGATGGCAGCAGGAGAAAAGATAATGGCCTGGGTTGTGAGGATCTTTGATGGATACTGCTTTTCCACGACAATGCTGAATGGTGGGGAGGGATTTACCCGTGATGTACTGGACCGAGTCCACTCAAAGGCATTGGTGTTTCCATACTAGGCCGCAATGCAGCCAGTCAGCACCCTTTCCACCTTGTAGTTATAGAAGTTTCTCTGCAGACTCCTGAAAAGCTTTCTCTACTATCTTCAAGGATGAGAAATCTGCTTGGATTTTATTTGACTCCATTCTCAGAGCAACATGGCAGATAGTCTATATCAGTGAGACTGATGCAGATTGGGCGACTATTTCACTGAGTACCTTTGCTCTGTGTGTTGTTTTAACGGTCCATCGAGCCAGTTTAACTCCACTTCCCAATCCCACAGCGACATGGCTGCCCATGGCTCCTTCTTTGACGTCAGAGGAACAACACTTCACATTCTGCCTAGGCAGTCTCTGACCTGACAACACAAACATCAAATTCTCCAACTTCCAGTCACTACCCCGTCCTTTTCTGCTCCTCCTTTTATCTCACTCTTCCTGATCCAACTGGCTCCCATTACTCTACCCCTTTTGCCTCTGCACCCTCTACATCTATCCACATTTTGTTCCCACTGGTTCCCCTCCTCACCTCATTTTTTAATTCAATTTTCCTCCTTCCTCTCCTACCAGATCCTATCTTCTTCTACCAATCACCACACATCATTTTCACTCTCGCACCCCCCGCCCATCCCCACATTTGTCAATCATGCCCTACTGGAACAACCCATCACTTGCTAGCTCTTGACCTATTCCTTCCCTCCACCATTTTTTATACTGGGTAACATCCTCACCTCTTTCTTTCCAGTCCAGACAAGGGGTCTCAAAATGTTGTTTGCCCATTTCCCTCTAGAGATGACTAACCTGCTGAGCTCCCCCAGTGCCTTTGTGTATGGCTCTAAATTTCTAGAATCTGCACTCTTTCATGTCTCCATGGTTGACACATATGAAAGGGCTTACCAATCAGTATGTTGAGAGTTATGGAGACAGTCAGAGTCCCAATTCAACTAATGGCCACCATCAGTCACTTCTTGGGTTTGGGAGGTGTGAAAGTGCAGAAGGGAAGGGGTTGGGGAGTGGTTTTTAATATTGGATTATTATTGTCACATGTACCAAGAGGCATGAAAAGCTTGTCTTGCATACGGTTCATACAGACAACAGTTCACACCGTGCACTGAGGAGGAACAAGATAAAACAATAACAAAGCAAAATAAAGCATAACAGCTATAGAGAGTGCAGTGCACGGAAACGATAAAGTACAAAATCATACCTAGAGTTGTTCAGGAGGATTTAACCTAATATGGCAGGAGGATTGGAACTGGAGTGGTAGTGCTGAGGATGGAGTAGTTGGTTTACAAACAGAGACAATGTGTAGTGAGACTCCTAGCAAGGAAAGACTGACAATAGGGCAAAATTGTAGTCAACAGGATAAGTTGCAATAAAAAAGGTGGACAGAATCGAAAAGGTTAAATACAGGATAGAAGGGTTATATTTGAATGCAAGCAGTATACTGAATAAGGTAGATGCACTATTGTCAGTTGGCGTATGATATTGTGGGTATCACTTAACATGGCTGAAAGAAGATTGTAGCTGGCAGCTTAATGTCCATGGATACACGTTGTATCAAAAGGACAGGCAGATAGGCAAAGGGTGTGGAATGGCTCTGTTAGTAAAAAAAAAATCATTAGAAAGAGGTGACATAGAGTTGGAAGATGTTGAATCATTGTGGGTAGATCTAAGGAATTGTAAGGGTGTAAAGAACTGATGGGAGTTGTATACAGACCCCCAAACAGTATAAAGGATCTGGTCTACAATTTACAATGGGAGATACAAAATGCATGCCAAAGGGGCAATGTTATGATAGTCATGGGGGATTTCAAAATGCAGGTGGATTGGGAAAATCAGGTTGGTGCTGGATCCCAAGAGGGGAAATTTCTAGAATGCCTATGAGATGGCTTTTGAGAGCAGTTCGTGGTTCAGCCCACTAGGGTATCAGATATTCTCGACTGGGTGTTGTGTAACGAAACAGAATTGATTAGAGAGTAAGACAAAGGAATCTTTAGGAGAAAGTGATCATAATATGATAGAGTGGGAATAAAGGGAGCCTCTTCTGGTTGGCTGCTGGTGACTTGTAATGCTCCACAGGGGTCTATGTTGGGACCGATTCTTTTTATGTTATATGTCAATGATTTGGATGATGGAATTGATGGCTTTGTTGCAAATTTTGCAGACAATACAAAGGTGGGTGGAGTGGCAGGTAGTTTTGAGGAAGTAAGGAGGCTACAGAAGGACTTTGATTAGGAAGTAGAGAGGCTACAGAAGGTCTTTGATTAGGAAGTAGGGAGGCTACAGAAGGACTTTGATTAGGAGAATAGACAAAGAAGTGACAGATGGAATACAGTGTCAGGAAGTGTATGCTCATGCACTTTGGTAGAAGAAATAAAGGATAGACTATTTTCTAAATGGCAAGGAAATTCAAAAATCTGAGGCACAAAGGCAATTGGGAGTCCTTGTGCAAGATCCCCTAAAGGGTAATCTGCAGGTTGAGTCTGTGGTAAGGAAGTCAAATGCAGTATTAACATTCATTTCAAAAGGACTGGAATAGAAAAGTAAGATGTAATGTTGAAGCTTTCTAAAGCACTGGTGAGACCTCACTTAAAGGTTTGTGAGCAGTTTGGGGCACTGTTCTTAGAAAGAATGTGCTGACACGAGAGAAGGTTCAAAGAAGATTCAGCAAAATGATTCCAGGATTGAATGGCTTGTTATATGAGGAGTGTTTGATGGCTCTGGGCCTGTACTCAGTAGAATTCAGAAGAATGAGGGGTGACCTAATTGAATCCTATTGAATGTTGAAAGGCCTCGATAGAGTGGACATAGAGGGGATGTCTCCTACAGTGGTAGAGTCTAGGACCTGAGAACACAGCTTCAGAATAGAGGGAACACACACCAAAGTTGCTGGTGAACGCAGCAGGCCAGGAAGCATCTGTAGGAAGAGGTGCAGTCGACGTTTCAGACGGAGACCCTTCGGTTAGTCCTGACGAAGGGCCTTGGCCTGAAACGTCAACTGCACATCTTTCTACAGATGCTGCCTGGCCTGCTGCGTTCACCGGCAACTTTGATGTGTGTTGCTTGAATTTCCAGCATCTGCAGAATTCCTGTTGTTTGCGTTCAGAATAGAGGGGCATCCTTTCAGAATGGAGAGGAGGAGGAATTTCTAATTTCGTTCGTCAGAGAGTGGTGAATCTGTGGAAGTTGTTGCAACAGGTGGCTGTGGAGGTCAAATCTTTATGGATATTTAAGGCAGAGGTTGATAGATTCTTGCTTGGACGGGACATGAAAGGATACGGAAAAAGGCTGGAGATTGGGGCTGAGAGGGAAAATAGATTAGCCATGATAAAATAGTGGACCAGACTTGACAGGCCAAATGGCCTAATTCTGCTCCTATATCTTATAGTCTTATAACAAGATAGATTGTGAGGTTTATAGACCATCTTGTGTGCAAGACTCTAACAGCAGACCTCATAAGGTTTGGCACAAAGCACTCATGAATCCAGGAAGGTTTCCTTACCCCAAGTCATGGTGACACTTCCACTAAGCTCAGTGTAACCCAATTTAAACCACAACATTTAGAATTTAAAGCTGGAGCCTTTGCAGTCAATAAACCTCAACTATCCATTGAATGGGTCCTGTGTGCCAGTCAGATCAAAGTGATCAATCCCTCAGGACAGGGGCAGCCTGAGAACATTGTAGTATCTTAAAGATGTGTTTTGATAATCTAATAAAGGATCAATCATTGTCTACCGTGCAGCTGTCCCTCCCAGTATCTATAAAGTTGTTATATCTTGTATGGAGAAATAACAGTGTGGGAGAAACTGCCAACCTTTAAGGTTTATTCACAATAAAACGCTATCCTTCATCGCAGTATACAAATTTGACAAAAATGTAACTTTGCCCCTTCCAGATGTTACTAATATTATTTGTTTTCTTTTCCTGTTCTGACTAAATTGTTGGGGTAGTACTTGTAAGTTATTGTATCTAAGTGTTTTTGAGTCGATGTCTGCATCTTTCCCAGCAGGCAGATCTATAGAGGGAGAAAAGTTAAAACAGTTAATACGTTCTGACAAAGTGCTGGATGGACTCAGCAGGCAGGCAGCACCTATAGAGAGGAGTAAAGAATCAGCATGCCTGGCCGAGACCCTTCATTAGGACTAGAAAGGAAAGGGGCGGAAAGCAGAATAAGAAGGTGGGAGAGAGGAAGGGTGATGAAGTAAGAAACTGGGAGATGAATGGTAAAGGGTTGAAATAGAAATGTGATAGGAGAGGACAGTAGACCACGCCAGCTTACGCTCCTCCCCTCCCCACACACTGAGGACGTGTTTCCGTGCCAGCTAGTTGATACGAATTGAATGGCAAACGTAAAATTCTGATGCTTGATGCTTCTTCTTCAAGACAATGGATGCAGCACTGGAGACGTGGTTGAGATAAGACTAATGCCCACAGGATGATGGATTTTTGTGTCTCAGAAGGTGAAGTCATGGAGCACATTCCCAGAATGAGATCAATAGATTTTAAACTCGAGAGCGTTCGGGGGCTTTGGGAACGGGAGAATGATAAGGCATTGCTCCTAGTATGGACTAACAGCCTCTTATTTGAAACAAGAACATTTTTTTTTGTTAATGGTCTCATGATTTTGCACGCAACAGGGTGCTACAGATTAATATTTAATTCCTGGAGACTCCAGGCAATCAAGATATTTGGGAATCCTAAACTATATTTCCATCAGGGGAATTACTAAAGAACTCCGTTCCCAGGCTGTGCTTAACAAGCTTAACCAGCAGTCTTGGAATATAAACACTAATATGTGGTGACTGAAAGATTAATTAGCATGCTGTTATCTCCCTCAAGAACACTTACGCTGATGTGCTGTTCATCAGAATACATTGCTGCTTCAAATAAGAGAGTTCATACTGAATGTAACCTTTGCCTATAAGTCAGAATAGAATGCAGAATACAGTGTGAGAAGGCGAACAGCTTCTTTAACAGCAGATACATGTATTGCACCTGTAATTGCTTCTTTACATAATACCGCACAGACCATGCAAGGCCACAGTTTAATATTCTTGCCATTGGGTCTAACCCTCAGGGCAAAGTCATGATGTTATCTGCATCATTCTTGTTCTAACTGCAGGAGGGAAGAAGGGGTCGAAATCACAGAATGGGGTTTGATTCCCTCTGTTTCATGTAAGGAGTTTGTACGTTCTCCCTGTGAACACGCGCGTTTTCTCTGGGTGCTCTAATTTCCCCTGACATTCCAAAGATGTACAGATTAGGGTTAGTAAATTGTGGGCATGTGACATTGGTGCCAGAAGCATAGTGACACTTACAGGTTTACCCTCCCCCACCCCCCAGAACAATCCTCGCTGATTTGATTTGACAAAAACGACATACTTATCTGCATATTTCAATGTACATGTGACAAATAAAACCAATGTCTGTTGAATCCATTAGATATCTCAATAGAATTGAATAGTGAAGTATAGCACCTATTTAATAACATCACCAAAGACTAGTTTCTAGTGCTGATTGACTCTTAAATTGGTACATAAATTTATTATTGTTACATGTGCCAAGGTACGGTGAGAAAGTTTGCCTTCCATACAGATCATTTCATTACATCAGCACATCAAGAGAAAGCAGAGTAATGCAGAATAACAGACAAAATGCAGGAGGAACTCAGCAGGTCAGGCAGCATGAATAAACAGTCAATGTGTTACAGTTACAGAGAAAGTACAGTGCTGGCAGACAGAAACACGGAGATTCAGTGACAGAACAGCAATTTGAAAACGACAGCTTGCATCACTGGCTTCCAGATGTCAATGTACTGTCTTCCCTATCATCCTAGACTAGAATGGTTTTACTTTAAAATCCACAGTGGTAGAACGTATAACAAGGACAAACAAACAATCAGGCCACCAAAATCTTTAACATTCTCAATACCAAATCTACACAGTCCTGCCAATAAGTTCAAGTTTAGTTGTCATTCAACCATGCACATGTATACAGCTAAATGAAACAGCATTCCTCAAAGCACAGGGTGCAAAACACAGTTCATACAGCACATATAGCAACAAGGAGAAGGATGCAAGCACTGTTAATAATTACATACTTTAATTATGATGATTTGCTATCAAATCTAGCCCTGAGAGTCTTGCATTTTAATGCTTAGTACAACTTCTGGGTCTGCTTCAGAGCATTCCGTATAATAGCCAGCTCTCTGCACACAGTTGCTGTAAATATTTATTATCACTCAAAGTATTTATTGTTCACTCATCTACAGTCATCCAAAAACAGTACAAAGGCTGGCAAATAGAGAGACATCAAATGAATTTCAGCTCACTACTATAAGTACTGGTCTACAAATCAACCTCATGAATATTTTTTGGGTAAAACTATAAAGGATGGGGGAGAGGTAGTCTGGAGCAACTTGTAGACCAGCAACTGGAAAGTAAAGAACTGCAGATGTTGGCAACCCAAGATAAAAACTGAAAATGTTGAAAATGTTCAGCAGGCCAAGCAGAGTCTATGGAGAAAAACAATCAATGATTCATCACAATTACCGAACTAGTGCCACTCATACTTTTTAGATTAGGTTATGAGGACATGCAGTCCTCTTTTATTGTCATTTAGTAATGCATGCATTAAGAAATGATACAATGTTTTTCCAGAATGATATGACAGAGACACATGACAAACCAAGACTGAAAAAACTGACAGAAACCACATAATTATAACATATAGTTACAACAGTGCAAAGCAATACCGTAATTTGATAAGAACAGACCATGGGCATGGTAAAGTCACAGAGTCTCTTGAAAGTCCCATCATCTCACACAGATGGTAAACCTCCAGTGCCGCAAACTTGCCGATGCAGCATCCTGGAAGCATCCAACCACAGTCCGACTCCAAGTCCATCCAAAAACTCCAAGCCTCCGACCAGCTTCCCGACACCGATGTACCGAGCACCATCTCTGCCGAGCATTTCGACCCCGGCCCCAGCAACAGGCCGTAGGCAAGGCTGAGGATTTGGGGCCTTCCCTCCGGAGATTCTTGATCGCGCAGTAGCAGCAGGTATTTCAGAAGTTACTCCAGAAGTTCCTCCGTGCGTCTTCACGTCTGTCTCCATCAAATCTGGATTGTGCACGGCATCCTACTTCACAGATACGATATCAATTCGGAACGGCCGTGCGCGCTACGTCGCACCGCCATCTTCTCCTCCCTCCCTCCCATGAACATAGTATGTTCATCAGGTAAAATTAGATTTGCTAGGTCGTAAACATAAGAGGTCCTGTAGATGCTGAAAATGCAGAGTAACACACAGGACAGGGAACATCTACAAAGCGGCATAACAGCTGATATGTCGGGCTGCAACCCTTGCCAGGTCCTGATCCTGATGAAGGGCCTGAGGACACAGAAAGGTTATCACTAACCAGGAGGAGAGAAGATTTCCTCCTTTAAAGTGCTTGAATGAACTACATTTCAGAAACAAAATCACCAAATACCAGGTCAAGAAAGCTTCCATTTGCTTGGTATTAGCCTCTTTGCCCCATCACACTCCTCACCTGCAACCACGATTATCTCCATAAGTTACACCACTGAATCAGCAACAAAAACATTTGCCCCTCTGTCCCAGTCCTGAGTCGTGATGACTGCTTGCAAATCAGATGAGAAATGAGAGAAGAGATTTGAAAATGGTATATGATTTGCCCAGTATATTTCCCTGTTGCCAACACAGACATTTAAAACAAATAAGTAATCTTGTCCAATCTCTGTCAAGCAGCTGATTAAACAAGCTGAAGGTGAAACCAAAGGCAATGTGCACTTGTGAGGGACCTTTATCAGAACCCATATGTGTCAGTGATATCCATTTACGAGAGAAACACTTATAATTCAATACAATTCCTGTGCTGTTGGATAATGCAATTCTTACAGAGCAAAAGGATGTACTTATCCTTTGAGAACAACAATGCCGAGAGCTGTTCATTTATTGCATGGGTCAGAAGTTATGTGTAGTTATTTTAGTTTGTCCTTTGAACATTTTTTTAAATGGCTTCATCTGACAAGACAGCTAGCTGTCCTTTTAATGGTAACAGAGGGGAATAGAGCATGTTCGCTCTGTCAGGATTTCCCAGTGGTCAACAATTTTAAATTCCACGCCCCATTCCCATTCCAACATGTCAGTCCATGGCCTCCTCTACTGTTAAGATGAGGCCACATTCAGGTTGGAGGAGCAACACCTCACACGTGTCTGGGTAGCCTGCAACAGGACAGCTTGAATATCAATTTCACTAAACTGATCATTTCTCCCCCTGCCCCTTCCTCTCTTTCTGCATTCCCCATTCTGGCTCCCTTCTAACCCCTTCCCTTCTCCTCACCTGCCTATCACCACCCTCTACTTTCCCCTTTCTCCCATGGCCCACTCTTCTCTCCTATTAGATTCCTTCTTCTTCAGCTCTTTACCTTTTCAACCCATCACTTCTCAACCTCTCACTTCATCTCCTCTCCTCCAGCCACCTACCAACCCCTTCACCTGTTCTCATCTATTACCTGCCAGCTTGTACTCCTTCCCCTCCCCTACCTTCTTATTCTCTCCTCTTCCATCCCGATGAAGGACCTCAGCTCGAAAATTTAACTGCTCCTTCCCCTCAATAGATGCTGCCTGACATGCTGAGTTCCTCCAGCATTTTGTGTGTGTTAAAGATGATATTATTGAGTTTTAGTTTTCCTATAGATTGTGGCTAAGGTGACCTGACTCATCACTTTGTCAGGAGCTTGTAGGTCCTCGAACAATTCGAAGGAAGAGGAGAAGGCTGTTCAGGCCTCACATCTATTCAGACATTAAATTATTCCTTGACTGGTTGTTGCCTTAGCTCCATTAACCTGGTTTAAACGAGAGAATCGTGAACTCATACAGCAGGAATAGGCCCTTGGCCCATCATGTCTGTGGTGACCACCAAAAATCATTTAATGCTAATCCCATTTTTCAGCATTAGTTCAGTTGGCTTGGCAGTTTGAGCATGCCTTGTACAATAAACAATCTGCAGGAGGAACTCAGCGGGATGAGCAGCATCTGTGGGAGAGAAGGAATTATGTTGTAACACTGCCTCAGGGCAGATGCTGCCCAACATGCTCAGTCCCTCCAGTAGATTGTTTGTTGCTCCACATTCCAGAATCTGCAGTCTCTTGTGTCTCTGAGAATTTGCAGGCATTTTGTGAGAATTCTTCAAGATAGTTTAATGTCACTTCCAGTACATAAGTGTAAAGGAGAATTGTTATCCTGGATGCAAATGAGGACACCTCTTTTTCCCTTATTAGGAAGAGAGAGAGAGCCTGTGGTATGTTGAATTACTGGTGAATGAGTAGTCTTTGGGGTACTGAAAGTCTGCGTCTTTATTGATGCTTTGCTACACCCTTGAGCGCTCAGTGGAGGGTGCAGATTTTCTTGGCTGGTGGGGGAGGGGAGGGTCACTGCTTGCTGCTGCTTATGTGTGGGGGGAGTTGGGGGGGGTTTGGGGTTCTAACATTTAATTGTCATTCATTCTTTGTGGCACTCCTCTGTTTTCGTGGATGTTTGCGAAGAAAAAGAATTTCAGGATGTATATTGTATACATTTCTCTGACATTAAATGTACCTATTGAAACCTATTGAATTCAGCACAAAACAAAAGAAGAAGATAAAGAACACAGTAATAAACAAAACACAATAAATAAAAATGCATAAGATACCTCAAATACATAGATTGATTGTATGTCCATAAGTTGACGCTAAGCACAGGAATGTCTGTACATAAAGTGACTCTGACATAAATAATAAAGAAAATGAAAAGTGATAAATGATCTCGAATCTTGAAATTTGTAAGAGTGGAGAAGCAAGCTGGTCAGTCTTGATGCAGTATTTAAAATTGAATTATCAACAGTTCTTTTCCACCAACCCTCCCGCCTATCAACAGATGCTGCTCGACCAACTTAGTTTCACTAGCAGATGGCTTGTTGCGCTAGATTCCAGCACTTGCAATCTTTATTTTCTGTCTCCAAGCATATGCTGTGAGAGTACCTACACATATTTAGTAACTTATCGTGGCCTATAGCGACCTGCATGTCTTTGGGATGTGGAAGGAAAGCAAAGCAATCAGAGGAAATCCACATGGTCACAGAAGAACTTTCAAACTCCACACACAAACGTCAGCTGAAATCAGGATTGAACGCAGATTGCTGGAGCTGTGAGACAGCAGCTTTACTAGAAGTATGACTGTGCTGCTTTACAGAGCAAGCTGTAACGGTGTTTCACTAACCACAAGTGAGGTGGCACAGTAATGTTACAGAGACAGTGATCACTGTTCGAGGTTCAATTCCCACTGCTGCATGTAAGGAGTTTGTACATTCTACCCGTGAGCGCACAGATTCCCTTCTGGTGCTCTGGTTTCCTCCGACATTCCAAAGACGTATGGGTTCGGATTAGTGAGTTGCTGGCGTGCTGTGTTGGCGCTGGAAGTATGGAGATCCTTGTGGCCCGCCTCCAGCACAACCTTCGCAGATTTGATTTGATGCATGCGGTGCATTTCACTATATGTTTCCATGTAACAAATAAAGCTATTGCTCTTGTGTTGAATTAATGTTGTTACCAAGTGCAGCAACACCTATCCCTAAAGCAGTTTGGAACAGCGTGAATTTCTGGACCATTTCATAGGGCACTTAAAGGTTAACCTTGGTGTTGTGTGTTTGGAATTACTTATTAAGCTACTCTTGCTATGATTGCTTCCAATTATGAAGCAAATAGGCTTTTTTGATACTCTTGATAATTGTTCACCATTATCATTACTTGTATCGTCTTGATATACTGACATGATGAAATGATCTGTATGAATGGCATGTAAAACAAAGATTTTCACTGTACCTCAATACATGTGACAATAATAAATGAATTAACAGTTTCTTTTTATCCCGGTGCATTGTCTTGAACCATAATGCCATAAGACATAAGAACGGAATTAGGCCATTTGGAACATTGAGTCTGCTCTGCCTTTACCCCTGAACCCTTGTAATCTTTCAGGCCCTGACTAATCAAGAATCTATCACCCTCTGCCTGAAATATACCCAACGACCTGGCCTCCACAGCCGTCTGCGCAACAAAATCCAGAGATTCACCACTCTCTGGCTAAAGAACTTCCTCCTCATCTCTGTTCTGTATGGATGTATGTCTATTCTGAGTCTGTGCCCTCTGGACCTAGACTCCTCTACTATAGAAAACATCTTCTCCACATCCACTATCTAGGCCTTTCAACATTTGACTGGTTTCAAAGAGATCCCTGTTCATTCTTCTAAATTCCACCAAGTAGAGACCCAGAGCCATCAAATGCTCCTCATATGATAAGCCTTTCATTCTCAGAATCACTCTCGTGAACCTCAACATTGACTCAAGCTGCAAGTTAACCTTTAGAGAATCCTGCACGAGGAGTTCCAAGTCACTCTGCACCTCAGATTTTTGAATTTTCTCCCCATTTAGAAAGTGGTCAATGCTTATAATCCTCCTACCATAGTGCAAGACCACACACCTCCCGACACTGTATTCCATTTATCAGTTCTTTGCCCATGTTCCTAATATGTCCTTTTGCAGCCTGCTTGTTTCCTCAACACTAACTGCCACTCCACCCATCATCTGCAAGCTTTGAAACAAAGCTATCAATTCTGTCATCCAAGTTATTGACGTATAATGTAAAAAGAAATGGTTCCAAACCCGACCCCTGTGGAATGCCACTAGTCACTGGCAGCCAGACAGAAAAGGCTCCCTTTATTCCCACTCTGCCTCCTGCCGACCAGCCAATCCTCTCTCCAAGCTAGTATCTTCCCTGTAATACCATGGGCTCTTATCTTGATAAGCAGCTTCATGGCACTTGTCCAAGACCTTCTGAACATTCAAGTACATAACATCCACTGATTCTGCTTTGTCTATCCTGCTTGTTATTTCCTTCAAGAACTCCAACAGATTTGTCAGACAAGCTTTTCCCTCATGGAAACTATGGTATTTTATCATATGCCTCCAAATTCCCCTAAGTCACAAACTTAACAATCAACTCCAACAACATCCCAACTACTAAGGCCAGGCGAACAGGCCTATAATTTCCTTTCTTCTGCCTCCCTCCCTTCTTGAAGAGTACAATTTTCCAGCCCTCCAGAACTATGCAGAATCTAGTGATTCTTGAAAGATCATTATTAATGCCTCCACAATCTCTTCAGTCACCTCTTTCAGTACCCTGTGGTGTAGTCCATCTGGTCCAGGTGACTATCTTCAGACCTTTCAGCTTCCCAAGCACCTTTTCCTTAGTAATGGCATCTGCACTCACTTCTTCCTCTGATACTCTTGATCTTATGGCATACAGCTAGTGTCTTCCAGAGTGAAACAAAAATACGTATTCAGTTCACCCACCATTTCCTGGTCTGTCATTACTACTTCTCCAGTGTCTTTTTCCAGTGGACCGATATGTATTCTTGCCTCTTTCTTACTCTTTATATTTCTGAAAAATCTTTTGGTATCCTCTTTGATACTATTGGCTAGCTTACTTTCATATTTCATTTCATCCCTCATGTCATTTTTAGTTGCCTTCTGTTGGTATTTAAATGCTTCCCAATTTTCTAACTTCCCACTAATTTTTGCTCTATTATATGCCCTGTCTTTTGCTTTTATATTGCTGTTGACTTCCTTTGGCAGCCAGTTTCATCATCCTTCCTTTAGAATACTATTTCTTCTTTGGAATCTATCTATCCTGCACCTTCCGAATTGCTCCCAGAAATTCCAGCCATTGCTGTTCTGCTGTCATTCCTGCTCTGCACCATACTAGCGCACTTCCAATCAACTTTATCCAGCTCCTCTGTCATGCCTCCATGATTCCCTTTACTCCTCTGTAATACTGATAATCTGACTTTAGCTGCTTCCTCTCAAATGGTGCGGTGAATTCTATTATATTATGATCACTGTCTCCAGAAGGTTCCTTTACCTTAAGCTCTCTAATCAAATCTGGTTCATTACATAACACCTAATCCAGAATAGCCTTTCTCCTAGTGGGCTCAGCCACAAGATGCTCTAAAAAGCCATCTCATAGGCATTCTATAAGTTCCTTCTTGGGATCTATCACCAATCTGATTTTCCGAATCTACCTGATATAGAAATCCTCCAAAACTATCATAACATTGCCCTTTCGATACGCCTTTTCTATCTCCCATTGTAATTTGTATACCACAGTCTGACTACTGTTCGGAGATCTGTGCATAATTCCCATAATGGTCTTGCAGCTTCTTAACTCTACCCACAAGGAATTCTACATCTTCTGATCATACGTCAACTCTTTTGAAGGATTTGATTTCATTTTTTTACCAATAGGGCCAAGCCTTTCGCTCTGTCTACCTGCCTGTCCTTTCAATACAATGTGTATCCTTGGATGTTAAGCTCCCAACTATAATCTTCTTTCACCCACAGTTCAGTGATGCCCACATCATACATGCCAATCTCTAATTGCACTTTAAAATCATTTACCTTATTCCAAATACTTCATGCATTCAAATATAACTCCTTCTGTCCTGTATTCATCATCCTTTTCAATTTTGTCCCGTTACAAAGCAACTGATCCCCCGACTGCAATTTTTCCCCATCAGCTGCCTGTTCTTCTTGACAGACTCACTGCACACTGAACCTGCTTGAATACCAACTTCTCCATCCTCAGCCCTATCACTCCAGTTCCCCTCCCCCTGCCAGATTTGTTTAAACCCTCCCCAACAACTCCAGCAAGCCTGGCTGCAAGGATATTAGTTCATCTCGGGTACAGGAGTAACCTGTCCTCCATCTTCCCCAGAAATGATCCAGAGATCTGAAGCCCTGCCCCCTGCACCAGTTCATCAGCCGCTTATTAATCAGCCAAATCATCCTATTCTTACCCTCACTGACATGTGACACAGGCAGAAATCCAGAGATTACCACCCTGGATATTATGCTTTTCAGCTTTCTATCCAACTCTCTATATTCTTTCTTCAAGACCTCCTCCATCTTCCTACCTATATCTTTGGTGCCAATATGTACCAAGATTACTGGCTACTCATCCTTCCCCTTTAGAATGCTGATCTTAGATGTCCCCGACCCTGGCACCTGGGAGCCAACGTTCTACCTGGATATCTCTTTTATGTCTACAGAATCTTGTGTCTACTTCCTGAACTATGAAATCTCCTGTCACTACTTCAGTGTCTTTCTCCCCCTTCCTGTTTGAGCCACAGCACAAGAGACCCGGTCACTATGGCTGCCCCCTGCTAGGTTGTCCCCTCAACAATATCCGACGTGGTATACTTATTATTGAGGTGAGCAGTGACAGAGGTATTCTGCACTGACTGCCCATTTCCTTTCCCTCTCCTGACAGTCACCAAGATACCTGCCTCCTGTGGCCAGTCTCACAGCTCTAACAGAGCATTAGCAGATGAACGATGGAAAAACTCATCTTGTCTGAGCCTATTCTCGCTGAAGCCAGTTGAGCCAAAGCCTCCACTCTCTAATACTTTTCCACTCCAATGATGGCCATTCCATTTGTTCCTACCTTATTTTTATTGCCCTTGCTAATGAATCACAATAAGATTGGGTCGCTGTGAAAAATCGAAAACCCACAAACGCTAGTTTTAAAATCATTTGTCCCCTAACTATTAATTTTTAAATTTTTAATTAATAAACTGAATTTATATAATCCATCTGCGTCAGTATTCAAACTCACAACCTATGTCTCTGTCGTACTGCTATAATAACATGACCACTATAACACGGCACACACAGTTACCAGGACTGAGTGTCAGCAAGTAGTCTTCTCCCTTCTAGATCACGGTCTGTGAGTTCACTGCTGCATCTGGGATTGCGGTTGACTGCTGTAAACTGCCCCCGCTGTATAGTTATGTGGTAGGATTATCAAACCAAAATACTCTCTGCTCAATAAAGTAGATGTGTGAAATCTCCTGACCAATTTTGATCCCTCAACTAAGATCACAGAAGAGGGAGCTTAACTAGTTATTATTGTGTCAATGTTTTGTGGAAATCTGCTTTGTGCAAACTGGTTACTATTTCCTCACATTATATAATATTTAGAGCACAGCTGGACCACCAGTAGAGTGCTTCTTTACAGCTCCAGAGACCTGGTTCCACCTTGACCACTGACCCCTGTGTGGAGTCTGCATGTTCCCCCTGTGACTGTGTGGATTTCCTCTGGATGCTCCAGTTTTCTACCACATTGCAAAAATGTGCATGCTGATAGGTCAATTCACCACTGCAAATTGCTCCTAGTACATGGAGTAAGTAGCAGAATGTCGGGGAGCTCATAATTTTAAAATCAATGCGGATTATAAAATGGAGTTAGTGTAAATGAGTAGCTGATGAATAACATGGACCTGTTGGGCTGAAGGGCCTCTTTTCCTGCTGTATCTCCCTACGATTCTAGGATGCTGCAGATCAGAATGTTACTTAAATTAGTTCAATGCACATGAAATACTCCGAGCTGTTTTAAGAGAGTCAGAGCAAGTGAAGTACTATTCCTCTATTTTAGGTAAATTGCAATTAATAAAATTCACTCTGACCTGCGCCCCCAGCTGTTTCATACAATCCGTTGTGCCTGTTGCAGTGGGCGTTAAAACACGCTAACAAACAGCAGGAAATTTGTCCCCCAGTGAGATGTGACCCTCACGGGACCACGGAAAATTACAAACTATTTTGGGTTCCTCTCAGCCAATTAGTCAATATATGTTGAGAGCCTGACTGATGCATTTCCACACAATTTGCCAGCTTTGTTTGTACTCAGTGAGAACATTTGACACACAATAGGTAGTAATAAAAAATTATCTGAAGAGCTTTAGTTACACATTTGATTTGATGAGTTGCTAATTCTGTGTTGCACCTTGCAGATGCCGCCCACACCTGCTCAAATACTGCTCTAAGTTTTGGTGTCTGTGCTGCTCATTGTACCCTTGCTGAAGCTTTTGCCCACAGACCACCTTAACGGGTGTTTGACAGTAGACTCTGCCAAAGGACTTCACAGTAGTTGCAAGTGTCTCTGGCATTTGTAAATAGTGGGAAATATATAACCAAAATTGGGAAATTATTGAAAAGGATAATAAACTCACCACAGCTATGTTTCAAGTTTGAGGAGACACTCGCAAATTTATACAGATGTACTATGGAGAACATTCCAACTGACTGCATCACTATCTGGTATGGTGGGTGCCACTGCACGGGATCTAAGTAAGGTACAGAAAGTTGTGAAGTCAGTCAGCTCCATCATGGGCACTAGCCTCTCCAGCATCCATGTCTTCAAGGAGCGATGCCTCAAAAAGGTGGCATCCGTCATTAAGGACCCCCATCACCCAGGACATGCTCTCTTCTCATTGCTACCATCATGGAGGAGGTACAGGAGTCCGAAGGCACACACTCAATGACTCAGGAATAACTTCTTCCCCTCTGCCATCTGATTTCTGAACGGACAATGAACCCATGAACACTACCTCACTACCTTCTTTTCTCTTGCCTAACACTATATCTACTATTTGCAGTTATTATTATTATGTATTGCAATGTACTATTGCCACATAACAACAAATCTCATGGCATATGCCAGTGATATTAAACCTGATTCCGATCAAATTTATTGATTAATACACAAAGCCATGTTGAAGGGATGAAACTAGAAAAGGTGCAAGATAGAGTTACAAGGATATTGCTAGGCCCTGAGGGACTGAGATATAGGGAGTGGCTAGACAACCTAGAACTTTACTCCTTGTAGTGTAGCAGGCTGAGGGGTGATCTCATTGAGGTATATAAAATAATGAAGAGCACAGACAGGGTGAGTGGTCTTTTTCCAGAATTTTGGAATTCAAAATTAGAAAACAGTTTTAAGTGAGAGATGAAAAGTGAAATAGAAACCTCAGGGACAACTTTTCTCACAGTAGATGATAGGAAAATGGAGCCAGCTGTCAGATTAAGTGGTTGAGGTGGGTTTATTAGATCCATTTAAGAATGGTACAGTATTTGGAGGACAAGTGTTTCGACAGATATGGACCAAGCGCTTAGAAATGCGGTTAGCGCTGATGTACATCTTGGACGGCATGGATAAGTAATGGCCAAAGGGACATTTTTCTTGCTATATAATTCTATGATTCTTGTGACCAACATTAGAAGTACACTATGAAACAAAAATTAACATGTACACTTACATGGAGTTTGCACGTTCACCCTATGATAATTGGGTTCCATTACACATCCAAAAGACATGCAGTCTGACTGGTAGTTCGCTGTCGTAAACTGCCCCATAGAGCACAGAAAACAACATAGAAGAGGCTCTTTGGCCCATGATCTTGCGCCAAGTTAATTCAACTAATGACACCTAATTCCTTCTGTCTGCAAGTGCTCCAATCCATCCATACTCTGCATCATCCTTTCCAAGAGCCTCTGCCTTCACTACCACTCCTAACAGTGCATCTTGGGCATCCACCACTCTCAGTGCAAAATACTTGCCCCACACATCTCCTTTGAACTTTTCTCCCTCTCCATAAATGGAGGCCCATTTTGACTCTGGGAAAAAGATAGATGTCTACCCTAGCTACGCTTCTCATAACTTGATATATTTCCATCAGGTCTCCCCTCAGCATCTGCTCCTCTATATAGGACCCTGGTCAGACCCCACTTGGAGTACTGTGCTCAGTTCTGGCTGCCTCACTACAGGAAGGATGTGGAAACCATAGAAGAGTGCAGAGGAGATTTACAAGGATGTTGCCTGGATTGGAGAGCATGCCTTATGAAAACAGGTTGAGTGAACTCGGCCTTTTCTCCTTGGAACGGTGGAGGATGAGGGGTGACCTGATAGAGGTGTATAAGATGATGAGAGGCGTTGATCGTGTGGATAATCGGAGGCTTTTTCCCAGGGCTGAAATGGTTGCCACAAGAGGACACAGATTTAAGGTTCTGGGGAGTAGGTACAGAGGAGATGTCGGGGGTAAGTTTTTTACTCAGAGAGTGGTGAGTGCATGAAATGGGCTGCTGGCAACGGTGGTGGAGGTGGATACGATAGGGTCTTTTAAGAGACTTTTGGATAGGTACATGGAGCTTAGAAAAATAGAGGGCTATGGGTATACCTAGTAATTTCTAAGGCAGGGACATGTTCGGCACAACTTTGAGAGCCGAAGGGCTGTATTGTGCTGTAGGTTTTCTATGTTTCTATGTACACAAGCCTAGCTTGTCCAGCCTCTTCTTATAACATAGGTCCTCTAATCCAGGCAACATCCTCTACATGACTGAACCCTCTGCATCCTTACTATAATGGGGTGACCAGAAGTGAAGATAGTACTCCAGACATGGCCTAATCAGAGTCATATAAAGCTGCAGCATCACTTTGACATTACTGCTCAAATTTGACTTCATTTTATCTCTATGCTACACACAAGGCATAAAAAATCACCAGCTCCTGTATATTTAAAAAGGCAACATTCAACCAGTGATAATGATCCCAATTGTTTAACAAGGCATCTTTTTCTCGCTTGTTCTGACAAGAAAGGAGCTTTCTCCAAAGTATCCACATTCACTGATGGAGATGTGGGGAATATGAATCCCAGGACTTCTTTTTCCCAGGGACAAAAGATCAGCCACGATTCTGTAAGAATGTGCATACTATGTTGCAACCGTGTGGCAAGACTTGCGGGCTGCCCCTGGCATGACCTTTGGTGTGTTGGTTGTTGACTGTGTGCTTCAATGTACACACGTAGATAATAAACATGAATCTTGATCTTGGGGATAAAATATACACAACCAGTGAAAGGAATTGGAATAGTTACAAGTTGGCTGGAAACTCTTGAGATTTTAATCTCTTTCTCATGAGTTAGAGGTGGAATGTTCGCCACAAGTTAATGAAAATCAACTCTTATTTTTGTCATATTATACATGAAGAATAGGTACTTGCATACTAAACTTGGTTTGGTTGGTTTGGAGTGAGTACTTTGATCTGGATAAGGTATTTAAGATTCAAGATTAAGGTTTATTTGTCACATGTACCATTGAAACATACAGTGAAATGTTTATTTTGCGTTAACAGGCAACACACTCAAGGGTGTGCTGGGGGCAGCCCGCAAGTGTCACCTTATATGCCGGTACCAACATAGCATGCCATAAATGAACCAGAAAAAACTTGGGTTGATGAAATATAAAACTGGGATATAAATGGTTAATAAGTCTGCCCTTTCTTTGCATTAAAGCAGATTTAATAAATTCCTAATATTGATCCAATGAGGGGAGATTTATTAGGGGATGTAGTATATTGTGCTGTTACTGGCTGAGTGAAACTCCACCCGTCACCGAGAGGTGATTTAAGTCAGCTAAAACCACGGCAGCTGCACAAACTAATGATTCCATTCGGAGAGCCAGAGGCACTGAAGTCAGTCACTCTGTCACATTAATATTAAACGAATGAAATTCTGAGTGGGAAGACAATAATTAAATGGTAAGAACAATGCCAAGAACACAGTTCTGCAACACTTTTGCTAATAAGTATATTATGATGTCAGTGTCATGCTTGTGGAGCATCAGGATTAATTGAAACTATTGAAAATTTAAAATTGTGCTTGTATATTTATTGTTTGCTGTTATTTAAGTGTATAGCCACTGGCACACTCAACAAAGCCTGGTGCATCCCAACAGAGGAGGGTGAGTTTGTCCTATGCTAATTGAGGTTAGCAGGACATATGCACCTCTGTTGTTACACGTTTTCCACTTAGTGTGAGAATCCCTAGCAAAGTGCTGTGGTGTTTGGTCAAAACACATCTCTTTGGAGCTGAATACAAGATATAATAATAACAATAACAAGATATAATAATAACAATAGTAACAATGCAAAGTAATCCCTCTTCATCTCCCCCATTACCTGTATTGCAATCAAATTCTCAGTAGATTGAGGTAGAATCGACCCTGTTCATCATTTGGTTCTAGTCACCAAGTAGAGTGTGAAAAAGGGCAATCTCAGAGCCCACAGACAAAATCTTCAACAAATAAAGACTTAGCTAGTAAATGTATGGTATAACGATAATGGAATCATTATCTCTTCATTGAAATGCATCTATAGCAATTAACCTAGAATGGACAAGACATGATTCAAATGAAATCCTAGTGATCAGATGCCAACATCATACATATCTCATTTTATTTACCATGTTTGTGCTGGACACTGAAACTAACTCAGAGAGATGAACTGAAGCATAGGAGACAAACAAAAGTTAAATATCATTTTCCCTTCTCTTCTCTATTGTTATTCAATTCCTTCCATCTACATCTCCTACAGACAGATGAGTTGAAATGAACAAGACTTCCTTACACTCTCTCAGCTGGCAACACAGCTTCTTCAGTCTCTCTTGATCACCACCCTATCACACATATTCTCTTTGTTCTTTCCAACCCTCAACTTTCTTTGCAACTTAAAGGATGTGTGAATTTTAAGTCTTCCCAGTTCTGATAAAAGGTTAGCACCCTGAAATTTTAGCTTTGTTTCTCCTTTCAACTATGATGCCTGACATGCTGAGTATTTCCAGGACATCTGTTCTCACTTCACAACTGATTTACACAATAGGGTCCCCATCAGGTTCTGCACTGGGAAGCTGGATTTTACTGGGAGTAGCTGAATGTGATCTATCCCAGAACACAGTGGTCTAAATACTGGCCCTCCCACTCACTACTTACGCCCTGTGGTGTTTCTCAGAATAACCTGGAAACGATAGGTTTACTTTACAGAATACAACACAACATGAACTGAAGGACCTGCACTGTCCATTTCTCTCCATCGATACTGCCTGACCTGCTGAGCTCCTCTCGAGTTGTAGGTCTTGCTCATAAAGATGCATGTCTCTGTCATCTGGAAGGTAATTTACCCAAGACCAATTGGAATTTTTACTCTACAGTGTAGAATTTTCTGTTATGTGAAGCAACCATCTTCTGCCCATGCTTCAAGAAATGAAAGTTAAAAGAAAATGTTGATATGTAAATTCTGTGTCAACGAATTTTTACTTTTATCTCAGAATTCCTGGTTATGATTTGTGAACTTTGAAAGGGTGAATTTCCATTACCTCAAAGTGCTGCAATGCATGAGTTGTCTGTACTCAAGCCAGAGGGGTAGTACAGATGGAGATCAGCATAAAATTATGTTGACATTGAAAATTATACCCACTGTAACATCAAAATACAACACTTACTTAGCACCTGTACTGTGGAAGTTAGAGCTTGGAATGAATCAGGACACTTGTGTGGAACATGGCTCTGTTATAAACAAACTTGTTCAGTCCTGTGAGAACTAGAAGGCATATTTTTCCCTGTAGCTGTCCAGATGCTCCAACAGATGTGGCAATCCTACTTTTCATTACCTGTCCATCTCATCAGAGTGTACAAGATGATCACAGGCATAAACAGAGTGGATAGCTGGCACCCTCTATTCCAGGGCAGAAATTAGTAAAACGAGGGAGGGAGGAGAAGACATTTAAGAGACTCTTAGATAGGCACATGGACGAAAGAAAACCGGAGAGCTATGTGAGAGGGAAGGGTTAGATTGCTCTCATGGGTTAAAATCTTGGTACAATATAGTGACCAAAAGGCCTGCACTCTTCTATGCTCCCTCCAGTTTGGATGGAAATGCTCACAGAGGTATCAACCTCAAATGTTCGATGTTTCAAATTCCTGTTTCATATTTCAAGTTTATGCCATTCTCCACTTTTACATTCCATTCTCAGTCTATGCGGTCCTTCACACTTCTAGGTCCTTGTTCATTTCTGACCCTCCTCACACTAATAGTAGCAGCTGAGCCTTCATTCTTCAGGTTGTCACTTCCATATTTTACACACTGCTCTTAGCTCCTTCATGAACTTACTCCTTCATC
Source organism: Mobula hypostoma (assembly GCF_963921235.1). Lineage (NCBI taxonomy): Eukaryota > Metazoa > Chordata > Chondrichthyes > Myliobatiformes > Myliobatidae > Mobula > Mobula hypostoma. The sequence goes on from NC_086115.1 coordinate 4,890,348, forward strand.
AGCTGACACAGTGTTTCCTTATGTAACTGGGTCACAAGGTACATAGAGAACTTGGAGAGTAATGGTCTCATAAAAGATGCAGACACATGAGAGACTGCAGATGCTGGAAGCTGGAGCAACCCACAAAATGCAGGAGGAACACAATGGGGCTGGCAGCATCCATAGAGAGAAATGGACAATCAATGTTTCAGGTCACGATGTTTCATCTGGTCTTCAGCTGCTGCCTGACCCACTGAGTTTCTACAGTGTTTTCTGTGTTGCTCATAAAAGATGTGCATGTCTGCCATCTGAAATTTAATTCAGCAAGGTAAAAGCACTCAACATGAATTGGTCATTTATTCTGCAATCAGGAAGCAGTGGCCAGCAGCTAAATATATCCTTTAATTTAAGTACTGTATATCCTTATGTAATTCCTGTATATAGATTAACTCCACTGCATGGCCTGGAGGCATAACTGCAGCAAGTTGGAGCACCTAGCACCTGCAGGCTAGCAGAGGGAAGAATCGCCTTACACCTACTTTGGTAGAGATGTATCTCCACCCCGGCACCCTCAAAGATGTACTATGAAAAACATTATGACAGGATGCATCACTGCCTGGTGTGAAAGTGCCAATGCACAGGACGAAAGAAACTGCAGAAGGTTGTAGATTCAGACAGCTCCATCATGGGCACTATTCTACTCACCATCAAGGCATCATTATCATTATGTGCTGTGTTGTATGATGTGGGTGATCATGGTCAATAACCATGATTGTTCTTGGCCAGTGTTTGTACAGAAGTAGTTTGCCATTGCTTTCTGCTGAGCACCATCAAGGACATCTGCAAAAGGCAATGCCTCATCATTAAGGACCCTCACCATCTAGGACATATCCTCTTCTCATTCTCTTCTTTTTATTACTACCTTCAGGGAAGAAGTACAGCAACCTGAAGACATACACTCACTGTTTTAGGAACGGCTTCCTCCCCCCCACCATCAGATTTCTGAAAGGACCATGAACCCATGTACACCACCACATGATTCATCTTTTTCACTATTTATTGATTTTATTTTTTATTGTAACATGGTATTTTTTCATTATTTCTTGCAGTGTACTGCTGACACAAAGCAATAAATTTCACAACATATGGCAGTGATAATAAAATCTGATTCTGATTCTACATTAAATTTATCCAAGATAGATTTTACAAATTGTTCTGTTGTCCTTTGCCATTGTAGCTCCATAAAATGGTTCCTGCACTAATATGACTAGTTTTGAGAGGTTTCTACGGAGATAGTATGCTTCTCTATAAATGTATTGAACACATTGAATATTTAATATAATTTAAGCAGAAATTCCATCAGTACCTTTTCCTACCTTAAAGTTATATAACTGGACTAACAGTTCTGGAATTGATAGCAAACTCAGAGGCACAATAGTCAAGTGACCTTAAGAAAAAGGTGAATATACTACGTTAGAGACATGTCACTTCTGATCCAGCCTTTTGCACTGAATAGATTTAAAACTTATAGAAAGACATTTCAAATTATAAAAGCAATATCAGAATTCATTCTTATATATTAAAATTGCAAGATACAATGAAGTGGCTTGTATTAGATTATTGGCTTGATCATTGGAGAAAAGCAATATTATTTGCTGGGCTGTAGTCCAGCAATTGCAAAATTTTGTCTATACTAAGTGGCAAGTCTTTACAAGTAAGGCTGAATGATAAACACACGGGGAATTATTCTACCACAGTGGCCATGGTAACTGAGCTCAGCCTGTGCACTAACAATTTACAACCTGTGTCCACTCACTAGCTACGCCTTGGAACCTGGTGTTGTCTGCTGTTGTAGCCCATCAACTTCAAGGTTCAATGTGCTGTGCAGAGATGTTCTTCTGCACACTACTGTTGTAACACTTGGTTATTTAAGTTACTGTTGCCTCCCTGTCAGCTAAAACCAGTCTGGCCATTCTCCTCTGACCACTCTCATTAACAAGGTGTTTTCACCCACAGAACTGCCACTCACTTTAAAGAGTGCTGTGTGTTAAAATCCTAGAGGATCAGCCATTTCGGAGATCTCAAGTCATCTTGGTTGGCACCAGCAATCATTCCACAGTCAAGATCACTTAGATTCTTCCCATTTCCAATGTTTGGTCTGAACAACTGTGATGGTATTGCATTTGATGACCACAAAGTTCTACGCTCAGATAAAGACTTTAGGCCCTATTGGATATAAGTAGCTACTAATACTCTCACTAAAGAGAGACTATACTGTAACCCCCCAATCTTCAAAGACTAGTTTATTTCCTTTATTGTCAACAGCAAGTTTAGCTGCCTAATATCCTTCCTTTACCAAGAAAGTACTTCCAGCTAACAAAGCAGGTTAAAACACAGTTCATTTATTTGCAGTGATAAACACTTAAATCCAAACAACATTCTTAAGACAAATTTAAAGCTAACAGAGGATTTCTATCTTAAACACTTCCCAATTCTCAAAGAGGATTTCCATCTTATCTTGAATCATTGAATCATTATCTTGAATCTTGAAACATTATAAAACATTTCCAAATTACAAACCATTTCTAAACCCTAAAGCGCTAACCATGTCTTAAGTACAAAGTAGAAAGTAGACAGCAAAAAAGTCAAATGATTTCCAAAACATAAGTACAATTCCTATAAACTAAAAAGGCATAACAAAGATGTAGACAAACACATTTTCTGTTGCAGAAATTGAAGCTGGAGGAATGCATTCTAGTTCTTCCATGTTCTTATGTGCCTTCCTAATAAGCCTGATCTGCACTCCACATTTACACTGTATACACGTTTCAGCCACTTGAGTGACTTCACAAGCATCTGATAGATCATCAGATCTCCTTTTAACACAAGTGCTTTAAAAGGAAATTTTGGAGAAATAGATCTCAGCTAGCTATTATAGATGCTGTCAAGCTAACTTCTTTGAGTGCATATACGTTTCAAACTATAAACAAATCAGTTATTGATATGTTAAATGATATTATCCATATATTCGAAGAGCTTCCCTGAACTAAGCAACTCAAGAGTCAGCTTGTCTGTTTGAAACAACCCAAATTAAGTATCCTACTGTCTTATACTCTACCCTTGAGTAATAATAAAGCAGGTTCACTGACTCTTTAAAGACAGATTGTCTTCAAAATACAGCGCCTATTTACAAAACTGTTCTATAAAGAGTTTTTTCATTCACATTTTAAGAACTGAAGGCTGACTTCCATCTTACTTGTAACTGTTTCATATTACAAGCTGCTGTGTTTAGAAATCAAGGTTAGAAAAAAAACAAAGAAGAAGTGAATATCTATCACACAATAACTGAACCTCTCGACCATGTCTGTGTGCCTTTATGCATTGAGTTGCTGTTATATGATGAGCTGATTAGACACTTACATTAATGAGCAGATATACAGGTGCACCTGATACAGTGGTCACCGAGTGTAGCAAAGCTTTTGACTGGCATTCCGGTATGTTGACCTTGGCTGATTCCTCAACATCCCAAATCAAAGACACAGGTTGGTCTATCGCCTAACCCTTCACCATCATCTGCCAATACTATTGCCTCAATTTAGATCTGATTAAGAAAATAAATCTTGCATCTCCACATATTTATTGTTTAGTATCCAATACAAAAAAGAAGTCTCAAAGTGCTCTTCAGCCAATATGGTACTTCCAATGAATAGTCACAGGAAACATACAACACAAGCTCTGCCAGTAAACAAAATGATGACAATTAGATAGTCTACTTTTAGGAATGTTGGTACTAATCAGGACACCAGAGATAGGCCCTCATTCCTTATTTGAATTGGTATCGACTGATCCTTAACATGCACTCAAAGGATAGATGGGGACTCCATTTAAAGTACCTTCACACACAGCACCTGGAAAAGTGCTGCATTTCCTCTGTGCGGCACTGCAGCTCTGGCCTGGAATCACTGAAGTGGGATTAACACACAACCTTTAGAGGCAAGTGTCAGCCATTGAGACTCAGCTGACATGGCACGAGTATCACATTCTACGCTGCACAGTGAAGCGTGCTGAATCAGAGCACTCATAGGGTTCCTGGCATTCTTGAACAGTTATATCATCTGAACAACATAATCAATTCAAAAAGGCATAGTGTAAATAAATGTACTTGTTCCATTGAATAGTTCTATAATTTATTGACAGGGAACATTAAGGTATCATAAAAAGGACATGGTAACCCAATATAGTGCCTATATATTATTCCTAGAATCTGGAAAACAGCTGTGATAGAAATCTGTCAGTAGTTATTTGGTAATATCTTTTCACTGTGATTTAACTATCCATCACCAGAAAACCTTGAAAGTAATTTTTCACAGCACTGGTGAGCACTGTGAAATGCTTCACTGTCAGTGACTGATTTTTGCACTCAACCGCAACAGGATTTTGTTACATAAACTCCAATATATTAAGAGATACATTTCAGGACAAGGGTACAGCACCAAGCTTCCTCGTTGATGACTAGTTTGTAGTAGAAAAGACAAGCTTTGATGCATGTGGGGTGTAGTCGTCCTCATGTACAATTTTCCTGATCTTTTCCTCCCACTTATTCACTTTAAGTTTATCAAAAGAATGGTTAGGTTGTTAAACAAGTATTGACTGCAAGGATTTTTGGCTCTCTTGAAGATTTACATGACCATTTCCATAAGACCATAACACATAGGAGCTGTTCTAAAGGGATGTACTTCTATTTTGAGATTGCTCCCTCTGATCCCAGCACCCCCCCCCCCGATTATAGGTAATATACTCTAGAGGTAACATAGGGGTGAGAAGCTTCTTTAATTTTTCACTGTAAATTTCTCCAGTTATGTACATGATTAGATCTGGATGTTTGGAACATAGGGAGAATAAAATGGAATTAGTGCAGGCTTTGTGCAATGACTCCTTAATATATGGCACCCACTTGGTAGGCAGAAAAGCCTGTTTTTGTGCTCCATGACTCTATGAGCAAGTTAAATCAGGAAACTTGATGAGAAGGTGTTCCTGTAAAACAAAACATTTGACTCACTCACTCATTCGATGGCTGTGTTACCCAGGCACAAAACAGAAACAACTCACCCTTGAGAGAGTTTATGCTCCACAAAGACCTTCTCTCCTATATTACGCAACCTTTAATTTTTCCCCCCTCAACTACCTAGACCTCATTTTAAACCGCTTTTACGAATGATGATAACAATATAAATACACGCTAGTATTTATGTATCTATGCACATATTATTCCATATCCATACTCCTAACTTTATTTTTAAATAATTCTTTATTCTTTATAATTGTTGAATGTTGTTTTTATTGCAAACACACCACAGCAAATTCCTAACACATGTAAATGTATATGGTGAATAAAGCGGATCCTTGATCCTTATCTATAACATACTAGATACTGTAGAGTCAAGGCCTGTACAGTCTTTTGATAACTTTGTTTAGCCAGTTTCAGAACCATGGACAGATGAAAGAGCCACTCGATTACTACAGCTGGGAAGAACTCCCCATCCATCAGATAATCAGCCAATGTTTCGCTGACTTTTGATTTTAAAATGAAATAAAAGGGGGGGGGCAAAACACATGGCCACTATAAGTAAAGCACTGCCTAGAAATTCAACCCTGCACAACAGTGCAAAACAGCACACTGCACTCTGTCTCCAAGATTCATTCCACTGATGACAATGGAACCCATTTTCAAAGTGCGTACTTGATGCTATCATCACGATATAACGCTTTCACATAATCCAGTGCTTGCAAGATTGATTATCTATAACAATGTAATGCAGAATAGTAGTCTAGAAATCCTAATAATCAGCTTGGATATGAATGTGCAAATGATTGGTCCTGCTGATCATTATCCAGCAGAAGATATAAGCTCTCATTAAATCCAAGTCCTTCCTTGCAATCTTTTACATGGGAGCATTTTATTGTTATTTACTGACACCAAGTTAATTTGAACCCTGGTAGAGACTGAAATCACGTCCTCAAGTCTTCATCTGAGCTGCTAGCAAGATAATTGTTGGAAAAGAATTTGATTTAACCATTGTGTGCACAGAGACAGAATAAAAACTTGTGAAGTCATACTGCTGATGGGGTTGTGTGTGTATGTGTGTATGTATGTGTGTGTGTGTGTGTGTGTGTGTGTGTGTGATTGTTTGAGTGTGTGTCTTTCTATTTGTCTGTGTGCATCACTGTATGTGCCTGTGTGTATATGCACAAGCATGCATAGGTATAGTATCCAAGTCATAGTCATAGTCATACTTTATTGATCCCGGGGGAAATTGGTTTTTGTTACAGTTGCACCGTAAATAATAAATAGTAATAGAACTATAAATAGTTAAATAGTAATATGAAAAAATTATGCCAGTAAATTATGAACTTACATATTACTATTTAACTATTTATGGTTCTATTACTATTTGCCTGCATCTCTGTGTATGGACATGTGCACACATAAATATAATAAAACACATAAATATGTTTGAATATAAAACATCAATGTGTTTGACTGTATAAAAATAAGAAAATAAATGTGTAAGTATAATAACACCCGACTATATTGAGGTGTGTGTAAATAATAACAATGTGTGAATGTAAAAATACATGTGCATAAATACAACTAAACATGAGAATGTATATATAAAATGCAAATATTCAACCATGAACATATGTTAAGTATAGTAAAGTACATGAGTAGTATAATGAATAGATCAGTGTGAGAAATGTTTGAATTTATCAGGATATGAGTGTGTGTATGTGAGTGTGAGAGTGTGAACTATATATAGTGGTGCTGGAAGGTTTATGAACTCTTGTAGAATTTTCTCTGTTTCTGCATAAATATGACCTAAAATGTGATCAGATCTTCACATAAGTCCTAAAACTGGATAAAGAGAACCCAATTAAACAAATAACTTGTTCATTAAAATATACTCGTTCATTTATTTATTGAGAAAAATGACCCTATATTACATGTGTTTGTTGGAAAAAGTATGTGAAGCCCTGGGGTAATGCATTCTGCAAAAGCTATTTGGAATCTGGTGTTCCAATCATTGATATGAGATTGGAGGTGTGGAGTGTAGAGGTGAGCTGACCTATAAAAAAAGTCAGATTATTGACAGAGCCTGCTCCTCTCAAAGTCAGGTTACTGATAGAGCCTACTCTTCTCAACAAAGATCTGTTTATGTGCACCTTGCCTTGATCAAAACAACTTTCAGAGGACCTTAGAAGAAGAATTGTAGAGATGCATGAAGCTGGAATAGTCTGCAAAATTATTTCTAAAGACCTGAGTATTCATCAGACCACAGTAAGAGAAATTGTCTACAAATGGAAGAAACTCAGTACTGTTGCTACCCTCCCTAGGAGTGGACATCCTGCAAAGATGACACCAAGATCACAATGCACAATGCTAAAGGAGGTGAAAAAGAACCCAAGGTTAACAGCAAAAGTCCAGCAGAAATCTTTAGAATTTGCTAAAGTCTCTGTTCAGGTATCTATGAGAAGAAAAACATTAAACAAAAATGGTACTCATGGAAGGGCACCATGGAGGAACCCACTGCTCTCCAAAAAGAAATTGCTGCATGTCTCAAGTTCGCAAAAGACCACCTGGATGCTCTACAGCACTTCTGGGACAATATTCTGTGGGCAGGTAGAACATAAGTTGAATTTTTTGACAGAAATTCACTTTGCAATGTTTGGCAGAAAAAGGGCACTGCATACTAACACCAAGACCTCATCCCATCTGTGAAGCATGGTGGAAACAGCATCATGGTTTGGGGCTGCTTTGTGGACTCAGGGGTTGGACAGCTTGCAATCATTGAGGGAACAATTAAATCAAAATTGTATCAAGATATTTTACAGGAGAATGCCAGGGTAGCTGTCTGTCACCTGAAGCTTAATAGAAGTTGGATGATGCAACAAGACAATGATCCGAAAGACAAGAGTAAATCACAACAATGGAATGTTTTAAAAAGAGGAAATGCATACTTTGGAATGACCAAATCAATGTCCTGACCTTAACCCTATAGAAGTGTTGTGGAAGGACTTGAAGCAAGCAGTTCATGCAAGAAAGCCCACCAACATCCTAGAGTTGAAGCAGTTTTACAAGGAGGAATGACCTAAAATTCCTCCAAGCTGATGTGCAGGACTGATCAACAGATTCTGGAAATGTTTGGTTGAAGTTATTGCTGTACAAAGGGGTCACGACAGTTACTGAAAGCAAGGGTTCACATACTTTTTCCAACAAATACATGTAATATTGAATCATTTTTCTCAATAAATAAATGAATATTTAATGTTTTTTGTGTTAGTTATTTAATTGGGTTCTCTTTATCTAGTTTTAGGATCTGATCACATTTTAGGCCATATTTATGAAGAAAAAGAGAAAAATTCTACAGTGTTCACAAATTTCTGCCACCACTGTTAGAGTGTATGTGAGAGCATGTGAAGGTGTGTGCCTAAGTGTGAAAATGCACCTGTACAAGAAAGTGGGAGAGCATATAAGCATGTCCACACATCACCTCCTGTAAGCACAGTGAGAAAGGAGCCAGCTTGCTCACTTTTTCCGTAGATCATTTTGTAACAAATTGGATTTTCTGCTTAAAATGCGCATCTGTCAGAAGCACACTAAAACTAACCAAGCTCGTTTTAATTATGGCTCTCAGAAGACGCAAAAAAAGAACTCATCCCTTTTACAAATAAATTATAATCATGGATCCAGGGGCTGCAGAACATTGTACTAATTATTGCTTTAGTCCAATGTTTGAATCCCAGTGGTTGTGAATGAAGATGAACTATGAGTACAAGAAATGCTGATCCATTTTTAAAAATTTTAACTGTATGTTTAAAAGCTAATGCAATCAAGATTAATATCCACATAAGCAGTGATTACCATAGATACCTTGTGTATTAAGAGTGTAAATAGTATTCAATCATCTTGGATATGAACACAAACCAAGAACAATCTAAACCCGATACAAACATAAAGACTCACAATTTTTCCTATATCCAACCCGATCATCACCACAGGTATAATAATCTCAAGTATGTGCACTTATATTAAGCAATTCATCCTGACCTAGATAAAATCCTGAAGACTTTATATAGTTAATGATGCTAATAAAGATCCTCAGTCAGAAAGTTCATTAGAACTCAGGTGCTCTGTTGCGAATGGAAAGCTTTGATATATTTCCCATAACTAAAGCTAAATTCTTCACCAGAATATACACCCAGCCCAACTGAAACTTCATAAATATGGTTTAGTCTTAATGGACTCAGGGCAGGTGGAGAGGCTATGTACTTTTGGCTAATGATTTGTATTATTCTGGATAGAGTTCTTGTCGCTGTGGAAATTCTCAATAGCTGAGGCACCTTGAGTAAATTCATTGTTTCAGGCTGATGCCTAATGATCCACTTTAATTACTAGCAATGACAAAGGGTTGAAGAACTCTGCCCTGATTTTCTGATTCATGTACCCAGCTCTGCACTGCGACAATTTCAACATTTACCAGCCATTTCTACACCAGTAATTTTTATGCTCCATGAATGCTTCTCATATCTTCTTTTCATCTCATTCTCTCTATGTATCATGCCAATTTCTCCTCATTTGGATATTAAATCCTTGAGAAAGCTCCTAGCTCCAAAGATGCCAGATAGAAACTTACATCCAGCTGTTTGTGCTAAACATGCAATTTGCCGCAAATAGCAAACTGTACTCTGCTTCTAAGGTTCGTTTCATTGAATTCAGTGAAAGTGAATTTCAGTAGTCAAGCACAACTTGCAGATGCGAGTAAGAAACTGTGGATAATTTACTCCCTCATATACCAGACTCCCCAGGTCCTCTGAACTGTGACACAACCACAAATCCACATGCCCTCTGTAATCAAAAAACTTGTGAAGAGATAATTAAGCAATCCTCTGGCATTTGTCCTGATGTCATCGCTGTTACACCATTCTGATGAAGGTCAAATCCAAATAAGTCATATTATATAGGATTATGGTTAACATTGTATGAGAACTATATTATTAGGGGTGTATAAAGAGTGAAAGTTTAAGTTCAGGTTCATAATCATGGGCTCCATACCCACAAATTATTAATACCATGAAAATTAGCTTTTGCAACAGCAACACAGTATATTATAAACATAACAAACATTACATAAATTTAAATTAACATAAATTATACATTACATACACAAGAAAATAAAACATAAACATAATTACAATGGTGTATTAATTAATGCAGTACAGACTGGCTATCGAACTTGAGCCTGTATATAAACATTGGGCTTGGATCAGGTCAACTTTTAAAACAACCCTAAGTCCTATCTTTGGTTTGAAATGGGTAGGACCAGCTTTTGATAAATTAGTGCACTAACATTCATGACTGTATAAGCAAATATCATAGTACATTTTAATAGGATTCACAAATGGACTCCTCAAGGTCAATCAGGCATCAGAAAAATTATAAAGATAGGGTTGGGCATGGATTAAGTATTCTCAAGACACTGAGTGGACCTTCATTTAATACCCAAGCAAATCTTGAATGCACAGTCCAATGAAGAAAACTATACAATTGGTCTAATATTAACAGCAATAAACAAATCAAAGACAAGGTAATGGTGCTTTCAGGGCAACACATTGGGAATCAATATAATGCCACTGAGTTCAGCAAGATCAAACTCTCCCAGTGCTAATACAAGGCCACAGAGTCCACAAAGGCTTCATGGCCCTTTTCATGCAAAGAGAAAGGATAAAATGAAGTGAGATAATCTGCTAGATATACCAGCTGGTTGAGTAGTATAACAGCAACAATCTAGCACTCAACCTCAGCAAAACCAAAGATCTGATTGTGGGCTTCAGAAAGGTTAAGACAAAGGGAACATAAACCAATCCTCATAGAGGGATCAGAAGTGGAGAGGGTAAGCAGTTTCAATTTCTTGAGTGTCAAGATCACTGAGGACCTAACCTGGTCCCAACATATTGATACTAGACACTAGACACTGGACACTAGAATACTACAGCACAGTACAGGCCCTTCGGCCCTCAATGTTGTGTCGACCCCTATATTCCTAAAAAAAAGTACTAAACCCACGCTACCCCATAACCCTCTATTTCTCTTTCATCCTTGTGCCTGTCCAAGAGGCTCTTAAATACCCCCAATGTTTCAGCCTCCATCACCATCCCTGGCAAGTCATTCCAGGCATCCACAACCCTCTGTGTAAAAAACTTACCCCTGATGGCTCCCCTAAACTTCCCTCCCTTAACTTTGTACATATGCCCTCTGGTGTTTGCTATTCATGCCCCAGGAAACAGGTACTGGCTATCCACCCTATCTATGCCTCTCATAATCTTGTAGACCTCTATCAAGTCCCCTCTCATCCTTCTACGCTCCAAAGAGAAAAGCCCCAGCTCTGCTAATCTTGCCTCATAGGACTTGTTTTCCAATCCAAGCAATATCCTGGTAAATCTCCTCTGCACCCTTTCCGTATCTTCCACATCCTTCCTATAATGAGGTGACCAGAACTGAACACAATATTCTAAGTGTGGTCTCACCAGAGACTTGTAGAGTTGCAACATGACCTCTTGACTCTTGAACTCAATCCCCCTATTAATGAAGCCTAGCATTTCATAGGCCTTCTTAACTATCCTATCAACCTGTGCAGCAACCTTGAGGGATGTATGGATTTGAACCCCAAGGTCCCTCTCTTCATCCACACTCTTAAGTAACCGACCACTAACCCTGTACTAAGCCTTATGGCTTGTCCTTCCAAAATGCATCACCTCACACTTATCTGGATTGAACCCCATCTGCCACTTTTCTGCCAAACTCTGCATCCTGTCTATATCCTCTTGTATCCTTCGACAACCTCCAGCTCCATCCACAACTCCTCCAATCTTTGTGTCATCTGCAAACTTACTCACCCGTCCTTCCGCCTTTTCACCCAGGTCATTTATAAAAATGACAAAGAGCAGGGGTCCTAGGGCAGATCCTTGCGGCACTCCACTAGTCACCGACCTCCAAGCAGAATACTTTCCTTTCACCACTACCATCTGCTTTCTTCCTGTAAGACGATTTTTTATCCAAACACCAAGGTTCCACTGATCCCATGCCTCATGACTTTCTGGATGAGTCTCTCGTGGGGGACCTTGTCAAATGCCTTGCTAAAATCCATGTAGACCACGGCTACCACCCTACCCTCATCAATTTCTTTTGTTACTTCTTCAAAAAAACTCAGTTAGGTTTGTGAGGCATGACCTTCCCTTCACAAAGCCATGTTGACTATCCTTGAGTAGACTGTACTTCTCCAAATGCTCGTAGATCCTATCCTTAAGAATCCTTTCCAATAATTTGCAGACCACCGACGTAAGACTCACCGGTCTATAGTTCCTAGGATTCTCCCTATTACCTTTTTTAAACAAGGGAACTACATTTGCCATTCTACAATCCTCTGGCCCTCCCCTGCAGCCAAAGAGGATTCAAAGATCATAGTTACTGCTCCAGCGATCTCTTCTCTCACTTCCCACAGCAACCAGAGATATATCATGCCCGACCCTGGGGACATCAATCTTGATATCTTTAAGAAGATCCAACACCTCTTCTTCCTTAATCTCCACATTGTCCAGCACACAGGCCTGTTCTATTTTGACCTCACCCTGATCAAGGTCCTTTTCACTTGTGAATACTGAAGCAAAGTATTAATTTAGGACCTCCCCAACCTCCTCCACCTCCAGGAACATGTTGCCCTCTTTATCCTTTAGCAGCCCCACCTTCATTCTTGCCATCCTTCTGTTCTTCACATACACATAGAACGCCTTGGGGTTCTCCTGAATCCTACATGCCAAGGCCTTCTCATGCCCCCTTTGAGCTCTCCTAAGTCCTTTCTTAAGCTACTTCCTAGCTACCCTATATTTCTCATGAGCCCCTCCTGCTTCCTGCTTTTTATATCTAACATATGCTTCCTTCTTCCTCTTCACGAGTTGCCTCACGTGTTTTGTCAGCCATAGTTCTCTTTTCCTACCATTTTTTCCTTGTCTCAGTGGGACAAACCTATCCTGAACCCAGCACAAGTGATCCCTAAACTTCTTCCACATTACTCCTGTGCTTTCACCCTTGAACATCTGTTTCCAATTTACTCTCGCTAGTTCCTGCCTCATCCCTTCATAGTTAGCCCTTCCCCAGTTAAGCACTTTCCTACTTTGTCTGTTTTATCCTTTTCCATAGCTATGCTGAAGCTAAGGGAGTTGTGGTCACTCTCACCAAAATGCTCCCCCACCAAGAGGTCTGCCACCTGACCAGGTTCATTACCCAGAACTAGATCCAGTATGGCCTCTCCTCTGGTCGGCCAGTCCACATACTGTGTCAGGAATCCTTCTTGAACACACCTGACAAATTCAGCCCCATCTATCCCCCTTGCAGTCAGGAGGTGCCAGTCAGTATGAGGGAAGTTGAAATCACCCATAACTACAACCCTGTATTTCCTGCACCATTCTAAAATCTGCCTGCTTATCTGCTCCTCGGTGTCCCGAGGGCTATTTGGGGACCTATAGACTACGCCCAGCACAGTGATTGATCTCTTCTTATTTCTGACTTCCACCCACACCGACTCAGTGGACACTCCCTCTGTAGCGTCCTCCCTTTCTATCGCCGTGATGCTATCCCTGACCGGTAATGCTACTCCCCCCCCTTTTCTACCTCCCATCCTCTTCCTTTTAAAACACCTAAACCCCCGCACCTGCGTCAGCCAATCCTGCCCTTCCTCCAGCCAAGTTTCAGTAATGGCCACAACATCATAGTTCTACATACTGATCCATGCTCTAAGTTCATCCCCTTTATTCCTAATACTACTAGCATTGAAATAGACACATTTCAACCCCTCTAACTGGCTACATTTATGTTTTGTCCCCTGCCTGTCCTTCCTCACCAACTCAGAACACCTAGCATCAAGCCCTTGTCCTTCTACCCTAATCTCTGCACTCACATTCTGATTCCCACCCCCCTGCCAAACTAGTTTAAACCCTCCCCAACAGCTCTAGCAAACCTGCCCGCCAGGATATTGGTCCCTTTCCACTTCAGGTGCAGCCCATCCTTTTTGTACAGCTCAGAAGAGATCCTAATGATCCAGAAATCTGATGAGGCTATTAAAGTGACAAGACAGTAGCTACTTTTCAACAGGAGTGTGAGGAGATTTGGTTTGTCACCTAAAACAATCAAAAACTTCTACAGAAGTGCATTCTGACTGGTTGCATCACTGTCTGGTATGGGGGAAGGTGCTACTGCACAGGATCAAAGTAAACAGCAGAGAGTGCTAAAATTAATCAGCCCTATCATGGATACTAGCCTCCAGAGTATCCAATTCATCCTCAAAGAGTGGTGTCTTAGAAAGCTGGGGTCTGTCATTAAGGACCCCCACCACCCGGGACATGCCCTCTTCTCACTGTTACCATCAGGAAGGAGGTGCAGAAGCCTGAAGGCACACACTCAACAGTTCAGGAACAGCTTCTTCCCCTCTGCCATCTAATCTCTGAATATTCATTGAACCCATGAACACTACCTCACTACTTCATTTTTATTTCTGTTTTTGTACTACTTACTTCAACTAATGTACATATATATGCACTATAGTTCAGTTTTTAAAAATATTTATCATGAATTACATTGTACTGTTGCCACAAGTCAACAAATTTCATGACATATGTAGGTGATATTAAATCTGATTCTGATGGTGATCTTTGATTAATTTTTACTAGTGTTCATTTCTGGCCCAGTGAGCTGCTCATTTGAAAGGTGATAATGTTGAAAAAACTATCGATGTTCACAACCCAGAAGTAGATAAATAAAGTTGAATACATGAGATCTCTCTAAATTGCATGTACAGCCACTGGTAATTTTTCTATGTTCTAAACTGAATAAATAAATAATGTAATTACATCAAGGTTTAAGCATAAGCCGTACAGCCATAAGATACAGGAGCAGAACTGGACCATTTGGCTCACTGAGTCTGGTCCATCATTCAATCAGAATTTTATTTTAATTTCAACCTCTTTGCAATTAGTTCCAGGACACCGCAGGCAGAAAAAACCTAAACCTAGTCGATGTCTTGGAGAGCACAACACAGAAGCAAGCCTTTCAACCCATCAACTTCATGCCAAGCCAACCAGAAAATATCTCTTACAATAATTTTACATTAATTCCATCTCATTATTTCCAAATTCCCAACAGTCCTGAAGGTGTGGCTGTGCATGTTTCACCCTTACAAGATGGAGCAGAGTGATATTACTGTTAAATTTCATGACATTCGTCAGTGATGATGAATCTAATTCTGATTGTGAGCTAAATACTCATGTTCCCAGGTGTGTAGTGATCTTATAGAAGCATACAAAATTCTGAAATAGATAAGAAAATAGAGACAGGAAAGTTAATTCTACTGGTAAGTGTGTCTAGCAATAGGGGACATAGCCTCAAGCTTGAGGAGAGTACATTTAGGATGGAGATGAGGGAGAACCGCTTTTCTCAGAGAGTAGCGAATCTGTGAGATTGTCTATCTGACTGTCCATATATCTATCTATCCATCGTGTCTTAGGTATATTTAATGATCTACCTCATTAAATATATCGTTTGTGTTTAAGACACAGTTAGATAGATTTTTGCTTCGCGGGGAATTAAGGGTGAGAGGAACTTGGCAGGCTGGTGGAGCTGGGTCCATGGCCGGATCAGCTATGATCTTACTGAATGGCAGGGCGGGCATGACTGGCCAGGTACAGACTCCTGCTCCCATTTACTTTACTTTACTTTACTTTATTGTTGCCAAGCAATTGATACCAGAGCGTACATTCATCACAGTGCTATTTGATTCTGTGCTTCTGTGTCAGGATCTGTTCAGCAGTCTTATCACAGTTGGAAGGAAGCTGTTCCCAAATCTGGCCATACGAGTCTTCAAGCTCCTGAGCTTTCTCCCAGAGGGAAGAGGGACGAAAAGTGTGTTTGCTGGGTGAGTCGTGTCCTTGATTATCCTGGCAGCACTGCTCCGACAGCGTGTGGTGTAAAGTGCGTCCAAGGACGGCAGATTGGTCTGTGAGATGACTGAACTAATGTTTCACAAAACTAGGTCTATCAATTTTCCTTCTTCAGCCCACAAAGCTGTGCCGGACATGTCCTTACCTTAGAACTTACCTAGGGTTACCCATAGCCCTCTATTTTTCTAAGCTCCATGTACCTATCCAGGAGTCTCTTAAAAGACCCTATTGTATCCGCCTCCACCACCGTCATTGGCAGCCCATTCCATGCATTACCACTCTCTGCATAAAACACTTACCCCTGACATCTCCTCTGTACCTACTTCCAAGCACCTTAAAACTATGCCCTCTCATGCTAGCCACCTCAGCCCTGGGAAAAAGCCTCTGACTAGCCAGACAATCAATGCCTGTCATCATCTTGTACACCTCTATCAGGTCACCTCTTATCCTCTGTCACTTCAAGGAGAAAAGGCCGAGTACACTCAACCTATTCTCATAAGGCATGCTCCCCAATCCAGGCAACATCCTTCTAAATCTCCTCTGCACGCTATCTATGGTTTCCTCATCCTTCCTATAGTGAGGTGACCAGAAATGAGCACAGTACTCCAAGTGGGGTCTGACCAGGGTCCTATATAGCTGCAACATTACCTCTCGGCTCCTAAATTCAATCCCATGATTGATGAAAGCCAATGCACCGTATGCCTTCTTAACTACAGAGTCAACCTGCACAGCAGCTTTGAGCGTCCTATGGACTTGGACCCCAAGATCCCTTCGATCCTCCACACTGCCAAGAGTCTTACCATTAATACTATATTCTGCCATCATATTTGACCTACCAAAATGAACCACCTCACACATATCTGAGTTGAACTGCATCTGCCACTTATCAGCACAGTTTTGCATCCTATCAATGTCCTGCTGTAAACTCTGACAGCCCTCTACCACATCTACAACACCCCCAACATTTGTGTCATCAGCAAATTTACTAACCCATCTCTCCACTTCCTCATCCAGGTCATTTATAAAAATCATAAACAGTAAGGGTCCCAGAACAGATCCCTGAGGCACACCAATGATCACTGACCTCCATGCAGAATTTGACCCATCTAAAACAACTCTTTGCCTTCTGTGGGCAAGCCTGTTCTGGATCCACAAAGCAATGTCCCCTTGGATCCCATGCCTCCTTACTTTCTCAATAAACCTTGCATGGGGTACCTTATCAAATGCCTTGCTGAAATCCATATACACTACATCTACTGCTCTACCTTCATCAATGTGTTTAGTCACATCCTCAAAAAATTCAATCAGACTTATAAGGCATGACCTGCCTTTAACAAAGCAATGCTGACTATTCCTAATCATATTATGCCTCTCCAAATGTTCATAAATCCTGCCTCTCAGGATCTTCTCCATCAACTTACCAGCCACTGAAGTAAGACTCACTTGTCTATAATTTCCTGGGCTATCCCTACGCCCTTTCTTGAATAAGGGAACAATATCCACAACCCTCCAATCCTCTGGAACCTTTCTCATCCCCATTGATGATGCAAAGATCATTTCCAGAGGCTCAGTGACCTCCTCCCTCGCCCCCCACAGTAGCCTGGGGTACATTACTTCTGGTCCCAGTAACTTATCCAACTTGATGCTTTCCAAAAGCTCCAGCACATCCTCTTTCTTAATATCTACATGCTCAAGCTTTTCAATCGGCTGTAAGTCATCCCTACAATTGCCAAGATCCTTTTCTGTAGTGAATTCTGAAGCAAAGTATTCATTAAGTACCTCTGCTGTCTCCTCCAGTTCCATACATATTTTTCCACTGTCACACTTGACTGGTCCTATTCTCTCACGTCTTACCCTCTTGCTCTTCACATGCTTGTAGAATGCCTTGGGCTTTTCCTTAATCCTGTCCACCAAGGCCTTCTCATGGCCCCTTCTGGCTTTCCTAATTTCATTCTTAAGATCCTTCCTGCTAGCCTTATAATCTTCGAGATCTCTATCATTACCTAGTTTTTTGAACCTTTTGTAAGTTCTTTTCTTCTTGACTAGATTTACAACAGCCTTTGTACACCACAGTTCCTGTACCTTACCATCCTTTCCATGTCTCATTGGAACGTACCTACGCAGAACCCCATGCAAGTATCCCCTGAATATTTGCCACATTTCCCTGAGAACATCTGTTTCCAATTTATGCCTCATGAATTGTTCTTCTGTTTTCATGAAACCAACTGGCAACAATTAGTTAATGTTAAAACCCTGTATGAACCTCATCCTGTAAGGTTGGCACAAGGGACAACACACTAACAAGGATTTCTCCTCCCTCTGTTTGAGTTCGGTTTTGGCAATCCCAATCCTGTTTAAGACAGGCTGTGCTCGATTAACACAACACCTCAACAGGTAGGCGCACTGGCTGTAACAAGAAACAAAAAGTTTCCAATGATAGGAGCAACTGGGCTTGTATACTTTGGAATTTAGAAGGCTGAAAGGGGATCTTATTGAAACATATAAGATTATTAAGGGATTGGACACGCTGCAGGCAGGAAGCATGTTCCTGCTGATGGGTGGGTCCAGAACCAGAGGCCACAGTTTAAGAATTAGGGGTAGGCCATGGATATATGGAATGCTCTACCCCAGAAGGCTGTGGAGGCCAAGTCTCTGGATGCTTTCAAGAAAGAGATGGATAGAGCTCTTAAAGATAGCGGAATCAAAGGTTATGGGGATAAGGCAGGAACTGGATACTGATAGTGGATGATCAGCCATGATAACAGTGAATGGCGGTGCTGGCTCGAAGGGCTGAATGGCCTACTCCTGCACCTATTGTCTATTGCCTATTCAATGAGAGGTGTGAAGTCAGAAATTTAAAAGGAATTTTGCCCTGCATGATTAATTGAATTGAATTGACTTTATTATCTACATCCTTCATATACATGAGGAGTAAAAATCTTTACGTTACGTCTTCGTCTAAAGGTGCAGTGTGCAGTTTATATTAATTTATATTAAATAGTATGTACAACAGGATAGTCAATATAATATAGAAATACAGTTGCATCAGCATGATTTCATCAGTCTGATGGCCTGGTGGAAGAAGCTGTTCCAGAGCCTGTTGGTCCTGGCTTTTATGCTGCGGTACGGTTTCCCGGATGGTAGCAGCTGGAACAGTTTGTGGTTGGGGTGACTCGGATCCCCAATGATCCTTCAGGCCCTTCCCAACATTTTGGAGAGGGAACGAGAGCAGCCAGATGTCTTGGTACATATTGGCACCAATGACAAAGGAAGAAAAAGCAAACAAGTCCTGAAGAGAGAATTTAGAGAGCCAGGTAGAAAGCTGAGAAGCTGGTGCAGGGGCCAGGGCTTCAGGTTCTTGGATCATTGGGATCTTTTCTGGGGAGGTATGACCTGTTCAAAAGTGACGGGTTGCACTTGAACCCAAGGGGGACCAATATTCCTGCAGGCAGGTTTGTTAGAGCTGTTGGGGTAGGTTTAAACAAATTTGGCAGGGGGGTGGGAACCGGAGTGAAGGGACTCAGGATAGGATGGATGGCAAAATCGTAAAGATAACGTGCAGTCAGACAGTCAGGAAGAGATATAGTTGTAGCCAACAGGGTAATTATCAAAACATTAGGGATGCAGAATCAGAAAGGATAGCAAATATGATACACAATGTATTGTATCTAAATGTGCGTAGTATACGAAATAAGGTGGATGATCTTGTTGCACTGTTACAGTTTGCCAGGTATGATGTTGTGGCCATCTCTGAATCGTGGCTGAAGAATGGTTGTAGTTGGGAGCTGAATGCCCAAGGTTACATGTTGAATCAGAGGGATAGGAAGGCAGGCAGAGGGAGTGGTGTGGCTCTACTGGTAAAGATTGGCATCAAATAAGTAGAAAGATGCGACATAGGATCAGAAGTTGTTGAATCCTTGTGGGTTGAGTTAAGAAACTGCAAGGGTAAAAAGACATTGATGTCAGTTATATACAGGTCTCCTAACAGCGGCTGGGAGGTGGACCACAGATTAAAACAGAAAATAGAAAAGCCGAGTCAAAAGGGTAATGTTATGGTAGTCGTGGGAGATTTTAACATGCAGGTCGATTGGGAAAATGGATAATTTTGGTAATGGATCTCAAGAGAGTGAGTTTGTTGAATGCCTAAGAGATGGCTTTTAGATAGTTTGTCATTGAGCCTACTGGGGTTCAGCTATACTGGATTGTGTTATGTAATGAACCGGAGGTGATTAGGGAGCTTAAGGTAAAAGAACCCTCAGGAACCAGTGATTACAATATGACTGAGTTCAACTTGAAATTTGGTCGGGAGAAAGTAGTCATAGCCATAGTCATAGTCATACTTTATTAATCCCGGGGGAAATTGGTTTTCGTTACAGTTGCTCCATAAATAATAAATAGTGATAGAACCATAAATAGTTAAATAGTAATATGTAAATTATGCCAGTAAATTATGAAATAAGTCCAGGACCAGCCTATTGGCTCAGGATGTCTGACCCTCCAAGGGAGGAGTTGTAAAGTTTGATGGCCACAGACAGGAATGACTTCCTATGACGCTCTGTGTTGCATCTCAGTGGAATGAGTCTCTGGCTGAATGTACTCCTGTGCCCACCCAGTACATTATGTAGTGGATGGGAGACATTGACCAAGATGGCATGCAACTTGGACAGCATCCTTTTTTCAGACACCACCGTCAGAGAGTCCAGTTCCATCCCCACAACATCACTGGCCTTACGAATTAGTCTGTTGATTCTGTTGGTGTCTGCTACCCTCAGCCTGCTGCCCCAGCACACAACAGCAAACATGATAGCACTGGCCACCACAGACTCGTAGAACATCCTCAGCATCGTCCGGCAGATGTTAAAGGACCTCAGTCTCCTCAAGAAATAGAGACGGCTCTGTCCCTTCTTGTAGACAGCCTCAGTGTTCTTTGACCAGTCGAGTTTATTGTCAATTCGTATCCCCAGGTATTTGTAATCCTCCACCATGTCCACACCGACCCCCTGGATGGAAGGAGGGGTCACCGGTATCTTAGCTCTCCTCAGGTCTACCACCAGCTCCTTAGTCTTTTTCACATTAAGCTGCAGATAATTCTGCTCACACCATGTGACAAATGAAAGTCTTATGTAGAAGTATTTCTGTGGAGTAAGGCAAATTACAATGGTATGAGAGAGGAACTGGCCAAAGTAAATTGGAAGAAGCTGCTAGCAGGGATGTCAGCAGAGCAGCAATGGCATATGCTTCTGGGAAAAATGTGGAAGTTGTAGGACATATGTATTCCAAGACTGAAGAAATACTCAAATGGTAAATAGTACAACCATGGCTGACAAGGGAAGTCAAAGCTGCTGTAAAAGCAAAAGAAAGGGTACACAACAAAGCAAAAATTAGTGAGAAGACAGAGGATTGCCAAGTTTTTAAAAACCTACAGAGAGCAACTAAAAAATTCATTACAAGGGAAAGATGAAATACGAGAGCAAGCTAGCAAATAATATCAAATTGGATAGCAAAAGTTTTTTCAAGTATGTTAAAAATAAAGAAGAAATGAGAGTGGATATAGGGCCTCTAGAAAATGAGGCAGGAGAAATAATAATAGGGGATAAGGAGATAGATGATGAACGAAATGAGTATTTTGCATCAGTCTTCACTGTGGAAGACTCTAGCAGTATGCCTGATATTATAGTGTGTGATGGAAGAGAAGTGGGTGCGTTTACCATTACAAGGGAGAAGGTGCTCAAAAGGCTGAAAGAACTAAGGGTACACAAGTCACTTGGACCAGATGAACTGCACCTTAGGGTTCTGAAAGAGGTAGCGTTAGAGATTGTGGTGGCATTAGAAATGATCTTTCAAAAATCATTGGACTCTGGTATGGTGCCAGAAGAATAGAAAATTACCAGTGTCACTCCACTCTTTAAGAAAGGAGGAAGGCAGTAGAAAGGAAAAGTATAGACCAGATAGCCTGACCTCAGTAGTTGGGAAGATGTTAAGAGTCAGTGTTAAGGATGAGGTGATGGAGTACTTGGTGACACAGGACAAGATAGTAAAAAGTTAGTATGGTTTCTTTAAGGGAAGATCTTGCCTGACAAACCTAAGGAAATTACAAGTAGGATAGATAAAATGGATGCAGTGGATGTTGTATATTTGAACTTTCAGAAGGCCTTTGACAACGTACCACACAGGAGGCTGCTTACCAAGTTAAGAGCCCATGGTATTACAGGAAAGTTACTAACATTGTTAGAGCATTGGCTGACTGGTAGGAGGCAGCGAGTGGGAATAAAAGGATCCTTTTCTGGTTGGCTGCCAGTGACTACTGGTGTTCCATAGGGGTTGGTGTTGGGACCACTTCTTTTTATACTGTATATAAATGATTTAGATGATGGGATAGGTGGCTTTGTTGCCAAGTTTGCAGATGATACGAAGGTTGGTGGAGGGGCAGGTTGTGTTGAGGAAATATGTAGGATGCAGAAGGACTTAGACAGATTAGGAAAATGGGCAAGAAAGTGGCAAATGAAATACAATGTTGGAAAATACATGGTCATGCACTTTGGTAGTAGAAATGAATGTGCGGACTATTTTCTAAATGGGGAGAAAATACAAAAATCTGAGATGCAAAGGGACTTGGGGTGCAGCACACCCTAAAGTTTAACTTGCAGGTTGAGTCAGTGGTGAGGAAGGGAAGTGCAACGTTAGCATTAATTTCAAGAGGTCTAAAATACAAGAGCAAGGATGTGATGCTGAGGCTTTATAGGGCACTGGTGAGGCCTCACCTTGAGTATTGTGAACAGTTTTGGGCCCCTCATCTTAGAAAAGATGTGCTGGCATTGGAGAGGGTCCAGAGAAGGTTCACAAGGATGATTCCAGGAATGAAAGGGTTTTCATACGAGGAATGTTTAATGGTCCTCGGTCTGTATTCACTGGAATTCAGAAGGATGACGGGCGGGGGGGATCTCATTGTTGAAAGGCCTAGACAGAGTAGATGTGGAAAGGATGTTTCCCATGGTGGGAGAGTCTAGGACAAGCGGGCACAGTCTCAAGATAGAGGGATGCTCTTTCAAAACAGAGATGTGGAGAAATTTCTTTAACCAAAGGGTGGTGAATTTGGGGAATTTTGCTGCCACATGCAGCTGTGGAGGTCGTTGGGTGTATTTAAGGCAGAGATTGATAGGTTCCTGATTGGACATGGCACCAAAGATTACAGGGAGAAGGCTGGGAACTGGGGTTGAGGAGGAGATTAAAAAAAAGGATCAGCCATAATTGAATGGTGGAGCAGCCTTGATGGGCTAGATGGCCTAATTCTGCTCCTATATCTTATGGTCTTTTGCACACCTGTCTATGTAAATGTCCTGAATAGTGGGAAGCTCACAACTACAGATGTGCTAGGCTGTCTGCACCACTCTCTGCAGAGTCCTGTGATTGAGGGAAGTACAGTTCCCATTTCAGGCAGTGATGCAGCCAGTCAGGATACTCTCAATTGTGCCCCTATAGAAAGTTCTTAGGATTCAGGGGCCCACACCAAACTTCTTCAACTGTCTGAGGTGAAGGAGGCACTGGTGTGCTTTTTCTACCCTGTCATGCATCATCTATCCTGTCTATGTCATCTACCCTGCCCTTGATGTGACAAATCTATCCATTATGGTAGACGTTTGAAGGTTAAAGACTGAACGCAGAGGCCAGACGGAGTCACAAGGGCCCAAGTCACCAGGGTCAGAAGTCCATACAAGTCCAGTAGCCAAAGCCCAAAGATAAAATCTGTGATCAGTGAGTACTGAGGCAAAGTACAAAGTTGAAGGCTTGATGTCTGAAATCCTGAGAAACTGGGGCCAGGAAGTGGAGGCTAAGAAGTGGACTGTCCTGGATTTGGAGTCCAGCCTGTGTCTGAGTGTGTGAGGAGGGAAAGGGCTTGTTTTGCTGTTGTTGTCTTGTTGGGTTGCTTGCATTGTTCTGCTGAACATTGTAGGCCTGTAATGTTGGCACCGGAATGTGTGGTGATACTTGTAGGCTGCCTCACCACATTCTTGAGTGTGTTGGTTGTCAACACAAACAACACATTTTGTTTTTATGAACAAGTGATGAATAAAACTGAATCTGAATTCTGCGAATGTTTCAACTTTTGCTTGGGTTGCACAAACTTTCACTAACTAACAATCACCAGCACATTACATGTGAAGTGGATATTCTTTCAATCACCAGTACCAGAATGAAGAGATACCTGGAGATGACACGTTATCGACCACCTATTATTGTAGCAATGATCACCATTATACATTGGTTCTCATTCTCTGTTTGGAGAAGTCTGGGCTTCAAGCCCAGTGCTTCAGTCTTTCTGGCGATTCCTCAGTGGAATTTACATTGAAATTCTCCACGAGGCCGTCCATCACTGCCTCCTCACTATCAAACAGTGTTACTGGGTTTTTTAACAGTACAGCTGCTCCCCAAGTCTGTATTTTAACATAGCATGGTTGTTATTTCTGTCTTCCCTCTTCAATTCACCTCTCTTTTAGGAACCTTTTCTTTTAAGAGCATTAGTTTGAAGTTCCTAACACCTCATAATTAACTCCTAAACTATTTACCCTGAGTGAATTATGCTGTTAAACTCCCCTTACTCATTCAACGTTTAAGGGGCAAGACCTAAGTCTATGCAGCATTTTCGGAACCTCAGAACATTCTAGATCACTTTGTAAATGAAGAAATTCTTCCAGTGTGGAAGGACATAAATTTACAATATATTTTCAGAATTTTTTTTCTTTTTTTTAGGTATTGGTTGGGAAGTAAATGAGTCAGAAGAGAAGGACTGTCTCCCTGGCTTTCCAAAATACCGTGAAACAGGTCATCAGAAGGATGGGAGCAGATCCAAGCTTGTCTTAGATGGTCGAAGTACAATGAAATGAACTTCTGGCCTGCGTAACTGAAGCAACTATCAGAATCTCTAATTGCTGCCGTATAAGGCTTGGGAAGTTGTAGCAATTATGGCCAGGGCAAATGTTTATTACAATAAATGGCATTATTATGAAAATTATAATTATCGGCTTCAAGATCCATCATGGTTCAATATTTCATTAATATCGAATACCATGGCAACCTGGGTGCAATTTCCACCATCCATCATTCATTTTGAATGAAGCTGATAACAATACGACTGTGCAGAGTATAATAATCAAAGAGCTCACTTTATAAACAAAATGATGAGACAAATATAAATAATTGCCTAATCCAGCGTAATGCCATGTTCCCTAAATGTTGCTCAATATTTCATTGAGTATAATTGGATCTCATTAGTGGGAGGACACAAAAGATCTTATCTGTAACGAACTCAGGGACAAAAGAATGGGTAGCAAGTACTTAGCCTGAAGCAAAATGTATTTTTGCTGCAGTTTATTAACAGATTTTACAGGTTAGATCATGCTTGGATTGCTGAGAAAAGTATAATTATTCGTTATATTGGAGCTATGAATATCAATACTCAAGGCAGGAATTGAATCTCATTCCCTGGTTTACAAATGCCAGAGGTTCTCCATTCTGCTCTCGTGAAAATGTCAAAAATTAGAGTGATTGTTTAAAGGGCGAGAGATTCATCAGTATCTAAATGACAGAAGTTAGGCAGCAAAAAAGGAATTGCGCTATCTTTTTACGATAACTAGTGCTTGAGAATGAATTGATTCTTGATAATTAAAAAATTTGCAGTTGCTGGAAATGTAAAAACGGTGAAAATGCTGGGAATACTCAGCAGGTTAGGCTGCATCCAAGGGAAGAAAAACAGAGCTGATGTTTCACCTTGAAGATCCTTTGTCGAAGTATATTTCTCCCTTGTCCGTCTTCCAAGATAGCAGTACATGTTAAATTATCTCTGCAGATGAACTCTTTCCAGCAGGAGGAGAGTTGCAATCCATGGAAATTTTGCAGGTGTTGGAAATTTTTAAAAAACTGCAAAGGTTGCAAATGTGAACGAAAACCAGAAATTGCTGGAAATAGTCACCAGGACAGGCAAGATGTACGGGAGGAGAAAGAGACGTAATATTTCAGGCCAGA
This sequence comes from Mobula hypostoma, assembly GCF_963921235.1. Lineage (NCBI taxonomy): Eukaryota > Metazoa > Chordata > Chondrichthyes > Myliobatiformes > Myliobatidae > Mobula > Mobula hypostoma. The sequence continues at coordinate 4,916,391 of NC_086115.1, forward strand.
AAGAGAAAGCAGTTGTCTATATTACATGCTGAAGGGAGATTTAAACCCATAACCTTATAATTCAGAGGTGTGAGCAAGACACACTTAACGGTTCTGGTTGCCCACTGTAGGAAGGATGTTGAGACTTTGGAGAAAGTGTAAAAGCGGCTTACCAGGATGCTGCCTGGTTTAAAAGGTATATGCTGTCATGAGAGGCCGAATAAACTTGGGCTGTTTTCTCTGGAGCGTCAGAGGCTGAGGGGAGATCTGATAGAAGTTTACAACATTATGAGAGGCATAGATAGAGTGGACAGAGAGTATCTGTTTCCCAGGGTTGAAATGTCTAATATCAGAGAGCGTGCATTGAAGGTGAGAGGGGTTAGGTTCAAGGATCATGTGAGGGGTAGGTTTTTTACTCAAAGCTGTGGATGCCTAGAATGCACTGCCTGTTATGGTGGTAGAACCAACCACATTAGAAGCTTTTGAGAGATGTTCAGATAGGTGCATGGATGTAAGAACGATGGAGGGATATGACATTATGTAGGCAGAAGAGATTAGTGTTTGATTTGCTTTTTTGCTGGTTCAGTGCTGTACTCTTCTATGTTCTAAAAGTAACCTATTTAATGTTTAATTATGATCCTTTTTTAAAGATAAAGGTTAACTTAGTTTGTCCCATGTACGTTGAAACATCAAAAAAAAGCATCGTTTGCATCATCACTTGTGATATGCTGGGGCATCTTGCAAGTGTCACCATGCCTATGGCACCAATATAGCATGCCCACAACTTAAATACCCTAACCTGTATGTCTTTTCAGAAACCGGGCCACCCAGAGGAAATTCGTGTGGTCACCTACAAACTCTGTACAGACATCAGCAGGAATTGAACACCGATCTTAGATTGCTGGCACAGGAAAGCATTATGCTAACTGCTACTCTGTTTTGCTGCCCCTTTTGACAGTAAACAAAAAGGAAAAGGATAATTTCCTATTGGTTTATTTTGTCACATGTAGTGAGAAACAGTGTAAAGCCTTTGTTTTCATGCCATCCAGACAGATCATGCTGTGCATAATTACACTGAGGTAGTAAACAGGAAACAGAATGCAGAATAGAGTGTTACAGAGAATGTGCAGTGAAGATCAAAGGCCAGGATGAAATGAGGAGGTAAGGAGGAATTTTTGGAGCCAGAGGGTGGCTAATCTATGGGATTCATTGCCACAGGTGGCTGTGGAGGCTAACTCACCTGGAGTATTTAAAGTGGTTCTTGAATAATCAGGGTGTTAAAGGTTACAGGGAAAAGCAGGAGAATGAGCTTGAGAGCGATAATAAATCGACCGTGATGGATTGGCGAAACAGACTCGAAGGGCAAAATAGCCTAATCCTGCTCCTATGTCTTATGGTCCTATGGAAATAGATTTGGAAATCAGGAGATGAAGAGTTCATCTTCAGGCATATAAGACATCTAATTAAAATGGAATGGAAGCCACCCTGGAGTCCGGAGCTAGGTTTCTCAAGCTTTTGTATCTTCTATGGCAGAGAGAAGCAGAGAGAATGACCATTGTGGAAGGGGTCCTTGTTAATATAATCAAGGTAGAGAAGAGACCGAGTCAGTGTGAGGTGTTGCAAGATGGACTGTGCTGGGTTCACAGCTTTCTTCAATTTCTTGCCGTCTTAGGCAGAACAGCTGCTGTACCAAGATGTGATGCATATAGACAGGTGAAGGGAAGGTGATGGGCACGGGTGGTTAGTGTATAGTTAACTCTTCATTGCCTGCATTATGCATTGTTAATAACAGGACTATGGGGTAAGTTCTGCAGGTCAGGCTGTACTAACAGACAGAGAAAGACAGAGCTAACATCACAGCAGAAAATGGCCACCCAGGCAGAGAAAGCGAGCTGTCTAAAGTTGTAAGAGTACACTGCCTCACTACTTTTTTTTTTGCTCTCTTCTTGTGCTACTGATTTAATTTATTTTTTGCATGTGTACAGTGAATTCTGGTTAATTGGGACATATTAGGACCAATAAATTTTGGCCCAATTAAGTGGCTGCCCCAATTAAGCAAAGTTTAATTGAAATAGTTAAAAAGGTACAAAAAAGACAAACTACGATTTAACAAAGTAGCGTACAGAAAATATAGAAAATAGGTGCAGGAGTAGGCCATTCGGCCCTTCGAGCCTGCATCGCCATTATGTATTTAACGCTATCAATACTACTACAGTGCTATAAAACTATGTACTTATTCCTAATAGTTCATCCAGTGTACGCTGCAGTGTTTTGATTGACTGTAAATGAACAAAATCAGGGCACCTAGTGTAGATAATGGACTGCCTTCATACAATGCTATTGATGATTGCATCCCACAAATCTTCATTTTTATCATAATATTCGAGGTGATCATCAATGCCTTCAAATTCTTCGTCATTCCTAATTTGTTGAAGTAGTGAAATCTTTTCATTTTCACCCCGACCGTTTCCGGCATCTCCAAGCCCGTGTGCTTGAAACCACCGTGAGCAACACGCTTCAGAATTGGCTTGCTGCTTACTTCTCACCAGCTATCTGTGACAAAAATCACCGCCTTTTTTTTAACACAATCACATGTAACTGGTGCTATTTAAAAGCTGCTCACTTTAAGTGTGGTGTAGTATCTAATAGCCACACAGATGCTTGTGTCCGTCACTAGTTGGAAAATATTCAGAAACAGTCTCCTGCCCCAATTCGGTGGCATAAATGAAGGGTATCCTGGCTATTTTTTTGATCAGTTTTTCTTCTATCAGAGTTGTCCCAAATAAGCGGCTGCCCCAATTAACCGATTCCCAATTAACTGGAATCCACTGTATTATTTCATATTGTAATTTATATCTATTTTTATTATATGTTACAAGGTACTGCTGCTGCAAAACAATATATTTCACACCATGCCAATGATATTAAACCACATTCCGAATATGAAGAGTAGAAGCCCTTAATGTTCGCAGACAGCAACTGAAGGTTCCTTCCTCAAGCTGGCATAAGGCCTAGTTGTAACAGTGCAAGAGGGAGCAGTCCACAAACCACAGGACACTGATCAAAGTTCAGAATGGGAGTACAATCGAGAATTACATTTGCAGACAACAGGAAGATCAAAGATTGAATGGAAGTGCTCAACAATGCGAGAGATGCAATGAACTTATCAACAGAAAATACGGTTATCCTTGAACTTCTTGAGGCTTATTGGCAATTGCTTGGTTTCAGTCCCAGAAACTCATAAAATAATCAACGCCTAGGTTGAGTAAAAATCATTTTTTATTCTACCCTTCACGACCAAAGTACTTTTTACAACTAATTAACATTTTGAAATGTAATCAGCCGTAACAATGTAGAGACAACATCCATTAATTTGTGCTTCAACAAATACCAGTTAAGCTTAATGACCCAATAATGTATTTTATGATGCCAGTTAAGAGTTTAAATACTGTCTAGGAAACCAGAAAAACTCATTTGCTCCTTTTCAAAATTCATTCTGGGATCCTTGATGTTTTCCATTCATCTGAGTGGTAGATGGGACTTTGTATGAAGATTTCACCTGGAGTACATTACCCTGTTTTGTACTGTGATGCCTAGGTGGCTATTACATTGCCGACGTCTCTGAAGCAGGATTTGAACCTCCAACGTTATGACTGAGATTAGAGAGCAAGTCATAGGTAACATGTGAATCTATCTCAAGCAACGCACAAAGGAGCTGGAGGAATTCAACAAATTGGCAACATTTATTATTATAGAATCAGAGAATAGTACAGCACATTACAGGCCCTTCGGCCCACAATGTTGTGCCGACCCTCAAACCCTGCCTCCCATATAACCCCCCACCTTAAATTCCTCCATATACCAGTCTAGTAGTCTCTTAAACTTCACTAGTGTATCTGCCTCCACCACTGACTCAGGCAGTGCATTCCACGCACCAACCACTCTCTGAGTAAAAAACCTTCCTCTAATATCCTCCTTGAACTTCCCACCCCTTAGCTTAAAGCCATGTCCTCTTGTATTGAGCGGTGGTGCCCTGGGGAAGAGGTGCTGGCTATCCACTCTATCTATTCCTCTTATTATCTTGCACACCTCTATCATGTCTCCTCTCATCCTCCCTCTCTCCAAAGAGTAAAGACCTAGCTCCCTTAATCTCAGATCATAATGCATACGCTCTAAACAAGGCAGCATCCTGGTAAATCTCCTCCGTACCCTTTCCAATGCTTCCACATCCTTCCTATAGTGAGGTGACCAGAACTGGACACAGTACTCCAAGTGTGGCTAAACCAGAGTTTTATAGAGCTGCATCATTACATCGCGACTCTTAAACTCTATCCCTCGACTTATGAAAGCTAACACCCCATAAGCTTTCTAAACTACCCTATCTACCTGTGAGGCAACCTTCAGGGATCTGTGGACATATATGCCCAGATCCCTCTGCTCCTCCACACTACCAAGTATCCTGCCATTTACTTTGTACTCTGCCTTGGAGTTTGTCCTTCAAAAGTGTACCACCTCACACTTCTCCAGGTTGAACTCCATCTGCCACTTCTCAGCCTACTTCTGCATCCTATCAATGTCTCTCTGCAGTCTTCGACAATCCTCTACACTATCTACAACACCACCAACCTTTGTGTCATTTGCAAACTTGCCAACCCACCCTTCTACCCCCACATCCAGGTCGTTAATAAAAATCACGAAAAGTAGAGGTCCCAGAACAGATCCTTGTGGGACATCACTAGTCACAATCCTCCAATCTGAATGTATTCCCTCCACCATGACCATTTGCCTTCTGCAGACAAGCCAATTCTGAATCCATATGGCCAGATTTCCCTGGATCCCATGCCTTCTGACTTTCTGAATAAGCCTACCATGTGGAACCTTGTCAAATGCCTTACGAAAATCCATGTAGATCACATCCACTGCACAACCCTCATCTATATGCCTGGTCACCTCCTCAAAGAACTCTATCAGGCTTGCTAGACACGATCTGCCCTTCACAAAGTCATGCTGACTGTCCCTGATCAGACCATGATTCTCGAAATGCCCATAGATCCTATCTCTAAGAATCTTTTCCAACAGCTTTCCCACCACAGACGTAAGACTCACTGGTCTATAATTACCTGGACTATCCCTACTATCTTTTTTGAACAAGGGGACAACACTCGCCTCCCTCCAATCCTCCAGTACCATTCCCGTGGACAACGAGGACATAAAGATCCTAGCCAGCAATCTCTCCCCTCGCCTTGTGGAGCAGCCTGGGGAATATTCCGTCAGGCCCCGGAGACTTATCTATCCTAATGTATTTTAACAACTCCAACAACTCCTCTCCCTTAATATCAACATGCTCCAGAACATCAACCTCACTCATATTGTCCTCACCATCATCACGTTCCCTCTCATTTGTGAAAACCAAAGAGAAGTATTCATTGAGGACCTCGCTCACTTCCACAGCCTCCAGGCACATCTTCCCACCTTTATCTCTAATCAGTCCTACCTTCAATTCTGTCATCCTTTTGTTCTTCACATAATTGAAGAATGCCTTGGGGTTTTCCTTTACCCTACTCGCCAAGGCCTTCTCATGCCCTCTTCTTGCTCTTCTCAGCCCTTTCTTAAGCTCCTTCTTGCTTCCCTATACTTCTCAATCGACCCATCTGATCCTTGCTTCCTAAACCTCATGTATGCTGCCTTCTTCCCCCTGACTAGATTTTCCACCTCACTTGTCACCCGTGGTTCCTTCACCCTACCATTCTTTATCTTCCTCACCGGGACAAATTTATCCCTAACATCCTGCAAGAGATCTCTAAACATTGACCACATGTCCATAGTACATTTCCCTGCAAAAACATCATCCCAATTCACACCCGCAAGTTCTAGCCTTATAGCCTCATAATTTGCCCTTTCCCAATTAAAAATTTTCCTGTCCTCTCTGATTCTATCCTTTTCCATGATAATGCTAAAGGCCAGGAAGCGGTGGTCTCTGTCCCTCAGATGCTCACCCACTGAGAGATCTGTGACCTGACCCAGTTCATTACCTAGTACTAGATCTAGTATGGCATTCCCCCTGGTCGGCCTGTCCACATACTGTGACATGAATCCATCCTGGACACACTTAACAAACTCTGCCCCGTCTAAACCCTTGGAACTAACCAGGTGCCAATCAATATTAGGGAAGTTAAAGTCACCTATATAACGACCCTGTTATTTTTGCACCTTTCCAAAATCTGCTTCCAAATCTGCTTCTCTGTATCTTTGCTGCTACCAGGAGGCCTATAGAATACCTCCAATAGAGTAACTGCTCCCTTCCTGTTCCTGACTTCCACCCATACTGACTCAAAAGAGGATCCTGCTACATTACCCACCCTTTCTGTAGCTGTAATTGTATCCCTGACTAGTAATGCCACCCCTCCTCCTCTCCCCCCATCCCTTTAAAAGCACTGGAATCCAGGAATATTGAGAATCCATTCCTGCCCTGGTGCCCGCCAAGTCTCTGTAATAGCCACTACATCATAATTCCATGTATGTATCCAAGCTCTCAGTTCATCACCTTTGTTCCTGATGCTTCTTGCATTGAGGTACACACATTTCAGCCCTTCTACCTTACTGTCTTTACCCCATTTATTCTGCTTCTCTTTCCTCAAAGCCTCTCTATATGTTAGATCTGCTTTTACTCCATGCACTTCTTCCACTGCTCTATCGCTCTGGGTCCCATCCCCCTCGCAAATTAGTTTAAACCCCCCCGAACCATGCTAGCAAACCTACCTGCAAGGATATTGCTCCCCCTCGAGTTCAGGTGCAACCCATCCAACCTGTACAGGTCCCACCTTCCACAGAGGAGATCCCAATGATCTAAAAATCTAAAACCCTGCTCCCTGCACCAACTCCTCAGCCACGCATTCAACTGCCATTTCCTCCAATTCTTACCATCACTGTCACGTAGCACTGGCAGCAATCCTGAGAACGCCACCCTTGAGGTCCTGTTCTTCAGCCTTCTGCCTAGTTCCCGAAACTCACACTTCAGGACCTCATCCCTCTTCCTGCCTATGTCGTTGGTACCAACATGTATCACGACTTCTGGTTGCTTTCTCTCTCGTACCAGGATGTCATGCACCCAGTCAGAGTCATCCCGGATCCTGGCACCCGGGAGGCAACAAACCATGCAGGTGTCCTTCTCACGTCCACAAAATCTCCTGTCTGCTCCCCTGACTATAGAGTCTCCAATGACCATAGCTCTCCTCTTCTTCGTCCCACCCTTCTGCACCACCGGGTCAGACTCAGTGCCGGAGGCCCTGCCACCGTGGTTCACACCTGGCCGGTCGTCCCCACCACAGTATCCAAGACGGTAAACTTATTATTCAGGGGAATGGCTACAGGGGTGCTCTGCACTACCTGTCTGCTCACCTTCATTTTCCCCCCTCTGACTGTCACCCAACAACCTGCTTCCAGCAGCCTAGGTGTGACTACCTCCCTGTAACTCTCATCTATGACTGCCTCATTCTCCTTTATGAGTCGAAGGTCATCCAGCTGCTGCTCCAGATTCTTTACATGGTCTTCCAGATCGCCCAGCCATATGCACTTCTGGCAGATGTGACTCTGCGGGAGAGGGGCGTTCCCCCAAGACTGCCACATCTCACATGAGAGGCACATCACCGTCTCAGGAGGCATTGTAAAGACTAACTGAGAGCAAGCTCATCCTCCGCCTCTTCTCGTCGAATCTCTTGAGTCAAAGCCTCAAAGCTTCACTCCTTCACTGGCCCACTCACTCACTGGCCATTTATGGAGGGAAATGGACAGTCGTCATTTCAGGTCAAGAGTCATCACAGCAGGACAGCACACAAAGGCACAATCAGAATTCAAACCAAGGAGATATCTATCCAATGTTTCATGATCATAAACACAAGTGATTCTGCAGATGCTGGAAATTCAGAGCAGCACATACAAAATACTGGAGGAACACAGCAAGTCAGGCGGCATCCATGGAAAGGAGTAAAGAGTTAATGTTTCTCAAGACGGTAGAGAAAGGGGGAAGAAGGCAAAATAAGAAAGTGAGGGGAGGAAAGGGAGGAGCACAAGTTGGAAGGTGATAGGTGAGCAAGGTGGATGGGGGAGGAGACAGGTGGAAAGATAAAGGGCTGAGGAAGAAGGAATCTGATAGAAGAGTGGACAATGGGAGAAAGGGAAGGACATAGGACACCAGAGTGAGGAGAAGAGATAAGAGGGAACCATAGTGGGGAATGGAAGAAGTGGGAAGGGGGAAAGGGAAGAAGTACTGGAAGTTAGAGAAACCAATGTTCATATCATCAGGCTGGAGGCTACCCAGACAGAATATGAGTTGTTGCTCCTCCATCCTGAGTGTGGCATCATCATGGCAGTAGAGGCCATAGACTGACGTGTCAGAATGGGAATTGGGATTGGAATTAAAATGGTTTGCTATCGGGAAATAGAGTGAATGTGCTCGACAAAACGGTCTCCCAATCTATGTCAGTCTCAACAATGTAGAGGAGACTGCATCGGGAGCACTGGATACAGTAGACAACCATGACAGATTTGCATGTGAAGGATTGCTTCACCTGGAAGGACTATTTCGGGCCCTGAATGGAGGTAAGAGAGGAGGTGAAAGGGCAAGTGTAGCACTTCTTCTGTTTTCAGGGACAATGTCGGGAGGGAGATTAGTGGAGAAGGACAAAGGGTCAAGGAAAAGCAGAGAGTGGCGTGGAGAAAAAGATGTAGTTGGTGGTAGGATTTTTTTTGTTCCATGACAATCATTTAACAGCAAAAAATACTGGTTCAATAGAGTGACAGATTGGATCTAGATTTGAGGATTGGAGTTATAAACTGGAGATTGTCATATACGCATGTAAGTATGTGTGATACTGAGCTTGTCTTTGGCCTTTCTAAATGGGTGAAGAAGTACCTTGAATAAATCACATTTTACAGTTCTCCATCTTACAGAAAATGTAAGTTGCGGTAATCCTCTGGACCCACAGCTGAGTACAGTCTGGGTAACCACTATTATCAAATATTACGGGCTGTGTAGGAGGGAAAGGTTACATTGATGATGGAGTAGTTTATATAGGTTGGTAAAACATCATGGGCAAAAGGGTCTGTACTGTATTGTACTGTACTGATGTATATCTTATGTTCTGTGTCAGTAACATAAAGAACTTTATAGACAGATGCAGGCTTTTTGAAACAGTTACCTCTTTTATTCCTGGGGGAGTAATGGTTATCAATGGTTATTACACCTATCAACAAAGCACCATCAGAACTCAAACCAGAGAGCAATCTTCCACTCATGTGTTGGATTCATATTTGCAAAGGAAGTGCAAGTCCAGCATCGGGAGGCACAGTTTAAAAAAAAACACCGGGAACCAAACTTTGTATGAAGGTGACAAGTATAAAATGCTGGAACTCAGCAGGTCAGGCAGCATCTGTGGAAATGAATAGTTTGTCAACATTTCAGGCCAAGACTCTTTTTCAGGACTAGGAAGGAAAGGGGAAAGTGCCAGAATAAAAACTGGTGGGGAGAGAAAGGAGGATAACTAGAAATTGATAGGTGAACCCAGGTGTGTGGGAAAGGTCAAGGGCTGGAGAAGAAGGAATGTGATAGGAGAAGAGAGTGGACCGCAGTAGGAAGGGAGCCAAGGGAAGTAATAGGCAGGTGATAAGAGCTAAAAAAGACTGGAGTGGGGAATAGAGGAGATGGTGGTGGGGGTGGGGGGAATTTGTTTACCAAAAGGAGAAATTATTATTCATGCCATCAGGTTGGAGGCTACCCAGACAGAACTATTGAACCATTGAATATAAGGTGTTGCTCCTCCACCCTGATTGACACATCGGAACGGGAATTAAAATGTTTGGCCACCGGGAAGTCCTGCTCGTAGTGGATGGAAAGGAGGTGCTTGACAAAACAGTCTCACAATTTATAACGGATCTCAGCAATGTAGAATAGGCTGCATCAGGAGCACAGGACACAATAGATGACCCCAGCAGATTTGCCATTGAAGTGTTGCCTCACCTGGGGCACTGAATGAAGATGAGAGAGGAGGTGTAACATTGTGAGGAGGGATGAATGGACAAGGGAATCACAGAGGGAGTGATCCCTACAGAAAACAGAGAGGGAGAGAGCTGGGGGAGGTAAAGATATGTTTAGTGGTAGGATCCCTTTGGAGATGACAGAAGTTGTGCAGGATGATGTGTTTGATGTGGAGGCTCATGGGGTGGTAGGTAAGGACAAGAGGAGCTCTATCACTGTTAAGGTGGTGGGAAGATGAAGTGAGCGCAGATGTATGAGAAATGGAGGAGATGTGGGCAAGGGTAACAACAACAGTGAAGGAAGGGAAACCTTGTTCTTTGAAGAAGAAGGACATCTCTGATGTCCTGGAATGGGAAGCTGCATCCTGGGAATAGATATGGTGAAGAAACTGAGAAAAGGAAGAGCATTTTTAGAGGAGATAGAGTGGGAAGAGACATAGTGGAGATAACCGTGGGAAAAAGAAGGTTGATAAAAGATGTTGGTTGACAGTTTGTGTCCAGAGATGGAGTCAGAGAGATCAGGAAAGGGGAGGGAGGTGTCAAAATGGACCAAGTTGAAGGAAGATGGTATGGAATCACGTCGACAAGGGAGGTATTAAGCACATTTGGAGTTCACTTCGGCAAAATGCAACTCATCACAGATATAGTGGTACTTCGATAAATAAATAAAGTTTTGAAATGTTGATGAGATTCTGATCCTGTTAGATTATTTCACATCCTTAATTGGACCACATTTGTATTTAAAGATATGTCTTTCCGGCTCAACAAGCCCTTGCCATGCTGCCCAATTACAGCCAAGTGATCAATTACTCTATTAACCCGTATGGCTTTGGAATGTAGGAGGAAACCAGAGCACCCAGAGGAAACCTGTACAGTCACGGAAAGAACATACAAATTTCTTACAGAGAGCTGCATTAACCACTACACTGCTGTTTCTCCCCATGTTTATGTTACAAAATTGTTAGGTTGGATTAGATGTCAGAGGATGCTTCACATGGTAAATGAAATCCAGATTAAGTAGTTCTAAACTGAACAAATGGCAATAACATTCTAGTTTAACCTGTTTAATATTATATGTAGATAGTATTATTACAGCCTGGTATGGAGGCTGTAACTCAAAGGATCATAAGAGGTTGCAGATTCAGCCAGCTCTACTGTTCAGAACATCTACAAGAGATGGTGTCTTCAAGAAGGTGGCATCGATCACTGAGAACTCTCACCATTCATGACATGTCTTCTTGATACCATCAAGGAGGAGGTACAGGAGCCAGAAGAAACACACTCAATGATTTAGAAATTCTCCTCTTCTGTCATCATATTTCTGAACAGTCCGTAAAACCAGGAACACTACCTCATTATTCTGCTTTTTGTACTGTCTATTTACTTGTGTAATTTATAGTAATTTTATATCTTTGCACTGTACTGCTGCTGCAAACAACAAATTTCACATCACCTATGCATGTGATAATAAATCTGATGCTGATTTTGATTCTGATATATTTCTGAAAATAATCTATGATCTGTAATTCCCTGGGAGTAAAGAATAATGGCCATTTTCCGAAGTCTGACAATTCAGTGTAATATCAGAGAAATCCTACAGCATTTATCAGCCACTTCACTGAAGACATCACATCTTCTTATTCCCGTGCCTCATAAATAGAATATTAACACATCCTGAAACATTCATTGAGTGACTATCGGTCATTTATGGGTGATTAATCTTCCCGGATTTGTTCAAATCTATGGCAAAGGAAATTCCAGTGACTCATCAAGGAACAATTAATTCTCAATCCCCCTTATTTCCAAGCATGGAGTTTCAACAGCTCAAAACAAGATATTCAGGTGGTGAACTAATTGGGTCTGCACTGTTGCCCTTATACAACCTTGCTGGGACAAATACACAATGAACTTTCTATTGACTTTCCTTTCAACCTGAAGACTGTGCAAAGGGGGATTATTGTATCCTACCATGCCAAAATGCTCCATAGCCAACAAAGGATTTTCTGAGATCTGAGTTTACAGCAAATGCAGGAAATTTGTACTCTTAAATAGAGCAATATGAAAGCTCCCTATGTCATCTCCTTTGGTGATATTAATTTAATTTTGTCTAATACACTATCTCTCTATTTACTCAATCCCTCTTTTTTAGAAGAATGTTTTTATGTGCATCGGAAAGGTGAAACCTCAGATCAGTTTGTGACCAGGCAGCATTCTCTCAGCAAACCATGGGTATGGAATCTGACTTCATTAAAAGATGAATTATTGCCTCCATTCCTCCATGTACATCTGTCACTGGATGGGGCCAGACAGATTTAACAGAAGTACTCTTAGTAAGCAACTTATTCACGTTTGAGGTATTCTTTGATTTATTCTTAGAACAATCAAATAACTAGAGACGCAGAATCAAATTTCTACCTCCTACCCAAGATCCACAAGAGCAACTCTCAACCTCCTCTTACTTACTCCTTGAAAAGGATCTCACTGTGGACCATAGAAAAGTTGTCTCTGACACTATTACTAACCTCATCAACTCTGGAGAACTCCCATCCACTGCCACCAAACTCATGGTTCCATTACTCTACTCTGCTCGTTTCTACCTCCTACCCAAGATCCACAAACCTGACTATCCGGCATGCCCATTGTCTCTGCCCCACTGAACTCATGTCTATATACCTCAACTCCATTTTATCCCACTTGGTTCAGTGCCTTCCCATCTGTATCTGTGATACTTCACATGCTCTCGATTGCCTCAACAACTTTTAATTCCCTGGCACTGACTGGCTTACTTTCACCATAGACATTCAGTCCCTATACACTTATATTCCTCACCAAGAAGGCCTTAAAATTCTCCGCTTCTTTCTTGAGAAAAGATTCAACCAGTTCCCCTTGACCACCACCACCCTCCGCCCGGCTGAACTGTTCTTCAACCTCAACAATTTCTACTTTGGCTCCTCCCACTTTCCCCAAACTCAGTGTGTAGCCATGGGCACCAGCTTGGGCCCTAGTTATGCCAGCCTTTTCGTTGGTTATATATAACAGTCCACGTTCCAAGCATTCCCTGGTAATGCTCTCCAACTTTTCGTGCACAACACTGACGACTGCATTACTGTCTCTTCTTGCACCCATGCTGAGTTTGCCAATTTCATGAACTTCGCTTCTAACTTCCACCATGCCCTTAAATCCATCTGGCCCATTTCTGACACCCCTCCCATTTCTAAATCTCTCTGTCTCCATCTCTGGAAACAAGCTGTCTACCGACATCTTTTATAAACCTACCAATTCCCTTGGCTATCTGAATTATACCTCTTCCCACCCTGTTTCCTGTACAATTGCTGCTGCCTTGCCTCAGCTCCTTCGTCTCTGCCGTATCTGTTCCCAGGATGTGGATTTCCATTCCAGGACATCAAAGGTGTCCTCCTTCTTCAAAGAATGGGGTTTTACTCTCTCAACCATTGATGCTGCCCTCACCTGCATCTCTTCCATTTCCCATCCATCCATCCACACTTACCCCATCTTCCAACTGCCTTTACAAAGACAGCGTTTCTCTTGCCCTCCCTACCACCCCATGAGCCTCCACATTCAACATATCACTCTCTGCAACTTCCGCTATCTCCAAAAGGATCTGACCACCGAGCACATTTCTACCTTCCCCCAACTCTCTGCTTTCTGCAGGGACCCCTCCCTTCACGATTCCTTTGTCCATTTGCACCTCCCCACTTATCTTTCTTCTGGCACACATCCCAGTAAGTGATAGAAATGTTACACATGTCCATTCACCTCTTCCCTTACGTCCATTCAGTACCCCAAACAGTCCTTCCAGGTGAGGCAACACATCATCTGTGAATCCGTTAGGTTCGTCTATTATTGTATCTAGTGCTTCCAATGTAACCTACTCAACTTTGGTGAGACCTGACGTAAGTTGGGCAACTGCATTGTCAAGCACCCCCACTCTACCTTCCAATAGTGGAATTTCCTGGTGGTCAACCGTTTTAATTTTGATCCCCATTCCCATTCCAACATGTGGGTCTATGGCCTCCTCTTTTGCCTTGATGAGGCCACTTTCAGGGTGGAGAAGCCTCCAATCTGATGGCATAAACATTGATTTCTCCTTCCAGTGATCTTTTTTCTTCTCCCTTCCATCTTCTATTCCCCAATCCGACCTCATACCTCTTCTCACCTGCCTGTCTCCTCCTCCTGGTGTCCCTCCTTCTTTCCTATCTCCCATAGTCCACTCTCCTCTCCTATGAGATTCCTTCTTCTCCAGTCCTTTACCTTTCCTACATACCTAGATTCACCTATCACCTTCTAGCTAGTCCTCCTTCCCCTCCCTCCAACTTTTTAGTCTGGTATCTTCCCCCTTCCTTTCCAGTCCTGAAGAAGGGTCCTCGGCCCAAAACATTGACTGGTTATTCATTTCCATAGATGCTGCCTGACCTCTTGAGTTCCTTCAGCATGTTGTGTGTGTTGCTCTCAATGCAGGAACAGTCAGGATGAGAGGTTTGCCATAACTTATTACCAATAATGACAAATCAAAGAGGCAAGTTTCAGAGGCGAGATCCAGTGTTCAAACAAGCAGCAGAAATGAAAATTATGACATCACTTCCCCACAGTGATGTTACACATACCACACTCTCAGCAATTGTCTCAAAGCATCTTAAACCAACCTTACTGGTTTACAGGGATGTGAATTTGCATGCCTATCAATCTTTCAGAAGGTAACAAGCTCTTCTGGCCCACATAATCCAATTACGTCTATGTGACCAACTAACCCGTATGCCTTTGGAATGCAGGAGGAGTCTGGAGTCACAGGGAGAACTTATAGAGAGTGGTGAAATCGAACCGGGGTCGCTGGTGCTGTAATAGCATTAAGCTGGCCGCCTTTATATCTCACAACCTTTGAGAAAGTGACTTTCTTTTTGGCGGCGAGGGTATTTACATAGCAAATGTATGCTGGTATTTATGTTTTAATGCACATTTAATTCCATACCTGTACCTTAACCTCTGAATTGTTTTTATGTAAGTCCGTTATCCTTTATAATTGTTGAATGTACTTGTTTCTGTTTGCATGTCGCACCAACACGCCACAGCAAGTTCCTAGTACATGTGAATATACATGGCAAATAAAACTGATCATTGATAGAAGAGAAAGAATTACTTTCTGGATAATAATGTAGAGAATGTGGTCGCCAATATGTCCAGTTGAATGTCCCGCAAGCGACACGGTGAAAAGAGCTGGATAGGCTGTTTAATATGATATCGACCAGATTGAATACACACTGTGATGACTCCCTTGTTTCTTTTTGCTCGCTAACTTCATCAGGGTAATTTGGTTTTAAAGCAGATGAATGAAAGAATGACAAGGCTGAGCAGACATCATGAAAAACTAACAAAAATTGATCCCTGAGTTCCCTGAAAGTGGTGTTGCACTGATACACTGTCCTTCATTAGTCAGGGTACTGAGTAGAGATGTTGTGATGTCATGTTACATTTATACAAGATGTTTATGAGAAGGCACTGCATACAAAATGTTCAGTTTTGGTCAAGGATCGAGGATCAACTACATTCACCATATACACTCACGTGTATTAGGAATTTGCTGTGGAATGTTGGCCAGGGTGTGACATGAAACAAAAATTATATAAACCCTTCACTAAGAAGGATGCATTGAAATGTAAAGAGAGCAGAGGGGATTTACAAGG
The DNA here is from genome assembly GCF_963921235.1 of Mobula hypostoma. Lineage (NCBI taxonomy): Eukaryota > Metazoa > Chordata > Chondrichthyes > Myliobatiformes > Myliobatidae > Mobula > Mobula hypostoma. The sequence continues at coordinate 4,932,101 of NC_086115.1, forward strand.
ATGCTGCTGGTACTCGAGGAACTGAATTATGGTGAGAGATTAAATAAGTTGATATTTTATTCATTGAAACATAGAAACATAGAAACATAGAAAATAGGTGCAGGAGTAGGCCATTCGGCCCTTCGAGCCTGCACCACCATTTATTATGATCATGGCTGATCATCCAACTCAGAACCCCGACCCAGCCTTCCCTCCATACCCCCTGACCCCCGTAGCCACAAGGGCCATATCTAAGTCCCTCTTAAATATAGCCAATGAACTGGCCTCAACTGTTTCCTGTGGCAGAGAATTCCACAGATTCACCACTCTCTGTGTGAAGAAGTTTTTCCTAATCTCGGTCCTAAAAGGCTTCCCCTTTATCCTCAAACTGTGACCCCTTGTTCTGGACTTCCCCAACATCGGGAACAATCTTCCTGCATCTAGCCTGTCAAATCCCTTTAGGATTTTATACGTTTCAATCAGATCCCCCCTCAATGTTCTAAATTCCAACGAGTACAAGCCCAGTTCATCCAGTCTTTCTTCATATGAAAGTCCTGCCATCCCAGGAATCAATCTGGTGAACATTCTTTGTACTCCCTCTATGGCAAGAATGTCTTTCCTCAGATTAGGGGACCAAAACTGCACATAATACTCCAGGAGTGGTCTCACCAAGGACTTGTACAACTGCAGTAGTACCTCCCTGCTCCTGTACTCGAATCCTCTCGCTATAAATGCCAGCATACCATTCGCCTTTTTCACCGCCTGCTGTACCTGCATGCCCACTTTCAATGACTGGTGTATAATGACACCCAGGTCTCATTGCACCTCCCCTTTTCCTAATCGGCCACCATTCAGATAATAATCTGTTTTCCTATTTTTGCCACCAAAGTGGATAACTTCACATTTATCCACATTAAATTGCATCTGCCATGAATTTGCCCACTCACCCAACCTATCCAAGTCACTCTGCATCCTCTTAGCATCCTCTTCACAGCTAACACTGCCACCCAGCTTCGTGTCATCCGCAAACTTGGAGATGCTGCATTTAATTCCCTCATCCAAATCATTAATATATATTGTAAACAACTGGGGTCCCAGCACTGAGCCTTGCGGTACCCCACTAGTCACCGCCTGCCATTCTGAAAAGGTCCCGTTTATTCCCACTCTTTGCTTCCTGTCTGCTAACCAATTCTCTATCCACATCAATACCCTACCCCCAATACCGTGTGCTTTAAGTTTGCACACTAATCTCCTGTGTGGGACCTTGTCAAAAGCCTTTTGAAAATCCATATATACCACATCCACTGGTTCTCCCCTATCCACTCTACTAGTTACATCCTCAAAAAATTCTATGAGATTCGTCAGACATGATTTTCCTTTCACAAATCCATGCTGACTTTGTACGATCATTTCACCGCTTTCCAAATGTGCTGTTATCACATCTTTGATAACTGACTCCAGCAGTTTCCCCACCACCAACGTTAGGCTAACCGGTCTATAATTCCCCGGTTTCTCTCTCCCTCCTTTTTTAAAAAGTGGGGTTACATTAGCCACCCTCCAATCCTCAGGAACTAGTCCAGAATCTAACGAGTTTTGAAAAATTATCACTAATGCATCCACTATTTCTTGGGCTACTTCCTTAAGCACTCTAGGATGCAGACCATCTGGCCCTGGGGATTTATCTGCCTTCAATCCCTTCAATTTACCTAACACCACTTCCCTACTAACATGTATTTTGCTCAGTTCCTCCATCTCACTGGACCCTCTGTCCCTTACTATTTCTGGAAGATTATTTATGTCCTCCTTGGTGAAGACAGAACCAAAGTAATTATTCAATTGGTCTGCCATGTCCTTGCTCCCCATAATCAATTCACCTGTTTCTGTCTGCAGGGGACCTACATTTGTCCTTACCAGTCTTTTCCTTTTCACATATCTATAAAAGCTTTTACAGTCAGTTTTTATGTTCCCTGCCAGTTTTCTCTCATAATCTTTTTTCCCCTTCCTAATTAAGCCCTTTGTCCTCCTCTGCTGAACTCTGAATTTCTCCCAGTCCTCAGGTGAGCCACTTTCTCTGGCTAATTTGTATGCTTCTTCTTTGGAATTGATACTATCCCTAATTTCTCTTGTCAGCCACGGGTGCACTACCTTCCTTGATTTATTCTTTTGCCAAACTGGGATGAACAATTGTAGTTCATCCATGCAACCTTTAAATGCTTGCCATTGCATATCCACCGTCAATCCTTTAAGTGTCATTTGCCAGTCTATCTTAGCTAATTCACGTCTCATACCTTCAAAGTTACCCCTCTTTAAGTTCAGAACCTTTGTTTCTGAATTAACTATGTCACTCTCCATCTTAATGAATCTTAATGAAGAATTCCACCATGTTATGGTCACTCTTACCCAAGGGGCCTCTCACGACAAGATTGCTAATTAACCCTTCCTCATTGCTCAAAACCCAGTCCAGAATAGCCTGCTCTCTAGTTGGTTCCTCGACATGTTGGTTCAAAAAACCATCCCGCATACATTCCAAGAAATCCTCTTCCTCAGCACCTTTACCAATTTGGTTCACCCAATCTACATGTTGATTGAAGTCACCCATTATAACTGCTGTTCCTTTATTGCACACATTTCTAATTTCCTGTTCAATACCATCTCTGACCTCACTACTACTGTTAGGTGGCCTGTACACAACTCCCACCAGCGTCTTCTGCCCCTTAGTGTTACGCAGCTCTACCCATATCGATTCCACATCTTCCTGGCTTATGTCCTTCCTTTCTATTGCGTTAATCTCTTCTTTAACCAGCAACGCCACCCCACCTCCCCTTCCTTCATGTCTATCCCTCCTGAATATGGACTGAGGGGAAATATTATAGAAGTGTATCACGTATATAAGGTAAATTACACAGGCTGCAGACATCCCACCCTGCAAAAACTCATTTCAGGGAGTTAGCACCATCAATTTGCGGGAGACTTCCGGGAGAAGTGGGATGTCTGCAATAGAGTAGCTCCTTAGCAGCTAGCCAGCTAGTTTAAATAACATTAGCTATGCTAATGAATGAATGACACCTGTTAAACTCACCTCAACATGTCTTTTACAGTCTTAACCCACCATGGGTAATGGAAAAGTCACTGTTGCAAACAGTGCAGTGAGAAACACTGTCATTATTTTTGATCCCTATTAGTCAGGGGTACATTTTAGGGTAGTCTGGGGTGAGGTACCTTTTATATTTTGTTTTTTTGGAACACTCTGCTATGTCGTGCTCTCTTTCTCTCTCTCTCTCGCGCGCGTTCTCTCTCTCTCTATCTCTCTCTCATGGTCACTCTCACGGTCTCTCTTGCTTTCTCTCGCTCGCTCTCAAAAAGATTGATTTCCGTGATATTGCATATAATTTGCGGGCATCAGGAAGCCACTCTCAACATGTGGGAGACTCCCGGAACTTCCAAGAGAGGTGGGATGTCTGAGGCTGTTTCCCAGCGTCAGGGAATCAGAAACTAGACAATAAAGGCTTAATGTAAGAGTGGAAAGATTTAGTAGGAACCTGAGAGGCAACTTCTTCATCCAAAACATTGTCTGTATATGCAATGAGCTACCAAAGGAAATAGTTGGGACAGGTACTTTAATGACAATTGAAACACTCTGAACCAGGGCATTCCAACCTTTTTTAAGCAATGGACCCTACTATTAACTGAAGGATCTGTGGATCCCAAGCTGAGACCCCCTGCTCTAAAAGGTACATGGTGAGAAAAGGTTTAAAGAGATACGGGTCGAATGTGGGAAAATGGGATAACTTAGGTGCAAATTACGCTTAATAATGGACCAACTGGGCTTGTTTCCATGCTCTATGACTCCATGACTAATCAGAGCAGGAACTTCTGAGATCTTGTGAATTCCAGCATTGAAGAAATAGCACAGTTACCCGGGACAATGGACACGAAAAGGCTCAGAACAATGTTTATCATTGGAGATAAAAGAAAAGAAGGGAAATAAGGATGAATAGAGCAAAAAAATTCCATTGAAAGGCAAGTTGTTTCCTCAGATTGTATCAAATGGAAGAAGTGAGGCTGTTGAATTGGTTTGAAAAAGCATTATCATTTCTCACATGTCTGGACCTTTGATAATATTAGAGCTCTCATGGGAATAAAATTACTCACTATGAAAGACAGGAGCATGAGTGATGGAGGAGATTTGATAAGTTAATAAGATCAAGGGAAACAGATGGGCCCAAAATGTTGAATTAGGGGTTAAAGGGCTAAGAGATGGCATATGTCTACAAGAAGGGTCAGAGCCGTCTCTATTTCCTGGGGATACTGAGGTCCTTTAAAATCTGCCGGATGATGCTGAGGATGTTCTACAAGTCTGTGGTGGCCAGTGCGATCATGTTTGCTGTTGTGTGCTGGGGCAGCAGGCTGAGGGTAGCAGACACCAACAGAATCAACAAACTCATTGGTAAGGCCAGTGATGTTGTAGGGATGGAACTGGACTCTCTGACGGTGGTGTCTGAAAAGAGGATGCTGTCCAAGTTGCATGCCATCTTGGACAATATCTCCCATCCACTTCATGATGTATGGGTTGGGAACAGGAGTACATTCAGCCAGAGTTTCATTCCACCGAGATGCAACACAGAGCGTCATAGGAGGTCATTCCTGCCTGTGGCCATCAAACTTTACAACTCCTTCCTTGGAGGGTCAGACACCCTGAGCCAATAGGCTGGTCCTGGACTTATTTCTTGGCATAATATACATATTACTATTTAACAATTTATGGTTTTATTACTATTTAATTTTTTATGGTGCAACTGTAACGAAAACCAATTTCCCCTGGGATCAATAAAGTATGACTATGACTATGACTATGTTGAGATGGAGCTTAGGAAGACCATGGCACCTAACGTCGACTCCTTTGCTTGTATCTTCGAAAACAGCTCTATTTCTATCTTTGATATCTTTTTTTTTCCTTTTCAAAGTTCTTTTGAAGACCTTGACTTGGCGTCACATGGTGACTTAGGTTCTTTGTGGAAATGGGACCCACTCTCAGGGCTTCACAACTGGCCGTTTTTCGATATGCCACGGATGCGACCTGGAAGGCTAGCACCGCCTAAAGGGTGCCAGATTTTTGTGGCTCTGGAGGAAGGCAGACTCAAGGCCAGTGCCGCTGCCTGATGCATCATGGGAGACATAGGATCGTAAGCAGCAAGCTGGCTGCTGGCTGTGTGCCTAGAGACCCATGTTCTTTGGACACAGAGCTTGGAAGAAGTGACACAACAGACTTTTAACACCATAAATCAGCGAGTTGCTTTGTTATGTCTTCTCCCTCGCTGTGAAATGGGGACATCTCTTTTTTTCCCTCATTAGGGAGAGAGAGTGCCTGTCGTATGTCAATTTACTGGGTCATTGCTGTACGGTTGGGTGCTCATTGGAGGGTGCTATTGCTTTTCTTTTTTTCCCTCATTAGGGAGAGAGAGTGCCTGTCGTATGTCAATTTACTGGGTCATTGCTGTACGGTTGGGTGCTCGTTGGTGGGTGCTATTGCTTTTCTGTTGATGGGAGGGTCATTGCTTCTGCTGCTGCTTATGTGAGGGAGGGGGGTTTCGTGGATGTTCATGAAAAAAAGGAATTTCAAGATGTATATTGTATATATTTCTCTGACCTTAAATGCACCTATTGAAAACCTATTGAAATGTTACATGACGAAAGTGGGATGAAGAAATTATACTCCGTAAAAGAAGAGTTCACTCACTCATTTATCAGGATGGAAGATATCTGGCGTTGATGTTGCAGTTGGTGAGGTATGCAGGTTGCATATCAGTTGGGTGAGGCGTCTAAAGAAAGGTGCTGAATGTTAAGTGGATTTGTTGTCAGCAGACTGGAGAGCGATAGATTACAAGTCAGAACCAATCCTGCCAATGTCAGTAGTGGTGCTGTTCCTGTGGCATGGTAGATTGACTCCAAGCACCCTCGGCAGGCAGACAGGGAGATTAGAAAGGACCCAGAGAAAGATGAGCAGAAAGATTCCATTGCTTACACTTCTAACTTATGAAGAAAGCTTTATTGATTTTAGCTGGAGTAAACTAGGCTGTATGGAGCAATGATCCAGACATTTGAAACAGTGAAAGCTGGAAATAAGCAAACTGTCAGCACAATGGCAGGTGATTCACCATCTGGGTCATGCTCTCTTCTCATTGCTGCCATCAAGCAGAGACAACCCTCACCTCAAGGTTCAGAAACAGCTTCTTCTGCACTGCCATCATTTTCTTAAATCGACCTGAAAAACCTTAACAACACCTTGAACTTTATTTCAATTTTTCTTTTTTCTCAGTCTTGCACTAGTGTGGTTAAAAGAACATATGGCATAAGTGACTCTAAAGCATTAAAATAATTAAAAGAAAAACATGGAGCCAGGATTACTTGTGTAGATTAGTTTCATTTTCAGTTTAAATGAGACACACACATATGATGTGGTGGCGTGATAACGTATGCCATTTACGTACTTTTACACATAACCCATAATTAATTATTTAAACAAAGACTGCTTAATCAAACAATATAATTACAATATTACCCAAATGTTACTGAAATATAAAATACACAATAGGAGCCATTCAGCCCATTATCTGCTCTGCTATTCCATCATGGCTGATTTATTATACCTCTTTATTCCATTCTCCTGCATCTCCCCATAACCTTTGATATCCTGACTAATCAGGAACCTATTAACTTCTATTTTAAATATACTTAATGACTTGACTTCCAGAGATCTGCTTGACAATGAACTACACAGATTCACCACCCTCTGGCTAAAGAAATTCCTACTCATCTCTGTTCTAAATTGACATCCCTCCATTCTAAGACTGTGCCCCCTGGTCCTATACTACAGGAAACATCCTCTACACATCCACTCTATCTGGGCCTTTCAATAATAAATACGTTTCAATGAAATCCCCCTAATTCTTCTAAATTCCAGCAAACACAGGCCTAGAGCCATCAAACACTCCTGAGACATTAGTCCTTTTATTCCTGAGTTATTCTTGTGAACCTCACCTGGAGTCTTTTATTCCCATTCTTTGCATCCTGCCAGTAGGCCAATATTTTAGCTATACTGGTATCTTTCCTGTAATATCATGGTTCAGCAGCCTCATGTGTGCCAGTTTATCAAAGGCCCTCTAAAAATCTACATAAACAATATTAATGAACTCTCTTTTGTCTATACTGCCTGTAATTATGTAAAAGAATTTCAACAAATTTTGCAGTCAATTTTTCCCCTTAAGGAAACCATGCTGACTTTGGTCTACATTATGATGTATCTCCTGATACCCCGAAAACTTATCCTTAATAATAATCGAGTTGGAGATTTGTAGTTAGTAGTGTTTTGCAGGGATCTGTGCTGGGACCTCTGCTGTTTCTGATGTATATGAATGACCTGGATGAAAATAGGTGGGTTAGTAAGGTTGCAGATGATACTAAGATTGGTGGAGTTGTGGATAGTGTAGAAGACTACAAATAATACAGTATGATACAGATCAATTGCAGATATGGGCAGAGAAATGGCAGATGGAGTTTAACCCGGATAAATGTGAGGTGCTGCACCTTGGTAAGGCAAATGCGAGGAGGCAGTACACTGTTAAAGGCAAGATCCTTAACAATGTTGGTGAGCAGAGAGATCTTGCAATCTGTTCATAACTCCTTGAAAGTGGCTACACAGGTCGATAAGGTGGTTAAGAATGCATATGGAATGCTTGCTTTTATTAGTTGAGGCACTGAGTTCAAAAGTCAAGAGGTTATGTTGCAACTTCGTAAGACTCTGTTGAGGCCACGTCTGGAGTATTGTGTATGGTTCTGGTCGCCCCACTATAGGAAAACTTTGAGGCTTAGGAGAGTGTGCAGAAGAAGTTTACCAGGATGCAGCCTGGTTTAGACAGCAGTGCTACCGTGAGAGGCTGGAAAAACTTGGGTTGTTTTCTCTGGAACAGTGGAGGCAGAAGGAGATCTGATAGGGGTTTATATGAGCAGCATAGATAGAACAGACAGTGAGCATCTGTTTCCCAGAGTTGAAATTTCTAATCCCAGAGCTGAGAGGGGGTAGGTTCAAAGGGGATGTGAGGGGTAAGTTTTTAACTCAGAGAGTTGTGGAAGCCTGTAATGCTCTGCTTGGTATGGTGGTAGTGGCAAATGTATTGAGAGACATTTGGATACACACACGGATGTAAAGAAGTTGGAGGGACATGCACATGGTGTAGGTAGGAGGGATTAGTGTTTGTGAGTGTTTTTGATTTGGTTTTTCGCTGGATCAGCACAACAGTGTGGGCCGAATGGCCTGTTTCTGTGCTGTACTGCTCTATGTTCTGTGTTCTAGAATGGACTCCAACATCTTACTTTGATATTTATTCTGCAAAAGTGTTAGTTATATATAATTTATTTTAATTTAATTTTAAGTTATCTTATGTTTGCTCTTGTCTTTTACTATACATTGCTGCCATTGCAAAGGCTAATTTTTATAGCAACAGACTCGTGCATTTAACACAATTATTCCTAGAGTTCTGATCAAAAAACTTCAAAACCTGGGCTTCTGTATCTCCACCTGCAACTGGATCCTCACCAGAAGACCAGTTTGGGTGGATCAGAAATAACATGTCCATCTCACTGGCATACTTCAAGGTATTGTCCTTAGCCCACTGCTTTACTCTCTCTACACCCTTGACTGTGTGGCTGGGCACAGCTCAAATGCCACCTATAGGTTTGCCAACAAGAGAAAATCTGAAGATGCTGGCAATCCAAGCAACACACACAAAATGCTGGAGGAACTCAGCAGGCCAGGCAGCATCAGTACAGTCGATGTTTCGGTCTGAGACCCTTCATCAGGACTGAATAATTTTCATAGCATTTATACTCTACGCCTATGATTCAGATTCAGCTTCAGATTTACTTATCACATGCTCACCAAAAGATACAGTGAAATGAATAATTTGCATTAACATCCAACACAACCCCGAATGTGCTTAGAGTTGCCCGCAAGTGTTGCCATACATTCCAGTGTCAATATAGCATACCTACAATTTTCAGCAGAACAGCAAAAGCAAAAACAACAGCATCAAAATTAAAACAGCAGAAGAAGCCCCTTTACCATCCTCTCACACACAGGCCTACGCCATAATTACCAACAGCATAGCTGAGTGGTAGGAGATCCAGGATGGAACTAATGGCTCATGAGAGAGAATAAGGAACAGGGAATTGAAATGGTGATGCGATTGTCCCAGCAGCTGGCATAGACCCTGATGGACGTAATGGTCTTCTCCTATGTTCTTTAAAGAAAGAAAGATGAGCTTTATTTATCACATGTACATTGAAACAGGTGACTTGTCTGAGTGCTACTGGTACCACGTAACCCAGTGCTACCTGTCACATGGTCGGGTGGTCGGCAACTAAACCTGCTCCCCCACCAGGCTTGCCTGGTGAGGAGGGTGGCTAGACACCCTGCAGGATGAAGAACAAGACCTGTCAAAGGGCGGATGATGCCTCTCGTAGGGTCAACGGCCATCGAGGAAACACGTGCCGTGAAGCGCGGAAAGGGCATCCCTTGCATCGAAGCTTGGTCTGGCCATTCACTGCAACAGAACTTCCCCCAGCCGTCTTGAACCCCACCATGCTACAGGATCCGGGAGGGGATGTCGAGAGGGTGGGTCTGGGCCTGTGCAACTCCCTACTCGCCTAAAATCCACTCACGCACACGCTGTTCCTTTCTGAGGAGTGGGGTACCACCCCACTAACTCACTGAAAGGAACCATCATCATCCTTTGGGATGGATAGCCAGAGACATTGAAACATCAAAACATACAGTGAAATGCACAGTTTGCGTCAATGACCAAGGATGTGCTGAGGGCAGCCCTCAACAGTCAGATGCTTTCAGCACCAACGTAGCATGCCCACAACTTACTAACTCCAACCTGTATGCCTTTGGACTGTGGGAGGAAATGGAAGCACCTGGAGGAAACCCCTATTATCACAGGGAGAACATACAAGCACCTGACACGCAGCAGTGGGAATTGAACCCTATTCTTACGGGCTGGTGCTGCAAAGTGTTATGTTAACCGCTATGCTACTGTGAAGCCCTTATTGTTGTAAGCCATGTTGTAAAAAAAGGTGAAAAACATATTCCATTTCAGAAACTAAACTAAAATATAATGAAAGAGGGCAGCATAGTATAAAAACACCAAAACCACTAGAAGTACTTGGCAATTTAGGCAGCATCATGAAGAGTAAAATGAAATTAATATTTCAGGTCCATTCAAGCACTTTGTCTGCCCCAATCACTCTCTCCTTCTGCCTCTGTTACATAGCATAGAAAAGCTTGAGGATATATTCAACAAACTCAAGGATGGCTTCCATGTTACTGTTATTAGGCTCTTAAATTGACATCTCATATGTTGAAAGATGAACTCTTAAAGAAGAGATATCTGGCCTAAAATATTAGAGCTTAGCAATTGGGAAAAGTAAAATCATTCCATTTTATACTGTCTGTAAATAGAAATGTGACTTTTCCAGCCACATCCTATTGAAGCATCATCTACTGGGAAATTTGATAGGACATTTCCTACCATTATTGCACACAGGCAAGTGACATGACAATACCATCAGTGGACGTGTTGCTCATTCCACACACATCAAAGTTGCTGGTGAACGCAGCAGGCCAGGCAGCATCTCTAGAAAGAGGTGCAGTCGATGTTTCAGGCCGAGACCCTTCGTCAGGACTAACTGAAGGAAGAGTGAGTAAGAGATTTGAAAGTGGGAGGGGGAGGGGGAGATCCAAAATGATAGGAGAAGACAGGAGTGGGAGGGATGGAGCCAAGAGCTGGACAGGTGATAGGTAAAAGGGATACGAGAGGATCATGGGACAGGAGGTCCGGGAAGAAAGACAAGGGGGGTGGGGGAAACCCAGAGGATGGGCAAGGGGTATATTCAGAGGGACAGAGGGAGAAAAAGGAGAGTGAGAGAAAGAATGTGTGTATAAAAGTAAGTAACAGATGGGGTACGAGGGGGAGGTGGGGCATTGGCGGAAGTTAGAGAAGTCGATGTTCATGCCATCATGTTGGAGGCTACCCAAACGGAATATAAGGTGTTGTTCCTCCAACCTGAGTGTGGCTTCATCTTTACAGTAGAGGAGGCTGTGGATAGACATGTCAGAATGGGAATGGGATGTGGAATTAAAATGTGTGGCCACTGGGAGATCCTGCTTTCTCTGGCGGACACAGCGTAGATGTTCAGCAAAGCGGTCTCCCAGTCTGCGTCGGGTCTTGCCAATATATAGAAGGCCACATCAGGAGCACCGGACGCAGTATATCACCCCAGCCGACTCACAGGTGAAGTGTCGCCTCACCTGTAAGGACTGTTTGGGGCCCTGAATGGTGGTAAGGGAGGAAGTGTAAGGGCATGTGTAGCACTTGTTCCGCTTACAAGGATAAGTGCCAGGAGGGAGATCAGTGGGGAGGGATGGGGGGGACGAATGGACAAGGGAGTCGCGTAGGGAGCGATCCCTGCGGAAAGCAGAGAGAGGGGAGGAGGGAAAGATATGCTTAGTGGTGGGATCCCATTATTTACTTCCCAACAACGTTTCAATCAAAATATCACAACTTTCTTCGAGCGATTATTTTACAGTCCAACAAGGAGTACATCATGCTGGCAGTGTTGAAAGAGTTTGCAATAATTTTGAATAAAGTAAAAATATTTGCTTGGTAGAGTGTGGGACTTTGATGACTGCAGTTTGCAGACTGTGAAGCTTTAGTATATGATCCTAATGTTTCCACTGCTCCCAGCAACTGGAGATCATTCACAGCCAAGTGATTGGCCCACTCAATTCTACCTCAGGACATTTATCTGATATTGCTCACTAATCTCATGCTTCCACTTCCCTACACACCCCCACATCATGACTTTCATAATGCCCTTCCACTTACCGTGATTTCTAACCTCAACCACATCCCCCTCCACCAACACTTGCCTGTTTGACACTGTCTCCTGAGAGATTACTTCTGATCATTGCTGCTAGTAAACAGGGTGAATACATGACTGATGGTGTTATACTTGACTGTGTGTAATCCACGGAATTAGGTAGCTGAACTTGTAGCACAGCTATAGATTGGCATGTATGATGTTGTGGACATCACTGAATCATGGTTGAAAGAAGATTATAGCTGGGAGCTTAACGTCCAAGGCTACATATTGTATTGAAAGGACAGGCAGGATGGCAGAAGGGGTGGTGTGCCTCTGTTGGTAAAAAATGAAATCAAATCATTGGAAAGAGGTGACAGAGGGTCAGAAGGCTTTGAATCGTTGTGGCTCGAGCTGAGGAACTGCAAGGGTAAAAAGACTCAAATGGGAGTTGTATACAGACTGCCAACAGTAGTAAGGATGTGGTTTACAAATTATAGTGGGAGATGAAAAATGCATGCCTAAAGGGCAATATTACAATTGTCATGGGGACATCAATAAGCAGGTAGATTGGGAAAATCAGGTTACTGCTGGATCCCAAAAGGGGAAATTCCTAGAATGTCTACAAGATGGCTTTTTAGAGCACTCATGGTTGGGGGCACTGAGGGATCAGCTATTATGGATTGGGTGTTGTGCAATGAACCAGAGTCAATAAGAGATCCCAAAGTAAAGGAACCCTTAGGGTCCAGTGTTCATAATATGATTGAATTCACTCTGAAATTTGTGGACAAGCTAAATTCAGCTGCATCAGCATTACAGTGGAGTAAAGGGAATTAGAGGCATAAGAGAGCAGTTGGTCAAAATTGATTGGAAAAGACAACTGACAGGGATGAGAGGAGAGGAACAATTGTTGGAATTTCTGGAAGCAATTTGGAAAGCACAGGGTATACACATCCCAAAGAGGAAGAAGTACTTTAAAGACAAAATGACATAACTGCGGCAATAAGAGAAGTCAAAGCCAACAGAAAAGCCAAAGAGAGGGCATGTAATAGAGCAAAAATTAGTGGGACATTAGAAGATTTGGAAACTATTAAAAACCAACAGAGGGCAACTAAGAAGTATTTAAAAAAGAAAAGATGGAATACAAAAGTAAATTAGCTAATAGTATTAAAGAGGACACCAAAAGTTTCTTCAGATACATGAAGTGTAAAAGAGAGACGAGAGTAGATATCTGACTGCCAGAAAATGATGCCAGAGAGGTAGTAATGAACAAAGAAATGACCGACAAACTAAATAAGTATTTTGCATGTGGAAGACAATAGCCGTATGCTGGAAGTTCCAGAGTGTCAGGGATAAGAAGTACGTGAAGTTGCCATTACTGGGGAGAAGGTTCTTTGGGAAAATGAAAGATCTGAAGGTAGATAAATCACCTGGACCGGATGGAGTACACCCCAGGGTTATGAAAGAGGTGGCTGAAGAGATTGTGGAGGCATTAGTAATGATCTTTCAAGAATCACTAGATTCTGGAATGGTTCCAGAGACTTAAAAATTGCAAATATCGCTCCACTCTTCAAGAAGGGTGAGAGGAAAAAGAAAGGAAATTATAGGCCTGTTAATCTAACCTCAGTGGTTGGCAAGATGTTGGAGTCAATTGTTAAGGATGTGGTTTCGAGGTACTTTGAGGCACATCATAAAATAGGCTGCAGTGGTGAGGCCTCACTTGAAGTATTGTGAGCAGTTTTAGGCACCTTGTCTTAGAAAGGATGTGCTGCCACTGGGAGAGTGTTCAAAGGAGGTTAATGAAAATAATTTCAGGATTGAGCAACTTGTCATATGAAGAGCATTTGATGGTTCTGGGCCTGTATTCAGTAGAACTAAAAAAGAATGAGGGGTGACCCAATTGAAACCTATTGAATGTAGAAAGGCCTTGATAGAGTGGATGTGGAGAAGATGTTTCCTTTGGTGAGAGAACCTTGGACTAGAGGACACAGGCTCAGAATAGAGGTATGTCCTTTTAGAATAGAGATGAAGTGGAATTTCTTTCACCAGACAGTGTTGAATCTATGAAATTCGTTGGCACAGGAGGCTGTGGAGTCCAAGTCTTTACTTATGTTTAAAGCAGAGGTTGATAGATTCTTGATTGGTCAGTGCATGAAGTATCCCTGGGAGAAGGCAGGAGAGTGAGGCTGAGAGGAAGAATGGATCAGCCATGATGAAATGGTGGAGCAGACTCATGGGCCAAATTACTTAATTATGCTCCTATATCTTATGGTCTAAACAGAATTGTCAGTGTAACACACAAACTGTGTCGGACCAAAACACCAACTTCTTAAAGGAAGGATGTCCCATTTTCAAGATTTGATTCATTGACTTTCGATTTGGTTTTGGAAAAGAAAATGAAACATTGAGTTTCTTTAAATCTAAAATTGATGTAATCTATTTTCTAGGACTTAAATATATCCACAGACTTGGCCTCCACCGCAGTCTCCCTGGAGCGTAGAAGAATGAGGGGAGATTTGATAGAAGTATATAAAATTATGACAGGTATAGATAGAGTGAATGCAAGCAGGCTTTTTCTATTGAGGCAAGGGGAGAAAAAAACCAGAGGACATGGGTTAAGGGTGGGGGGGGGGAAAGTTTAAAGGGAATATGGGGGGGGGCTTCTTCACACAGAGAGTGGTGGGAGTATGGAATGAGCTGCCAGACGAGGTGGTAAATGCGGGTTCTTTTTTAACATTTAAGAATAAATTGGACAGATACATGGATGGGAGGTGTATGGAGGGATATGGTCCGTGAGCAGGTCAGTGGGACTAGGCAGAAAATAGTTCAGCACAACCAAGAAGGGCCAATTTGAGGCTGTGCCCTCTAATTCTGGATACCCCCACCATTGGAAACATCCTCTCCAAATCCACCCTATCTAGTCCTTTCAACATTCGGTAGATTTCAATGAGATCCCCATACATTTTTCTAAATATTTTGCTTAACAAGATAAAATCTTATGGTATTACAGGAAAGATTGGGCATGGATAGAGGAATGGCTGACAGGCAGGAGGCAGCAAGTGAGAATAAAGGAGGCCTTTTCTGGTTGGATGTCAGTGACTAGTGGTGTTCCTCAGGGGTCAGTATTGGGACCGCTACTTTTCACATTGTTTGTCAATGGTTTAGAAAATGGACTTGATGGCTTTGTGGCAAAGTTTTCAGATGATACAAAGGTAGATGGATGGGTAGGTAGTGCTGATGGAGCAATGTGATTGCAACAGGACTTAGACAAATTAGAAGAATGGGGAAAAAAAGTGCCAGATGGAATATAGTGCTGGGAAATATATGACCAATATTTTGGTAAAAGGGACAATAATGAGGACTATTATCTAGAAGGGGAGAAGGTTCAAACATCAGAGGTGCAGAGGGACTTAGGAGTCCTTGTGCAAGACCTTCCAGAAGGTTAATTTACAGGCTGAGTCTGTGGTAAAGAAGGCAAATGTAATGTTGGCATTTATTTCAGAGAATGGAATATAAAAGAAAGGAGATAATGCTAAGGCTTTATAAGACACTAGTCAGGCTGCACGGAGTATTGTCAACAGCTTTGGGCCCCATTTCTCAGAAAGTTTGCGTTGTCATTGGAGAGGGTCCAGAGGGGGTTCACGAGGACGATTCCTGAACTGAAAGGATTAACATATGAGGAACATTTAGCAGCTTTAGGCCTGTACTCACTGGAATTTAGAAGAATGCGGGGGGGGGGTGGGGATGGGATATCATTTAAACTTACCAAATGTTGAAAGGACGAGATAGGGTGGATGGGGAGAGGATGTTTCCTATGGTGGGGGTATCCAGAACTAGAAGGCACAGCCTCAAGATTCAGGGGCAACCTTTTAGAAGAGAGGTAAGGAGGGATTTTTTTTAGCCAGAGAGTAGTGAATCTGTGGAATGCTCTGCCACAAACTGCAGTGGAGGCCAGGTCCGCGGGTATATTTAAGGCGAAAGTTGATAGCTTCCTAATTGTTCAGTGCAACAAAGGATATGGCGAGAAGGGATATGTATGGGGCTGTGTGGGATGTGGGATCAGCCATGATAGAATGAGCTGAATGGCCTAATTCTGCCTGTGTGTCTTATGGACCCTCATCATCCTAATATTGGATCAGTCTGGTTTCTGATTAAGCAGTACGAAGCTTCAAAGCTTTGTGCTGGATGCCAAACATCAGCTTTTAGTAAGTACATTTCTTACCTTTATCATTGTTAGCGTTCCAATTGAGTCACCATTAGCAGCCAGCAATGATTTTGATTTATTTTTATCATTAAATTTCAAAACTAAAGTATATTATTACCCGCATACTCCTGTGATACCACCAATCATCAAACATAGAACAATATAACACAGAACCACCACTCCAGCCATATTGTGCTATCCTTTTAACGGATTCTAAGATCAATCTAATCCTTTCCTCTCCTATAACCTTCCATTTTTCATTAATCTATGAGCCTATCTAGGTGTGTCTTAAATGGCCTATTGTATCTCCCTCTACCGCCAACCCTAGCAGCTCATTCCACACACCCACCAATCTCTATGTAAAAAGCATACCACGGACATCCCCCTTATAATTTCCTCCAGTCACTTAAAATTATGCTCATCCCTGTATCTGTCCTGAAAAAATGTCTCTGATTGTCCATTCTATTAATGCCTCTTATCATTGTGTACTCTTTTATCGTTGTATCTCATCCTCCTCAGTCGAAAGTAAGTACCCACTTTAGCCTACTTTAAGCTTGCTGCCTAACCTTTACCAAAATGTACTGACCATGGTTCAGATCACCACACAAGCAGTTCACTGTACAACCACAGGTTTGCAGGAAGGATTTACTACGTCACAAAAGAAGGCTGTTCAACCCTTGCTGTCCATGTCCATGCTGATTTACACCCAGCAACCGCTTCAGTCTCACACACAAGATGCTGGAGGAACTCAGCAGACCAGGCAGCATCAATGGGAAATATACAGTCAATGTTTCAGGCTGAGACCCTTCAGCAGGAATGGTGAGGCGGGGCGGGGGGTGGGGGTGGGTGGGGGTGGAGAAGTTCCAGAAATCAGAATTCATGCCATCACAGTCGGGGCTACCCAGACGGAATATAAGGTGTTGTTCCTCCAACCTGAGTGTGGCCTCATCACGACAGTGGAAGAGGCCGTGGATTGACATGTCTGAATGGGAATGGGAAGTGGAATTAAAATGGGTGGCCACTGGGAGATCCCACTTCTTCTGGCAGATGGAGTGTAGATGCTCGGCGAAACGGTCTCCCAATCTATGTTGCATCTCACTGGAGGCCACACCGGGAGCATCGAACACTGTATGTGAACCCAACAGCCTCACAAACGAAGTGTCGCCTCATCTGGAAGGACTGTTTAGGGCCCTGAATGGTAGTGAGGGAGGAGGTGTAGGGTAGGTGTAGCACTTGTTCTGCTTGCAAGGATAAGTGTCAGGAGGGAGATCAGTGGGGAGGGATGAATGGAAGAGGGAGTCACATAGGGAGCAATCCCTGCGGAAAGCAGAAAGTCGGGGAGAGTGAAAGATGAGCTTAGTGGTGGGATCCCGTTGGAGATGGCGGAAATTCCAGAGAATTATGTGCTGGACATGGAGGCTGGTGGGATGGGAGATGAGGACACAAGGAACCCTATCCCTGGTAGGGTGGCGGGAGGATAGGATAAAAGCAGATGTACATGAAGTGGAAGAGATGCGGTTGATGGCAGCGTTGATGGTGGAGGAACGGAAGCCCCTTTCTTTCATTTCTAAAATGAAAAGCCTCATCCAGAGAGTAGACGCTGTGGAGATGGAGGAATTGAGAGAAGGGATGGCATTTTTTCAAGTAACAGGGTGGGAAGGGGTATAGTCCAGGTAGCTGTGAAAGTCCGTGGGTTTATAATAATCTGTCTCTGTCTCCAGAGATAGAGACAGTGAGGTTGAGAAAGAGGAGAGAGATGTCAGAAATAGATCAGGTAAATTTGAGGGCAAGGTGGAAGTTGTAGGCAAAGTTGATGAAGTTGACAAGCTTGGTATGGGTGCAGGAAACAGCACCAATGCAGTCATCGATGTGGCGTAAGAGAAGTGGGGAATGGACACCAGAATAGGCTTATTCATCTCTTCATTTTCTTATAGCCCTGCAACTTATCCTATCGTTCAACTCTATCAGCTTCCTTTTAATGCACTTTCTACCTACCCTCATTAGGGGTATTTTACCATAGCCAATTAATCTACCAGCATGGCTTTGGGATGTGAGAGAAAACCAGATGACTCAGGTGGTCATAGAGGCAGAATGTCACACCCAAGGTCAAAGTTCAAAATAAATGTATTATTAAAGTACATATATGTCACCATATACAACCCTGAGGTTCATTTTCTTACTGACATACTCAATAAATTCATACGCAGCTCTCCGGTGAAATGATATCATCTCTGTTAAATAGGGGCTGTGGACAATTCTGATTTGATGGAGACAGACGTGAAAGCACAGAGGAACATCTGGAGAAATTTCTGAAATGCCGGTTGCTGCAGCTGTTACTGGGCGATCGAGAATCTTCCGGAGGGAAAGCCCCAAAATCCCCGGCTTTGCCTGCTGCTGGCGACCAAGGATGAGGTCGAATTGTTCGGATAGAGATGGTGTTCGGTACTCAGTGTCGGAGGGCTGATCGGAGGCTCGAAGTTTTCGGACGACTCAGAGTCGGACTGTGGTCGGGCATGGCAGGGAGAGTTTTCTTCCTTCTCCCATCTGCGTGAGATATGGGACATACGAGAGACTTTGAACTTTTTACTGTGCCATGGCCTGTTCTTCATCAAGTTATGGTATTGTTGCACTGTTGTAACTATATGTTATAACTATGTGGTTTTTGTTAGTTTTTCAGTCTTGATCTGTCCTGTGTTTTTGTGATATCACACCGGAGGAATATTGTATCATTTCTTAATGCATGCATTACTAAATGACAATAAAAGAGGACTGCGTGTCCTCATAATCTAATCTAATCTAAACAATGGGAGACCACACCAAATGGGCATTCAGCCAGTATGCAAAAGACAACAAAACTGTGCAAATACAAAAAGAAAGAAATAATAATAGTAAATAAATACAAAAAGAAACAATAATAGTAAATAAACAAGCAATAAATATTGAGAACATTAGAGGAAGAGTCCCTGAAAGCAAGTTGATTGGTTGTGGGGCCATCTCAATGATAGGGCAAGAGAAGTTGAGTGAAGTTGTCCCTTTTGATTCAAGAGCCTGATGGTGGAGGGGTAATAACTGTTCCTAAACATGGTGGTATGAGTCCTGAGACTCCTGTACCATCACCAAGAAGAGAGTGTGTCCAAGGTGGTGCGGGTCCCCGACGATGGATACTGCTTTCCTGCAGCAATGCTTCATGTAGATGTGCCCAATGATGGTGAGAGCTTTATCTGTGATGGCCTGAACCATATCCACTATTTTTTGTAGGATTTTCTGTTCAAGGACGTTGAGGTTTCCAAATCAGACTGTGATGCAGCCAGCCAATATACTCTCCACTACACATCTATAGAAGTTTGTCAAAGTTTTAGATGACATGATGAATCTATGCAATAACTGTCATGCTTTCTTGCTAATTGTTCTTACATGCCAGGCCTAGGACAGGTTCTCTGAAATAATAGCACCGAGGAATTTAAAGTTGCTGACCCCCTCCACCTCGGATCCTCTGATGAGGACTGGCTCATGGACCTTTGGTTTCCTCCCCCTGAAGTCAATAATCAACTCCTTAGTCTTGCTGACTTTGAGTAAGAAGTGGTTATTTTGGCACCACTCAGCCAAATTTTAAATCAATCCCACACCTCTGTAGCTGAGGTATAATGGCACTGAGTTTTGAACTACCATAGAAGAATGAGATCACAAATGAAAGATGACAGCTGTTAGGAAAGTCCTCCTGAAATGGGGAGGTGACCTGAAGGAGACCTTAAAGATAGTCAGTGGGTTGGACATGGCAGATACAACTGTTAGACCTGATAGAAGTTTTTAAAATTATGAGAACTATAGATAGAGTAGGCAGCTGGTATTTTTTTTCCCAAGGATTAAATGTCTAATGCTGGAGGGCATGATTTTAAAGTGAGACGAGTTAATTTCAAAGAAGATGCTAATGCACAGAATCAGAAGTAGCTACAGGGGATTGTAAACACTGCCAGCTCCATCATGGGCACTAGCCTCCCGACCATCAAAGACAACTTCACAAGGCCATGCCTAAAGAAGGCAACATCTTTTATGGAGGTCCTTGACCATCCAGGACATTCTCTCTTCTCATTGCTTCTATCAATGAGGAGGTACAGGTACCTGAGGACACACATTAAACACTTTAGACCATAAGACCATAAGACCATAAGACAAAGGCCATTCGGCCCATCGGTCTGCTCTGCCATTTTATCATGAGCTGATCCATTTTCCCATTTAGTCCCACTCCCCCACCTTCTCACCATAACCTTTGATGCCCTGGCGACTCAGATACCTATCAATCTCTGCCTTAAATACACCCAGTGACTTGGCCTCCACTGCCGCCCGTGGCAACAAATTCCATAGATTCACTACCCTCTAGCTAAAAAAAATTTCTTTGCATCTCTGTTCTGAATGGGTGCCCTTCAATCCTTAAGTCATGCCCTCTCATACTAGACTCCCCCATCATGGGAAACAACTTTGTCACATCCACTCTGTCCATGCCTTTCAACATTCAAACGGTTTCTATGAGGTCCCCCCTCATTCTTCTAAACTCTAAGGAATACAGTCCAAGAGCGGACAAATGTTCCTCATATGTTAACCCTCTCATTCCTGGAATCATTCTAGTGAATCTTCTCTGTGCCCTCTCCAACGTCAGCACGTCCTTTCTTAAATAAGGAGACCAAATCTGCCCACAGTACTCCAAGTGAGGTCTCACCAGCGCCTTATAGAGCCTCAACATCACATCCCTGCTCCTATACTCTATTCCTCCAGAAATGAATGCCAACATTGCATTCGCCTTCTTCACCACCGACTCAACCTGGAGGTTAACCTTAAGGGTATCCTTCACGAGGACTCCCAAGTCCCGTTGCATCTCAGAACTTTGAATTCTCTCTCCATTTAAATAATAGTATGCCTGTTTATTTCTTCTGCCAAAGTGCATAACCATACACATTCCAACATTGTATTTCATTTGCCACTTCTTTGCCCATTCTTCCAATCTATCCAAGTCTCTCTGCAAACTCTCTGTTTCCTCAGCACTACCGGCCCCTCCACCTATCTTTGTACCATCAGCAAATTTAGCCACAAAGCCATCTATTCCATAATCCAAATCGTTGATGTACAACGTAAAAAGAAGCAACCCCAACATGGACCCCTGTGGAACACCACTGGTAACAGGCAGCCAACCAGAATAGGATCCCTTTATTCCCACTCTCTGTTTCCTGCCAATCAGCCAACGCTCTATCCGCGTATGTAACTTTCTCGTAATTCCATGGGCTCTTATCTTGTTAAGCAGCCTCATGTGTGGCACCTTGTTAAAGGTCTTCTGAAAATCCAAATATACAACATCCACTGCATCTCCCTTGTCTAGCCTACTGGTAATTTCCTCAAAAAATTGCAATAGGTTTGTCAGGCAGGATTTTCCTTTAAGGAAATCATGCTGATTTCTGCCTATCTTGTCATATGCCTCCAGGTACTCCGTAGGAACAGGTCCTGTCCCCCTGCCATCGGATTTCTGAACAGTCCATGAACCCATGACACTACCTTACTACCTTGCTCTCCTCTTGCACTATATCTTTATGTTGTATATATTCTTATTGTAATCTATGGTGATTTTCATTTATTGTACTGTACTGCCTCCACAAAACAACAAATTTCACAGCATACGTCAGTGATAAGAAACCCCACCCTGAGATTTGTGGAGAAATTATTTTTATTCAGAGATTGGTGGGTGAGCAGACCGTAGGGTTTAGTGTAATTAGGTACTATTATGAATAAACTCTTTATGGGCTTCCAGCCAGGTACAGATATCGATTTTAACCGTGGTTTCGATAACAAACTCTGAAATCTGCATCAGGGTTGATGCCTAGGTCTGCCTTGTCCAGCGGTATATATACCCCATCTTCCATCCCTCCTGACTGGTCAGTCTTTTCTGCTATTTCACCTTGCTTACAATTGAATTCCAGTCCTTACTTAGAGCGAGTCCTTCATCTTTGTTAAAATACTTTTTTCTCTAGTTTTATTTCAATGACTCTTTCAGTAGGTAGTCCCAAAAGCCACTGGCATGGCACAACAGTTTTGTGACTTTGAAGTCAATCCTATGGCCATTGCGAATTCAGTGTTATGCTGCTGCTGATTTCTCCGGGTAACCCAAACGGATACACCTCCTGTGCTCCTTGATGCGGGTTGGGTTGGACCACGGGGGTATATATATCATGGGACTAGACATCCCTGATGAAAAGAGCAGAGCTTGTCATCGCAATGTCGGTTAAAATCCCGTGCCCAAAAAGCTCGAGAAGAGTTTATTGGTCATATACGCTGGGAAAGCACTAGATCCTTTTCGGCATTATTAGTTCAATTAGTTAGACACAATCTTGTCAGTTGAAGGGCCTGTTCCTGTGTGGTACTGTTCTATCACAAACAAGAGAAAGTTTGCAGATGCTGGACATCCAAGCAACACACACAAAATGCCAGAGGAACTCAGCAGGCCAGGCAGTATCTACGGAAAAGAGCGAACAGTCAACATTTCAAGTTGTTTTAAGTTCTATGCTTTGGGAAAATTCAGCACAATGATCATAAATGTAAATTCACAAAGAAAACAATGAGAAATTCTGTTACTCAATGAATGCTCAAAAATGAGAACAGGGCTTGGCAATCTAGCCATTTCATTTGGCTCTTGCATGGATCACAAACATAGCTAATCCTCTATTTCAGCTCCATTTCCTGCTTTGTGTTCATATCCCTCATTTCCCTTACTGATCAGAAATCGCTCAATCACTCTTTGAATGAACTCGGTGACAGAACCTCCACATCCCTCCAGAGTAAAGATTTTCAGGACTTACTATTCTCTGAGTGAAGATATAGTATTTCTCCACATCCCAGTCCTAATTGGCAGACCCTTCCACTGAGGCTGTCCCCCCTTGCTCTGGGCTCCTCAGCCAAGAGAAACATACATCTCCAGCATTCAACCTGTAGAACACCTAAGTATTTGTAAATATTTCATCCCTCATACCTCTAAATGCTGCAGAATACAGACCTATTCAACCCAGCCTTCCTTCATAAGACAGACCCTACATTCCAGGAAACAGCATGCCGAATTTTCACTGCAGTTTCTCTCTGTCAAGTACACCTGCTTTTCTTATGGAGTCCAGGCACGATCTCACCAAGACCCTAAATACTTGCTGTCAGCCATTTTACTTCTGTATTCAAAAACTCTCATAATAAAGGTCAACATTCATTTGCATGTTTAATTGCCTGCTGCAAAAGCATCTGAGCTTTCAGTGACTCACGTATGAGGACACCTTTGAACTTCTATATATCCCGCCATGTCTTCACTTAAACCACTCCTTCCTTTTTAATTTTGTGCACCGAAGCAGATGAATGGAATAAAATAGAAGAGAACTTTATTGTCATTGCTCAAGACAACCAGATTGCAATGCTCCTCCAGTCTGTGCAAAACAGATATTTATAATGCATGTAGTACAGCTTATTTTAAAAATAAAATTCCCATATTTACATGCATCAAGTGACTTTGATAGTCCATAACACCTAAAGGCCGTAGGCAAGCCCAGGTGTAGCATTATTCAGCTCACAACAGCTCTCGGGAAGAAGCTGGTTTTCAGTTTTGCTGTCTTGGCGAAAGTGTTTCTGTACCTCCTACCAGATGGCAGGAGATTGAACAGAGAATGTCCGGGGTGAGATGGTCTTTAATGATGTTCCGAGCTCACCATAGGCATCGAGTCTTGTAGAATGTCTCCAGGTCGAGTAGTTGAGTCCCATTGATGTACTGAGTCATCCTAATTTGCGATCTGTCTAGCTGCAGCTGAAGTACCACAACTGTCATTCCGTATGTCATATGCTCTCTATTACACATCGATAGTAGCTGGCCAGCAAACGTTGAGACTCTTCTTAAGCACCTCAGGTGATATAGTCATTGTTGTGTCTTCCCTACTATCAAGGCTGTCTTGATGGACCAAGAGAGCTCCACAGTGATGTTCATCCCCAAAAACTTGGAACTACCTCACCATTTATGAATAGTGGGGCTTGTTTGGGACCTCTTGCTTCCTGAAGTCAATTGGCATTTCTGTTGTTGTCTTGATATTGAGTGATAAGTTGTGGTTCCTGCACCAACTGGACAATTTCACCACCTCCTCTCTATATACAGATTTGTTATTGTTTGTGTTTAGGCCAACCAAAGTTGTGCAGTTTGCAAATTTGATGATTGAGTGTGTACCATGAGTAGGGGTTCAATCATGGGTGAAGAGAGAGGAGAGAAGCGGGCTCAGTACACAGCCTTGTGGGTCACTAGTGTTCAGGGTTGGGGAGTGGGGTTGAATTCCACTTGCCTAATTTCACCATCTGGGTACAATTACCTGAGGAAATCCAAGATCCAGTTATAGGTTGATAGTATAGTGTTAGAGGCCAATCTGTAATCAATGAAAAGCATCCTGATGTAGGTGTCTTTGTGCTCCAGGTGTTCCAAGACAGTATGAAGAGAAACAGAAGTGGCATCTTCAGTTGATCTATTCTTCTTGTAGGCAGACTGGGGTTGGTCCAAGGTAGCCAGGATTACATTCTTGATGTAGGATATGACCAATCTTTCCAAGCACTTGGCAACTCTAGGAGTGAGTACCACTGTTCTATGGTTATTAAGATGTGGCCATTGACGTCCTGGGGATTTGTATGAGACGGTTGCTGTTTTGAAGCATGCCAGAACCATAGCTTAAGACAGTGAGAGGTTGTAAATACTTGTCAGAACTTCTGCCAGCTAGTTGGCACAGTCCCTGAGGACCCGTCTGGTAACACCATCTGGTCCCACCGCTCTGCATGCATTGACGTTACAGAGTACACACCTCCCCTCCTGTATGTTCAGTGTCAGCACTTCCTCCATCTGACGTAATGGACTTATCACTGCAGAAGCAGGAAAGCTTTCCTTTGTAATCTGAGATGGATCTGATGCCTCCCTAAACACATCAGGGACCAGTGGCATTATAGAAATATGTCTCAATATTTACTTTATGTCTATACTTGGCAGTACTGATGCCTCTCTTAAGATTTGACATCACCAGATGCTCACAGGATTTTTAAGCAGCGTCACAAGCTCTGAGCAGGTTCCTCGCTTCATTATTCATGCACAACTTCTGGTTCAAGAATACCCAGATATTTTTGGTGTTGATAACATTGTCTACGCAGATTTTGATGCAGTGTACAACTGGCTGTGCATTCCTCTAAATCAATGCCCAAGTTATGCGTAGATTGCTTTGCAAACAGACTCCAGTCAGTACCCTAAAAGCAATCTTGAAGACTGGAGATGGCTGTCTCAGGCCACACCGTCACTGTCTTGGAGGTTGGTTTCTCTTTCCTCACCACAGGTGTATATACAGGTCAACCTTCAGTAACCCAGCACCATTGGGACCTGAGGAGTGCCGGATTAGTGAAAATGCCGAATGACAGAAGGATCACATTAAGCATAATCAGTGCCGGATTATCAAAGGAACCGGATTACAGGTAGTCGGATTAGTGAGGGTCAACCTGTACTGGAATCAGATAATCCTAGATGAAGACATGGGAAGGCCCTAAATGTACCTGAAATGTTGGTGTACACCTGGTCCGTTGTGTTATTACCTCCGTAGGAATTTAGGAAATACTGTTTTAAGGTTAGCCTGATTAAAATTACCAGCTACAATGTAGGCACCAGCAGGGTGAGCAACCAGTTGTATAACAACAGCAAGTGTTAAGTTCGTGATGGCCTGTAGAGGTACATAAACAGCTGTAATATAAATAACAACGATTTCTCTCAGTAGATGAAAGGGTCAGCAATTTATTATTAGGTATTCCATGTTGGGACAACAGTAAATTTCAATAATGATTGAATTAACACAACAGGCAGCATTAACGTCTGTCCTTTCGGCCTTCTAGCCCAATAGCTGCATCAGGTACCTCGTGGTCCAGCCATGTTTCTGTGAAGATCATAGCACAATATTTTAGTAGGTTCTTCTACAAGGTGAGTCTTAGTCGAATTTTATCCATTTTATTAACAAATGACTATGCATTTGCTAGGAAAATACTTGGGAATGGAGACATGAAAGGTGAGTCTCTTAGTCTGGCACATATACTGGCTCTCTTCCCATGTTTCTGTCTTCTCTCGTAGCACTGTTATTGGTGTTGTCCAGCTGGTGTCCAAGCTCACGGTGGAGTTGTAACGATCCTGGTCAGTAGCATTCCCACGATCTTTAAACAGCAGATAGAAACATACATAGAAACATAGAAAACCTACAGCACAATACAGGCCCTTCAGCCCACAGAGTTGTGCCGAACATGTTCCTACCTTAGAAATTACAGGCTTACATATAGCCCTCTATTTTACTAAGCTCCATGTACCTATCTAAAAGTCTCTTAAAAGACCCTATCGTATTCGCCTCCACCACCGTTGCCGGCAGCCCATTCTATGCACTCACTATTCTCTGAGTATAAAACTTACCCCTGACATCTCCTCTGCACCTACTCCCCAGCACCTTAAACCTGTGTCCTCTTGTGACAACCATTTCAGCCCTGGGAAAAAGCCTCTAACTATCCACACGATAATGCCCCTCATCTTAAACACCTCTATCAGGTCACTTCTCATCCTCCGTCGCTCCAAGGAGAAAAAGCAGAGTTCACTCAGCCTATTCTCATAAGGCATGCTCCTCAATCCAGGCAACATCCTTGTAAATCTCCTCTGCACCCTTTCTATGGCTTCCACGTCCTTCCTGTAGTGAGGCGACCAGAACTGAGCACAGTACTCCAAGTACGGTCTGACCAGGGTCCTATATAGCTGCAACATTACCTCTCGGCTCCTAAATTCAATTCCACAATTGATGAAGGCCAGTACACCGTATGGCTTCTTAACCACAGAGTCAACCTGCGCAGCTGCTTTGAGTGTCCTATGGACTCGGGCCCCAAGATCCCTCTGATCCTCCACACTGCCAAAAGTCTTACCATTAATACTATATTCTACCATCATATTTGACCTACCAAAATGAACCACTTTACACATATCTGTGTTGAACTCCATCTGCCACTTCTCAGCCCAGTTCTGCATCCTATCTTTGTCCAGCTGTAACCTCTGACAACCCTCCACAATATCCACAACACCTCCAATCTTTGTGTCATCGGCAAACTTACTAACCCATCCCTCCACTTCTTCATCCAGGTCATTTATAAAAATCATGAAGAGTAAGGGTCCCAGAACAGATCCCTGAGACACACCACTGGTCACTGACCTCCGTGCAGAATATGACCCGTCTACAACCACTCTTTGCCTTCTGTGGGCAAGACAGTTCTGGATCCATGAAGCAATGTCCCCTTGGATCCCATGTCTCCTTACTTTCTTAATAAGCCTTGCATGGGGTACCTAATCTTGCCTTGCTGAAATCCATATACACTACATCTACTGCTCTTGCATCATCAGTGTGTTTAGTCACATCCTCAAAAAATTCAATCAGGCTCGTAAGGCATGACCTGCCCTTGACAAAGCCATGCTGACTACTCCTAATCATATACCTCTCCAAATGTTCATAAATCCTGCCTCTCAGGATTTTCTCCATCAACATACCAACCACTGAGGTAAGACTCACTGGTCTATAATTTCTTGAGCTATCTCTACTCCCTTTCTTGAATAAAGGAACAATATCTGCAACCCTCCAATCCTCCGGAACCTCTCCCGTCCCCATTGATGATGCAAAGATCATCGCCAGAGACTCGGCAATCTCCTCCCTCACCTCCCACAGTAGTCTGGTGTACATCTCATGTGGTCCCAGTGACTTATCCAACTTGATGCATTCCAAAAGTTCCAGCACATCCTCTTTCTTAATATCTACATGCTCAAGCTTTTCAGTCTGCTGCAAGGCATCTCTACAATCACCAACATCCTTTCCCATAGTGAATACTGAAATAAAATA
This sequence comes from Mobula hypostoma, assembly GCF_963921235.1. NCBI lineage: Eukaryota > Metazoa > Chordata > Chondrichthyes > Myliobatiformes > Myliobatidae > Mobula > Mobula hypostoma. The sequence goes on from NC_086115.1 coordinate 4,960,139, forward strand.
TTCATTAAGTACCTCTGCTATTTCCTCCGCTTCCATACACACATTCCTACTGTCACACCTGATAGGTCCTTTTCTTTCACATCTTATCCTCTTGCTCTTCACATACTAGCAGATGTTCTAAATGTTCAAAATAGGTAAGCTGTATGCACCTAGTTCGCATCCTAAAGAGCTCCTGTCAATTGTACCTCTCAACGGAGAAAAGTTTGATTGGACTGGAGAGCTGTACGTGTCGCCATCATAGTGCTCATTATAACTCTCATTATATTGCCTCTTCCATGTTGTCTCCCATTCACTTTACTTGTCTATATCCCCTTGAAGTCTCTTTACATCACCCCTCCTCTCAATCTTACCATTGTATCAACTAACTTGGAAACATTTCAGCCTGCATCCACAGGGTACCAATGGTGAGCCGAACTACTTATAGTAGATGTTGTAAGGAAATTAGATGCTTCTGTGACATTGGAAGAAAAATATTGAAAGAGCGTGACAGAGTAGATAAATGTGAGGAGACTCACATAGAGTACGGCAGATGTTGGAACTGGTGCAAGACAGAAAGTAGTCAAAGGGCTCAGCAGGTCAGGCAACATCCATGGAGGGAATGGACATTCAGCATTTTGGTTTGAGAACTTCCACCAGAACTTTGAAAGGAGTTCTGTGAGGCCCTTTGTCACTGCTCCTGCTCTATGATCTCTGCTGCTGCCCTGCTCTTTGACCAGGTGCTTAGCCAGACTTGTTCTCATAGACACAAACCCTCTTGGGTACTTGTTTCCACCTACTGACTTCCTTCAGGGATTATGTGTTACTGAAGTATAAACGTGTTATTTATTTATAGAAACAGCTCAGTTACTGGTCCTTTCTGCCAGTGAGTACGTGCCATCCAGATATTTTATTTAGAGATACAGCACAGGAACATGCCCTTCCAGCACAATAAGCCAGTTTGGCCCCATCGCTAATTAACCTACTAATCTGCATGTACTTGAAATGTAGGAAAAAGCCGCAGCACCCAGGCCCATGTGATCAGGGAAGAAGGTCCCAACTCCTTACAGACAGCAGCAGAACCGAACCTGGGTTTCTGGTGCAGCAATGCATCGCACTAACGTGCCACCCATTACAGAGGGCACATACGCACTGCCAGATTGACATGGCAATTTTGGTATACCAGGTCGCTGGCACCATAACAGCATTTTGCTAACCGTTTTGCTATCATGCAGCCCCACCTAATAGGCAGTTTCTGTGCAAGCGACAAGAGATGCCATAAACCTATCTGACAGAACTGCAGGGACATAGAACCTAGAGAACAAAGAATCACCTCTGATGACCAGCTTCGATGGAAGTCAAATTTAGCTCGGTTGCCCGCAGCCCATATGCTATTGTTTAACAGAAGCCACTAGATTGGGACTGTGTTTTGTATCAATCAGCTTTTGTTCCTTTATTCCATGAGGAAGATATTCCACGTGGACAATATAACCTGTGTTTAGATTGTTCAAAGCCAGCTATGAACAGCAGTGAAAAAGATAAAACACGCGTAGCTTCGACTTTCCACATTGAACAAAATTAATTAAAGATCAGACAAAGGTCCTGCTTGATGCTGAAGTTTTCCCCAAAGAAAGTTTAACTTTTTTAACAGGAATACAAACACTCAGCGGTTACTTTATTTGGTACGCCTGCTCGTTATTGCAAATATCTAATCAGCCAATCATGCGGCAGCAACTCAATGCCTATCATGCAGATCTGCTCAAGAGATTCCATCGTTGTTCAGACCAAACATCAGAATGTGGGAGAAATTTTATCTGAATGACTTTGACCGTGGATTGATTGTTGGTACTAGACAGGGGCTTTGAGTATCTTAGAAACTGCGGAACTTCTGGGATTTTCACGCAAAACTGTTTACAGAGTTTATAGAGAATGATGCAAAAAACAAACGACATCAGGTGAGTAGCCATAGTGTGGCTGAAAATGTCTTGTTAATGAGAGAGGTCAGAGGAGAGTGGTCAGATTAGTTCAAGCTAACAGGAAGGCGATAGTAACTCTAATAATCATGAGTTACAACAGTAGTGTGCAGAACAGCATCTCTGAATGTACAATATGTCAAACCTTTAAGTGGATTGGCTACAGCAGCAGAAGACCATGAACATACACTCAGTGGCCACTTTATTAGGTAGTAAAGTGGCCACTGAGTATTTACTCCAGTGAGTGACCGTCTACGGATGGAAAGGCTTATAAAACTGGGAATATTACACAGCTGGTTTAGCATGGAGAGTAAATACATGGTTATCCTTTCACCCTGGGTCCTTTCAATCTGATACACCTCACTGGAGCTCTTGTACTGATGGAGCCATTTATCAGTAGAAGAGCTCTGGGAAAGAACTGGAGAAAATATTAGTGCTGACACAACTGATGAAGATGAACAAGGGAGTTAAACTTTAGAACTCACCACATCTCACCCAAGTCACAGGTAGTCTATGTAGTATGGGAGTTCATGGGCTTTACCACAATCTCTAAGTCACACAAGCTCATGATTTCTTTATGCAGCCTGTTACTGTTGCACGTTGACCCAACTTTAGGGGCAGTGTGGGAATCAATGTGATTCTGTGACCCACATGATCTCAAGGTCAGGCCTCTGGACATATTCATAGGTTTGCATACATGCCAGCTTAGTCTCCCGGTGGCTTTTGGTAATGAGGGAAAGGGGAGGATTCAAAACTTGATTGGCACTAGTCCCACAGCAGACATGTTAGAAACAGAATCCGATTTATTGGCACAAAATTCAAAGTCAGAGGTCCGAGCTCTGTGAGTTTGAGAGTCTGAGCCATTCACTGAAGGCCCAGTGGTGATCTGTTCAGGAGCTGGAGACTCGTCTGTGTGTGTGTGTGTGTGTGTGTGTGTGTGTGTGTGTGTGTTTGTGTGTGTGTGTGTGTGTGTGTAGCAAGGTGGGAAAGGGGCTGATTTCATGCTCATTCTGTTGCTTTGTTGTTCCTGCTGTTGCTGCTGCTGCTTGTGTTGTTGTCCTGAACATTGTGGGCATGCTATTTTGGCACTAGAACGTATAGCAACAATTGTGGGCTGCCCCCAGTACAACCTTGAGTGTGTTGGCTGTTAAAGCAAACGACATATTTCACTGTATGTTTTGATGTATCTCCTGTACCTAATAAAGTGGCACTGAGTGCATGTTTGTGGTCTTCTGCTGTAGCCCATCAACTTCAAGGTTAACGGTGTAGTGCATTCAGAGATGCTTTACTGCACAGCACTGTTGTAACATGAGATTATTTGAGTTAATGTCACCTTCTTGTCAGCTTGAACCAATTTGGCCATTCTCCTCTGACCTCTCTCATTAAGAAGGCATTTTTTACTCACAGAACTATGTTTTTCGCACCATTCTCTGTAAACTCTAGAGACTGTTATACATGAAATTCTAGGAGATCAGTGGTTTCTGAGAAACTCAAATCATTCTGTTTGGCACCAACTATTATTCCATGGTCAAAGTCACTTAGATCACATTTCTTCCCCCTTCTGATGTTAGGCCTGAACAACAACTGAACTTCTTGACAACGCCCGCATGCATTTATGCATTGAGTTACATACATGATTGGCTGATTAGATATTTGCATCAACGATCAAGTGTACAGGCCTACATAATAAAGTGGCCACCTGAGAGCATAAATGTGCAGAAAGCAGCAGAAATGAGAGTGGTGCTTGCCAAAATTTCAGAAGAACTTTGCGCCCAGTATTGATGTTAATCAATGCACTCTTGTCTCCCACAGAGTACTACTAAATGTATCAGTACTGGGGACAAGGTTCTCTTGTAATGTTGTCATTGTGCGATCACAAGTGATGATTGTTGAGGTCAACTGGGATCTACATATTCTGGTGTAAAAGAATGTAACGGAGGAGCAACGGACAATGCCAGTAGGCCCATCAGCATCTGTTGGAGGAAAGGAATTGTTGACGTTTATGGGTTGAAACCTGCATCAGAACCAACTCAAGAGTCAATATCACAGATGAGTCATCTAACAGTCTCACAGCCACTTTGTGAGAGCTCACTAGAGATTGCTGTGTTTCTACAATGATGATTACATTTCAGAATTATTTCATCGGCTATAAAGTGTCTTAGGTCGTCCTGAGGTTCAAATATATTACTGCATATAAATCCAAGACTTTCTAAAATCTTTAGATATTGAAAACTATATTTACCTTGGATGATAATGGGGAACAACTGGTGCCTTAACAAATGCTCCCCCCTCACATCTTCCTCATTAAGTGTATATACTGTACAAATAAAGCCCACTGGGTTACTCTGACAGAAATAAGCTCTGATTCATTTCAACAGTGGAGTCTAATTATTCATACAGGTAGCAGTGAAAAAAACAACATTTTCAAGCAATACATTTTTAAAAATTCCTTGGATGATGTGAGACCCACAAATGATTCAATTCTTCAAAGGAACCTCACCCCCTATTGTAATTGAACATAAAAAAAATGTCTTTAAATAGATCAACACCCACAAAATGCTGGAGGATCACATCAAATCAGGCAGCATCTATGGAAATGAATAAACAATCAATATTTTGGGCTGAGACTCTTCTTCGGGACTGGAAAGGAAAGTGGAAGATTCTGGAATAAAAAGGCAGAAGGAAGGGAACATGATAAATGTGACACAGTGGAAAAAGCAAAGCACTGAAGAAGAAGGAATATTAAGGAGTTGAGAGTGAACCATGGAAGAGAGGGAAGGAGGAGGGGCACTAGGAGGAGGTGATAGGCAGGTGAGGAGAAGAGGTAAATGGTCAAGGTGGGGAAAAGAAGAAGGGGGAAGGGGCAGGGAAATAATTACCAGAAGGAAAAATCAATGTTCATGCCATCAGGTTTGAGGCTGCCTAGATGGTATATGAAGTGCTGCTCCTCCACCTCAGAGTCGCCTCCTCTACTCCCACGATGAGGCTATTCTCAGAGTGGAGGGGTAATACCTCATATTCTGTCTAGGTAGCCTCTAACCTGATGGCAAGAACTTCGATTTCTCCTTGTGGTATTTTTTTAAATTTTTAAAATTTTTTTAAATGTTCTCGAACCCTTCTCTCCTATATTCTCTCCTCTGGCCTCTTACCTCTTCTTCTCACCTGCCTATTACCTCTCCCTGGTGCCCCTCCTCCTTCCCTCTCTCTCATGTTCCACTTCTCTCATCTCAAATCCCATTTTCTCCAGCCCTTTGCCTTTCCACCCATCATCTCCAGATTCTCACTTCACCATTCCCACCCGGCTTCACCTATCACCTTCTAGAGTGTTCTCCTTCCCCCCCCCCACCCCCCCTTTTCATTCTGGCATCTTCCCCTTCCTTTCTAGTCCTGATGAAGGACCTCGGCCTGAAAGATCAACTCTTTATTTATTTTCATAGATGCTGACCGACCTGCTGAGCTCCTCCATCTTTTAACTCATGGGTCTGGATGTCCATCAGCAGCCGAACCCCTTGTGTTTAAGGTTATAGTTTAGCTAGATGATCAGTGATGGTCTTATTGACAGCCAGGGAATGTTCTAGGGACCAAATAGTTTGTTCTTTTCCCTTAGGTCTTAATTAAGACCATAAGAAAAAGGAGCAGATTTAGGCCATTCAGCCCATCACATCTGTTCTGCCATTTCATCGTGGCTGACTTATTATCTTTCTCAACCCCATTCTCCCGCCTTCTCCCTGTCACCTTTCGCGCCCTTACTAATTAAGCACTATCAACCTTTGCTTTAAATAAACCCAAAGATTTGGTTTCACAGTGATTTCCAATTAATTTGATTATTATTCTACTTTAGCTGGGTAAATAAAGATGGCATGGAATGGTTCAATGGTGAATCCAGCAGAATTATTGGCTCAATGCTCCAGCATTGAAAGTTCACTCAAAACCACTAACACTGCATGCGTGGAGTTTGCATGTTCAATCTGTGACTGCGTAGGTTTCTTCCAGGTGTTCCAGTTTCCACCAGCATGGAACGCCGGGAAGAAACAGTACAATATAGAACAGTATAGAATCGCTGCACTGTAAAGTGATGTGACATTAACAGGCACCATTTCAGGTCGATGACCCATAACAGAAGAGGATAAACAAAATAAAAGGCAGATTGAGAAAACAAGGTGCATGGGGTCTGAGCTTTGCGTTAATGACCAGAATGAATCTTTTCTTCCACAACACCCCCAAAGATGCTAAATTCCTTCAGTGGATTGTTTGCTGCCCCAGATTCCAACTTCTGCAACATCTTGTGTGTCCTCTGTACAAATGAAACCTGATCACTACCCAGCCATGACCTGGACTAATTAGTTGCATCTTGATACTTGCTGTGTATGGAATAAATAACATTAGCAAGAAAAAAAACACAGCTTTCAAAGTTATCCACAGACACAGAAAGTAGGTAAACCTTTGAATAGCTCCTTTAATTTTGTCCCCAGGAGTCTTTCCAGAAGAAGCCTGTAGAAATTTGAGTTGAGTAGGTTGATCTCTGAGTGTTGACAATGAGTATTTCTCTCTGATTTCTGGCAAGTATGTTTTACTCAGGGGTTGGAATGAGGAAACAATAAACAAGAGTTGCAGAAGCAATGCAAAACGGGAGAGGAGGCAGAATTAAGAAAGGGCAAGTCACTACGAAGCTACAAATGAGAGAATGAGAGAAAACGTTTGTTTATGTGGAAGGGAGGGAAATAACACAGGAATTAGACATGAATGGGATTGATAGAAAGGAAAAAGAATAACAGGAATTAGACATGAATGATATTGATAGAGAGAAAATGGAAGATAAAGTTACAAAGGCAGAAAAAAAAACAGAATAAACTAAAGAATAATAGCAAAGGGAAAAGCACAGAGGTAAAATCGTGATAGACAACAGGACTAGGAAACAGATATGAGATCAAAGATGTGATGACAGCAAAGAAAAGAAGTGCAGAAACAAATTGAAATTGAAACGTAGACATCAAACTCAAGACCACTGAGTAGAAAGAACTTGTCCAACCAGATACATGCTGAAGTGTACAGTGACAACCAGAAAAACAAACACAAGAGATTCTGCAGATGCTATAAATCCAAAATACCACAGAAAGAATGGTGGAGGAATTCAATAGGTCAGGCAGCACCCATGGAAGGAATAAACAGTCTTCCTTCTATTTGCTCCATGTACAGGAGAGTAGAATATGGGAAAGAGAGAAGCAGGACTGTTTATTCCTTTCCATGGATGCTGCCTGACCTGCTGAGTACCTCCAGAATTTTGTGCGTGTTATGAACAAAGACTTGCTAAGCCTAACCTGCACATTTTTGGAATATGGAGGAAAGTGAAGCACCGGGAGGAAACCTGCATGGCAATGGGGAGAACATAACAACTCCTTACAGAGAGTGAAGAGTGCTTTTGATTTGATTTTGTATTCATAATTCTGAAAGATTGCAACTTGCAGAAGAATACAGTGCAGCAGCATTGTGCAGAGATCATTGTTATCTAGGCCTGTGCATTTACAGTAACATTTTATTTAGAGATGCAGCACGGTAACAGGCCCTGCTGGCCTAACGAGCCCACGCCGCCCTAATGCACGAATGTGACCATTAACCTACGAACCCATGTGTCTCTGGAATATGGGAGGAAACTGGAACACCCAGAGGAAACCCACACAGGTATGGTAAGAATGTACAAGCTCCTTACAGACAACAGCAGAACTGAATCTGGGTTCCTGCCACTGCAATTACATCATACTAACCTCTATGCTACCATTCCGTTCATATTCCTTTGCAAGAAGTTAGTGAACAAAAAAATCTCATTCAAATTCTCAGCACTTTTCTGATGTAAATGCAGGTTATCTAAGTTTAATTAAAGAATGCCTTTGTAGTAGGGTAATCAAACATTCTAACAATGTACATGACGCAGAAGTGCACTTAATCCTACCATGAAGGGATACAGCTGCAGGCAAACGCAAATCCCACAGCTGCATCTTATTGTGCAAATGTTTCTTATTGGCTGGTTCAAGGTGGTCTGAGAACAGGCATTTTGTGCCTTCCGCATCACCCCTCTCACCCACCCTGTTGACAGTCTTTGTGTAATTCAACAGGAAGTTCTCCAACTGGGCCTAAGTGAAACAAAACTATTCTCTTTCCTCCAGAGTTAACCATTTAGCACCAAATGCAAATCAGGTAGCAGTTACAATCGCTGATGCAATGTATTCATCTGCCGACACTCAAGGACAATGCTAGCAAAATGGAGGTTGCAACGGTTAGGTACCAAGGGGCTACTGTCACTCAAGGAAATGTCTCCTGACGAAGAGAGGGCAAGCCAGCAGGAACAGGTGCTTCAACATCAAAGGCATGATGCTCAAAGCACGCCCATGATAACTCTGGTCTGCCTTATCAAGGAGTCAGCTTCCAAAGCTCCCTGGACCCACGATCAAACAAAAGGAACTCCTAATATCCTTGGAGAAACTGCAGAAGCACAGGCATTGTTGAATGCTCCCAGGCAAAGAATAGCACGTATTAACTGCTGTGCAAGACTTACCTCTTCATAGAAAGGGCACTGAACAAGAATCTAATAAAGGGTAAACAAGGAGATTCTGTAGATGCTGGAAATCCAGGGCAACACACACACAAAGCTGGAGCAACGTATCAGGTCAGGTCAGGCAGCATCTATGGAGAGGAATAAACAGGAGTCCTGATGAAGGGTCTCACCCAAAACGGTGACACCCTTTTATTCCTCTCCATAGATGCTGCCTACCCTACCGAACTCCTCCAGCATTTTGTGTGTGTTGCTAATAAAGAGTGAAATGTGCTTGTCCCTGTCTCAACAGTAAAGTCTATAAATAAACATAGCCTATTCAAGAGGCATAGCCCCTTCATGGAGCATGTGTAGGCGAATACACAGGGACATAGTCCATTCATGGGGTGTAGGTAGGATGAATACACATATAGCCCATTCATGGGACATACGTAGGGTGAATACACAGGGGTATAGCCCACTCATGGGGCATATTTAGGGTGAATACACAGGGGTATAGCCCACTCATGGGGCATATTTAGGGTGAATACACAGAGGTATAGCCCACTCATGGGGCATATTTAGGGTGAATACACAGGGGTATAGCCCACTCATGGGGCATATTTAGGGTGAATACACAGGGGTATAGCCCACTCATGGGGCATATTTAGGGTGAATACACAGGGGTATAGCCCACTCATGGGGCATATTTAGGGTGAATACACAGGGGTATAGCCCACTCATGGGGCATATTTAGGGTGAATACACAGGGGTATAGCCCACTCATGGGGCATAGGTAGGGTGAATACTCATGGTCTTTTTTCCAGACCTGGGGAGTGAAGAGCAAAGGGATATAGGCTAGGGTGAAGTGGGAGAGATTTACTAGGAAACTGGTGAATAAAGTTTTCATCCAGAGGGCGATCATTACATGGAATTAGCTAGCAGAGGAAGTGGTTGAGGCAGGTTAATGGGTCAGGTGTGGGCAAGCTATGTTGATGTTAAAACATTTTTACCTTGTGGGCTGCCCCCACAGCATATTCAGTTTGGGCTGGTCACTGAGAAATGTGATGCATTTCACTTTATGTTATGATGCACTTGTGAGAAATAAAGCTATTTTATTTCATCTTTAAATGAACAATACTTAAAATACTTTTGGATAAGAATCTAAACAGGAATATTTTAGAGTGATATGGTAACAACACTGGCTTGGGTGTCATGGACTACTCTGACTGTAAGCCCTGTTTGTACACAGTGAGAATCACATTGCTAATGGAATAATAGACAAGAGTGCTGGAGGTAGGAAGTGGAATAACAGTTCATATATATTTGTAAGATAAGTTTGGAACTTCTGGGCATTCACCCTATTGGAACTGAAGACCAAAAACTAGAGGAAATTTATGCAATATTCGAAATAGATAGGAGAAAAGTGTGTGCTGGGGGTGTCATAATAGGAGACAGAGGAGGTAAGTGGTGGATGTATAAATCCTTAACCAAAAGATTCTGCAAGTGCTAGAAATTCAGAGCATCTCAGCATCTCAGCAGCACCTGTGGAAAGGACATTTCAGGCTGACACCTTTCATCAGGACTGGAAAGGAAGGTGAAAGAAACCAGAATAAATGGTGATGGAAGTATCCAATGGAAAGGGGTTTCATAACATGCAAATCTATTCCAATAGATCTGTGAGATAAATGTTATAAGCAGAAGTAGGGTGAATCACAACCTGGTTTGGAAGTTGTACTGTCCATGGCCGGAAGAAGCTGCAGAAGATCGTGAACACGGCGCAGCACATCACACAAACCAATCTTCCATCCGTGGACTTACTTTACACCGCACGCTATCGGAGCAATGCTGCCAGGATAATCAAGGACACGACCCACCTAGCCAACACACTTTTCATCCCTCTTCACTCCGGGAGAAGGCTCAGGAGTTTGAAGACTCATACTGCCAGATTTGGGAACAGCTTCTTTCCAACCATGATAAAACTGCTGAACGGATCCTGACCCGGATCTGGACCATCCACTCCAAATATCCAGACCCGCCTCTCAGTTTTTTTGCACTACCTTACTTTCCATTTTTCTATTTTCTATTTATGATTTATAATTTAAATTTTTAATATTTAGTAATTTTAACTATTTTTAATATTTAATATTTGTAATCCAGGGAGTGCGAAGCGCAGAATCAAATATCGCTGTGATGATTGTACGTTCTAGTACCAATTGTTTGGCGACAATGAAGTATAAAGTATTAAAAAAAAGTAGAGCTTGTTTTTTTTTCTGTCACTCACTTATCAGGCATCATCACCCTTTCTGCACATAGCCGCTCCACTCTTTTCTTCACACATGAGGAATTGTTTTAAATCACAGTGGTTCAACTTCTTTTTGTTTCAGGTAATCCAGACTGTGCCCATTTTCATTCAAGGACTGATCGCACACACCATAAAATTGTTCAACTTAAAGAGACTTCTAGATAGGCACATGGATAAGAGAAAAATGTGTTAAGCAGGAGTGAGGGTTAGATTGACTGTGGAGTAAGTTGAAATTGTGGGCTGATGGGCTTGTACTGTGCTATACTGTCAATGTTTTCTGTTCATAGCAGTTAAAATGATCTTTTTTATCTTCCATACCATGCCATGTCACGACAGCATCCAATATCATATGATGATCACAACTGATTCTCTTCCAAAAATATTAAACTGTTCAACCAGGCATCTAGCTAAAACAGCAAGCATAATTTTCCCCTATAGCTTAAGGTACAGAACCCCAGACTCGTCCTTGTTGGCACCATCCATTTGCAAAGATGCTTTCTTTGAATGTGAGTCTGTCAGTACACTCACTCAGTCGCACAGCAGTGTAACTACACTGAACAAGACACTGATAAATGAGACAGAAATTTACTGGTTTGAAAAATTCATCCTCTTTGAAATTCGGTGGCCCAAATCTTGCTTTGAAAATAACAGCACAATTAACTGTGTTTCCTGCCATTTCTACACAGATCGGGAATCATCACCCAAAGGAACATCCTGGCAAGGTTTAAGCCCCACACTCTGGAAAACTCTAGGTAAAATTTGCCATCCACTGTAACTTGAATTTATGGCCATTTTGACATATGATTCTTCACCTAAAGATACAGAAAAATGGGAGGTTTCTAAAGAAGTGTTGAAAATCCTGATCAAACTTCTCACAAAAATGGCCTGTTTAATATCATGTAAATATAGATGCATACGTTCTTAATTAATATTTGTGCGAAACCTCACCTCTGAAACTGAGTGAACTTTAACAAGTGTGTTGTCTCATTCCTATACTATTTAGTTATTGTTGCATATTTTAAAACTAATATGCATCCCTTTGAAACAGTATGCGTCCCTTTAGTGTGACCTAAACATTTTGCCTTTTGTAGATGTTTTGACATTGAAACCCTGATGAAGGTCTCGGCCAATACATTGTCCATTTATTCCTTTCCATAGATGCCACTTCTGAGTTCCTCCAGCATTTTGCTGGTGTTATTTTAGATTTCCGGCATCTGCAGAGTCTTGTGTTTGTGTTTGATATTGAATTCCTTTCTTTTTGCTTCCTAGTGTAGACTCTGTGCTATCAACTATTCTCCAGTATGACTGGTTGAGGAGACACATTATTGCTTTGCCTGATCATACAAGTTCTGGGTGTTATGTAGAGAACATTCCATGGTTCCTGGCAGAAATTTACTGAGCTAAATCCCAAGAAAACTAAGAACAGACAGGAGGAAGTCAAACAGTGGGAAGGTGCCATACACTAATCACTCATAACAAGACCCGGCTCTGAACCACCTTCCCCCTTCCCCCTCCCCCCCCCCCCGGGTATCATTAATTTATGATGAGCTGAATATTAATGTCTTTGAGGCCTATAAATGTGTGGTAAATATTAATAATCCACAGAAAACATCACAAAAAATTCTGGAAGAAAAGCTTCAGAGAGTCTGAATGGTATCGAAATTGGGTTGACAGTTATGGGTCCTAATGCCCTTCCCTTGGACAATATTAGTGTCATAGAGAGGGGAGACTTGCAGCATGGGCAACTGCTGGTCTTCCATATAACCTTGCCCAGGCCTGCGCCCTGGAGAGTGAAGACTTTCCAGGCGCAGATCCATGGTCTCGCAAGACTAACGGATGCCTAAATCCTTCCGCAGATACCCTGCTTCCTCAACACTACCTGCCACTCCACCTATGTTCATATTGTGCGCAAACTTGGCCACAAAGCCATCAATTCCATCATCCAAATCATTGGCATATAACGTAAAAAGAAGCAGTTCCAACACTGACTCCTGTGAATATCACTGGTGGACAATGAGAAAAGATACCACTGATTCTGACTCTTTGCCTCCTGCCAGTCAGCCAATCTTCTATCCATGCTAGTATCTTTCCTGTAATATCATACTCTCTTATCTTGTTAAGCAGCCTCATGTCTGACACCTTGTCAAAGGCATTCTGAAAATACAAACAGATAACATCCACTGACTTTCCTTTGTCTATCCTCCCTGTTATTTCCTCAAAGAATTCCAACAGATTTGGCAAGTAAGATTTCCCTTTAAGGAAGCCAAGCAGACTTAGTCCTATTTTATCACGTGCCTCAAAGTACACTGAGAACTCCTCCTCAACAATTAACTCCAATATCTTTCCAATGACTGAGATCAGACTACTTGGTCTATAATTTCCTTTATTCTATCTCCCTTCCTTTTTGAAGACTGGAGTGACATTTGCAAGTTTGAAGTCCTCCGGAACCATGTCAGAATCTAGTGATTCTTGAAAAATCATTATTAATTGCTCCGCAATCTCTTGAGGTTCCTCTTTCAGAACCCTGTGGTGGAGTCAGGTGACCTACCTACCTTCAGAGCTTTTTGCACCTTCTCCCGAATAATAGCAACTGCACTCACGTTTTCCACCTAGCATTCTCGTATTCCTGGCATTCTGCCAGTGTCTTTCACAGTAAAGGCTGAGACAAAAATACTTATTAAGTTCATTCACTATCTCTTTGTCATCCATTACTACCCCTCCAGCATCATGTTCCACAATTGTGGTGTGATAGGTGTGGAGTCAGTCTGCATGAAGTTCTGGCTTTTTCAGAGATTCTTGAGCATGACCCTGCTGCAGTAGAGCTGATTTCTCTGTTCGGTGTTGCTGGACTGAGACGCTTTGGACTGACTGTTCCCTACTGACAGATTGATGAAACCAGCAAGGTTCAAGCTCAGCTCCTATAAACAATCAGACTCAGAATTACAATCTCCTGATGAACTATCCACTTCATTTCAGGTCAGTGACCAACTATTTTAGATTGGTGCTGAACCTGAAAGAAGGTAGCCAGTTGAGACTTCATTGCAATGCTTCTGTATAACAGTAATCTAAGAAATATCCCTATTCTGTATTCCAGATTTATATTCCCATTTAAAGCAAAAGATAGAAAGCAGGAGCAATTAGCCCTCATGCCTATTGCAGCCTTCATAAACTTCGTTGATGATGGGCATGAAAGTGAACCAATCACCACATTCCATGGGTCCTCATTCACTCATTGTCCCCCTGTTGGCTGACCTATATGTACCCTTAAGCCTTGCCTCATTTTAACTCATTCTTGTTTTTGAGTTAGCCTGGGGTCTCTCTCTCAACTTCAAACTCTCGTTCTCCTGCGATAATGTGCAGAACCTTGAGACGTTTACCCGTCTTAAAAGCAATGACAAGCAAGAGTTGTCACTGTAACTGAGGTTGTTTTCTGTCGAAGATTGTAACATAGAACATAGAACATAGAATAGTACAGCACAGTACAGGCCCTTCGGCCCACAATGTTGTGCCGACCCTCAAACCCTGACTCCTATATAAGCCCCCACCTTAGATTCCACCATATACCTGTCTAGTAGTCTCTTAAACTTCACTAGTGTATCTTCCTCCACCACAGACTCAGGCAGTGCATTCCACGCACCAACCACTCTTTGAGTAAAAAACCTTCCTCTAATACCCCCCTTGAACTTCCCACCCCTTACCTTAAAGCCATGCCCTCTTGTATTGAGCAGTGGTGCCCTGGGGAACAGGCGCTGGCTACCCACTCTATCTATTCCTCTTATTATCTTGTACACCTCTATCATGTCTCCTCTCATCCTCCTTCTCTCTAAAGAGTAAAGCCCTAGCTCCCTTAATCTCTGACCATAATGCATACTTTCTAAACCAGGCAGCATCCTGGTAAATCTCCTCTGTACCCTTTCCAATGCTTCCACATCCTTCCTATAGTGAGGTGACCAGAACTGGACACAATATTCCAAGTGTGGCCTAACCAGAGTTTTACAGAGCTGCATCATTACATCGCGACTCTTAAACTCTATCCCTCGACTTATGAAAGCTAACACCCCATAAGCTTTCTTAACTACCCTATCCACCTGTGAGGCAACTTTCAGGGATCTGTGGACATGTACCCCAAGATCCCTCTGCTCCTCCACTCTACCAAGTATCCTGCCATTTACTTTGTACTGTGCCTTGGAGTTTGTCCTTCCAAAGTGTACCACCTCACACTTCTCCGTGTTGAACTCCATCTGCCACTTCTCAGCCCACTTCTGCATCCTATCAATGTCTCTCTGCAATCTTTGACAATCCTCTACACTATCTACAACACCACCAACCTTTGTGTCGTCTGCAAACTTGCCAACCCATCCTTCTACCCTCACATCCAGGTCGTTAATAAAAATCACGAAAAGTAGAGGTCCCAGAACAGATCCTTGTGGGACACCACTAGTCACAATCCTCCAATCTGAATGTACTCCCTCCACCACCACCCTTTGCCTTCTGCAGGCAAGCCAATTCTGAATTCACCTGGCCAAACTTGCCTGGATCCCATGCCTTCTAACGTTCTGAATAAGCCTACCGTGTGGAGCCTTGTCAAATGCCTTACTAAAATCCATATAGATCACATCCACTGCACTACCCTCATCTGTATGCCTGGTCACCTCCTCAAAGAGCTCTATCAGGCTTGTTAGACACGATCTGCCCTTCACAAAGCCATGCTGACTGTCCCTGATCAGACCATGATTCTCTAAATGCCCAGAGATCCTATCTCTAAGAATCATCAGAACAGTGAGCTGCTGATCTCCTGCTTTGGAGTTGCAGGAGAGCGACCTCTCTCTCCCTCGACGGAGAGAGAAAGCCTGTCCGAGATACCGAAGTGCTGGCTGATGGACTGTAGTTTTTGATGGACTCCAGATCAAGGTCTCTTTGGGGGCTGTTTTTATTACTTGCATGGTGGTGCTTTTGCTGGTGCAAGTGCGGCGAAGGGGAGGGTCAATGTTTCTGCTGCTGCTTGTGCATAGGAGAGGAGGAGCTTTGGGGTTCTAAAGTTACTATTATTCATTCTTTGGGGCTCTTATTTCATGGATATCTCTGAGGAGAGTAAGAATTTCAGGCTGTATACTGTATACATTCTCTGATATTAAAATGAACCATTTGAACCATCTGAATGGCAGAGGCTAAGGAGAGACCTGATAGAAATTATAACATTATCAGAAGCATAGATTGAATAATAAACTGGTATCTTCTGCCCAAGGTTGAAATATCTAATACTAGAAGGCATACATTAAAAAAGAGAGTGGAAGTTCAAAGGAGATAGGTGAGGCATGATTCTTTACACAGAGAGCTCTGGATGGCTGGAATGCACTGCCAGTTGTGGTGATGGATGTAGGCAGGATATAAATATTTAAAAGAGTGTAAGACAGGCACATGAATGTGCAGAGAATGGAGGGATATGGGCCATGTACAGGCAGAAGGATTAGGTGGCATAACTGAGACACCACATGAGTGATGTAGCCAGCACAAAGCTTGATAGTGCCAGCAACCAGTGATTGGAATTCAAAACCAACGTTGTCTGTAAGGAATTTGTATCCTCTCTCCATGACCGTGTGGGTTTCCTCTGGGTGCTCTGGTTTCCTCCCACATCCCAAAGATGTATGGACTATCCTTAAGTAATAAGTTGTGGTAATGCTATGTTGGTGCTCGAAGCATGACGACACTTGCTGGCTGCCCCCAGCACATCCTCAGATTATGTTGGCTGCTGACAAATTTGACACATTTCGCGGAAGTATGTCCAAATGTTTTGATGTATGTGTGACAGATAAAGCTAACCTTTAATCTTTATTTTCAGTTTGGTACAGCTTCATGGGCCGTAGGTTATGTACTTCTCTATCATAAGCACAAGAAACTCTGCAAATGATGGAAATCCAAAGCAATGCTGAAGAGACTCAGCAGGTCAGGCGGCATCTATGGAAGTTAATAAACAGTTGATGATTCAGGCTCAGACCCTTTCTTCAGAAGTGGAAAAGAAGGGGGTAAATGTCAGAATAAAGAGGTGAGGGGAGAGGAAGAGGACCAGCAAGAAAGTGATCGGTGAATCCAGGTGGGCGGGGAGGGTAAAGGGCTGGAGGGGTAGATATCTGACAGGAGAGGACACCAGACTATAGGAGAAGGGGAAGGAGGAGAGGACCAGGAAGAGGTGATAGACAGGTGGGAAGTTAAGAGGCCCGAGTGGAGAATAGGAAAAAAGGGGAGAGGGAGGGATTTTTTTTACCAGAAGGAGAAGTCGATGTTCATGCCATTAGGTTGGAGGCTACCCAGACGGAATATGAGGTGTTGTTTCTCCACCCGGAAGGTGGCCTCACCTTGGCACAAGAGGAGGCCGTGGACCTACATGTCAGAACGGGAAGGGGAGTGGGAATGAGGATATTTGGCCACCAGGAACTTCAGCTATTGGATGGAGTGGAGGTACAGTACTTGATGAAGCAGTCCCCAGTTTACAAGTGGTCTCAGCAATGTAGCACCAGACACAATAGATAACCCCAGCAGATTTACAGGTGAAATGTTGCATCACCTAGAAGGAATGTTTGGGGCCCTAACTGGGGATGGGGGAGGAGGCGAATGAGCATGTATAGCAGTTTGGCTGCTTGCAGTGATAAGTGCCGGAAGGGAGATTAGTGGTGAGGTCGAATGGACAAGGGAATTATGGAGGGAGAGATCCCCATGGAAAGTGGAGAGAGAGAGGGGAGGGAAAGATATGTTTGGTGGTAGGATCCCTTTGCAGATGGCAGAAGATGCAAAGGATGATGTTTGATGTTTGATAATGTTGGATGTGCTCTATGTTTGATGTGACCTAATGTGTTTTTGGAGTCGTCGCAAGTACAAGCAATGTGGAATCAGTACCCATGAAGGGCTTTCTGTTCAGCTGAATGAAAGCTCCCTCCCTCAACCACCAATGTTATGATAAACGTGTGCTAAAGTGGAAGATAAAGAGAGCCCAATGATCTGGCAAATGTACCAGCCCATTGCCCCTCTGGATTAATGTAAGAGAAGAAGTCAGAGTGAAACTCTGGAAAGGGACACAGAGGCAGCACAGTCCCTTTGACAAGTACATTAATAAATCATAACTGTCACTGAAAATTTTAAACTAATATTTTGCTGCCAAGCTTTTAATATCAAACACACTTCACACGGAAAATTAATTAATCAAATAGCTGCAGCTGATTAGTTTAGGATCTATTGAAAGGTTGAGCACAGCACAATTAGACCAAAGAATAAATATTCCGTCCTTAAGAGGTGAAGAAACATAGGTCCATGCAGCAGCGTTAAACAGGAGCTATAAATAAGCTGCAGATATCAACCGAACAATTACATTCTCCATGGTAACCTGGGATTTTTAAACAGGCTTACACTGATCTGCATCAGTTTTATCTGCTTCTCTTAAAGGGAAGAGAGGTCATGTTTGACAAGTGTGTAATAGTATACACACACACACACACACACACACACAGAAACACTCACACACAGACACACACGCAGAGACACACACACACACACAGAAACACTCACTCACACACACACACACACACACACACAGAAACACTCACACACACACACACACACACACACACACACACACACACACACACACACACAGAAACACTCACACACAGACACACAAGCAGAGACACACACACACACACACACACAGAAACACTCACACACACACACACACACACACACACAACACACACACACACACACACACACAAACACTCACACACAGAGACACACACACACACACAGAAACACTCACACACAGACACACACGCAGACACACACACACACACACAGAAACACTCACACACACACACACACACACACACACAGAAACACTCACACATACACAAACTCACTCACATACTCACTCACAAACACAGAAGCACTCACTCACACACATCCCCACAGAAACACTCACACATAGACACACGCAGAGACACACACACACACACACACACACACACACACAGAAACACTCACACACAGACACACACGCAGAGACACACACACATATAATTACACACACACACACTCACCTACCCACAGAGACAGACAGAAGCACACACACACACACACACACACACACACACACTCACAGACAGACAGACAGACAGACACACACACGCGCACACACACACACACACACACACAGAGAGACTGAAGCAAGCAATACTCAAACACGGTTTAACAGAGAAGATGCAGAAATGATATTTCTCCTGAATGAGCTGTCTGCAACTCGAGGTCACCACTACCAAAGGGGCCAGAGATGTGAAGAAATTGCTATTCATGACAGAGATATGAAGAAATTGCTTCACTCAGATGGGGCTTAGGAGGCTTGGATACTGAGTAATTCCAAGAGAGAGACTGATCTGAGGGAATCAAGACTCATAGCATTAGCGCTGGGCACTGGGGTGACAGGTTGGACATAACATTAATGAACGATAGAAGCGACATGAGGGGTCAGATTGCCCCCTCCTGCTTGAAGTTCTTCTGTTTTTAACTCATTAGTTCAGTGTCAGCTCAGTCACAACAGAGCGGGATGGAAATATAATTCAATGGGCTGAATGGCCTAAATCTGCTCCTGTGCCTTATGGTCTGTAATGGTCAAGGTTCTCAGTAATTCAGTGTGGGTCTGTGAGAACAGCTTTTATCTGGGAGGCAGCTTTCACAACCTCTGGTGTTCCAAAGTGCTTTACAGACAATAGAGTACTCTCTGAAGTGCAGCCATTGTGACAATAATGGAAAATTGAGCAATTAGATCCAGCACAGTGAGATCCCACAACAGAACCACCTGCTAATCTCATTGAATATGGCAAAGAGGGAAGAACTCCACATGGTCTCGTTTAAAATATAGGGATTGCTTGTACTTTCGGAGAAGATGTGCGATTTAATGTCTAGGCAAGGATGTGCTGGTATTGGAAGGGTCCAGAGGAGGTTCATAAGAATAATCCTGGGAGTGAAGAGGTTAATGTATGAAGAGCATTTGATGGTTCTGGGCCTGTACTCAATGTAGTTTAGAAGAATGATTGGTAGGTGTCTTCTTGAAACCGATTGAACATTGAACTGTTTTGATAGAGTGGGTGTGGAGAAGATGTCTCCAATCGTGGGAGAGTCTAGGACCAGAGGGCACAGCCTCAGCACATAAAGATGTCCCTTTAAGATAGAGATGAGGAGGAATTTCTTGAGCCAGATGGTGGTAATTTGTGAAATTCATTACAACAGGTGGCTGTGGAGGCCAGGACTCTGGGTATATTTAACACGTAGGTTGATAGATTCTTGATTAGTCAGGGCACCAAAGGTTACGGGGAGAAGGTAGAAGAATGGGATTGAGAAGAATAATAAGTCAGCCATGATAAAATGGTGGAGCAGACTTGATGGTCTTGTGTCTTACGGTCTTATGATAACAGTGAAAAGGTGAAAAAAAAAATGCACACAGACCAAACCCATATCCTGGAAGTGATGTAACAGCAGTGCTTTCTAGCGAGCCTTAATGGCACATCTTGACCAAATTCTCATTGGGATTTGTGAGATCCTGTGTTGTGGGAATTGGTATTTTCTCATATTATGAGTCAAAGACAGCGAGTGTGAACTTGGTGAAAGCAAAACTTGTCCTTTCTAGGTCCAATGACCAATAAGACACTGGATGAGGGGTGGGTAGCTTCTCAGCCACTATGTTGCACTCTCTGCTGTCTACTCTGAGTCAACGTAGAACTTAGAAGACAGAAAATGGAAAAGGGTAGCACAGGAAAGGCCCTTCAGCCTACAAGTGAAGCTAATGGCACTTAATTAAACTAACCCAATTCCCTTCCTGTACATGGTCCATATCCCTCCATTCTCCATATACAATAGAGCCCCTTAACAGCTCTATTGTAACTGCAACTTGTCTACTCTATTTATGTTTCTCATAAATCTGTTAGGTCTCTTCACAACCTCTGATGCTCCAGGGAAAATAACCCGTATTTGTCCAGCCTCTCCTTATGGCACAAGCCCCTTAACCCGGGAGAATTCTGGCTCTGAACAGACGTGATTGAAATGTCATCACCAATGCCAACAGCGCGCACCAATGCTTCTGAAATCGTCATCACCATTTCAGTTGTAAGATCAGTTTTCTGGAGGATGAACCTGGCCCGGATGGTATCTCTGGGCATGTCCTTGGATCCTCTGCAGAGTAGCTGGCAGGCTCTGCAGAAAATCTTCACCTTCCCTCCTTTAATCTGAGTTTGTCACCTGTCTCAAGAAAATCAGTATCATTCCATTACCTAAGAAAAACAAAGTAATAGGTTTTAACGACTACCATCCACCATCATGAAGTGCTTTGAGAAGCTGCTCATGGCACGCATTATTAGTGGTTCCCAACCTGGTTAATGGTAGGGGTCCATGGCATATAAAGGTTTGGAACCCATGAATTCTCGTCTCCCAGACAATAACAACCCTTTGTAATTTGTTTAATAAGGAAACAGGCCCACAGCAGATGGCACCTCCCTGATCCTACACTTATCCCTGGGATATCTGGATGGTAAAGACTGTAGATATAAGAAATAGGAGCAGAAATAGGCCATTCAACCCATCATGTGTGCTCAGCAGATTTTACCCCATAAAGACCCCGATGCGACTCAATCGCTGTTGTCTACAGCTTCATGTTCAACACTATAACATCAGGCAAACTCATCTCCAAAGTCCCTTTGCAACTGGATCCTTGTCTTCCTGACTAATGCACCACAATTAGTAAGGATAAGCAGCAGTTCCTCTGCCATGATTGCCCTTGACACTGGTGCCACACAAGGTTGCATACTCAGGCCCCTATTCTACTCCCGATACACTCAAGACTGTGTGGCCAGATTCTACTCTAACCTCATCTATAAATTTACAGATGGCATCACTCTGAGTAATGGTGAGCCTGAGTACAGGGTGGAGATAGAGAGCCTTGTGACCTTTCCTTCAGTGACAGCAAAACAAAAGAGCTGGTCATTGACTTCAGGAAGAGGGAAGGTACACATGCCCTTGTCTACATCAATGGTGCGAAGGTTGAGAGGGCTGAGAGCTTCACCTTCATAGGAGTGAACATTACCAATAGCCTGTTCTGGTCCTACCACATTGATGCCACAGCCAGCATCAAAAGTGAACTAGCACCTCTACTTCCTCATGAGGCTAAAGAATTTGAATCAGAATCAGGTTCATTATCACTGTCATGTAATGTGAATTTTGTTAATTTAGTAGCAGCAGTTCAATGCAATACATAATATAGAAGAAAAAAAAAATAATAATAATAATAAAGTATAGCCACTGTCTTGCCTTCTTTATAACTGCATCAATATGTTGGGACCAGGTTAGATCCTTAGAGATCTTGACACCCAGGAACTTGAAACTGCTCACCCTCTCCACTTCTGATCCCTCTATGAGGATTGGTATGTGTTCCTTCGTCTCACCCTTCCTGAAGTCCACAATCAGCTCTTTCGTCTTACTGACGTTGAGTGCCAGGTTGCGACATCACTCCACTAGTTGGCATATCTCACTCCTGAATGTCCTCTCATCACCACCTGAGATTCTACCAACAATGGTTGTATTGTCAGCAAATTTACAGATGGTATTTGAGCTATGCCTAGCTGCACAGTCATGTGTATATAGAGGATAGAGCAGTGGGCTAAGCACTCACCCCTGAGGTGCACCAGTGTTGATCGTCAACGAGGAGGAGGTGTTTTCACTAATCTGCACAGATTGTGGTCTTCCAGTTAGGAAGTCGAGGATCCGATTGCAGAGAGAGGTACAGAGGCCCAGGTTCTGTAACTTCTCAATCAGGATTGTGAGAATTATGGTATTAAATGCTGAGCTATAGTCAACGAACAACATCCTGACATAGGTGTTGTATTGTCCAAGTGGTCTAAAGCCACATGGAGAGCCATTGAGATTGCATCTGCCGTCGACCTATTGTGGTGATAGGCAAATTGCAACGGTTCCAGGTCCTTGCTGAGGCAGGAGTTCAGTCTAGTCATGACCAACCTCTCAAAGCATTTCAACACTGTAGATGTGAATGCTATTGGACAATAGTCATAAAGGCAGCTCACATTATTCTTCTTAGGCACTGGTATAATTGTTGCCTTTTTGAAGTAAGTGGGAACTTCCACCTGTAGCAGTGAGAAGTTGAAAATGTCCTTGAATACTCCCCCCAGTTGATTGGCACAGGTTTTCAGAGCCTTACCAGGTACACCATCAGGACCTTCCACCTTGCGAGCATTCACTCTCTTAAAAGACAGC